>NC_089506.1:13887890-14521217 GCF_036850995.1 Saccopteryx leptura
TAAGCATTTAACATGCTATTTCTAGTGCTTACAACACTCCTGTCAAGTAGATATTATTATCCCAGGCTACAGAGACAGTGAGGAGATGAGGAATTTATCTGAGACCTTATACCTGGTAAGGGATAGAGTTGGGTTCAAACCTAGACCTGCCCTCTGTCACTTCCTAATTCTTCTACTATTCCATGTTGCCACTTAATGCACATTTGTTCGGGATTATTGACTCCAGAGTGCTTAACACACTGTTAAGTTCAGTGGTTTGAGGTTGTTGAAAAGTCAGCAGCTTTATTCAGACTGAAGTGTAGCTCTCTCCCTGGGGACTAAGGTAGAGTCCCACACCACTTTGGAGAAGGACCCCTCGGAAGGTCGAAGTTGACCTCACTCACTGCAGCCTGGTAATGCTGTCGTCAGGATCCTAGAAACGCCTGCCTGAATATGTTTCGGGAAACCCACGACCCCACCTTCAGTGCAGTGGAATTTGGCTTGCCAGGGTCGACTGCCTCTGATTCTCTCTTGATGAGCCTTCACACCTTTGACAAACCAGAGAGCAAGCAGAGGAACTGGGGCGCGCGGGTTCAATAGAAACACGTCTGAACCAGGCTTCAGTAACGCAGACCATGTGTTGTGCGGCTTTTTTTTTTTTTTTAATTTGGAGTCCATTTATTATCACTGTAAAAACATTTCAAATGAGAACAGAGTGAGTGGAAGCCCCGGGGAGGTGCAGAGGGAGCTCTCAGTTTGGATGACTGAATGCCTGGCCTGGCTTTAGTCACCCGGAAGGCTTGAAGCGAAGCACAAACGCTAGAATTTAATCTATCACAGACGCCTTGGCCGTCTCCCTGAGCGTTTCCACCTGCTCCGCCGCTGGGATCCAGGGCTGGTCTCCTACCAACTCAAATGTGTGTGTTCTGTACTTGACATGTCAGTTAAGGCCAGAGAGAGCTGAGTTCCATATATAGTCATCTTAGTGGTGTCTAGTTTTATTTATTTATTTTTTAAAATACTTTAACGTAAGGTGAAAAACGTGGATAATAACTAGTGACTAATTATACAGTCCATATATAAATTATATGGGAAAGGGCCTTCCTATTTTAGCACAACGGGCTCAGCCTCTTTTCACGTGGGAGACACACTCTGGAGCGAAGGAGGAAAGTCCTTCTGCCCCGTTTTCCCCAGTTTTCTGGTGACACTGGGCAGGAAATGAGCATCTTAGGACCCAAGTTGTGGCCAGGTCGTAGTGGCTGAAGGGCAAGTGTCTCCGCAGGAAAGCCTTCTGTAGGGAAAATACACTTGCTGCTCCCCCAGAGTAACGAAACCCCTAAGTCTTAGAGACTTGGATATTCATGGTACAGGCTAAAACCAAACTCAGCGAAGGCTCTGGGCTGAGGCACACAGTTAAAACCGTCCCTCCGTGGGGCCTGTCTTACCGGAGTCTCCTGGATTTTCTCTGACAAATGTCACTGGGGGTCCCTCGCACTTCCTCCAGAAGGCCCCTTCTACAGTGGCCTCTTCAATGTCAGTGATTCACAGACTCATTGTTTTCTTTGTTTTTTATTTTTTTATTTTTCCGAAGTTAGAAGCCAGGAGGCAGTCATACAGACTCCTGCAGGGGCTTGACCAGGAGCCACCTGGCATCACCACTAGGGGGCGATGCCCCAGACTCATTTTGTGTTTTCGGTTTCATGATAACCCATGGCTTTTTTTACTTAAAAGTGAAAACCTCCCCCCCCCCCCCATCAAACCTGTATCCCATTATTATGTTTTTTGTTTTATTTTGTTTTTTTCTGGATGTAAGATTTATATCTATAAAAAGTTGAAGTGTCTATTCAACTTTTTTTTTTTTTTTAATGAACTCAATCTTGTCCAAAATCCAAATCTTTTGCTTCGTTGCCTCCCCCCCCCCCCCCCCCGTCTGGTGGAGAGTACCGCCAGGAGGGTCATTCCAGGCTCACGCATGACCGTGTCTTCCACACCTGCCCCCAGCACCTCACATACATGACCGTGCACCGAGTCTCACAGATGACACCAGCACATTAATAACTCTTGTCCCCGAGCCCAATCCTTCAGTTAGGACACCTACAGGCCTGACCAGGTGGTGGCGCAGTGGTTAGAGCATCCAACTAGGATGCAGGGGACCCAGGTTTGAAACTGCCAGGTTGCTGGCTTCAGCGCGGGCTCAGCCAACTTGAGCGTGGGATCACAGACATGACCCCATGGGCACTGGCTTGAGCCCAAGGTCACTGGCTTGAGCCCAAGGTCACTGGCTTGAGCAAGGGGTCACTCACTCTGCTGTAGCCCCCCAGTCAAGGCACATATGAGAAAGCAATCAATGAACAACTAAGGTGCTGCAACGAAGAATTGATGCTTCTCATCTCTCTCCCTTTCTGCCTGTCTGTCCCTATTTGTCCCTTTCTCTCTCTCACAAAAAAAAAAAAGGAAAGAAAAGAAAAGGAAAAGACACCTGCAGGTTCTTCCTAGGGCGACGAGCGTGTTCCCCTCACTTCCTTCCTGGTCTTTGGTCCCCTCTGCTCCAGTCCACTCTGCACACTGCTGCCAAAATGACCTGTCCTAAAATATAAGTGCGATCATGCATCTTACCAATTTAAAGATCCTTGCAGGCTCCCCAAGAACATTCAGGACAGATAACCAACGTCTTGGCTGAGTTCACAGGACCTCCGGGCTCTGCCTGAAGCCATACCTCTCGCCTCAGCCCCCATTCTCCTGACCAGACACCCTTTCTCTGACCCTAGAACACTTCTGGCTGCAGAACTCTCTGAACTGCTCTGTGTATAAGTCTGACCACAATGCTTCTTTGGCCTGAAATTCATCTATTCATTTGTTGATTAAATAATTTATTCAACAAATGTCTGCCGAGGGTTTATCCTGTACCAAGCAATACTCTAGTTACTGGGAATGGAGCGGTGAGCATGAACATGACAGACAGAGGTTCTGCTCTCAGGGAACTCACGTTCTAGTGGGAGAAGACGGTGTAAAGCAGGCAATGAAATGCAGATGCTTCTGAAAGCTATGGAGGCAGTAAACCAGGCAAGGAGATAGCATGTCCTACAGACAGATGTGAGTGTGAGAGGACTTCCTTAAATGGAGTTCTCTGGGAAGGTGCCCCTGAGGAGGGTCCTTTGAAGAGGACTTTGCTGGGGTAGCAGGGTGTGAAGGCCCCGAGTTGAAATCACCCTTATCGTTTTCAGGTGACAGTAAGAAGCCCAGCGTGGCTGTAGTTCAGAGAAGGAGGGAGACCGTGCTAAGAGGTAAGAGCGAAGAGATAGGCAGGCAGAAAAAAGCGTTCGACTCTGGAGACCACGGCAAAGAGTCGGGTTTTTACCTCAAACAGGGGAATGATATGATCAAGTTTGTAGTTTTAAAAGATCGTTCTAAAGTAACAAGTGTTGGCAGAGTGTAAAGAAATTGTCAGCCTCATACACTGCTCTTGGGAATGTAAGACTGTGCAGCTGCTGTGGAAATCAGTTTGACTTTCTCAGCCAATGACCTCACAGAGTGACCATATGATCTGGCAGTTTCACTCGTAGGTGTATACTCAAAATGACTGAAAACGGATGTTCAAATAAAAACTTGTACATGAATGTTTACAGCAGCACTATTTAAGTAGCCCAAAGTGGAAACAACCCCTATGTTTATCACTTAATGAATGAATAAACAAAATGCAGTATATCCATACAATGGAATATTATTCAGCCGTAAAGAGGAAGAAGACAGTACTGTCACATGTTACAATATGGACGAACCTCGAAAATTTTGTGCTAAATCAGGGGTAGTCAACCTTTTTTACCTACTGTCCACTTTTGTATCTCTGTTAGTAGTAAAATTTTCTAACCACTCACCAATAATGGTGATTTATAAAGTAGGAAGTAACTTTACTTTTTTTTTTTTTTTTTTTACAGAGACAGAGAGAGAGAGTCAGAGAGAGGGATAGACAGACGGACAGGAATGGAGAGATGAGAAGCATCAATCATTAGTTTTTCGTTACACATTGTGACACCTTAGTTGTTCATTGATTGCTTTCTCATATGTGCCTTGACCCCGGGCCTTCAGCAGACCGAGTAACCCCTTGCTCAAGCCAGCGACCTTGGGTCCAAGCTGGTGAGCTTTTGCTCAAACCAGATGAGCCTGCGCTCAAACTGGCAACCTCGGGGTCTCGAACCTGGGTCCTCGGCATCCCAGTCCAACACTCTATCCACTGTGCCACCGCCTGGTCAGGCAAGTAACTTTACTTTTAAAATTTATAAAGCAGAGTTACAACAAGTTAAAGCATATAATAATAATTACTTACCAAGTACTTTATGACAGATTTTTGCTAAGTTTGGCAGAATAAATCTTTATAAAACAACTTACTATAGTTAAATCTATCTTTTTATTTATGCTTTGGTTGCTCTGCTACCACCCACCATGAAAGCTGGAGCACCCCCTAGTGGGCAGTAGGGACCAGGTTGACTACCACTGTGCTAAATGAAAGAAGCCAGATACAAAAGGGCATGGATTATATGATTCCATCTATATGAATGCCCAGTACAGGCAAATCCACAGAAACAGAAAGTGGATTAGTTGTTGCCAGTGACTTGGGAGAAGGTGAGAAATGGGGAGTGACTACTTAAATAGTATAGAGGCTCCTTAGAAAGTGAAAAGAACTACTATATGACCTGGAAATCTGATGTGAAAGAGATATATGCCTTTCCATGTTCACAACCACATTATTCACTATACACAAGATATGGAAACAAGCAAATGGCCATTGACAGATGAATGGATAAAGAGAATGTGGCTTATGATACAATGGAATATTGTTCAGTCTTTAAAAAGGAAATCTTGTTGTATATGCCAACATGGATGAACTTGGAGGACATAATGCTAAGTGAAGTAAGTCAGGCACAGAAAGACAAATACTGCATGATCACACTTACATGAGGGATGTAACAGGGTCAAACTCATAGCAACGGAGAGTAGAATGCTTACTGCCAGGAGCCATGGAGGGGAGGAAGTGAGAAGCTGCCATTCAGTGGGTATACAGTTTCAGTTATGCAAGATGAAAAAGTTTCAGAGATCTGTTCAACTTATGCCTGTTAGTTAACAATATGCTATTGTGCACTTAAAAATTTATTACTACAGCAGATCTTACATTAAATGTTCTTAGCGCAATAAAAAAGATTGACTTGAATCACGGAAAAGATTGGATCCAAGCCTGACTGGTGGTTGCTCAGTGGGTAGAGCATCAACCTAGGACACTGAGGTCCCAGGCTTGAAACCCCCAAAGTCGTCATTGGCTTGAGCATGGCTCATCTGGCTTGAGTGCAGGCTCACCAGCTTGTGTGTGGGGTCACTGGGTTGAGTGTGGGATCATTGAAATCATCCCATGGTCATTGACTTGAAGCCCAAGGTCACTGGCTTGAGCCCAGAGTTTCTGGCTTGAGCAAGGAAGGAGTCACTGGCTTGGCTGGAGCCCCCCCACCCCAGTCGAGGCACATATGAGAAAGCAATCAATGAACAACTAAGGCGCTGCAGCTATGAGTTGATGCTTCTCATCTTTCTCCCTTGCTATTTGTCTATCTTTCTTTCTCTCTTGCTAAAAACAACAACAACAACAAACAAACAAGATTGGATCCATAATTCACATGTAATTATTCAACTTACAGAAGATGTCCAGTGAGGCAATTGGAGTTCTTTCATGTTTTTGATAATCTCACGACTGTGATACTCAGTTGGAGTTTGTAGTCTTCTTTGAAGGTTTTTTGACCTTTCACAGTCATGGAATGATATCTTTTCGGAGCTGACTGTCTGAAAGGCAATCAAGTACTTCAAGATGACGTGCCTTTTCAGTACTTGGGATAGTGAAAGATAGCTATGTTTTGGGGGGACATCTGTATTCTCAGAAAATTAGAAAAGGTATATATAAATTATGGATACAAAAGTGAATACCTGCCAAGAGGCTATGCAGAGTTTTCTACCAATGGTCATGAGTTTCTGCTGTTCTGGACCTCTGTGCCCATCTACTGTCCTCTGGCTAAGGACCTCATTACTTTGGTGGTAGGCTGCACTCGCGGCTGTGGTCTGATGGCGTGAAGTGGACTGAAGCCAGCTTGCTAATCTGGCAGTTGAATTCTTTGCCTTACGTGTCTTTCACTTCCTTTGCCCAACTAGCAAGATGACCTGCCACAGATTACAACTGTTTAAAAATCAAATCATAAAAGACATTTTGATTTAAAAAATCTGAGGAAATGTTTCAAACATCTTGAAAAAATGTTAGTTGATTATGTATTTTATAAGATAATGTGATGCCTAAAAGTATTTATATAAGCAAAATAATTGGAACATTATGCTAGTCTGCAAATGAAATAGAAATGAAGAATGGTGCATTTACCTGGCTGCGTGATATTTAAGAGAAGCTAAGATTAAAAAGAAAAATTTGCATCTATAAATGTCAAAGAGAAACTCCCTTAATGATTGCCTTCCATCCATGTGCTACATGTTAGTCTATTTGGTGGAGATATGCTCCACTAATTATGCTGTATTGTGTCTCTCTCTCATGGGTTAAATTTAGCCCCTGCCCTCCAGCTGATAATGTACTTTTAAACAACACAGAGCCTCATTAGAAGTAAAATACCTTTATAGCTAAATATTTTTTGGAGGTGGATGAGATGGTGATTGACTGGTGAGGTTGGTGGGAGGCTTAGCAGGCATTCCTAGAATTGCAAGCATGTCCACTTTTATTTTACAAAGGAGTTTGAAATAGAAGACACGGAATTAGCCTGTCTAGGAGCTTTAACATTGCCTGGTCACCCAGCTGCAATGGGGGGGAGGGGCAGGGAGCAGGGGCAGAGTGGTGGCGACCAGGGTGCTTAGAGCCCTCAGCCGTGTGTCCTGAACCGGTCTTTCACTGGGGCCCTCAGACTAGAAAAGCTCTCTTTAGTGCAGAATTGTCTAAAAGAGTCTTCAGATCCTCACATCGTTATACCAAATATAATTGAAATTCAAATATAATTGATTACTACAGTGTTAAATGAACTGTTAAGAATGTGGAACTTCTCTTATTGATGTTACGTATCTTTGTCATCTTCTACTAAGGTTTTGAGGATCAAGACACAGGGACATAAGGAAAGGCAAAAACCAAGAGGCGAAAATGGAGCTGACAGCCTATGCTTTTTGCAGCTTAAGTTTTGAAGTTCAAGGTTTCTCCCCCTCTTCATTGTCATTGAAGTAAATGCTCTCAATAAAAGATATTTGGAGTAGGTATACCCTGGAATCCAAAATTATCTGGGCATGTGTGGAGGGCTTGTGAGTCCACGGGCTACTCATTAGATATTTAAGTGAAGCGTAGTTACATGAGAAACCCCTTCTGAAGACATTGAACCCAAGGGACAAGAAAATAAGAGGTTGGATAAATACTCAAAGACTAGTACAACTCCATGGACTGGTTTAAAGGGGAGGAGTGTACCCAGGAGTTACCATTTCCAATCAACCCTATCATTGTGTTTCTAAGTTCCAAGGCAAGAAGTTATAAGAATGAGAAAGACTAATTTTATCAAAATAGCTATGTGATTTAAGCACACATATGGCCAGTTAACACAGGCCAGCAAACTGGTAGCTTCAGAGAGCAATTTCCTTCGCCAATCACACCCTCAACACTGGGCATTGGTGGCCGTGGGCATTGGTGGCCGTGGGCCATCAGTAGGTGGACGTCAGCAGCAGTGTCGTTGCCTCTGGGAGGGAGTGCATTGCAGACTTGATGGGGCCACATTGCCTACTCTCCTGGGAACTGTTATCGGGACGATGACTTCAGTGGACACAGGCAGGGGTGAGGGCAGCTTCTCTGGGCACTGGCGATTTTGACTTTATCAAGTTTGATTGGCATATACCTCTCCTTTCGGTGTTAACAGTTGTAGCAGCTGGACCATGACAGAGGCACCGGAAGGCATCACAGGGGAGCTACCCCAGGGCAGAGACCCCAGGGCAGATACCCCAGGGCAGATGAAGGAGAACTGGGGAGGAGTCCGAGGGAATTCTCTCAAAGTATATGGAATCATGGGGCAGAGCCAGTATCGTGGTCTTACGTATGTAATTATGAACCTCTTTTTTTTTTTTTTTTTGTATTTTTCTGAAGCTGGAAACGGGGAGAGACAATCAGACAGACTCCCGCATGCGCCCGACCGGGATCCACCGGGCACGCCCACCAGGAGCGACGCTCTGCCCACCAGGGGGCGATGCTCTGCCCCTCTGGGGCGTCGCTCTGCCGCGACCAGAGCCACTCTAGCGCCTGAGGCAGAGGCCAAGGAGCCATCCCCAGCGCCCGGGCCATCTTTGCTCCAATGGAGCCTTGGCTGTGGGAGGGGAAGAGAGAGACAGAGAGGAAGGAAGGCGGGGGGTGGAGAAGCAAATGGGCGCTTCTCCTATGTGCCCTGGCCGGGAATCGAACCCGGATTCCCCGCATGCCAGGCCGACACTCTACCGCTGAGCCAACCGGCCAGGGCATGAACCTCTTTTTATTCCAGATGAGAACAACTTGAGGATGAGCTTTCACTGTCTTGGGTCAGATATTCAGTTTAAATTTTGATGTTTTGAATTTTAGGCATTTGGAGGAAACCCCTGAATAACAGAGTTGTGAAGCTCTCCTTTTCTTTCTGTCTTCCTTCCATTCGTGTTAAACATGTTTAAAATTTCCTTAAGGTCAAGAATTCCAATTAACTTTGCATTAAAAGAAGCTTGTGGAAGTACTGATCACATTGCTTCCACAGACGTGGAAAGCGCATACACGAGGATGAGTTTCTGAAGCCCCGAACCACAGCCAGAGCCCACTAGATCGCTCCTCTAAGGAGAGTCAGGGCTGCCGCTCCGGGAAACGAGCGCCATGGCGCTCCATTTTGCCATTCACTCTTCCGGGGCTCAGCTCCATGTTGACTGTTAGAATCAAACAACACCTTGACAAAGAGCTGCTCTGTTTGGTTTGGGGCTAAAGCTTTTCTGGCAAAGAAGCTGGATCTGCTCATTCCAGACGAGGAGGTTTGGACGGAAACGGAGCGCTGTCTGCCAGGGCCGCGGGCTCAGCATGGAGGGCGCCAGGCACGTGCGCCGAGACCTGGACCCGGGACACGGACGTGCTCTAGACTCGGGAGCCCAGGTGCCGAAGGATTGGACGGTGAGTGCTCCAGCCGGAGCAGTCCAACCCCGGGACAGCCGCAGAGCCTGGGGTCTGCGTGTGCTGCGACATATCCCCTGTAAATGCTTACCCATGGCGAAGGCCAGTGACATACCTCAGTTCTCTTACAGGGGCAGTGTTCGCCTGGCTCCTCATCAGACTCCCTGTCCATATATCATACTTAATGATCCCGGTAATAGAAATAGTAATTTATTATTACTACGAGAGATAGGTTCGATGATAATTGTATTAAATTAACCGTGAAGTAGCTACTGTGAACCTAGCAGCTCGTCGCTTGTTTGTTTAGGAAGCCTCTATGGGCAGGGGTCCCCAAACTACGGCCCATGGGCCACATGCAGCCCCCTGAGGCCATTTATCCGGACCCCGCCGCACTTCTGGAAGGGGCACCTCTTTCATTGGTGGTCAGTGAGAGGAGCATAGTTCCCATTGAAATATTGGTCAGTTTGTTGATTTAAATTTACTTGTTCTTTATTTTAAATATTGTATCTGTTCCCGTTTTGTTTTTTTACTTTAAAATAAGATATGTGCAGTGTGCATAGGAATTTGTTCATAGTTTTTTTTATAGTCCGGCCCTCCAACGGTCTGAGGGACAGTGAACTGGCCCCCTGTGTAAAAAGTTTGGGGACCCCTGATCTATGGGTCTAACGCTGGGTAACCACGGATGGACATGAACCGAGAAATGACATTCCCTGACCTGGAGAAGACGGGATGTACCGTACAAAATAACATCAGGGCAGGATACAGGCAGAACGAGTGTGTTAGAGGTTTCAAAGGTGGAAGGCAATCCTGGGGGGACAATAAAAGAGTGTAAGTGTGGGAAACAGCAGGGAAGGCCACCCGAGTGGCTTGCACATCATGAGGAAAAGGTTTGATCTTAGTTGGCAGAGAAGATGTAGCTTTGCAGGCTGGTAAACATTAGCAAAACTAATTCGGTAGGAAAAAACATCTCGTAGGGATTTAAGGTGATGGGAGAGGCAGTGAGGAGCTTGGGTAATGGTTGGAGTGCTGGGAAAAAGGCCAAGGAATAAGAAGACCAGCCAGCATTCTTCTTGTTAAGGTTATTGCAAGGGAACGGTGGATAGGTTAGGCAGATCCAGTTAATGGAGGCTCTTAGATGTCTGGCAAGGGCCTTTGGGTCATCATTCTTTCATTCGTTTATTTATCAAATGTTTATGTATTAAGCACCAGACTAACCATTGGAGACGAACAGGACTGATGCTTGCCCTGAGGAATTCATATTAATGAAACAAGGCACATAAACAGTCATTACAGCATGATTGTGGCTCTAAGAGAGGTCTGCAGGAAGTAGCCTGGTAACAAAGCAGAAGGATTACTTTTGCCTGGAATGGAGGCAGAGCTGAAAAGTCTTGGGATGATAAATGTGTTTAAACCAACGGAACTGAGGCAAACAATCTAAAGCAGATGAAACTTGTGCGGTGGGCTGTGGAGGCTGCTATGAACCAATCCAAACACAATGAGAGCAGAGCAAAGGCTGTGACATAAACTTCAGTGGGTGCCCCAGACTCGGAGGACAGCAGAAATACCTTCAAGGTGCAGCCGAGACAGGTGTACGGTAGACCTAGGGCCAGCTTAGCCCACAACATGGCTGGAGGCAAAAACAAGGGCACTGAAGCTGTCCGCTCTGGCACACCATGAGAAGGCAGGGTTCAGATGCACTAACGCTGGGAAAAGTCCAAGGCCGCAGAAACAGGGGAAGACCAACTATGAGATGGGTCAGCTCCAGAAAAGCAGCCATGGTCACGAGTCTACAGGAGCCGAGCAGGGCTGCTGAGGACGGGGCACTGGGCGTCACCCATTTACAGGGTCTCCAGGAGTCAGGAGTCGTAGCTGACTCAATGTCATGTCGCACACACAGACTAGATCTGGGTTGCTGGGAAAAGCCAGCGACACGGGGCGGTTTGGCACCTATGGGTTAGAAACTGCTGATGTCAGGGGAGACAAAGAGCTGGCCTCACAGGAGGGAGCTGCACGCTCTGTGGGAGAAGACGGCAGACTCTCGGTTTCTCCTTCGCAGACATGGTGTCTTTGGTCATTTTCTTTGTGCACCTTCCAATACCTCAGGCACTTTTTGTGCCTCTGAATCTATATTTGACTCCCTTTCCTTCTCCCCAAATGCCCTTGTTCTTCCAGAGAAATCTTATTCACCAAGGGCATTCCTCACTCCTGTAGGTAAACATCTGTTCTTTGTTTACGACTCTGCTGTGCCACTTATGTCTTATTCTAGTTAGTCGTTTGTCATTTGCATGTAGTTCCTCACTGTAGTTTTTTTTTTAGAGAGAGAGCGAGCGAAAGAGAAAGAGGGACAGACAGGGACAGACAGACAGGAGGGGAGAGAGATGAGAAGCATCAACTCATAGTTGCATCACTTCAGTTGTTCATTGATTGCTTTCTCGTATGTGCCTTGACTGGGGGGCTACAGCCGACTGAATGACCCCTTGCTCAAGCCAGTGACCTGGGGCTCAAGCCAGTGACCATGGGGTCATGTCCAGGATCCCACGCTCAAGCCAGCAACCTTGAGGTTTTGAACCTGGGTCCTCATCCCAAGTCGACGCTCTATTCACTGTGCCACTGCCTGGTCAGGCTTCACTGTGTATTTTCATTCTCAAGGAAGGGATTGGGTCTTATTTATAGCAAAAGCAAATCTGAGCCTAGTCTTGGCCTTGAATCCCTGCTTTACCACATACTAGTTCTGTGATCTTAAGACACATGGTTCGTCTTTTGCCCACATTCTTTCTTTATAAAACAGGACAAGTGATATCTACTTAATAAGGTTACTAATTAAAATTAAGATAATGTATGTTAAGCCCCTGTCATTGTAATTTCTTTAGGTACCCAGTAAGTATTTCTTTCTTTCTTGACTTTTGTGTTTGCAATGCTCAGCACAGTGTCTGATGTGTAGTAGAAACTCAATCAGCTTTGGTTGAATTTACAAACTTTGGAGTTCACTGCATGATTCCTATATTCCAGGCACTGTTCTGGGGGGCTATAACGATATGATGAACTCATTTAAGACTCGCCGCGACCCCAGGAGGAAAACACTGTGATAGCCCCACTTTATTTATGAGGTAACCAAGACACAAGCGAGTGAAGTTCATCCTCAGGGATGCCCAGGCAGGAAATGGCAGAGGCAATATGAACTCAGGTAGCTGCACTCTGAAGTCCAGGCTCTTATCTTAACTTTACTCTACAGGTTGACTCAGTGTAGTTTTCAGATGATGTTGACTTCCTGGACATTTTCTGCTGATGATGATCTGGCCCATTCAAAGCGTTCCAAGAGTAGGGTTGCCATATGCCTTGAAATCCACTCCCAGTATTCCCCTGCGAGGACTTCTGAGTGCTCTCCCATTCTTGGGAAGTTATTTCCCATAGGAGAAAAGAACCTGTGCTTTCTTTCAGAGGAACTTCTCCACCACTCAAATTAGCCCATGAATGAACTATGTAACACAGTCCTCAGAGTCCTACTCAGAAGTTGCTGAATTGTTGTTAAGCTCTAGAGGTGTAAGATATGGTAGGTGCCCTTCACAACTAAGTAAAATGGACCCTACTCGGCAACATGATGGAAGAACACTGAAGCTCATAGAGTAACTAATTTGCCCAAGGTCAGAGAGCAGCAAGTGTGTATACCTGAGTCCCACTGACTCAGGTTCAACTGGGAAACAAGGGCAACATAATTAGAAAAGCCGATGGTGGCTCCACAGTGGCTTGTCCTGGCTTTGTCTCAGAGGCAAGAGGAGAATGCATGTTGTCAGTCCCTTTGCGGAGAGTTTCACTGTCTTTCTGGCATTCACGAGAACCTCCTGCTATTTCAAGTGAGCAGCAGGGCAGAAGAGGAGGGACGAGCAAAATACATGTCTCAGGTTTGAGGCTGGCTTCCCCTCTCCAGTCACCTGACTCCTTGATTTATCACAAAAATGAGATTAATGGCCCTGGCCGATTGGCTCAGTGGTAGAGTGTCGGCCTGGCATGCAGGAGTCTCGGGTTCGATTCCCGGCCAGGGCACACAGGAGAAGCGCCCATCTGCTTCTCCACCCCTCCCCCTCTCCTTCCTCTCTGTCTCTCTCTTCCCCTCCCGCAGCCGAGGCTCCATTGGAGCAAAGTTTGCCCGGGCACTGAGGATGGCTCTGTGGCCTCTGCCTCAGGTGCTAGAATGGCTCTGGTTGCAACAGAGCAACGCCCCAGATGGGCAGAGCATCGCCCCCTGGTGGGCATGCCGGGTGGATCCCGGTCGGGCACATGCGGGAGTCTGTCTGACTGCCTCCCTGTTTCCAACTTTAGAAAAATACAAAAAAAGAAAAAAAAAGAAAATGAGATTAATAATGGTACTCCTCTCAAAGGGTTGCTATGAGGATTAGTTGACATTAGGAAGGCGCTTCGGTAAATTAAGCTGCTCATAAGGGCATCTGTTGTTTTGTCTGCCCAGCTTCTATGAGACAGAGAGAGGCACTTGCTTGTAAGTGTGAACATATATAGAAAAGACCCATAACTATGAGGCAGGAGGGTCCGAAAAAAAACAGGAGGAGCCATCAGAACGAGGAACCAAAAGGCATAGGATGAGGACATGGACTGTTGGTCCATGGTAGGAATTATCACATTTCTATCCCTGAGGGGCAAGAAGGTAGCTCAGTGTATTAGTTTACTATTGGAAGTAACAAATGACCACAAACAAATCCATGATCTCACAACTTCTGCGGGTCAGGGATCCAGGCACAGCGTAGCTGGGTCCTCTGCTCAGGGTCTCATAGGCCGGGAAGTCAAGGTGTTGGCTATTTAACATGTGACATATAGGAAGGAAATGTAAGAAAAACATGATCTCTTCTGATCTGAGAGATGAACCTTATGAAAAAAGAAAAAGTATGCTACAGACCGTTTCTTTTACTTATTCCTGATTTAAACAGTACTAAATTTTGGATTTGAGCAAAAGAGTGATTACATGGCCCAACACTATCATTACTCTAAAATCAGACTTCTTCTTTTAAAAGAAGAAAGCTTCAAAATCAATTTATTTTCTGACTATTTAGATGGAAGAATATTTTTCCGTGATAAATTTCACTTTCAAATTAGATCATGAGGCAATGGGTTTCCCCCTTTTTATTAACTCGTTATGTAATTTTTCAATTTATAGGGAAATGAACCAGAAGATGAATTTCTTTGTAGGAAATGAAACGTTTAAAGTGTTTCCTCAGGGGGCCTTCCCTGACAATATTAATTCCAAGTGATGAAATGGTATAACCTTATGACATCTAATTTTGGTTGTGTTTCAGTGTATTGATTGATGGAATCAAATTTCCTTTTTATATTATTTAAACCTCTTCTCACGGTTCCTGAACATAAAGCTTAAAACTGGGCAAGCGTGATAAGTGTGACAGATGTGTACCAAGTGCACGTTCCTTTCCAAACTGGAAAGTACATACATTCCTTTCCTTTTTCCTACTTGGAGAGCGAAGCACAGACTGTACTTGTGAAGACCTCAAGAATCAAGTCATAAACTGCAAGTATGCAGGGTTGCAAATTAATTGATGCATGTGAATTTTCACGTGGACACAGTGCCCTGGGAAGTCAGTACTGACGCTGAGCACAGAGATGACCGTGCCGCTGCCCTGGCCCCGGTCTCCTCGGAACCCTTTCTTCCCCAGGGAGTTCCTGTGGGCGGGGCTCAGCTCAGAGACGGCACCAGCCCTCCGTCATTGGGAGGAACGTGGGGAAGGGCACGTGCCAAGCCTTTCATGCTGTTGTTTTTGCAGTGGGTCTGGTCTCTTCCTCAGACACTAACCCTCAGCGCAGTAGGACCCATCTGCCTAATTGGCTCTTTGTCAGTCTCTTTCTTTCAACCTGGAGGTGGCCCAGAAATAGGTGATGAGATGGAACCCCTGCTTCTATTTATTCCCAGCAGTTCTGGTACCAGTGATGGCATTTGCATGACAGGTAGGTTCACAGGGTTCCTGGGAAGATAGAGCATCAGAACCAGATGTGAATACCTCTGGCCAATGAGGCTGGCCCTGCCCCTTCAGGCCGGCTGGCCACTTGCCTCTCCGCCTCCCTGTGGGTAGCCGAGGGGACTGAGTGGGCTTTCTATGCCTGGTGGTCTCTCATGCTCATGTTCTGCCAGGAGCATTGTACAGCAAAACGCTCTGGGTCTCATGCCTCTTCCCATCGCCCTGTGCAGCCATGTGGCTTCTAGCCCACACTCAGTGACAGTGACCGGAGTATTGGGTCAGCACCAGCTGCACACATGGCCCGGGACCGGCACCTTCTCTGCAAGGCCCTGCTGTGTGTCTGGACCACCCTCCAGAGCCCCTTCTCCATGGCCGTGATAACATCTCTGTTGTCCTTTTCTGTTCTCGGGCCTCGCGTAGGATTAAGCTAGTTTATCGGGTGTCTTTCGAAATCTGTGGCTATTAAACAGAAAGAGTCAGCCTCCTAATCCCTTTCCTTTTAGGTCTTCTGTCCCTTTGTGAATTCGTGGTTGCAAAACGATACACAGGCAAAGGCAGCAGCCAGTCATGTTGGCAGCGAAAATGCAGATGGTGGAGGGTGACACCTGTCCCCTCCGCGGGTGGTGGCCAGGGTGCAAGCTCTGGCCACGCCCTGTGTTGCGTGAGGATAACCAGTAGGTCTGAGCTGGACCCACGTGATGACGACGGAGCGCTCACAGGCTGCCAGGAGCAGCGCCATCTTCTTGCAGTACCAGAGTGTTTCTGCCCTACGGTGTCCTCCGCCTGGATCCCATTCATTTCTCTTAGGTGTTGAACATGCCTGCGCTTGCCGAGAGCCTCTGTGTGGCTCGCTTCGCAAGTGGGCTGGTGATAGGGGGAGGGGAGGTCCTCCGAAGCACGGCCTCTAGAGACGGGGCTCTGTCTCTTTCCTGACTCCAGGGCGATACTTTCATGTTCAAGTGACATGTCTCCCTAGAGCACGTGTTCATTGTCTCCTTAGGCAGGAACCTGTTTCTCAGAGTGATAAAGTAAACATTCAGGTTCTCTGGTCTTAAATGCTTAAATGCATTTTCTTCAATGTTTCCAAATGCATTTTCTTCAATGTTTCCATCCTGTGACCCTGAAGCTCCTTCAGGTTCTGATGAGCCACACGTGTCCTCCGCACCCAGTGGGAGTGATCGTCAGTGCCTGCTCCTGGGCACTGGGGACAAGGTTCTGGGCACTGGGGACAAGGTTCTGGGAAAGTGAGCTGCCAGGTAGGTTTAGGAAGGAAACTATATTTAACAAGGATAACATACCATTACTCTGTCAGTTTCTTTCTTTCCTCTTTTTTTCCCTGATTCTATAGATTTACTTTTTCTAGACATTTTACACGAATCCATTCATAACATATGCCGCGGACCAGTGCGGCTCCTAATTCTGGGTTTTGAGCGAGAACGGTGCGGAATTAAGAAAACAGATTTATTAAGAAAAAAAAAGGATGGGATCAGGAGGACTCTTCAATGCTGATGGCAATATCCGAGTGCCCCATAGCCCCAGTTTGCTTTACTATATAGCCATATGCAAATCAAGGAAGTCCTTGATACAAAGTTACACATCTGAGGCTAAAACAGGAACTCTCCCAAGGCATAAATAGGAGTCCCCCCACCATGCATAAGCGAAATCAACCAACATCTGAACAAACAAAGAGTAAGAGGAAGGGCATGTAAATTGCTTCCAGCAACTTAAGCAAGCAAGTGAAGTGGGTGCAAATACTCAGCATCATAGCCAATATGAAGGTGGACGGGGGAGAACTTAGCCTTTTGCTAAGCCTCGAATCTACAAAGGCTTTTTGCCACTTACTGTCCACAACAAACGTATATGGTCTTTCTCCCAATTTTAGAGAGAAAAACATTCAGTCTTTCACTACCAGCTGCTGGTTTTTTATAGAATCCCTTTATCAAATGCAGGAAACTCGTCTCTATTGCCAGTTATTGAGACTTATCATGACTGGATGTTAGCTAGCATCAAATGCTTTCCCCCCTATGTATTGTGATGACCATGTAGTTTTTGTCCTTTACTTACATTATTCTACTATAATTATTTTACATTGATTGACTTTTATATATTAAGCCAACTTTATATTCTTGGAAGAAATCTTGGTTTTTTTTTTTATGTATATATGTTGTTGGATTCGCTTTTCTAGTATTTTGTTGAGAGTTTTTCATCTAGACTCATAAACAATATTGGTCTATAGTTTCTTTCTTTCTTTGTTTCTTTCTATTTTCCTTTCTTTATTGTGATGTCTTTGTCTGATTTTAATATTAGGGTAATACTAGCCTCATGAAGATAGTGTTCTAACTTCATGGAAAGTGTACTCTCTTACATTTTGTATAAGAGTTTCAAACGATTGCTGTTATTTGTCTGTTAAATGTTTTATAGAATTCACCAGTGAAGAGATCTGGGCCACGGCTTTTCTTGGAAGAAAGATTTTTAAAATTATTAATTCAAATTCTTTACTCATTATGGATCTGTTTCTGTTTTCTCTTTCTCATTCAGTCATGTTTATTAATTTGTATCTTTCTATGACTCTAAATTGTCTAATTTGTTAGGGTGAAGTTGTTTATAGCATGCCCTTAGAATCCTTTTAGTTTTGCTACAGTTGGTAGTGATAACTCCTCTCTCACTCCTGATTTGAGTAGTCTGCATCTTCTCAGACTAGGCCGGGTGTCTCATCCCCAGCACAACAGGGCCGATGACTTTTATTAGGGAAGGGCTGTCCTGCGATGTAGGATGTGTAGCAGCATCCTCTCTGGCCTCAGGCAACCGCTCACCTGCTTTTTGTCACTATGGGCTTAACTTATATTTTCTAGAATTTTGCATGAGCATGATCATGCAGTATGGATGCTTGTGTCTGCCTTTTTTAATTCAACATAATGATTTTAATATTTACTTATGTTGTTGTTATATCAGTTGTCTACCCCTTCCTTTCTTCTCCCCCACCCCCTTTTAAAAAATACTAGGTAGGCCTGACTAGGAGGTGGCACAGTAGATAGAGCGTTGGACTGGGATGCCGAGGACCCAGGTTCGAGACCCCGAGGTCGCCAGCTTGAGCACGGGCTCATCTGGCTTGAGCAAATAAAAAAAAAAAAATGCTCACCGGCTTGGACCCAAGGTTGCTGGCTCAAGCGGGGGGTTGCTCGGTCTGCTGAGGGCCCACGGTCGAGGCACATGTGAGAGAGCAGTCAATGAACAACTAAGGTGTCGCAACGAAAAACTGATGATTGATGCTTCTCATCTCTCTGCGTTCCTGTCTGTCTGTCCCTATCTATCCCTCTCTCTGACTCTCTCTCTGTCCCTGTAAATAAAAAAAAAAAAAAAAAATACTAGATAGTAGCCTATCATATGGATAGTCCACAGTTTGTCCGTCCATACCTGTTGGTGAATGTTTGGGTTGTTTTCAGGATTTGGTATTGTGAATAACACTGGGGAACAATTTTTTTTCTTTTTCTGTTGCATGAGGTTTTAGAACTATTTCTATATATTTCTGCATCGCTGATCCCAAATCTGAAATCTGTTTTTTGGTGCATGCTCTAGTTTTTATGCGGTTTTAATTTCTTTTTGTTACAGTTAATGGCATGCATTGGTTTTTAAATTGGAGTTTAGGGCAACGACTCTTGGATTGAACATAACCACAAGGCAGTTAATGTTTTACAAACATCACTTTTACATAATTGTAGTTGTTTTTATATGTAAAAAATTATTACCTGATAAAAACACCCTCTTAGTTTGTTTTAAGATTGAATCATGGCTTCTTCGAGTAGGTGTAAATGTAAGAATAGTCCTGATACCTTCTGTTATATATGTGGCTGTCACACACGTCAATGTCAAAGGCACAATATTTCATTATTTGTGACACGTGCATATATTGCCTATTTTCAAGTTCCTCTTGGTGATCAAGACAAGAATTGGGCTCCTCATAATGTGTGTCATAATTGTGAGGAAATGCTTCGTGACTGGACAAAAAGAAAACACAAAGGAATGCCTTTCAGTACTCCCATGGTTTAACGTGGGACCACAGCAGTGACTGTTATTTCTGTCTGATCCATACAAAGGGCATCGGCAAGAAAAAATGGCATATGATCGCATATCCTAATATTCCTTCAGCAATATGACCTATCCCACACTCTGAGACACTCCCGGTTCCAGTTTTCAATGGTTTTATTTCTTCTAAGGATGAAGAAAGTGAACATAGTGATCAAGTGTATTTTGATAAAATGCATAAGGAAATGGTTGTAGAATCTGAAGGGTCTTCTTCTGATGCCAAGCAGTCATTAACCCCCCAGCAGTTTAGCCAACCCGAATTGAATGACTTAGTAAGAATGACATAAAAATTGTCCTTGACTTTCAGAAGTATGAGGAGCATAACTGGATCATTTGTGTGGATCTTAAAATGGTAAATTTCCTGCTAGGACAACAGAGAGGTTTCACGAAGTATCCTTGCTTTCTGTGTTTGTGGGACAGCTGAGCTCGGGAGAAACACTGGACACAGAAGGAGTGGCCGAAACGTGAAGCTCTGGAAGTAGGGATGCAAAATATTGTGAGTGAACCTGTAGTTAATCGAGACAGGATCATTTTTCTCCCACTTCACATCAAATTTGGCTTAATGAAGCAGTTTGTTCAGGCTTTGAATAGAGAAAGTGAATGCTTTCAACATATTATTTCTGCTTTTTCTGACTTGTCTTTCGAGAAGATAAAAGCAGGTGTATTCGATGGACCTCAAATTTGAACCCTCATATGTGATGAAGAATTCGCCAGGAAGATGAAGAAGGAGGAGAAAAAGCAGCATGGCAGTCTTTTGTGGAAGTTACAAAGAACTTCCTTGGCAACAAAAAAGCAGAAAACTATGAACTTCTGGTTCAAAGGATACTGTTAGCTTTCCGAAACATTGGATGTAACATGAGCGTTAAGATTCACTTCCTGAACAGTCACCTTGATAAGTTTCCTGAAAATCTTGGAGGTGTTGGTGATGAGCAGACTACTGCTAGAGCATCAGACGAGATTGTCCTCAACAAGTACACAAATGCAAGAGCTACAAACGCAAATTTTTGCCTGAATAAAATTTAAATAAGTTTTGTGCAAATTTTATGATTGTTTTAATATGTTCTATTTTAAAATTGTAGACAAATTCTGATGCAATCATATATTTTAGTGTATTAGTGTATTTACTGCAATATATAAATTATTATATTTTTACTATGATGCCCAAGAAGACATTCTACTTCATTATGTTAAACTAAACGTTGAAAATTTTACAATAAGATGAAAACTTAAAATCTTGAATTGCAAGAAAACTGTAGCTTACAGAGAAAAACTAATGTCAGATTTGAGATTAGCACACTCAAATTAGGTAAGAACAAGTGTTTTTGTGGATGCAACACAAATTTTGTTCCCCAGTATAATACTCTTGTCAACAGTCGTGTGTAACTTTTGTGTAAACTTGTTTTTCTTTTTTTTTTTTTTTTTATGAGTCCCTAGAAGTGGACAGACAGAATCCCATGGAGGGTGTACATTTAACTTTCTAAGAGACTGTCCAATAGTTTTTCTAAGTGGTGTTACCACCTAGCATTCCTACCAACATAGTAGGAGAGTTCCAGTTACTTCACAGTCTTGCCAGCATTTGACATTCATTGTCAGTCCATGTCATATTTCCTTAAAATGTAAATTTATGTAAATGAATGGTTGCAAATGTATACAATTATGTGTATTGCAAATACTCCTGGAGAACTTCTGTTTCTCAGTGACACTAGAGATGGTTTTGGAGCTCTCCCTTCCCTTTCTTCTTCTCTGTTACTGAATCGAACACTTAGGCAAGAAAATTCATGTTCTTCAAGTCACTAGGAGAACCTTTAACCCATTATAATGAAAGACATCACTTTTCCTATAGTGATAGGAAAGATTTTATTTGTTAAATTTCCAAATTGCAATTTGGGAGAAATGGAGAAGAAAAAAGTAATGAGAAATTATATGCGGAGTTTGGCAGATTGGTGCTGTCCACAGTAGTTCCAATCGCCTATGGTAGTGTTGCTCTCCTCACACCTTACGTCCACCTGTCGATGTCAGAGCCTGGGCAGCCGAGCGGAGCCGCACGGCTCCTGTTTACCTCCAGCCCACTTTCCCTCCGGTTTCCATTTCCCCCCACTGCCCTGACCATGTTAGCAGAGCCTCCTGGAGAACCAGAGGTCGTGAGAAGGTGGTGGTGGCAGCTGTGACCAATTCTCCAGTCTGCTCCGGAGGCCTGCATGCTGCCCCTCACTGCCTGTGCTGTTAAGTTATCAGCAGACAAAGCAGCTGTAGCAGGAGGAAGGCAGTGAAGTCTGGAGCGAGCAGGAGGACCTGGGGGGGGGCAGGAGGAAGGGAGTGAAGTCTGGAGCGAGCAGGAGGACCTGGGGGGGGGCAGGAGGAAGGGAGTGAAGTCTGGAGCGGCAGGAGGACCTGGGGGGGGCAGGAGGAAGGGAGTGAAGTCTGGAGCGAGCAGGAGGACCTGGGGGGGGCAGGAGGAAGGGAGTGAAGTCTGGAGCGAGCAGGAGGACCTGGGGGGGCAGGAGGAAGGCAGTGAAGTCTGGAGCGAGCAGGAGGACCTGGGGGGGGCAGGAGGAAGGGAGTGAAGTCTGGAGCGAGCAGGAGGACCTGGGGGGGGGGGCAGGAGGAAGGCAGTGAAGTCTGGAGCGAGCAGGAGGACCTGGGGGGGCAGGAGGAAGGCAGTGAAGTCTGGAGCGAGCAGGAGGACCTGGGGGGGCAGGAGGAAGGCAGTGAAGTCTGGAGCGAGCAGGAGGACCTGGGGGGGGGCAGGAGGAAGGGAGTGAAGTCTGGAGCGAGCAGGAGGACCTGGGGGGGGCAGGAGGAAGGGAGTGAAGTCTGGAGCGAGCAGGAGGACCTGGGGAGGGGGCAGGAGGAAGGGATTGAAGTCTGGAGCGAGCAGGAGGACCTGGGGGGGGCAGGAGGAAGGGAGTGAAGTCTGGAGCGAGCAGGACGACCTGGGGGGCGGGGAGTCCTGAAGTACCATCTGGTCCCAGAGTGAGGGCCCTGGGAAGCTGTGAGTTCATGCGAGCTCCCAGGACATGAGGACGGTGAAAAGGATTCAGGGAGCACCAACGTAAGATGAATGCACAAAAGAGAAAGAGTAAGAGCAACAGGAAGAGGTGGAGGAAGAAAAAACCAGAAGGACCATTTATGTATTTATTTATTTATGTATTTATTTGAGAGGAGGAGGGGCAGTGAGACAAACTCCTGAATGTGGCCCAAATGGGCCCATGCAATCTCCATCTGGGCTGATGCCCCAATCAACTGAGCTTTTTTTAGTGCCTGAGGCTGATGTGTTTGGACCAACCGAGCCATCCTCAGTGCAGGGCTGACGCTAGAACCAATCAAGCCACTGGCTGTGGGAAGGGAAGAGAGAGAGAAGAGGGAGAGGAAGGAGAAAGAAAAGCAGATGGTTGCTTCTCCTCTGTGCCCTGACCGGGAATTGAACCTGGGACTTCCATATGTTGGGCCGATGCTCTATCCACTGAGCCAGTCTGCCAGAGTCCAGAAGGAGCTTTTTTAAAAAATACAAGACTAATATACAACAAAGTTTCTCATTTTTACATTAAAAATAGTATGACCTGTGCTTGTCCCTGCAGTGGCCTGTTCGGCAGGGGAGTGTCAGCACCGTAGGGTTGACCTGCTACGCCGGGATGTGCTGGCGCATCCGGACTTGCGTCACAGCTTGTGCAGGGGGGGTGGGTGGCTGAGCCTGGAAGCCTGGCTCTGCCGCCCCGGGCCTCAGTTTCCCCATCTGCAGTGCAGCAGGGGGAGCAGCTATCAAAGTGCCATGGTGGAGATCAACGCGAGACGAGGCCAAAGCTGACAAGCAATGAAGGCGTTTTGGTCACAACCTTTTCACACTTTCCAGTTTTGAAACAAAGTTCATGAGAGTCCAGTTCTGTACAATCTCTTAATAGGTCTTCAAAGGCATGATGGGATTAGAGAACCTAAAAAAATTCCTTCTGGGTAGCTTTTAGTTTCATTGTTTTGGTGATTAGCAGCCCTGATAGCCGCAGACAGACAGCACTTGAAGGATCCTAGCTCTCAGAAATCTTAATTCTTTCCACGCAGTCCCTGGAGCTCAGCATACTCGAGTCGGGCTCCTTTAAAACTTCAAACTCTCTGGCCTCTGGGAACGGTACCGCATCTAGCCTTCCCTCTTGAGGCCTGTCTACGCTTCTCCGGTACACCCTGCAATGAGTTTCACTACCAAGTTGCCGGCTGTTTCTATGCCTACGAGCCCTGTTTTCCAAACTGGCTGCTCTCAGGCTGGCAAGAGGGACCTGGTTTAACTCCAGAACCGTCTGAAACTTCCTGAAAGCTTAACTGGCCAGGGTGCCCCCACAGACCTTCTGCGGTGTTCTTCTTTTTTATTCAAGGTCCAGGTTCGTCTTTTCTTTGGAAGGATAATGATTTCCTGTAGTTCTCTATCTGAAATGGAGCATCCATCAGAATTGTTCTGCATCTGTCAACAAAAAACCTGTGTCGTCCCCACCCCCACCCCCTGTCCCAGACTCCCTTGAGAGTTTTTCTCTCCAGCTGCCTTTTTTTTTTTTTTTTGAGGTCCTGTTGGTGTCCAGGACTTTTACCTGTGCTGGTTGAACATGTCCTCCTTGAACTGCCTTGTGACGGCTTCCCGGGGCGTCTGACACTGAAGGCTAAAAATAGCCAGATCAGGGCCCAAAAAAAGCATTCTCCAAGGAGAGAAAGCTGAATAACGTGACTGGAAGTATTCTCGGTCATCTCACTGATATCCGCGTGACCAGACGTCTGCACGCAGCGCTGAGATCACTTCTCGTCGCCGCCTAATCTGTTGGCCTCCGGTTTCCGAAGGCGCCTCGAGATTCTTTCCCTCCCCCAGCCCCAGGTAGCCAGCAGTTTTGAAACTTCCCATGTTGGATTGGTATTCTGACTTTCTCAAGCAACTTTGTAAGGGTCGTTTTCCTTGCCTTCCCCGCCTCAGGCTTGTTTGGGGAGGGAGGGGAAGGCAGGGCTGTCCCGTCCCACAGCGGTTGCTAAGAAAGAATCCTCTGTGTTTATAGCCTCTAACAAATAGTGACAGCTGGGAGGCAAACACAGGGCTGTGTTTGCAGGAGGAGGTGGACGGGAGCCAGCAATTAGTGGCACCCGCTCACAATGGGGCCTTTGAGAGGGGAGCCCGGCCATAGGCTTCCCCGGATTGCTTGAAATAATTTAAAAAGGTGTTTGCCTCATGCCTTCAGTGACAAATGTACTTCCAGAGATCGGCCGGGATTGTATAACTTGATAGGGCTATAAAATGACGTCGTCTTTTCTTTCTCAGAGATGTTTGCCTTTGCTGAACAGGCGCCAGGCTCTCAGCATGATTTCTGTCCATTTTCAGAACAGGATTCTTGGGACTGTTGGGTCAGAGGCTGAAGTGTGACAAACCAACAAAGGGAAGCCGGGAGTGTGTCACTCATGAGCACCATTCCCGCCCCTTTGTTTTGGGGGGGCTTCAGTCCGTCCTGGCGTTGCTGTCCGAGGGGGCGATGGGGTTGACTGGGCTTGTGCGAGGGCAGAATTATGCAATGAAAAGGGAACAGCAAGGTGTCTCGCTAGCTAACACTGATATATATATATATATTTATATATATATAAATATATATAAAAATATATATTTATATATATATAAATATATATAAAAATATATATTTATATATATATAAATATATATAAAAATATATATTTATATATATATAAATATATATAAATATATATATTTATATATATAAATATATATAAAAATATATATTTATATATAAATATATATATAAAAATATATATATATTTATATTTAGACAGGCGGTGTTTGTGTTCTTCAGTTCATAATCGCGGTATAGAAGGAGGTTACCTGGGATAAAATAGAAGGTCCTGAAAGGATGCTTTGGAAAAAGCCGGGCCTAGAGCCAGTAGACGAGCGTGAGGTGTTCGGTCAAGGGAAAGAGAGGGCAGAGTGGCCGTGGGCAGCGGCGGGGACGGTGACGCTGAGGCACCCTTCTAAGGCTCTTTCCGCGGATGGCAACTCAGTCAGCCCTCTCCACAGCCCTGGCTGGTAGGAACTGTTACTATCCCAACTCACAAGGCAACAGGGCGCACGGAACTCGCCCAAGAGCAGCCGTGACCGGTGGAGCTGTGGTCTGAGCCCAGGAGCCTGGGTCAGAGTCAGTGCTCCGACCCCCGGCGCCAGGGAGCCTGGGTCAGAGTCAGTGCTCCGACCCCCGGCGCCAGGCTGCCTCTGTCCGGACGGTCGCCTGCGTGCCCGCGGGTGGTTCCGAAAACCTCCGCGTTGGTTCTCCATCTTTTTGTCTGACCGCTCTGGTTCTGGGGAGACTGCCCTGAGAACACTTCTGCGCCCACTGCGCAGGGAGAAGGCTTGCTTGCCTGGCTTCTTTCCCCTCGCCCCTCTAAGGGAACGTGCAATCAGAATCCTGAAATGACTTCGGAGGACACAACTTAGAAAGGGAAAGGACGTTATGTTAATTTCCCCCCCAACACAGCACACAGTACAAAATCTGAATTCTCAGTTCAGTACCGCTATCCCTGTAAGGTTGGTGGATAATGGGGGATGGTCACGTGGGGAACCCAGACCGGGAACTTTGGCTAGGACCGCCCACAACCAAGCGCGCCAAAAGAAGCTTCGCAGGAACCCTTTGGAAAAAAGTGACCGTCTGCCAGCCGGTGGGATTTCATCACATCATATTAGCTCGACTTCCCTAGAGGGACCCTTTAAATATCTCCCACACGGTTTAATCCTTGCGACTTCCTTGGCCTCCATCTCCTCCGTCTTTCTTTCTTTGGGGCCAGGGAACCTTGCCAGGCGGGATGCACGCTCTGTACTCAATAAAGCCCTTTGTTATTCCACACTTGGTGGCTCTGGCCCCTTCATTCCTTCTCTGTGGGGAAAAATACCTTACAATCCCCCCTTTTCTTTTCTTCTTCTTCTTCTTTTTTTTTAACTCAGATGTGCCTGCATTTATTTAGCCTGGGGTCTAAGATGTGTCGGAAACCACGCAGGGGCACGTGTGTCAGGGGACCCACCAGTCATTGGTAGAGAAAATTGGAGTTCCTATCGGAAGGATTCAAACCCCGACGGAGATCTGAGCAATGTGCATGTCGACAGAAAACTGATCAAGCCAGGCTCGTCCTCACCTTCAGGATGGAATTCTGACTCCCGGCTGGCGAGGCCCCTGCTGGCCTGTACATCCTGATGGGAGATTCTGCAAGTGTGATTCTCTCTGCTTTGAATTCCTCCGCAGAACCAGTAGTCATGAGCCCTGGTTCTGAACCAGCCTCTCTGCGTTCAGCCCAACGCTCCATCATTTACTAGAAACTCCTAGTGTAAAGTTTCTCTTTTACTAATGGAGATGATCACACAATACTTGACACACTTACTTAAAAATAAACTTGAGGCAAACAAAAAACAAACTTGAAGAGCAACGTGCTGGGACCATCTAAAGTCCCATAAAGAGACTACTTAAAATTCTTTGGGACTGAATGGAGACTTCCTTTGCCTTTTATACCAGTTGGTACCGTATGATTATTTAATGAGATTTGCGTAATATTATTTTATGTATTTATTTATTTAATTGATTTAAATTTATCGTGTTTACATAGATTCAAGTGTCCCACCGAATACATCCCCCCACCCCTGTGTTCCCCTAAACATCTCCCTTGCCCCCCTCCCCCCAGGGCCCTCCCCCCTTCCCTCCAGGATTTGCTTTTCTGCTCTCTATAACGCTGTGTTATGTGTATATAATTTCACCAATCTCCTTCCCTTCTCTGATCCCATCCTCTCATCCCCTTTCCCTCTGTCCACTTTCCCTCTGGTTCCTTTAATCTCTCCTCTGCCTCTCTTCTATTCCTCAGTTCACATTGTTCATTAGATTCCTCAAATGAGTGAGGCCATATGATATTTTTCTTTCTCTGCCTGGCGTAATATTATTTTAAACAAGAAATCTGGCTAGTTAGAAATATTAAGCCTTCTAATACTTTTCGTCTCTACTGAGGGTATCACCTATGATCTGAGGGAGGCCTTGGGAAGCCCCTGCCCTGGGCTATAAGAGGGAGATGCCAATCACACATTGGGGGATGACAGAGCCCACAGGTGCTGCACGGACAGCAATAGTTACTCATTATGCGAGCACAGGGCCGGCAGTGAGGGAGGGGTGGGTTTATTGAGAAAGGTTTACAGAGCAAATAACATTTGAGCTGAATTTTGAAGGATTTGTCGAATGCCTACTGTATGCTGGGCTGTGCGACAGATGCAGGGTGTCCAGTGGGGCACACAGGGCCCAGCCCACCCTCGGGGTGGACACGGAGGTGGGAGAGGCCCGGAGCAGGCGGAGGCCTGGTGCTGGCAGGAGTGGGCAGGGTTCTGCACGGTAGATGCCGTGTCAGGCTCCGGTGTCAGCGGCAAGGGAGCCGTCAACTGCCAGGAGTCCAGTCGGGACCAGTTGTCCTCGGGGGCTCTGATCCAGGGCGCAGTGTGGTCAGCCCCAGCCCCCGCCCCCCACCATTGCTAGGAGGACTCAGAAGGTTTTCCCTGTACCCAGACCAACTTGGAAAGGGTGAAGGCCGGGGAGAAACAATCTGTTATTGACTGTACTTGAAGCTTAATGAGTCTTTACCAAAATTAAATTAAATTCCGGTTTCTTAAACCAGAAACATCTGAGATATTACTGATTGCTAAATTTGAGCTAACGTATGTTTTTACTGCCACCCAGGGTGGGAGTTCATAAGGGCAATTTGGTTGCTTACATAGTATATGATTCCATCTGTATGAAATATCTAAAACAGGCAAGTCCGTGGAGACAGACAGATTAGAGGTCGCCAGAGGCTAGAGGGAAGGGGGAGTGGGGAGTGGGGAGTAACTGCTAATAGGTGTGAGGGTTTTTTTTGGGGGGGTGACAAAATTGTTCTAGAGTTAGATAGAGGTGATGGTTGTACAACTATCATATGTGAAAAAACTAACAATCATGTGGTTGTACACTTTAAAGGGATATGGTATATGAATTGTGTCTCAGAAATACCCACACACACAAAATTATTATATTGGTTAAAGAAAACAAGGAAACTATGACTTTCTTCACTAAGTAGTAGGAGGAATTAAGTCCACTTTGTATGAAAATTGTTCATCAAACATTGAAGTTGCAAACATCCTAATCTCATACCGTATTAGATAACAGTTTATATGCAGCTTTACATTATTTCTACTGAAATAATAAATTTCATTAAAAGATAAAACACTCAATTGGTAATCAGAATTCAACTCAATTACCAACCACTTGAAGCAAAAACTACTTAAGTAACTATGCAAAAATAAAGCTGTCCACAAGGTATATAAACTCAATGTGAGTTGACACATGTAAATTAAAATACTTTTGGCTAAGTCAGTGTTTTACTGTTGGCTTCTTTCATACATTGAAGATAAGAAATGATAAATGTTTTTTCCTAAGTCCGAGGACTTGTTAAAATCATGCATTGTACTTCTTAATGCCATTCAACATATTATTCAGTATAAATTTTTGAACGTCAAAATTTTTCTTTCTTTACTTTTCAGTCTATTTGTATGGTTGTAAGGCAGTGGTCCCCAACCTTTTTTGGGCCACGGACCAGTTTAATGTCAGAAAATATTTTCACAGACCGGCCTTTAGGGTGGGACGGATAAATGTATCACATGACCAAGACAAGTGTCAAGAGTGAGTCTTAGACACTGGTCATTTTTTAATAAAACATCATTCAGACTTAAATATAAATAAAACGGAAATATTGTAAGTTATTTATTCTTTCTCTGTGGACTGGTACCAAATGGCCCACGGACTGGTACCAGTCTGCAGCCTGGGGGTTGGGGACCACTGTTGTAAGGTATTTTTCTCCACCGAGGAAGAAGGAAGGGGCCGGAGCCACGAAGTGTGGAATAATAAAAGGCTTTATTGAGTACAGTGCTTCCCGTCTGACAAGGTTCCCTGGCCCCAAGGACAGAGGCCAGGGAAGTCGCATGGGTGACCCACGTGGGAGATATTTAAAGGGTCTCTAGGGTGGTCGAGCTAATATGACGTGGTGAAATCTCACTGGCTGACGGACAGTCGCTTTTTTTCCAAAGGGACTCCTGGGAAGTTTCTTTTGGCTGGCCTGGATGTGGGCGGTTCTAGCCAAGTTCCCGGGTCTGGTGTCTCACGTGACCTTCCCACACTGCCCACCACCCTACATTCCGACCTTTTGTGTTAATTAGGGGCGCCACTTATTCATCTGGCTACTTCCTGCTGGTTAGGGGGGTCGTGGGGAGGGGGAGATCGGAAGGTGGTGGTTTTGAGGGTGTCAGGAGGAACATCTGTTTGGCTGTGAGTTGAGAAACTTTGCAGATGCGGTCCTGTAAGGATTTTTTTAAAAAGAGGAGTAATAGGGAGATCTGCAGGGTCCAGCCTTTTGGTGTGCCAGAGATGGGTAGGGGCCAGCAAACTTGAGGCAAAACTGTATGCCAGGAGTGGTGTACGAAGGAAATCTGCATGTCAGGAGTGGCGTAGGAAGGGGAAATCTGCATGTCAGGAGTGGCGTAGGAAGGGGAAATCTGCATGCCAGGAGTGGCGTACGAAGGGGAAATCTGCATGTCAGGAGTGGCGTAGGAAGGGGAAATCTGCATGTCAGGAGGCGTACGAAGGGGAAATCTGCATGCCAGGAGTGGCGTAGGAAGGGGAAATCTGCATGCCAGGAGGTGTACGAAGGGAAAATCTGCATGCCAGGAGTGGCGTACGAAGGGGAAATCTGCATGTCAGGAGTGGTGTACGAAGGGGAAATCTGCATGCCAGGAGGCGTACGAAGGGGAAATCTGCATGTCAGGAGGCGTACGAAGGGGAAATCTGCATGTCAGGAGGCGTACGAAGGGGAAATCTGCGTGTCAGGAGTGGCGTACGAAGGGGAAATCTGCGTGTCAGGAGTGGCGTACGAAGGGGAAATCTGCGTGTCAGGAGTGGTGTACGAAGGGAAAATCTGCATGTCAGGAGTGGCGTACGAAGGGGAAATCTGCATGCCAGGAGGTGTACAAAGGGGAAATCTGCGTGTCAGGAGTGGCATAAGAAAGGGAAAGGAAGGGGTCCCATCCACTCCCATAACCGAGACCTGTGAGGGAACTGGAGGTCCAGAGTGTGATGGCAAAACAGAGAAGACAGCTCCTGTGTCCACAAGAAATGAGATGGACTTACCCACTCCTGCAGTATGACCCTGGGTTCTCCGAGTCCAGGCCGTGTCAGCCGTCCATGAGGCCTAGGAGTTCAAACGATGGGCCCATCTGGCTGGCTTGGCCTCCCATCTGACTGGCTCGTCCTCCACGCAGAGATGTTGAGGATGAGCCTGCTGCCCAAAGGGGGCAATCGCTCCATTAGTGACCGGCTGCTTGCAGTTAGGGCAGGGCAAAGTGGGCAGCCACGGGCAGGGGTCCTGCCGGGACCAGTGACCCGGCTTGTCACACTTAAAGCAAGCTGCTGGTGGGATTCCTCCTTGCGGCCTGGACTTGGGTCGGGCACTTCCTGTGCCTTGCCCCTGTTGCTCTTCCTGCCCCAGGGCTGCCAAAAGAGCCTGGGTTTGGAGTGTTGCCTTCTGCTGCAGGCAGGCTTGGCAAACAGCCTTGGCCTGTTTCTACTAGTTGGGACCATTAAAAATGTTAAATGCTGTGTTCACAGGTTTCGGATAGGGGTTTGGGGTTAGAATAAGAGGAGGTGGGCTCCTGGGGAGCCCAGCACCCAGATCCATTCAGAAACACTGGAGCCAGAGGCAGGACATGGCCAGAATTTCCTGCAAAAGAATTGGGGTTGGGTGTCTTGCAAACCGGTGTAAAGGCCAATGGCAGGCTGAGAATGGCCTGATGGAGGAGGGGCTTAAGAACACAGTGGAGAAGGGAGGGGCCCCTGGCCAGCAAGGGTGGAGAAAGAGAGACTGGTATTTGCAGGTGAATGAGAAACAGGATCCAGTGAAGGGAGGGGGGTGCTCTTGAAGGGAAGAGACCTGAGCAAAAGAGGTCCACAGAAAGACTAGAGAGGGGTCCTGAGAGAGGGTGCCCCTGGGGTCAGGCAGGAGGGTGAGAGAGTTGGGGGTCGGGCAAAGGAGGAAAGATTAGGAGTAGAGGGTTTAGGTGAGGTTTCTCTGGCCAGAAAGGGCCTGCGTGGTAAAACAGACAATACAGAGATTAGGACGGGAGCACGAATAACTAGAAGCCCTGAATGTAAGGGATCTTTAACCAGTTCCCGGTTCTTTTGGTGATAGTTAAATTGGTGAGGGTGTTAAAACCGAAAGTACCGGCCCTGGCCGGTTGGCTCAGCGGTAGAGCGTCGGCCTAGCGTGCGGAGGACCCGGGTTCGATTCCCGGCCAGGGCACACGGGAGAAGCGCCCATTTGCTTCTCCACCCCTCTGCTGCGCTTTCCTCTCTGTCTCTCTCTTCCCCTCCCGCAGCCAAGGCTCCATTGGAGCAAAGATGGCCCGGGCGCTGGGGATGGCTCTGTGGCCTCTGCCTCAGGCGCTAGAGTGGCTCTGGTCGCAATATGGCGACGCCCAGGATGGGCAGAGCATCGACCCCTGGTGGGCTGAGCATCGCCCCTGGTGGGCGTGCCGGGTGGATCCCGGTCGGGCGCATGCGGGAGTCTGTCTGACTGTCTCTCCCTGTTTCCAGCTTCAGAAAAATGATAAAAAAACAAACAAACAAACAAACAAAAAAAACCCGAAAGTACCTTCAGAACACTACCTGGTTCGATTATCCAGTGGGTTCTGTGGCCTGGCCACAGCGGAGAAGAACAGTTTCTTCTTCTTTAGGGAGGGAGAGATTTCAGATAAGGCAACTCCAGGAGTGTTTCTGGATTACGTTTAGATTCCTGTGCCCCCACGGCCGTCCTCAGTCCTGGGAGTGGTCAGAGTTGAGAATCAGTGTCCTGCAACTCAAGCTCTGGCCACTGGATGGATAGGTAAAGTGGATGTGCTCGGGACGTCTCCATGGGCACACATGCACTCGGAACGGAAAGAGGTCCTTGAAGTATTGTAGTTGCGGTTTTGGACAGAGAGTCTTGGCGGAAAGAACTGAAGGGGAGGCTGGAGGCAGGGGACTTACCGCACCGGGCGCTGAAGTGGGGGGAAGGTCGGAGGTCCTGGTTCCTTCTCGGAGGGGAAGAGGAGAAGAGTGGTCCTTGTAGACTTCTGACTCCTCCTGGGTTTTCAGCACCAAATGTCAGGTATTTTTCCCCACCAAGGAAGAAGGAAGGGGCTGGAGCCACAAAGTGTGGAATAATAAAAGGCTTTATTGAGTACAGTGCTTCCCGTCGGACGAGGTTCCCTGGCCCTGAGGACAGAGACCAGGGAAGTCGCATGGGGTGACCCGTGTGGGAGATATTTAAAGGGTCTCTAGGGTGGTCGAGCTAATATGACGTGGTGATATCTCACTGACTGACGGACAGTCGCTTTTTTCCAAAGGGACTCCTGGGAAGTTTCTTTTGGCTCGCCTGGATGTGGGCGGTTCTAGCCAAGTTCCCGGGTCTGGTGTCTCACGTGACCTTTCCCCTTGCCCACCACCCTACAGTGGTGTTAAGAGAAAACTTGTCTGTGGAAAATACATTACCGTCATTTTGTTTTAAGCACAAGACTGAACATGGGGCATTTCTTGTACCGTTTTTATCATGCCTCTGGTTGGCTTGGCTTTAGGCTTCATAGTCATCATGGACTCCAGCATTTTCTGTATTTCCTAAAGCCAATCAGTGGCCACGTCTTGCTTGGTTTATCTCTGCCCCTGCCCCCTGCCCCCCTCCACCGCCACGTGGACGCCACCGCTGCTGCCCCAACGCAGACGGTCGTTCCCCCAGCGGGACCAGGGTTGCTCCCGCTCGCGGCTGCCGCCTTGCCTCTCCAAAGCCTTCAGTCACCACTGTGAAGTGTTGTGCTGCCGGGGCTCGTCCCCCACACGCTCTCACAAGGCTTCCTTTGATTAAATCATTTCTTCCATGCCTTGGTCTATCCGTTTTACAAAGCTGGATCAATTCCAGCATTTTATTTTTTTCTTTATTCTACTTTGTCAACGAAAAATTTACATCTTGGAATGTCATTTTAGAAGAATCTCCCTTCCTTCTTTCCTTCCTTCCTTCCTTCCTTCCTTCCTTCCTTCCTTCCTTCCTTCCTTCCTTCCTTCCTTCCTTCCTTCCTTCCTCCCTCCCTCCTTCCCTCCCTCCCCTCCCTCCCTCCCTCCCTCCTTCCTTCCTTCCTTCCTTCCTTCCTTCCTTCCTTCCTTCCTTCCTTCCTTCCTTCTTTCCTCCCTCCCTTCCTCCCTCCCTCCCTCCCTCCCTTCCTTCCTTCCTCCTTTCCTCCCTTCCTACCTTCCTTTCTCTCTTTCCCTCCCTCCTGCCCTTCCTTCCTCTTTTTTTGACATTCCTTTATCATTTACTATTCATTATCCTGTAGAGTAAGAGTAATTCCCTGTCACCTGCCTGAGATCCCTTTGGGAACCAGATGGTATAGACACAAACTAGGCACAGGGGTGTTCTTACAGTTCATCTTGGTCTTCCACAGCTTTTATGCCCAGAGCAAAAGGACTATGTGTTCCAAAATTATTTCTCTCCAGAACAATTTGAATATGTAGAAAAACACCTGTTACACATAAAAACACACAGGGCACTTTAATTCTTACCCCTCCTATTTTCTTTATATTGATATTTTGTGCTAGCTTCTCCCAATGCCGTCATGTTTCAGCACCCTCCAAGTCTCACTCTGAAACCTTCTCTCTCTCTCCAGGCATCTCGCTATTTTGACTATTTATCTAGATAGGCTTATGCTTTAAAAAAAAAAAAACTTTATAATAAAGACAAAGTTTTTAAATATCTTCCTTTTTTCCTCTTTTTTGAGTCTTCAAAACATTTTGCTTCTTCTGCCCTCAATGTTTATTTAAATATAATTTTCATAGGAGAAATGGCAAGAGAAAGACCACAGTAATATTCAATATTAATATTTTGTGATTCAAAACAGAATGATGTCAGCAGTTGTTTTGTAAGCTGTTTCTTGAAAAAGGCTTCTTACTTCCCTTTATCAAATTAATAACTGGTCCGAGAGAGGTAGAAGGGGAAAAGGAACAAAAAGTATGGGGTGTCTCTTGATTTCCTCTCCGGACGCCTGAGCTTTCAGGTGAAATTACTTCAAGAGCAGTCTGGACCTCAGCCAGTCAGAATAAGCCAGGGAAAGCGGTGTGGCCAGGCAGGAAGGGGGCTCCGAGGTTTGGCTCTTCCAGGCTGCCCACGTTCTGTATCTAATAGGGATGCAGAATTGAGGAAAGAGGGAGCTGCATGGCGCACAGGATGGCAGCACTAGAGGGTCTGGCAGAGAGCTGGTGGCTCTGCTGGACCAGAAGCTGGAGGGAGGGCCTGGCAGGTGTTCCGGAGCTCGCATGAGGCTGAGTCAGCCAGGAGGCGATCATCCTGACCCCAAACCGAAGGAGATCAGGTCACCAATTAAACCATCCTCAGATTTCAGCCCGAAAGGTCAGGAGACACCCAGGGAACTAGGGACTTGGCCCTGTAGACCAGAAGTAGAAGACATCCTTCCCAGATTTCTTTTCCATCACCATGGGGTTGTTGAACTCTCTCTCTTCCCACTGACCTGGGAACTATCTCAGGAAGGTGGCATAGAAGGGGAGGATATTCTGAAATGCCAAGCAGTTTTTATCCTGATGAGTTGTTCTTTCCAAAAGGAGTGCTTCAATCTTTGGAATGGATTATATTAAGACAGGATTAGATATTTAGTTAGTTTTTTTTATATATGTATCTAATACATAAATATGTGTAAGTATATGCTATATATCATTAAATATTTTTCTATGAGGTATTTTTAAATGAATACACAGTATTTCATAGTAAAAGTACCACAATTTACTAAATTGTTCCCCTATTATTTGACATTTAGGTTTTTAATAATTTTTTGATGTCAGAAATAATATGACAATACATATTTGTAACTAAATATTTGAACATTTATAATTATATTCTGGTGAATAAATATATTTATATGTAGAAGAAATGAATAAATAGTTATATATAATAACCATGAAGAATAAATATATAGAAATGGCATTGCTGGATCTATGAATGGACAGTATTTTAAAGTTTTTGTTATGAGTGTCAAACTGTCATCCAAAAATACTATCACTCTACAGTCTCACAAACACGATATGGAGGCAACATTTTGTATGGTTGTCAATTTGCTAGGTGAAAAATTATAATTTATTTTATTCTATTTTTGATTCCTGGGGTTGTATGCTCAGTAGGTCTATGCTTCTTTTGTTTTTATCTTTAAGAAACATATTGTCGCTTCATGCCCTTTGCTTTGTGCTGAACGTGAACTGAGCCTGCCCAGGTGGAGATTGAGCACACAGTCTGGCCCTGTTCCCACACCAATGCAGGATTTCTAACCTCAGAACCAGTGTTTATGAATTTCCATTGCTTTGCGATTCATATCCAATTGCCATTCAGTTTGCTAGCATTTTTCTAAAATTATTTCCCACCAATATTTCATGGGGAGTTTAGAAACAGAAGGATCTTGATGATTCAGTTGATTTTCTTCATTTTACCAATGAGGATATTGACTGTTGGCCATTCCAGTGACTTAGTGTCACAGACGTCATGCGTGCAGAATTCAGGGCTCTATAATGCAGGGATCTAGACTTCTAGTCTAGTTGTATATCCATCACCCTTTGGTCTTATTGGGGTTTTCTGAAGCCTTTGTCATAGACTACTAGATCTCTGTGTTGGAACCGTCACTATAGCCAATGGCTAGTGGCACTTTATCTGATTTTTCTGTTCTGTTCCCTTTCTAGTTCTAGCATCTAGCTCTGTTTTTAGGCCATTTCCTTTTCATGAACTGATTATGAAAAATTATAATACCTGTTTTATACAGTGCAATATCTGCTTTAAAGATGGAATTGATTTAAAATGTATTTTTAAATGCTGTCTGCTGTTGTCCTCTTTCGACACTGAGGCTATGAAATTTGGCAATGCAGCCTGAGGAATATCTAACAAATAAATTTAAATGTTTGGTGTTACTCATAATCAGCCAAAATGCGATCTTCAAAAAGAAGAGAAGGGCAGGGAACTAGCCTTTACTTAGTGCCAACTATGTGTTAGATTCTGCTTGTATGTTTTATCTCATTTACTCCTTAGATAAACTTATGTAGTTTTTTATTTTATTATACCCATTTTATAAGCCAACTGAAGTTGTCACCAGGTCAGGGCCAGGTTCCTTAGAAACCTTAATGAGTCTCAATTTGAAGAATATGCTTTTATACTGTTTTATAGGACTTGTGTTGGCAAAGCAAGGCATTCACTCATTTATAATTTCTTCTTTTTGTAAACTTTGAATTCCAGAATGATTCTGAAACAATACGTCATTATCAGCACCCATACACGATAAAAGAGGAGGCTTAGACACATATGGATTTGAAGTTTACACCATGGTCCTTGTTGTTGCTTTAAATCTTTTGTTGCAGGGAAAAATGTCTCCTGAGGTAAGGTTATTCATGACCCCATTTAGAAAATAGATCATCTCATCTATGCATGATCAGTGTCGAGAAGTATGCTGCGGTTTTAATACAGCTGTCTAGCAATTTATCTTTGATAATGAAAGAAATACCAGACCCATTAATCCGTGTGCAGATGTCTGCTAAACTTGTTGCCATGTCGTCTGACAGCTGACCAAAGGCATAACTCTGTGTGTTGAGGGCTGTTGGGTGCATGGGAGGTCTAGATAGCACTAGCTCGGAGTTTATGAGCATTTTGAGATACCTCCATTAGAAGAGAGAAGGAGAAGAAGAGAATGAGGGAGAGGGAGAGAAGACTATATTTCAGAGGTCTCATTATAAATGATTTGAGCAAATAGTCTCAGGGTTTTTCCTGGGAGTATGTCAAAAGTCAACATGGCTAGTTCGAACTCATTTCTGTCCACCACTAACTTTGTTCCTTTGCTGAGGGGTTAGGAGGAAAATGCCGATAGTTTTAAGGAGAAGCTTATGCTATCAGCAGCTCTAAGAAGCTAAGTAATGATTATAGTTTGTACAGGAACAGCCTCTGAACAGAAACAGCCTTTTTCTTATTAAAAAGGAAGCAGATCTCATTCCCCATCTGGTCAATGGAGACCTACACAGGTTCTGAATAGCTTGATGTCTGCATACGTGTATTTTTTTTTCTTGTTTTTAATTGAACGTCCTCTATCGATATTAGTCACTTAAGTGAGCTCAGCGGGATCACTGAAGAGTCATGTCCTGCTGTGTCAACAGCTCTGAGTCTCAGGCTCCAGTCGAGATGTTGGCGGCATTCAGTCAGGAATTTTCAAGCCAGAATGTCTCAAATGCCAAGTTGGAGTGGGATTTTGGTCTTGATATCATATTCCTTGTATCAAAGCTCATCTTCTGAGTAAAAACAGTGGCACTGGCTCAAATATAGGCTAGTGTCTTTGAGCAAGGGCAGCAGGAATGTGCTACAGATTGGCATTGCATTATAGACCCAATAAAATCAATATTTATACCAGTTTAATTTTGAGACCAACCTTACCTGATTAAAAAATAATGAGTGAGTAGAAAAGGCATACTGATTCCTTGCCATTTTGTCCAAGGACATTTTTCCAGCATAAGTATTATCTGTAAATTTTGAGTTCATACCTCATAATGGCCTTATCAATTCTTAAATTCTGTAGAACAATGATATTTCAAATTATTAACTTTCATATTTCAACACTGCCCATAAAGATATATATATATACAGGGGTAAGAAAAAGTAGGTTTACAGTTGTTTTTATGGAAACTAAAGCAATAATTAATAAATAATACAAGAATAAACTCTGTTTTGTATGCTCACAATTGTAAACCTAGTTTTGCCCACTCTGTATATGTATATGGATATGTATATGGATATGGATATGTGTGTATATATATGTCACACGATCACTCAGTGACAAATGCAGTTGATTGAATGTTTCTTAGGTTTTTGTTTTGTGTGTGTGTGTGTTTTAGTGAGAGAGAGAGAGAGAGAGAGAGAGAGAGAGAGAGAGAGATGAGTAGCATCAACTTGTAGCTGTGGCTTCTTGTAGTTGTTCATTGATTACTTTCTCATATGTGCCTTGACCGGGGGGCTCCAGCTGAGCCAGTGACTCCTTGCTCAAGCCAGCGACCTTGGGCTCAAATCAGTGACCTTGGGCTCAAGTCAGCGTCCATGGGATCGTGTCAATGATCCTATGCTCAAGCCAGCGACCCTATGCTCAAGCTGGTGAACCCAACACTCAAGCTGGATGAGCCCATGCTCAAGCTGGTGACCTTGGGGTCTCAAACCTGGGACCTCAGCTTCCCAAGACAACACTCTATCCACTGTGCCACCATTGGCCAGGCAATTGAATGTTTCAATGCCATTCTCTGTCCCTTGTGAGAGGGAAAGCAGCAAACTGCTGACACTTTCTTTGAAGGCTGTTCTGACTGTGTATTATTTGAAATGACTTCTTGAAGCACATGGTTGAGCACACATGGTGAAACAAGGTAGATCTAATAGTCTGGTCTTGTGAATTGGGTACTAACTAGAGATCTCAGGAGTCTGAGGGCCTGAGGCATTATCTGAAGAGATCCAGCTACCTTTTGCTGTTTCTTTCTTGCCCCTTCAGCTCACCCTGCCAAGTTGTGTAATTATAACTTAGAAACGTGCTGTTCTTCTCAGGGACAGTGTCACCATCCTGGAAGCAGCCCTTGCAAAACTTGGGGACCTAGAGTTCTGAGAGTTAGCAAGAGGACAATTCAGAAATTCCTGGAGCCTGTGGAGACATACCAACAAACGGCTTCTTGACAGACCCGTACGGAAAGCTTCAGCATCCAAGATGAGTTTAGCAAATGGGCCAAAAAGAGATGGTGCTTCAATACCTAGCCTTATTTTCTAAAGGCTCCACGAAATGTAGTTCAATGACTGAAGACTCCATAAAGATAGTTTTTACTGAACCTCCCAAACTCACTGGGGGTGCTCACTGGGCTCTAATTAATGAGCAGATATGTAAGACAATGGAGAGAGCTTAGGTCGGAGATAAGGACCCCTCTCCTGAAGGGTGGATTGATGGGGGGGGGGGTTCCTCATCTATGCAAGTTTGGGCATAAGTAACAAAGCATAAGAGATCTTGCTAAAGTTTTGGGGCCTAGATTTTTTTTTACATTACTGCTCCCGTCTGTTGGCGTGGCTGTGCGTGTATGTATTGTGCACAGGGGAGGGAGTGAAGGGTGTAAGCTGAAGGACTCAATAGTTATCTGTTCTGTCCTTTTGGATTCAAAGCTTGAGCACTTTGCTAACGGCCAGTGTGGTCTGGATGTCATGCCCAACTGCTCTGTGGTTCACACGTTCCCGTTTAACACCTCTCTTCCTTCAGGCCCTCCTTAGCTGTAAAAATGCCTAATGCATGTAATGGCTTCTGGTGCAGAGATAATAGTTTCTTATCTCTCTTTGTTTCTTTCTTTCCTCTTCCAGTTCCCCAGATTGCAGCATTCTCGGTGGTAATTCTGCAACTTTTGTTTCTTGGTTTTGAATTAATTACATTTTCCTAAGTCCTGAGGATTTTTGACTTTTCCTCATTCTTTTTATAAACCTTGATAATGTCAAACTGACTTGAAAACATGATTTATTCATTTTATTTCAGAGTCCTGCTCAATATTATGTGCAGGTTATAAAATAATATGTTCAGTATGACCCCACTTTGGCCCATATACTACACACATATACTACACACACACACACACACACACACACACACACACACACACATACACACACGCACACACACACACACACACTCTACTACACATGTGCAGAAAAATACTCTGAAAGGATATGTTCTGAAGTATAATCTTTACCCTAAAAAATGGGACTCTTAGTGAGTCTATGTTTCTTCTTTTTGTTCATTTGTATTTTCTAACATTTCCTACAATTATGTGTCTGTTGCTGTGTAAGTAAAAAATACTTTAAAAGTCATTCTCAAGCTTTCTGTAATATCAGTTACAAGATCTGACAGCCACCCACTGGTGTTGTTAATGGTAATTTATTTAAATGACTTATTTGAAGTGGCACTTATTTTTGGAAAACGCTGGGACAACTGAGTCACCCCATCATACTTTAGGGAAAAGGATGAAACCGGAAACCCCAAAGGAGCAGGTGAAGATTTGCTAGGCAGAGGTCTGTCTTGTACCGAAAGGTTTTTGGGTCAAGATATATATGTATGTGCATGAGCTCAGGCAGAACTTTCCTGAGCTGTGGAGCGGCTGGATATAGCGGTGAGCTAAGGTCCTGGTCACTTAGTGAGTCACCCAGTAGAGAACGGCTAGTCTACGTGGCTTGGGGCTTTGTAAACTGAAGAGATGTCCCGCGAGCACACCGTGTTCCTAGAGCACGAAGGGCTTGCCTGTCCCCGAGTGACTCAACGTCACCAAGCACTTCCCAGAGCCGCCATCAGCAGCTGCTCTGGCTCACTGCCAACAGCCTCCGGGGCCTTAATAAATCACAGCTCAGGGGCGAGCTCCAGCTTAGTTAAAACAGGTCAGTAATTAAAATCATATTCTCTTGGGTCACTGTATACTTAAAAAAAAAAACACCAAGTTAGCCTTCCTTGCAGACACACTGTTTTACTGGATTGAGCCTACACCCCCTTTCTTGTCATCCTGTGCCCAGCAAGATGCTGCTACGAGCAGGTGGCTGTGTATGGTGGCCGATTGTGAGAACGCTGGAGCAGAAGGCGGGAGAGGGGTGTCGTTGTTTAACGGGGAGTGCCCTGTGACCAGCAGTGTGTGCAGCACTGAGTGGTGCGGGCTTGGGAGAGGGACACCGGCTTCTGAATCCGGTTCCCATCACATCACGTTTTTGCCACAACCCCAGAGCCTCGGCCTTCTCACCTCTCCAGGGGGCACACGGCAGAGTCCCTTCTCGATTTGTTGTGAGGATAGGGACAAGGCCCACCTGTGAAATAACAGTCTGGTGTAGAGCAGGCTTTCAGTTCTCCCTTCCCTCCAGTCAGCTCCCAGGGTTGTTGCTGACAATGAGCACAGACCAAGGGTTCACGGGATTTTTGTGTGAAGGGACAGATAGTAAATAGTATTTTGTGGGGCAGGAGGCGAAATTGAGGGTATCACATACATACTTACATAACAACAACAACAACAACAACAACAGATTTCACCAATTTTTGATGCTATTCAAAATATAATAATAGGGTAAAGTTTTTTCTAATATAGATAAATCTACTAGTGAAAAACAGGCTTTTTTTTTTTTTCTGGGGAGACACATTTCACTTAAACGGGGTTCAAAGTTAGTATTCTCTATCATCAAATTGATGCCAGTGACCTTCTGGATAGCTGTTCTGAACTTGCAGGCCATAAAAATGCAGGCTGACCCTGCTCCACGGGCCATGCTCTGCCAATTCCTGCTCTAGACTGTTCATTAGTAATGACAGTTTCTGCTTGCGGTTTGACCCAGGCACCCACGATGAGCAAATACAGGGGGTCCTCGGGTTACGACAGTCTCAACATACGATGTTTTGAGTTTACAACACTCACTCCCATAAAAACTTGAAAAAACTGAGACATGAGTGTTTTGGCTTATGCCGTTAGTGTCAAACGTACGGACTACGTGAGCAAACTAGTTTGGTTGCACGTGGCGGAAGAATATAGTGTGCAGTAACACATACAGGACAGTGTATTTATGTCTTTAAACTTTTTCTGTGGCTCAGTTGTGTTTTTATGTTCTAGATTATGATTCTAACAACTGTGTTAGGATAGGTAGGTGACTTAGGCTAGGGTGTGTTTTGACTTACATCAAAATTTGGTTTATGTCACTGTCGTAGGAATGGAACTGTGTTGTAACCCGAGGATCCCCTGTAACCTAAAATAACAATTGAGACATAAACAACTGTTGGAGGTACACAATCTGGAAAGGAAGAGGATGAAATCCTTAAATGAATGAGCTCTTGGAAGCTGACAGACTGCATAGTCTATCTGATCCAATGACTCTTTAAAGACTGGAAAACAATAGGAAGAAATGATCAGGCCACATACACAGATCAGTAAGCGGAGAGAGAGCTGGAGCAGTGAATGATCATGGAATGAGACAGTCACTCTAGCAGGTTCTGTCTGCTTTCCATCTGCTCAGAAACGAGCATGCCTGTTTTTAGTGAGGGCACAGCTGCAGGAAGGATTGAAGCTCGGCACATGAAGTATCAGAGGACCCTTCCTGGTGACTGACCTGCATGGCCAGTTCATGCACCGATGTGAGCAGGTGGAAACTGGTGAAGAGACAGACACAGCGCTTCACAGGCCTCATGTTATTGTGTTCACCACAGTGGATCCAACGCCACCTACTGTGGCAGTTCTCAGGGACATAAATGAGATGCATTGAGTAATTTTTGGTGTGTTATGATGAGTGTGCATTGGCATATAATCAAGTACAATCAGTTATTAATAGCATCAGTTCGGAAGCAAGGAAAAAAAAATTCACTATTCTGCCCTGAATCCTGGCGTGTACAGTGAGGAGCGTGGCAGGAGGGTCTCCGTGGCTGCGGCCTTCTGGACCCCACAACAGTGCCTGGACGGCTGGGACAGGAGCCCGGGCCCAGCGCCATCTGGGGAGGGGCTTCCTGAGCTCAGGGCTGAGGTGGAGCTGCACTGTCCCTCAGCAGGTGTCACAGAAAGGCACGAGTAAGCCAGTCTCGGGTGGGACAAGGAAATCTAGGTGTTTTTTTTTTTTTTTCTGAAGCTGGAAACGGGGAGAGACAGTCAGACAGACTCCCGCATGCGCCCGACCGGGATCCACCCGGCACGCCCACCAGGGGGCGACGCTCTGCCCCTCTGGGGCGTCGCTCTGCCGCGACCAGAGCCACTCTAGCGCCTGGGGCAGAGGCCAAGGAGCCATCCCCAGCGCCCAGGCCATCTTTGCTCCAATGGAGCCTTGGCTGCGGGAGGGGAAGAGAGAGACAGAGAGGAAAGAGGGGGTGGAGAAGCAAATGGGCGCCTCTCCTATGTGCCCTGGCCGGGAATTGAACCCGGGTCCCCCGCATGCCAGGCCGACGCTCTACCGCTGAGCCAACCGGCCAGGGCCGAAATCTAGGTTTTGATGCATGGGTTTCGCCATCCCAGATTTTTATTCCTAGGGTGCAGGCTGTTTCACAACAGATTCACCCAAAGGGAGAAGTGGGAAGCGACCCGAGTGCACAGACCTGCGTCTCCCATCACGGGATTCAGATGTACGTCGTTCAAACGCCCAGAGAGGGTCTGATGGAGACAGGAGCAAAAGAACATGGGGCATAGTCCTCACAAAGAGGAAGTCCTAATATAAGTGTGTATTAGTAAAAGTGGAAAGCTGATAGATAGTGGAGTTATGTGGTGGAATAGAGCGGTCCAGGGTGAGTATTGAGGTTAAGCAATGTGACATCTTTGGTAACTGAATTGCCCACCGAGGAATGTAAGTGTTTCTGAATTTGTGCACAATAGATGTGGCAGAGGGTTGAAACACACAGAGCCAAAGAGACCCAGATATCTTCGAAGGGATCCCGGGAGAACTAGCTGGCTATCTATCTACTCTTTGCGTGGGAAAAATAAATGATACCCAACTGCCACATGTAACTTGTAATTCACTGAAAACTTATGGGTATCATGTGAGTCTAAATGCCAGGGGTGATAATGCTTTTAGGGCAAGTACCTTAAATTTTAAGCTAGTTGAATTGGGAAAACGCTTACCCCTTCTTGTAATTAAATTCCCCTTAGAAAAAATAGCTGTTTATAAAGCAGAAAGATTTTAATTTTTTTTTATTTACTGATTTTAGCAGAGAAGAAGGGGGGGGGGAACATACATCAATCTGTTACTGTACGTGCCCTGACTGGGGATTGAACTGGCAACCCCTGTGCTTTGGGACAATGCTTCAACCAACCGAGCTATCCGGCTAGGGAGATTTAAAAATATTTTGATGTGTTACTGTAGCAGAAGAGCAATTTTTAGCCAAGGTGTATTTAGCAAGCAGGATTTGGTGGTGGGTTTGAAATATATTTCTTCCCTGAGCTGATGCAGACACAGCTTTCAGAGAACACAGAGCAAATACATGAATTTTCTCCTAGTTTATGTAACAAATTGGGATTAAAACACACAATTTGCTTAAGGATAAATGTCAAGAAGAAAGACTGAAGTATACATCCAAGCAAAATTTATTAGATGTCTATTCGAGAAAAACACAATGACCTTTGTTTGTAAGAATTCAAAGTCAATTACCTGAAAGCCAGGTATGAATATTTTTCCGTTTAAAATCAGATACAGAGAGTAGAAACAGTAATTTTCCTTAAATATGACAGGCAAAAGGTATTGGTGTCTTTTCTCATCAATGGCATGGAAGGTAATTACTCATTTATCAGCAAAGCTGCATGCAGTTGACCTAATTTCAAACCCAAGGCCTTTAAAATATATATAAAGCTGGTTGTGAACTTGACAGTCAACAAGGTAGGCTACTCACAGATGTTTTCGGACCTTCTTCCTATTGAAACTCCTCTGTACTCAGTATTTATGTACATCTCAGTTTGGCTGCTAAGATCTTTTAAGTTCATAAACTTTTGCATGAATGCTATTTCACAGACTGACACTATCAAGGCGTGCTGATGATCGGTGGGATATGGAAAGGGTAATCTTTAGCTTAGTTTAAGTGAAGGATAAAGACCAAATTAGGAAATCCCCTTGGTTTCTCAACAACTAAATAGCCTGTACAAAAAAAAGAGCAAACATATGTACAAAAATTGTAGAGTCTACATACATTGTGAAAAGGTCAATCACTGTCCACAGAAGAAATGCCATAAAAAGTTTTATCTTTAAGGTGCTCAAGATCCAAATATGAATAGTTCTTATGCAAAGTCATAAGAAATACAAAGCTAGTTCTCAGGGTGTGTGCAATTCAGGCACTGTTCACCACATTAAATCTTTCAGGTTCCAATATCATCTTGTAAATTTCTGCTTCAGGGCAGAAAGGTAACCTGAATGATTTAACATTGCCTCTAAAAAGTGCCTGATACATTCCAAGGAAATATTTCACACACACCGGGAAAATCAGGCTCAACATATTCCTGTCCTCAAATGTAGCCAGGATTCTGAGTTCCATAGAAGAAAAATAATTATCATAGTAAAAATAACTGTATTGATCATAATCCTTGCTAAAACCAGCCTTAATACTTGTGATGCTTCTAAATGGCTCTATTTCTATAAAATAATGTGTGGGAATTCTTTTACACTTCCTTAAAATGTACACCATATCACACAGATTGTCTGTTCTCCTACAATCACGGATGTCTATGTGCACACACAGTGAAATCTCACCTAGGAATATTGCTTACAGATACTTTCAAGTGTCTATGTTCGAATTACTGTTTGCACCTCTCACTAACACTGCTTTCATTTAAATTTTATCAGATAAATAAAACACTAAGAGCTCATTGTTCATGATGCTGATTATTACATTTTAATATAAAATAGCAATGCAACTTTACAACACAATATTTTTTTGTAGTCTAGCTAAAACCTCTTAATTCTCATGATTATTAACAAAAGTTCTTATTTACTGAACTGTCTGCACTTCTTCTAAAAAGTACAAGAGAATTGCAGGAAAAGACTGCTAGTTGAAAACTCACATTCAATCAACACAAATCACACGCATCCGAATGAACTTTCCTATCTTCCTTTAGGTTTTTGTCATCACTGTGCACATTACAACATATAAGTGCCGGCAAACAATTGCTGACGTACAGTTGTCATATCGTGTAAACGAGGACACTAGGCAAACTCGTGAAAGGAAAAGATACCGCCAAGCTACGAGTGTGAAAATGCACACCATGGTCTTCAGTAACAAACACCTCCTGGTTGCCTGAGGGGAGGAACACCTTCCCAAGCGGACCAAGGAGCCTTTTTCAGACACGTTCATTATTTTGCCTCAACTATTGAACCCTTCACTTAAAAGTGTGACGGTTTTCTTTCTGATCCCAGCACAGAGACTTTGCAGTTCAGAGCAGAAAGCAGGAATATGCACTTTCACACAGAACAAGTCTGCCTGTCTCCCCACGGCCCTGGCAGTACGTTGCTGGTGTGTTGGGGCAGGTGGCGATGGTGACGGTGGGCGATGTCGATGGGAGACCATAAGGCGTGACAGCGGGGCGGGGGCTGCGGGGCTCTTCCAGGCAAGGTTATGCAGACGTGGCGCTGAAATGCGGCTTACACGGCAGGGGGCGTGGTTCACAGCCTCTTGACGTAGTTTCCAGGGAAAGTACCGAAGAATTTGGTTCTTCTTGAGGTTCCTGCGAATAGAAGCGATAGATGAAAGGGGGGTAATAACAAGGAAATATCATTTCACGTACGCGGGCTGGGAATTTCTTCCTTTGCGAGGCTTCACTGCGAGAGCAAGCCCTGCAGGGTTCGGGGAAGAGGAAAGCCACTGGGAGGCGTTAGGAAGGCCGGGTCAGCAGTTCCATCTGTGGGGGCCACAGCCTCTTAGGATGGAGCACTGTGCTTCTCTCTCAACCTGAAGGGGGACCGCCCTGCCGGGGTGGTGGATTTTAAGGATAAATTCATAGGAAACAGAGGCAGAGGCTGTGGCTGCCACGTGGCGGGGCTCCTTTATTATTTCCCTACCGGTTGCCTGTCTGTAGAAAGCCCTCCTTCCTTCCTCTGTTGTCCCCTCCATCCTCCTAGGACCTTATTTCTTTCTCCCCTCTTTCCTTTATGTCCTGATATATGCTACTCTTGTCTACAAACGTTCTCTCAGAAAACTTCAGTCTTCCTTTAAGATGGTAAGAATGCGGTTGTCCTTTCAGTGGGCAGATGGAACTTTTCTCTACCTCCTCCACAGATTAAAGCTCAGATGAATCCCTGGACTTTTACGGTAACTACAGCAGAACTGGTAAATGGGTGAGCCATCCACTTGACCTTATTCTCTCAAATTGAGCCCCACTGCTAACAACAAACATTCTCTACTGAACAGAGTATTAATCCTTTGAGCAGTGAGTTTTTTTTTCATGCTTGCTGATCCCAGGGAGTGAGGTTTGGTTTTTTTTTTTTGTATTTTTCTGAAGCTGGAAACGGGGATAGACAGTCAGACAGACTCCCGCATGCGCCCGGCCAGGATCCACCCGGCACGCCCACCAGGGGGCGACGCTCTGCCCACCAGGGGGCGTTGTTCTGTCGCGACCAGAGCCACTCTAGCGCCTGGGGCAGAGGCCAAGGAGCCATCCCCAGCACCCGGGTCATCTTTGCTCCAATGGAGCCTCAGCTGCGGGAGGGGAAGAGAGAGACAGAGAGGAAGGGGGGGGAGGGGTGGAGAAGCAGATGGGCGCTTCTCCTGTGTGCCCTGGCCGGGAAGTGAACCCGGGACTCCTGCACGCCAGGCCGACGCTCTACCACTGAGCCAACCGGTCAGGGCTGAGGTATTTTTTTTTAAGTGAAATTAGTTCCAGTTACAGTTTTATTAACTTAAAATCATGTTTGCCTGATAACCGATTTATGGAAACAAGAAGAACATACATTTGCCTTTTTATAATGTTGCTGTAAACATTTTTAAAATAAAAATTTTTGTATGATCATACTCGGGATGGTCAGAAGGCACGAGGACATACGTGAACATTCGTACTGCTCAAAGGGTTAATATTTCTTATCTAGGGAACATTTTTGTCATTGTTCTTAGATCTTGGTCTTTCCCAGTTGGTGCTGTTTAATGACATTCTCTTCTCCCAGTTGAACTGGAAATAAAGCTAGCCGAAAATCACATCTTCCTGAAACAGTCAATATTAAACTATGTGCTATGTTCAAACCGCAGTTGCCTTGGGATGGCACAGTGCATGAGAATGTATGAGAAGTCAAAGGCATTATGAAATCAAGCAGAGCCTGACTGTCACGTCACGCCATGCAAGGGAGCAAACACAGGCACACGTGAAACGGTCCAGTGTCTCTGACAGGAAGCGCACACTTACCCACAAACCAGCCATCGTCACACTTTTCCATGACGTCAATGACGTCGCTTTCTCTGAGCTCCAACTCGTCTTCGTTCCTAGGAGTATAGTTATACAGAGCCTGAAACCTTAAACAGGACAAACGGAGGCATTTAAAAAAAATCTGTAAACCTTTGAGAAACTAGAAAATATATACAATATCAATTTTGCTTTTAACATTTCTATTCTTACTAACGTTATACTTTTAGGCAACTGTAAGTCTTGGGGAAGCATGTAAACAGAACGACTTAGACTCTCCTGGGAATTTAATCACTCTGGTAGCCTTTCAAAACTCGCAATGAGGAATAGTCATGGAAGATGATCATATCCATGAGTAGGAAAAACACATTTTAACCTTTGTAAGTTAGACCCACATTTCAATGGTCAGTCATAGATACCTAGCTTCCAGATATTACATAATAGTACAGAATATTAAAGAAGCTCCAAGTGCCTTATTCAGCGATATTTAGAAACAAGGAGTTGCTGTGTTAGCTAGCTATAATGAGAAAGAAATCATTGCAGTTTGCAAGTTGGATTTTCAAATGATTCTAAATTGAGATGTACAAAATGTTTCAGACATATGTCTTCTAAATCACTATGTGGGAAGTACTACTATAAAGGAGAATATTATTATTTTTTTCACCAGGAAAAATTCTTGAAAGCAGTTTACTTTTATAGTTTGAGTCAGTGTTTCCTGAGGAATTACAATATGAAAATCTGATGTTGAAATGAAGTGGATATATTCTATGATCAATTATCATTGAGCTAATCTCAGAGTAGACAGATTATAGGCATAAATTCCTTTTTAAAAGGTCCCGGAGCAATTGTGTTTGATGTAAAAAGCCTCTCTTAAAATAATTTTATGTAAAGAAGAATTACTGATAGAATGCTACTACTTTCGTTTCTCTGAATTTTTTGAGAGCATATATTTTGGTGACATTAATCAGTAACAAATTCAGACATTAAATTTTTGGTAATAAAATAGCTTTCATTTTAATGCATATTAACATGGACTGGCATTTTCAAAAAGTGAAGACACAAATTCTAGCAGCTGATGGGGTCAAGAACCATTGAATGTGCAGTTAAGAAAACTTCACAGCCCTTCTCAAGGTTCTCAGTATTGTGAGGGGGATTTCAAAAAATCAGTGAAATTAATTCTGCTTCTTTCTGAACAGTTATATAATTCTGCCAATGTAAGGAAATAAGAACCTATTTCAGAGCATTTTGGACTGTTTAAAGCCAACTTTGAAAAGTTGACAATATTGAATACTGCTCAAGAATAAGAAAGGTTTATTTCTGATTCCTTCATTCAGTCAGAAAGTCCTATTTTGGTAGAACGAAACTGCGCTATCAGTTGGACTCAAACATCGTGTCACAAACCAGGGACACGGCTCCACTGGCTTTCCTCTCTGTCCATGAACTCTATCAGATTGGGGACCTGGATCAAGTTGGCTTTGGTGGGTGGAGGGTGTCTGGGAAGGGGGGGTAAGATGTGGTGCCTGCCATATTTTCCTAGAGAACGTCATCTTCCCTGGCTTGGGACCAATGCCCGAAATTCCGACACTAGCGAGTTCTTCCCCATTAATATTATATTTTGTCCTCCTGGTAAGACTGTCCAGCTGCTTGTACTCTTTGAGATGGGGCTTCTGGGGTCATGTGTTGAGAGAGGATACTGATTATGGAGAAGGACAGAGAAAAGTAGCCACAGTCTCAGAACAGTGGCAAAAAAAAAAGACAGGGAGGTATTGAATACCAACGCGACTTAGTTTGGATGTTTGCATAGGGCCAGCTCTGATTGGAGAAGTCAAATAATTTCGTTGTTTGCTTTAAGGATTTGACTTCGTGGCCCTTGATGGGAAGGGATGATATGTTTTGTGTATCCGGCAGTGGGGGGTGGGAGGTGGGAGTTGATTTTGACAGAGTTCCTTTCCCCATGTCACACCAGAGCGGGAGCGAGAACCATTCATCCCTGGCTGCTAACTCAATGGGCTTGCGTGGCACCTCTCCCGCTGGGAAATGCGGGTTCTCTGCGGCAGCTTCTGGGGCTGCAGCTGCCCCCAGGCCCGGCTCCAGCCACTCACCGGGACAGGCCTATTTAAGGCCACACACCCCAGCTGCTTGAAGGATCTCAAGGTCCCAAGAGCTAAAAAAACCCAAAACTGGCATGAACCCCAACTTCACTTTGGTGTGATGAAAACCAGAGTGCCTGTCAGAATTTACTTGCCCTTCTGGTTTAGTTAGACCACAGGAAGGGGCGGGTGACAGGGAAACAGAAACACAGCTTTCAGAAAGCCTCCTGCCTCATCTGGCTTTCGTGGTCAGTGCTGCACGACTGGAGGTGTGGCCGGGCTACAGTGAAAAACGCTATTTGGAAAGATGGTGGTGGTGGTGGGGGGTGTCTCAGAGACACATCTGTCTTCTAAATAGGAAATGCCCGGCCACACTGGAAGCTTTCTCTAACTTGTGACTTTCTCTAGAACACATTCCACCAGAATTCTGAATTGTAGCGACATAAAATGTCCCTATTTTCATTCAAAACCGATTTTTTAAATGAAAGAGATTGACATCCCATTATCCTACTAACTGCGGTTGTAATCAAATAGAAATTTAGTAAAGAATGGTTTAAAATGTCCAAAGCAGGACTTTGAGAATGTGCCTTCTCTTACCTGTGAGCTCAGTGGTTTCATAAACATTCAAATTACTACGATTAGGAGGACTCCATATGACATAAAACAATGTACCTGTTCATTCATAAAAATCCTTAAAAGCTGTTATTATAATCTGTTGGTAATGCAGTAAACCTTAACATCCCTGGAATTTATTTTTTTTGTGATGTGATCCTATTGTCGTTTGCGTAAATAAGAAAACAAACCGAAACTTTAGAATTACAGGTCATATTTAAAATTTTTCCAGTTAAATGAGACTTTGAACGGTTCTTATTTCTAACTTGTTTTTATCACAGTTTTTTTCTTAACAGGACCTTCTGGTTGTCCTCGGAGATAGCCGGTCTCAGGGGAAAGGCAATTTCTGAAGGGCTCGCTTTTAGCTAAGTGTCAGGTCTGCGCGAAATGAGGGGACACTTGGTGATGCGGGCACCATGCCGGCCCTGGCGGGCGGGCCGCTCTGCTCTGGGCCAGAGGCCTCGGGAGTGGCTGGAGGCTCACAGCTTGTGCTCAGATACGCCCGCCTCTCCCTCCAGGGGACTAGCCAATAGGAGGCTGATCACCTCTGATCCCTCCAGGGGACTAGCCAATAGGAGGCTGATCACCTCTGACCATCCATCACGGGCAAAAATGGAGCAGAAAAAGACACACGAGATAGGCGTCTTAAGGACAATGCCTGACCCCTTCAGCTGGATTTAACTTTTGTGTCAGCAAGAAGAGGGCATTTGGAAGTGTAAATTTCCATACTGTCCTTTCTGAATATCCTTCTCAGAATGCAACTTTGCAATGATGTCACTAATTTTTCACGTCACGTCTACTGTTGCGTTCTTTCCTGTTCTTTAAATATGTGCAGAAACAATGTTAGGAGATTTTTCTGTGTCTTTAGAGCTGTTGTTTACTCGAATCTACATGGTGAGTGAACAGAGATGGAGATATTCATAAATCTCAGAAATCACTGCTGCTTTGGAAGGCTTCTTTAGTGCACAAATCAGTCTTCTTGGCAAATCACAGGCTTTTAGAAACTAGCTTCTGCCTGACCTGTGGTGGAGCAGTGGATAAAGCATCAACCTGGAAATGCTGAGGTTGCTGGTTCAAAAACCTGGCTTCCCGGGTCAAGGCACATATGGGAGTTGATGCTTCCTGCTCCTCCCCTTCTCTCTCTCTCTCTCTCTCTCACTCTGTCTCTCTGTCTTCCCTCTCTATAATAAATAAATAAAATCTTAAAAAAAAAAAAAAAGAAACTAGCTTCTTCTCTCTGTTCTGAAAGACGGGCACTTGCAACCCCTCTTTATCTAGGAGGTCTCGTGTTCGTTCCTGCGATCTCTTTCACTTGGGTAGTTGGACCGCCCTCTACTTTGGTGCACCGACCATCCGTTGTGCGGGTCAAGGTTAGTCTAGAATCTAGAAGATAAGAAGAATACTTACGGTTCCCCCCCACCTTGAATGCTGTCATGAGTAAACGCAGGACGCTGTGGCTGAAATGAAATGATTTTCAATGTAATCAATGTTTAAACTGGCACTAATTAAAAGATCATTTGGATAATGGCATGATACTTTTCTTGACATTTAGTATTTCCTGTTGTAAAAAACCAAGAGGAAGAAATAAAAAGCAAATAAAGGGTTTCTACAGGATTAATGATTAAAATATGTGGAAGGGTGCTTCAAATGAATTCAGAATAATCCAGGATCAGATGTTTTGAACATAGCTACAATCTAGCCTCAAGTTTTAAGGAAAAGTCAGCGTTTAGTCCCATTGATTTTCCAAAGGCCAGGAATATAGCAAGAACATAGACACCAAATCACTAGAACAGGAAGCCTGGACATCTTCATACAACCTTATTCTTCAGCATTTTCTCAAACAAGCAAAAATAAATAAATAAACTGCATTTAGTCCAACAGCAAAGTATCCACATTCATTCTAATATATTTTCCTTCACACACAACATTTTCACATACAGTACAGATGAAAATATCACTAGTCAGACATCTCGTGCTACATTTGGATGAACACTCTATTCTCAGTGTGGGTAAAACACATGCATTTTTAAAAAAGAGAAAACAGAGAACTTTAAATATAATGCAACAAACAATATCCAGGTAACATGTAACATTTTACCTTGGAAGAGAAATATTGGTAGAAATTCTCAGTGCACTGAACTCTCAAAAGAGTTTCCTTTCTTTTTAAACTAAGCTTCAAGACCAGTATCTGTAATAGATACTTATAATATTGGAAATGACAAGCCTTAGCATCTCATATATCCACATAAATATTGCAATGAATAAAAGTTAACATGTTTGTTAAATATGTAAACTCAATGTCATTTATACTGACTACCTTAATGTTACCTTTCAAGGGGAAATATTATAATTTTCACACCATGTTTCAAAAGCACTCTCTTCGAGATGATGGCTACATGGTAAACCATGGTAATGAGGTAAATCGGAGTCTGCATGGCTATTATCAAGTGGCCCCTTGATGACTATGGCATTAGTTATTAGATAGATCCGTGTTCTTAGGGCCAGTTCCTGAACCCCAGAGTTATGAGTAGATTACTGACAGGCCGGCTAATTTTTTCCTACAAATTGTCCATAGAGACCCCACTGGTCCAAGGTTGGATGGGAAATTCTGGGGTTCCTTTCAGTCTGGGAGTATTAATCTGTTCAATTCCTAAATTCTTTATCCATTCTCTTTCCATTTAAGCTGTCTAGCTTAAAAAGACTAGGTACTTACATTTCTGAAATTTTAAACTTTGTCTTAATTGGAAATGTTGTTAACAGTATTCTTAGAAATTTCACTCAGTAGTCTGTGCATGGAATATATGAACTTAAGACTAAAGAATAGATAAAAATGATTGGACACATGTATGACTTAAGAGAGTACAATACTCCTGTAAGTCAATACAAATTACTAGCAATGTATATATTTATTATTAAAATGATAAACTATACCATTTAAAAAAGATGAAGACTAAGCTCTTTTTCAGTCATTTTAAGGTTATTTAACATTACTAAATCAATTTAAATATATAAAGAGGCAAATATAAGTTATTTATAAATATGTGCTATTATATTTCTTTAATGTCTTATCCAGTCATCTACATATATAACTTTGAATGCAAAAATAAGAAGTACGTATTAATTGCCATTGATATTTTGTAATAGTGTTCCATTCTTCTTTATTTTAAATTACTGCAGAATAACGTTCCCTCACATATCTGTTTTATGCAGGTTAGTTCTGAGCCATTTTCTTGTTTCTTTATTTGTTTTGAAATTAAGATTGTTATAGCCTTTTTTCATTATCATAGATAACAACGCTATGAACATTTTATACAAAGAACTATTTTCTTCTTTTGAACTGTTTCTGAAAACATATTTCCAGGAGTAAAATTTCTGCCCAAAGATTGTACATTTGAGCTACACGCTACTGAAAAGCTCATGTTAGTCACTCAAACATACTGTATACAAAAAAATATAACTTTAAAAATACCTGAACTACCATATTTCCAATCACTTATCAAGATAGGTGCTGTTCTCTCCCCAAAATAGTCACAGCACATTTCCAGCACATAACAAAGTTATAAATAACAAATATTATTTGTTCTTGCCTGAAGAGAAAATGTTTTGTAAAATACATTTCACTGTGCTCTAAAAACGGTGTGCTTATTCCTGAATATTTAAATCATTCTAATACTTTTAAGTTGGGTAAAAATTTGAATTTTATGTGTGGCATCCAGGGCTCAGTGAAAGCCTGGATAGTATAGTTTCCTTATGCTAAAAAGTGAATACAACTTTAAAAATCAGATTGTTTATTACTATAAAACAATCTACTCTTAAAATCAGTATACCACCATTTTGTTATTGTCATTACAATTTTACCAGTTTAGTTCAATTTTACTCATCTCATAAATCATTTAGATGAGTTGTCCCTTTGACAACGATAGAAACTGGCTCCCCCATCACACAGGCCTCTGTGTCTCGAGAGCTGGCGCTCCTGGACACGCCGGCCAGTGAGGTCTTTGCTTTCGCCCGTCTCTCCCATTCTGTCTTGTCCTTCCTACCCTTCAAAGGACCCTCCTTTACTTTTCTCCCCCCGAATCACCAGTGTTCTATAGTCTTCACATTCTCAGGCCAGGATTTATCACTGCTTTTATTAGCCTGGAAGTTATTTACTATAAAGGTGAGTTTTAGAACATCTCTAAGTTTACCTTTAACAGGAATCATTTCCATGTGAGTGTGTACGGCTGGGAATCCATTGTGAGGAAAGATGACCATTACAGTATTTTAGAAATATTTGGTCATTAGAGAACTAAGTGGCATTAATAGATACAGTTATGTCTCTGGTGTTGGCATTGACTATATAACCTTGGATACCCATCTAAACTTCCTGATCTCTAAAATCAAGGAGTTGGCTGAGATGAAGATTAAGACTTATTTTTTCCTCTCAAGTAATCCATAAAGGAATCCACATTTCCACTGACATATTTCCTGAGTTTTTTATGGGTGTCATCATCATCCTTAATTGACATTGGCTAATTCTCAAGTGTCTCAGTCATGTAAAAACAGTAATAGTAATAACTCAACTTTCATTTTACAGCTCAATACACCAAAACCCAAAGATGATTCTTTAGTATCACAAATAGGTAAAAAGAAGAAAGAATGATATATTTTGACTCTTACTCTTTATTGCATAAAAGATTACTATGATGGAATAGATGGCCTAAGTGGGTTAAAATAAGCATCTTTATTTTGCCCTTTAGGTAGTTGGTTATGTTCTGTGTAGATACTCAAGCCTATTATCTTAGGGGACTATCTTTTGCCTTTCCCCTTGGTATTAACAACCATGGGCACAAACCTTGAGAAAGAGATCTGTGATGTATCTGCACTCTGTTGCCACCTAATGGTGAGTAGGAGCAGCAACATGCCTTTAGTCAGCTCTCACCACGTTCCTTCCTTCAGCCTGGATTCATTTTGAAAGGGTATTTTAAAGACCACAGAGAGACGTGGGATTGATACTCACCTGTTTGTTTTTTTTTCTGACCATGTTTTCCTCATCCCACATTTTAAATTCATGAGAAAGGGTCACTCTTTGGCCACCAGAATTTTTGGTCTATGATTATTTTTATTTTAACTATCTACTCAGGAATTTCTATTACTCATAACTTCGGAGCAGTTTAATTTAGAGGAATATACCCTGAACTGTGAATTTTTGAATGTGGTTCGCAAGTGAACAGATCACAGACACTGTGCTGAAAATTCTGGGTGAGAACTACATCGTGCTTGTTTTACCTTGATGAGTCCTAAGAGTACAATAAAATTTAGGAAGCCCAATGGAGCATCATGCTGTTTTCATGGAAGCCTAAATATTTAACTTTCTCCTTGGTAACATAACAATGATTTTTTTCTCTTTTAGTGTAGCTATTTTTTTAATGTCAAAAATGAATACCCTTGAGACAGATTTTAAGTACATGCTAATTTTCAAAGAACCAAATTACAAACCACGGATCCTACAGGAAGCTGATTTGAAATTTCCTAAAATCTCTGGTATCAATGAAATATATACTTCCCTATCTCAGAAAGTCAGATACAGTTTGTCTAAAACCCACCTATTTATCTGTCCTTCTGCATACCCGTCTCTGGATGATTACCTATATCTACTTTTGAGTAATTCTTAAATAAGGATTGACTGTTACTTTAAATACTAATATTTGAAAGAGTTGTAAGTAGTTCTAGAGTTTTAAGTCAATTTTTTCCCCCAGAAAAATTATTAGTTGTAGTACTTGCTAACTAGAATTAAACAAAATTTTCCTTTTAACACTATCATGTTTATGCTTATAGGTTTATTTTTCCTTCTTAAGTTATGAAGTTAAATCAAACTTTGCATAAATCTAATGAGTATATAGAAGATTTATGTCCCACACAAGCACATATAACATACAAATACATAATGCAAAGGTCTGGCAACAAAAAAAAAACTGAAGGTGACCTAAAGCATACCATGTCACTGACCCATGGGAAATTTGAGGAAGGCCATATTAATTATGGAAAAAACTTTTTTTGGGCTCTGGAAAGCCCTTTCTGTGGAGTCTAAGAAGCTCTTCAAATCAACATTCCTCTTTCTCTATGGCAACACAAGTCTCTGCCTCAGAAACAAAACGAGGTCTTATTACGCAAAGCACAAAGTCCAAAAATGGCATAAACACAGAGAAGTCTCTACATTTTTAAAAGTGGAAATTTTCTTTGTAACAGCCCTTAAGAACTTGGAGATCCACAGTCATGTAATAGAGCATGTAAGGTTAAACCAGGTCCACCGAAATAGAAATGGTGAAAGGGCTGGCTTAGGCAGAGACGAAACTTCCCAAGCCCCTTGGCGGCCTGCCTTCCGCAGAATTGACAGTACCATTTAAAATCCACTCATTGTAAAGCACTGTCCATCTTATTGGACTGAGCAGTTAAAGGGAAAAGTAATTGACCTTTAAGTCCAATGAAGGCTGTTGTCCTGAGTCTGCGAGAACCTGGAATCCAGAGGAGGAGTGTTGGTTTAGAAAGGGTCACGGGGTGAATGGAGCACACGTCACCAGAGCAACAAGATATTTTGCAACAAGGATTATAGATTAAAAAAAAAAATCCAAATAAAATGAATGACACAGAAGCAAACATTACCGGAAGCACAAGAGTTCAGTACTATATGATTGGCGGTAGTTTTATCCTTTGCACTAAAGACAACGACTGGAAAGCAAGGATTTCCAGAGAACACAGGCACAGAAGCATGAGATGATGAAGACAGATCTAGTGGAGAATTTGGTCATGTCTTTCTGGATTGGGGCGCGCGCACACGCACGCATGCGCACGCACACAAACACACGAAAGGGATGCACATTTCGCAAACGCTTAGGGTAGGATTTTCACGTCGATCTGATATCATGCTCATCAACAGTCAGTCACTTCATCTCAAGGGTACCTCTACCCTATGTTACTGGCAAAGGACAGCAAGGACAAGTAAGGAAGAGCCAGCCTGTGGAAGGTGTGCGTGTGTGGCCAGGGTCCCCGGCTCAAGGCGGGCGTTCCGTCCCTACCCTGTGGGAACCGCTGAGCCCTCTGACAGGTGAGCTGCAGGATCTCCTAGACATCACTGGGCTACGCGGAGGCTTACCCAAGACAAATATCTCGCTTTTTAAATCAGCCTGGAAAAGCCACAAGAAGTTCGTTAGTTCTCGTCTTCATCCTACAGCCTTCAAGAGGAGCTTTCCTGTGGAGCGCTTTCATGCACACACAGCACACCAGACTCCTGCTCAATCCCGGGGCGGGCAGGACGCTGTAGCCGGCGGCCCCTGCTTTGCACAGCGCAGGCATCAGCTTGAATCTGAACCCCCAGGCAGAGCAGAGAACCGGTTGCAAAGAGAAGCAGGCACAGAAAAGATGTTTGGGTGCAATGTCCGTGCCTAAGAACTTACGGCTTTGATAGAAGGCTTCACAATTGGGTGCAAGACACCCTCAGATCTGGCCTGTTTTCTTTGGGCTTATTTGAATAGTTACAAAGTAAGAGGGAGGGGCACTTTGATCCCTAACCATCTCAACTCACATAGAAAGTGGCAATTATTTGTCGGGGGGGAATTTTCTAACAAAACACATAAAAAGAAAATAAGACTTTTCTGGGGAAAATGATGAACTAGAATTAAAAACTGAATATTGTCCTACGTCCAAGCACTGCGTGATTATTTTGGTATTCTTTCAAAGCAGGATTTTAATACGGCAGTGAAGAAACCGACCATTCCTTTGTTTTCTCTCCAGTAGTGGACGGGACCTAGCCATGTATTGTGTGGTGTTTGGTTTGGCTTATGAGAAGTTTAGCAGGATCAAAGGACTTTTAAATAAAATCATGTGGTTTTCTCAACTCTTATTTAGGAAAATTTTCATAATAATCAGTGATGATTGACCCAAGCTCTGCAGTCTCTGGAGACGAAATGAGATAGACATTTTTCTGTTAGGGCTTAGGCAGAGGAGGCTCGATGTCCTTCAATACCCATCCTCATCTCTCTCCCTCCTCAGTAATGGAATCCCGGATGTCAGGCAGGCACATGGCCGCATCCCGGATGCCAGGTAGCACAAGTCTACATCCCAATCTTTTGGGTATTCAGATGTGTTCATGTGATAAGTTCTGACAGATGGGGTATGCAATTTCTGGGAAGTGGCCTTCAAGAGGTATCAGCTCCCTCTTTTCTCCTTCCTGCTTGCTGGAACCAGGAAGGGACTGCCGGAGCTGGGGCAGCCACTTTGCAGCATGCAGTGGGAGCTTCTCTTTCAGGATAGTGATGTGCCCATATCCGATGGGACCTTGTGGCTTCCCTAACGACTATATAGCCACATACCAGCCCGGGATGTTTATATGTATGCGTGGGAGGATGCACTTCTACCTTGTTTTAAGCTATAATTATTTTGAGTTTGCTGGCACGGTGGCTATCCCCATCTTGATTAATACAGGGGAGTCTGTCTGTAAACAGCGGGGCTCACCGAGAATAACACCAGTTGTGGGATGATGGGGATCAACAGCTGGCAAGATCATCTGAACATATTAGGAGGAATCAGGGCTTAATTTGATGGTGGAAACTGTGGTCAAGGGGACCATCTTCTGACGGGAGGGCTTTAGGGTGATGAGACTGCCTCAGAGGACCACAGTAACTGCCTTTCCTAAAAGAAACCAAGTCTCCTCATCTCTTCATAAAGAGCTTCCATTGCAATTTAAGTCCTCATGTTATAAATCTCTTTTTAAAAATATTTTCTTAGATGGAATTGGAAGCTCTGTTTGTAAAAACATTAAGGATTTTAATAATTTTTTTTATTATAAAAACTATTATTTAAAGAAAAATGCTCAGAAGACCAGAAAACATAGTGGATTCTGATTTACATGTCACACTCATTATTTATATGTACATTTCAGTCTTCTGTCACTTAAAAGAGGTTGTAAATTTTACTTTATGGAACATTTTGGATTGCGTGTGGCAAACTTACATTGCCTCAGGAAATACTTTAAAGGAATAAAATTGCATTAAATTAATATGGGTTAAGTCAAACAATGGCTGATAGGGGTTGGGCAGGTTGTAATGGTTTCATGCATATTATTCTATGCCTTTTAAAAGAGTAGAAAAAGTTTATTTTCTCCTGGCTTTTAGAGCTGGGTTACTTTCCTTTGTAATGAACTTAACTTCTACCATCTTTGAAATGGGAGAAAGAGGAAGCCCTCTTAAAGGTCTCAAGTCAGCTCAGTCTGTTACTATGTCAGATGTGGGGTTAAAATATAATAATGATCTAAAATTTGTAGATGATTCAATTTGTATTTATATTTACCAGCATAAACAACTTGAGTCAACTTATATTCTCTCTGTGAATAGAAAGTAAGGTTTCAAAAAACTCAGTGAGAGATTAAAAATTATTTGCTCTCAAATATGAGATAAAACAGAGAAAAAAACAACTTGTTTTTTCCTGAAGGTACGGTAGTTATTTGATGTAGCTATTAAGGTATTCTTTTAAAACATCTTTTTTTTTTTTTTATTTTTTATAAATACCTCCATTTTCTTCTAGCATTCTGCCAGCAACTGAAGCCTAAAGTATGTTATGAGATGAGCTTGGTTCTTGCAGAGGAGTACACCTGTTTAAATCCTTATTGTGCCCCTCCTAGTACAATGTGGAGTCCCCCGTCTCTCTAAGTTACAGAACGGTCCTGCAGTTACTGTCCCCCTTACGGACTAAGTCTAAGGGCTGGAGAACAAGTAGAGGAAGGCAAGGGAAAAAATACTTTGGCCTTAAAAAGAAAACCACAGAAAGAGGAGGGAAGAGGCAAATGCGTAGTCTTAGACATTATCCAACTATTATTATTATCTTAAAAATTCCCCATTTATTTCCTGCCAGCTAAGATAAAACCTCAAAGGGCAAAAAGCAATTAGTCTTTGAGTAGTCTCCTCTTGCAGACATTTTTCCTTCCATGCGTAAGAGGAGTTCACACAGGCAGACTCTCTCGGCGGAGGGCTTTGAGGACGGGGTTTGGAAGATTGCCTCGTGGCACGGCTCAGGTGCCGGTCCCTCCTAGGACAGAAACTCGACTCTGCCGGAGCCTCTGCTCTCCCTGCCACTCCTCTGCCCAGGTTCTTGCTGCCAGTTCTAACGACGGAAGGTGAAGGGAGTTATTGTTTGAAGTCTATTACCTTTGGCTGAAAGGGGGAAATTTGGGATCACTCTGATCATAAATGCAAAACTTCTCTATGACGGAATGAGCTCATTTTGTGATTGTCATTAAGTCTCTTTCCAAGGCTGGTTGTTCATTTTTTTTTAAAAGTCTTTTAAAATAATATCCTTAGGGGGAGTTAAATACCACCAGAGTGGTCAGCCTGCAAGTCTCAGAGATAGATGCTTTGTTAACCCTTTGAGTAGCGAGTTTTTTCATGCTTGCTGTCCCCCGGAAGCGAGTTCTTTTTTCAAAAAATGAAATCAATCAATTCCAGTTACAGTTCTACTAGCTTAAAATCATGTTTGTTTGATAACCAATTTATAGAAACAAGAAGAACATACATTTGCCTTTTTTTTAATGTTGCCTTGCACATGTACCATTGTGTTCTGGATGGTCAGCAGGCATGAGGACGTACATGAACGTTCGTATTACTCAGAGGGTAACTCCTAGGAGAGAAGCTGCCTGCCTGCACCCTTCTTTCTCGCTTTGCTCAGTCCTGTGGGAGAATAAGGCTCAAGGCAGTGGAGCCAAGGCGCGCCCCTGTCCTCGGGCTCTGCTGAGCCTGCGGCTCGGTGCGAAACACCAGAGGCTAAAAGCCCAGTAAGAAGAGACAGAATGACAGGTGCACAGCTGATGCCTCTGAATGGGATGGTTCTCCTGTGGACCCTCAACTTGGGGAAAAAAAAAATCTAAGTTTTCTGTTTTTCTCCTTGAGGTGGGGGATAACTGTTCTATAAATATATATATTTTTTAACTTTTTGGAGAGAGGCCATGCTGATGATGTTAAAAGTTAGCAATCAATCTTTACACGGCTTTTTAGATCTTGTAAGATGGCACAAAACTCAATATAAACATCTAATTAATGAAGTCCCTTTAAAGACATGCAAGAAACCACACGCAAGATGCAGTTACCTTTAATTTTGGCGCACTTGTTTCCTGTTGGTAAGAGTATTTGGGGAGGAGAGGAGGTGAATAGGACTGGGCGGGCGGAGAGAGTGTGGAGCACAGCTCAGAGGCCCAGGGAGAAGGAAGGGGGTGGGGGGGAGGCAGACAGCTGGGGAAAGGCACAGATGTTCCATCTCCCGAGGAAAATGAAGGCGGCTTAAATATTGAGGAGAGACAAGATGAGATTATGCTTGTGTCTAAAATGAGGTTACATGGCCTTTAGATAATATTCCCCATATTTAAATAATTTTAACATTAACTTATACTGGTAAGTGACATTTATGACACCTTCTTGCTTTAAAAGTACTAGCTGTTGGTCCTGGCCGGTTGGCTCAATGATAGAGTGTCAGCCTGGCATGTGGACATCCCGGGTTCAATTCCTGGTCAGAGCACACAGGGGAAGTGCCCATCTGCCTCTCCACCCCTCTCCCTCTTCTTCCTTTCTATCTCTTTCTTCCCCTTCTGCAGCCAAGGCTCCACTGGAGTAAAGTTGGCCTGGGCGCTGAGGACGGCTCCATGGCCTCTGCCTCAGGCACTAGAATGGCTCCGGTTGCAACGGAGCAATGCCCTAGATGAGCTGAGCATCGCCCCCTGGTGGGTATGTCTGGTGGATCCTGGTTAGGTGCATGTGGGAGTCGTCTGTCTCTCTGCCTCCCTGCTTCTCACTTCAGAAAAAAAAAAGGTACTAACTTTTTCTTTTAAATTTCACTGAAGATTTCCAATAGGTATGATCAGTTTAATTTTTTGGATGTGGGAGATAAGAACCCCCAAGTCCATAAGGAGTAAGAGTTCCTGGGAGTCAAGCCCCACATCTAATCATGTCTTAAAATTAAATTGAACAGAAAATTAGTTATCTAAGTAATGAACTTAGATTCCTGCTTGACTGACTGCAGTGAATGCTCTCCATTATAAAGGAGTGTGTTGAGTTTTTTGAAATGTAGGCGTGGCTGGGTTCTTTGTTCAGCTGACATTTTCTCTCCCGGTTGAGGAACAGCTGAGCCTCAGGGTTCTGTGACTGTCCAGGGACCTCACAGGCACTGACCATTATTTAAGCCCAAGAAGACCTTGTGTACGCCAAGTGCCTCTACATTTGTTATTGGTTAAAACCTTAATAGCTAATTATGAGGTTTAAAAATGACTCAGTTTCAGAAAATTTTCAACAGAGGATCCATGGGGCAAACCAGTTGCATAGTACCATTCTCTTTGTTTTATAATTTCAATATTTGCCAGTAATCATATTTGCTATTTAGTTCACAGGTTACATATTTGAGATATCAAGTTTTTATTTTTTAAGAGAGAATTTTATAAGCTAAAGAGGGTATTATCCCTCTTGAACAATTAAAATTGTTGCCCAACTTTCTTTGTTTTTAAAATGAAAATGGAGGACCCATTTTTTAAGTAGTTAGCAATTTGAAGAAAATCACCTCTGCAGAAAGAGTTAAGAGGGAGCCAAGGGCCTGACCTGTGGTGGCGCAGTGGATAAAGCATCGACCTGGAAATGCTGAGGTTGCCGGTTCAAAACCCTGGGCTTGACTGGTCAAGGCACATATGGGAGTTGATGCTTCCAGCTCCTCCCCCCCTTCTCTCTCTCTGTCTCTCCTCTCTCTCTCTCTCTCTCTCTGTCTCTCCCTCTCCTTTCTAAAATGAATAAAAAAAAAAGAGGGAGCCAAAACACCATCTTCCTTCCTTCCTTCCTTCCTCCCTCCCTCCCTCCCTCCCTCCCTCCCTCCCTCCCTCCCTCCCTTCCTCCCTCTCTCCTTTCCTCCCTCTCCCCCTTCCTTTCCCTGCCATTATATCAAAATATGGTATATAATTTTCTCATCCTGGAATTAGACTAATTTTTTTTGTATCAATTTCCTCACCTCTAAAGTCAAGATAAAAATGTAACCCACCTTTTGAAAAGTAAAGATGTGAAGTTCTTAAAATAGTGTCTGACACTCCATAAGAGCTCAGCTATTAGCTATCATAATCAGTTTTGAAACATTAGACTTATAAATGATAAAAACTTTAAATATGAATTTATAGTTGTAAATAATGGAATTATGTTATATGTTTACATCATCTGATTAAAATTTGGCGTTTTTCCATATACCCCTCCACCCCAACTTACATAGTGCTTGTTTCTTATAAGGAAAACTCTTAAAGCCATACTTATTAACATGCACTAGCTAATTGTAGTCAGACCGGTTAGTTCTTCGGGAATCAGGTACCGTTCAAATACCTTGTTGCTGGTCTGAGCTGCACTGCGGTCTTCCTGAGGGGCTCTGGGCTCTGCACAGGTGGCTACTGCGTATTCTAAGTGGCCAGGCTTCCTGTCCGCTTCCTCCTCTTCAATGTACAGGCTTGCTGTCACCTCTGGGCCATCCTGGCCACACCACAGGGCATCTGGCTCTTGAGATTCTGGCCTCCTTCGGATGCCTGACACCACCCCCTCACAAGTTTCCTCATCCTCCTCTCCGATGATGGGGAGGGTCTGGGGCGGGGGACCCACACCGGTGTGTGCAGAGGCCACAAACTTATCGCCCAGGACCTCAGGCACTCTCTCAGGGGCTGCTGGGCCTTTTCTGGCTTTTGTCAAATCTACGCACTTGTTTTGAGCTGTCTTTCTGAGATCCTGGAGTGGCGTGGCCTCGTAAGGCTGGACAGTGGTCGGGGTCACACCTGGGCCAGGGAATGGTGGCCAGGAGGCAGGTGACAGGGCAGGTACTGATGCTGGCGGCAAAGGGAGGGGAACTGTGGGTTCCTCTTTAATTTCGAGGGTGATCTCCTCTAAGGTGCTGGGTTGGGTTTGTTCATCTGAGAAGGTTAAAGAGCCAAGCTTCTCTAATTCATCCAAGAAGGTGTCCAGAAAAGAAGATGGTGTTGGGGTCATAGGGTTTGCCGGCGGACACTTAGCTGTCAGGGACAGCCACCCGGGGGCGACCCCCTGGAGCGCTCCTGTGTCTGGGCCAGCTGAAGCTTTGTGTGTAAGAGGAGGGGCTGGTGCGCTGGAAGCCAACTTAGAAATGAGCGGCAATATGGAGTAAAAAAAAAAATAAAATAAGATAAACCAACAAAATAATAATGTATCCAAACACAGAGACAGAAATGCAGAAAAGGGATGGTAATGAATACAAAAAATGTTATGCTACGGTATAGATTTGAAGATATTTTGCTGAATTTAAAACATAAACCCATTAGCATGTTAATTAGAAAGCTATCTGAAAATGAAACTCTCCTAGTATTTGGAAGGGGTCTTAGGTGTCCAATGACAAAATAAATCTGTCATAGAGATTATAAGGACAGACAGCCAATCCTTAAGAGATTTAATTTAACAGACTTTCTCTTTTAAGCCAGGTTTCCAGATACTGACTAAGTAGTAGAAGTGACTTTGCAATAATATTAATGTATTATAGCATGAACCCCCATAATGAAACCTTTCTTCATTTCCTGAATTTGTTTACTCTTCTTTCTTCCTACAGCAGTGCCAAATCTTTTGGGCATTCGTAATTTTCCTACTTATGTTTGCAAGGTGATTATAACATATGGCGTAAAATAATTTTACATCGTTCTACACGAACACATTTCTAAATGAATCAGTTCTGAAAAATATGCTTCGAGGACAGAAACCCGTGATCAGAATGAAACTAAACTTAACGTGGACTGCTTCAAAGTTTTTTTAAAAACCCGAAGTAAATGATTACATTGAAAGAGAGCGTATGATGTTAATGGGAGGACTTTCTGCTAGGACTCCCATTCTTTCTCAAAAGCTTCATGTTTTATGGAAACCTGAGAAGGTATAATTTATGAAGCTTCATCTTCTGAAGTAAAAACATATTCTGTGTATCTTAATACTATTGCTATATTCTGGATATATGGAACACAACAGAATGTTTATGTAAATTCAGAGTTTTAGGCGCGCTGGTAGCTAACATTCTCACACATGTATCTATCGTTGCCGGGCAAGAAATAATGGCACACGTGATGCATGAGAAGGCCTTGAGAGAGGATGGGGTGCCTCTTACGTTAGTTCTTTCCAGGTAGATGATTTTGGTTTGGAAAAAAACAAATCTCCAAGAAGGATTTCTAAGCTGCACTTTCTAGTTGGCTGTTCAGGATGAGATTCACTCTGCACTCAGCACTCTGGGTCCCAGGCCTTAGTATCTATCAGTGCAGAGTGAACCGCCACTTAACTTTTGACTTCTGTGTCCTATTTATATAATATAGGAATGGGGCATTAATAGAACTTATTAAGCTTTTTGTTTTAAAGCAAATATGTCATGTGTGGTGGGATAAATGAGACAAAGTGTCATAAAACTCATGTGAGCATCTTTCAGAAGGTTCGGGACTCAAGTGATACAATTACATGTGGTCCATTACTGGATAGATAGATACTCCTAGTAAGTCCTGTATATATTTAATTTTGATAAAGTAGAAATGATCGAAGTCTTTTTTGATAGCCCAGAGAAGTTCCCTTGTTGACCAGAGTCCTGTTTTATGCTCGATGCCATACAGCACATTAATAGATTTTGAAAGTCTGCGGAATATATAATAACTCAAGGTGATTACTCTTCACTTTCACTTTCTGTCATGTACAGGAATATTATGTGAGAAAGAAAGACCTTTAAAATCTATTGTTATCATTACTACCCCTATCACTGCTACTGCTCCAGTGTCATTACCACCATAATCATGACTGAAAATCAAATTAAGTATCCTGGGATACCCATATCATAAAAATATAGCTATGATACGAAAATCATCCTACCTTCCAAAAGCATTCGAATTGCATTCTACTATGCTAAAAGCAGAAATAGAAGAAATATTATCAACTTACATTTGAGTTACCCCTAAAATACAGTATGTCAAGAAATGTGGTTTGAGTATGTCAGTGATTCATAAATCACTTAATGAACTCTTTCCTTTATTTACAAACATCTGTCAGAAAATAGGGTAACATATGTTGGTTATCATTGGTTAGAATAACTTTTTTTTTCCTGAAAATGATGGGAGTTCAACACTACTGAGATGTTTCATTTATTAAGCCAATGACATTACAACATAGATTACCAGATGGAATAAAACTATTAAATTTTTTTTTTCAAATTATGGATGTAAGCTTTTCAACATATTTTTTTCCCCAGCAGGGAGAAAAAAGTGCTAATTAGTTATCTGTGATATTTATACATTTCTCCATAAAATGTAAAATCAGGCACTCTAAGGAAAAAACTTAGGAAACTGAAAATACATTTAAATCATATTCTCAACAAAAATTAAAACACTGTAATGTAAGACATTACATTGCCAAATATTAACTGGGACATTATGAGAGAATTTCTTAAATGTTAAAATAAGCCTTTGTAGATACATGCTTATTCTTTCTTATAAAATTTTATGTGAAGATATAGTTGCTTTAAAATCTATCTGGTAGTTTGTTTACGACTGAATGGAGGATAAACCAAATATATGGATGAAGATTCTTATCTCTTCATTTATCAGTATGAACTACTAAAGGGAGAATGTTGACCTCTAAATGCTAAGCTCTGATAGTCAAGTAAAGATACTGAAGAAGATTCTGGAAAACCTTATAACCAATCACATAAAATTTGGTGGTACTAAATGGTCCCATTACCCCGTGAAAAAGGATCGAGAGTAATGACTTTGCAGCTGAAACCCAGTCTTCAAAGAGAAGAAGAATAAATATAATGTCCCAGCCTTAGCCCTTTTAAAGAAAATGCTTCTCGGCCCTGGCGGGTTGGCTCAGCGGTAGAGCGTCGGCCTGGCGTGCAGGGGACCTGGGTTCGATTCCCGGCCAGGGCACATAGGAGAAGCGCCCATTTGCTTCTCCACCCCCACCCCCTCCTTCCTCTCTGTCTCTCTCTTCCCCTCCTGCAGCCAAGGCTCCATTGGAGCAAAGATGGCCCGGGCGCTGGGGATAGCTCCTTGGCCTCTGCCCCAGGTGCTAGAGTGGCTCTGGTCGCTGCAGGGCAACGCCCCGGAGGGGCAGAGCATCGCCCCCTGGTGGGCAGAGCGTCGCCCCTGGTGGGCGTGCCGGGTGGATCCCAGTCGGGCGCATGCGGGAGTCTGTCTGACTGTCTCTCCCCGTTTCCAGCTTCAGAAAAGTAAAAAAAAAAAAAAAAAAAAAAAAGAAAATGTTTCTCTTAAAACAGGAGATTGGTAGATGATTTCCTCTTGTAAAACCCTCCTAATACTCACTGCACTGAGTAGTTGGGGTCACTGCAGATGTTGCCTTGAAAGGAGCTTGCGTTGGAACGGGAGAAGACTGCGCGCATGTTCCAATAGTGGTTGCTATGTTGATGCTAGTGGGCTAGCTCTAGATGCTTTAGTTTCCCACGGCCTGGCCTGGATTTTAATTATTAATTAAAGTACTTCATAAACTATGCAACTTCATACAATTTTTAAGTGTTGAGTAGTACTTAAAACATTTTGGACCTAATTACTTGGTAATTTAAAGTTTTATACTTGGAGGTTAATGAAAAGGAGAAAAAAAATCCCTAAGTACCATCCATCAGTACACATTCTATTATAACTTCACAGAAAATGAAGAAAAAAATCACATTGTGAGTAAAGGAAGTAGGAGAATAGCCTTTTCTAATTAACCAGTCCAGGAAGCAAAGTTCCTTTTAGACTAAATATTGAGAAAGATAATTATCTTCAGCCACTAGCTCAAATAAAGTAGTAGAACCGGCACATAATTTTCCTAAAACTAATTAAATGCACACGAGGATTTCTAATGACTAATGACATTTCCATTCGAGCTAATAAACAAACTGACTTACAGAATGTAATTTTAAAATGTTACTCTATTTCTCTTTCTATATTTAAAAACCCTGAGATTTTTATAGAATTGTGTCAACCCCATTTCCATGTATAGTTGAACCATTTTGAAATATATCAATTTATCTATTAGATGCATATGTATGAAGATGTACATATGTACCTAATCCATAGGAAATATACATATATAAATAAAATTAAGCTTTAGAAAAAGCAAGTTTCAAAAAAACTGATTTTCACAAAGCAGATATATATATATATTTATGTATATGTATCATATGGCGTCTCAAGATACTAATGTTTTCTCTTTCAGTATTTTAACTTGAAAATGAAATTCTCAAAACCAAGCATTCAGCATTTATGCCAGCACCCAGAAGAAAAATTAAATTATATTGACTTGACTTTTCACTTACACGTATAACATGGTAATCTTTTGCTTTGTGATAAAGATGATATTCTAGCCTAATGCCCTAAAATCACCTCCTGAGTATCTTACTCCATGCTCCCCAATGTTAGACTGACAGGCTGTCTTCTTACCTTATTTGAACTTAAGCTGTGGATTCTATCACTCGAATAGCTGTGAGGTATTGGAGGATCAGGGTAATCCTCGGCACCTTTGGGTGGATTCCTCTTGACGACTTCTACATAGGAAACAGGGAAGATGCCTTGTCTGGTGGTTCCTGGAATTTTACCTTCATACCAGTTTTGATCAACTCTTTTGAGAAGAATAATTCTATCTCCCTGTAATGAATATTAGGAAAATGCATTATAAATAGAGCTGCGATAACACAAAAAATAACTGTCAATGTTTTCTAATAAACACTAGTTTTCCATTTGGGAAAGTTTTATTCTGCCAGTTTTATTTAGTCAGGAGCATGCAACTACAGTCTCAGAAGTCATTCCCAAATTACAGCTTATCAACATATAGGCAATTTAATCATCTATTCATGACATCCTTCCCTAGGGATGCTTGGTTACTGTGAACGGGCTTATACCAGTTCATACTGGTACTGTGTAAAATGACTTGTGTAAGTTGCAGCAAAACTTACAGCCAAAAGCAAAAACGGTTTAATAGGCAATGTCCCAAAGACAGTAGCATCATCCTATCACTGACAGATTCAACAGAAGAACCTTCTGTAGGAAGAGCTTCAGAAAAGTGTAGCTCGGCTCTCTGGGATGATGTGTCTGAAACGAGCTGCAGAAATCAGTCTCTATAAGGGATGAAGTGGGAGGATTAACCTACACATGCGAGCTACTGCAAAGAATGAAGAGTGGGGCAAGATGGCGCTCGAGATAATCCGTCACCGTGCCAAGGGCCGACACCCACCGGGTCGGCATCAAGACGGTGGAACACCAGCGTCCACCCTGAATGATGGGTGGCTATGCCATAGAGGTCACTAAATATCATATTTATATAGAGCCCCCGGCTTTCGGAATAGTAGAACTTTTTAGAATCATTATTCCTGCTACCTATAGTGATCGAGCCAATGCCACAAAACACAAGTTTAAATTTTAACTCAAGCCCACATGTAGCCCAGAAATAAATAGGCAAGATGTGGTTAAACAGTAACACTCTGCAGCAGCACCTGACGGGATGACAGAGGTGACACAGGGTCAAAACTTCTGCACAGGAGGGAGGCCTTTTTCAGGTGGTTGGTACTCGAGGTAAAAGTGACCTTTTTGCCACAATGCTGGATGGTTTTTACAACTGGCCCACCGCCACTGAGCAGAGCATACCCAAAGCAAAGTGGATCTCCCTACGTCTTAAAACTGCACTGCTTTTCTCTGCCATACACCAAGCCAAGGCTGTTGTTGCTAGGCTATTGCTTGAGCTGTAAATTGTGTTGGCGGAAGCTTCTCCATACAGTATGAAACTTAAACTGAGCTAGTTCGTGTAATGCTGTGTTGCAGCTTGGAGGGTAGGGGAGAATCAGTTGATGAGGCAGAACCCGGACTCAATGGGGTGAAAGAGATGAGGTTGTAGAGCCAGGACAGGAACCGTGGTGTTTCCCCTCGTCGCTGCGGGCTCACACCCTCCAACAGGCAGGCGAGGTCCCAGGACCGCCCTGCGCACAGGGGTCCCCAAACTTTTTACACAGGGGGCCAGTTCACTGTCCCACAGACTGTTGGAGGGCCACCACATACAGTGCTCCTCTCACTGACCACCAATGAAAGAGGTGCCCCTTCCAGAAGTGCAGCAGGGGGCTGGATAAATGGCCTCAGGGGGCCGCATGCGGGCCCGTGGGCCGTAGTTTGGGGACGCCTGGTAGTGTCTTGTGTGCAGACAGGCAGTTACCTCAAACAAATGTATGGGATTGCTTAGCAAACAACAAAAACGGTTCATTTAATCATTTTCAACCGTGTGAAGTAGCAAGTCAAACAGAGGCCTTTTCCATGTCATTGAGAAGAGGTACTAGAACGGGATAGGTTGCTGGTGAAATTTGGGTCAGTCATGAGGCTTAGAGAAGGAAGAATGCTCCCCAGGAAGAAATATCTTCTTTACCTTAGGACCTTTCTTCAATTCCAAGATAAAAGTGTTATTAATTAAAATTTATTTTACAATGGAATGATAAGGCAGCAGAACAATATTTGCAAGTATATTCAAGTGCTCTTCCTTTTGACCCCTTTCCACAAGTATAACTCAAGGACGTCAGGCCAAAGCACCACTTGGAGAAGAACTGGGGACCCCCAGACTGCACCATGGAGGGAGAGTCTCTCTGAGACGCTTTGAGTCCCACAGGGGACCCCATCTGGACACGAGGAGTGGGAGGAAACTGACTCAGGGCAGCCTGAGGGAGTCCTGTGTCCTTTCATTAAGGGAACACACAGACATGTCTAAGGAAGAAGATAACCTATTTGAGTTTTGAAACCACCCGGCCTTTCAAATGCACCAGTGAAGAAAACAGCCAGGTTACCTTCCTCAGCGAGAGCTCCACGTTGGTGTCGGCGTTGAAGTTGTATTTGGCTATAGCCTCTCCGATTTCCCCGGGCTGGGCTGGGGGAGGCGGTCTCGCGGGCTGTGCTTTCTCAGGAGGTGTGAGTTTCTATGAGGAAAACAGTCATTTACTCTGGAGCTGTGAGGGCTCTGGGGCCGGCAACCACGTGAGCAGGAAGGGGCAAGGACTTACCTCCACGTATGAGATGGGGAAGATGCCCACTCTCCCGTGGTGCTCTCCCTCATACCAATTCTGGTCAATTTTCCTGAGGATGTAGACAGTGTCTCCTTTCTTAAATGACAGCTCCCTGGAACAGACATGTTCAAGTGGGTTTTTTTTTTCTTCTTGATGTAGAGCAATTATTTTTAAAAGCATTTGGCTAGGAAATATGCTTCCAATATTTAAAAAAAAAAAATCTCTTGAGCCCATTTGGATATTTTCCTTAAAAATTCTTAGAATTCACTTTTAACATTATAACTTTAGAAATGATTTCAAAAGGAGCAGGTACAAACTTCATGTCTGATATAAATCACAGGTAGATTAATACAAAATTTAATAGCGGGACAGACAATTGCTGTCTAGTCATTAGTTTATAGTAGAGAAGTTGCAAAGCTTGGTATAATGATGGAGTGATTTTGTACTGATGTTTTTTTCTCCTGAAGCTGGTGAGCTATTTAGCTAGTTAGTTGCTTTTCTCTGTCTCTTTCGGTCTCCTTTTCACATGCTAAAGCTTACAATAAAGAAAATAAATATCGTTTAGCCTTAGCACAGAAATGTCAACACCAGAAAAATTTTTGTGTGGACCGTTAAAGCTGGTTGACAACCATTTAAGTAAAATATTCTTATGAGGAATTAATTTTGTGAAGCAGAAAAGTGCTTATTCTTCAATGGGGCACAAAGATAAACCCATTTTAAGTGTGAAGACACGTAGATTGCTTGTTGCCTTCTTTTTGTTTTTTCTTTTTAAAGAAAAAATATTTTCAAGGTACTATGCTTGTCCATTTGGGCTCTTTCTAAGGAGATGTTAGGTATGCTTGGATATTTAATTTTAAGTGATAGGGACATTACTCATTTTGAGTAACCCATGATTAAATTCTCACCCTCGATCAGTTTTTCATGGCTTCATCATGCAGGTCACTGTGTCTGTGTGGTATTTTGCCTCCACAACTGTGTTTTGTGGGAGGTCACTTATTTCATAGGTTTTCCCAAGATCCCCCCTCTCCTACACATCTGCCTTCCTACTTCAAATCTTCTGTGTTAGTTGGTTCAGAAGTTTGAGTTGAATCATTTTTGTGTATGAGATATTTGATGAAGAGAGGCATATATCACATATGAACTATTTCTCATTGATTAAAAGAATTAATTGAAATAACCATTGCACATTAAAAGAATCATTACACATTTAGAAGCGCTAAAATCTTCACATTGAAAAAAGTGCATTACATTTTCAGTGACCAGGAAGACAAGGAAGAGTCCCAGAGCCTTACTCCTAACACACTACCTCCCTCTGTTATGTGTGTGCCTGATAAGAAAACAAAAAATGAAACAAAAGTTTTCATGTTTGTAATCCAGTAATGTTCTTTGTGCCAGGTATGTTTTGTTTCTGGAAATGAAATTAGAAAGTTTAGCTTTTAAAAAGAAAACAATCATGTAAATTATAGCCAGCCAATTACTTTTCTTTTAAATGTGAAAAGAAATCTTTTCTATTTGTAAAGGCTTGTATGTAAAATTTTGAAGTCATCTTTTTTTTTTCTTCTGAAGTTGGAAACAGGGAGGCAGTCAAACAGACTCCCGCATGCGCCCGACCAGGATCCACCCGGCATGCCCACCAGGGGGTAATGCTCTGCCCATCTGGGGCGTTGCTCTGTTGCAACCAGAGCCATTCTAGCGCCTGAGGCAGAGGCCATAGAGCCATCCTCAGTGCCCAGGCCAACTTTGCTCCAATGGAGCCTTGGCTGCAGGAGGGGAAGAGAGAGACAGAGAGGAAGGAGAGGGGGAGGAGTGGAGAAGCAGATGGGCGCTTCTCCTGTGTGCCCTGGCCGGAAATAGAACCCGGGACTCCTGCACGCCAGGCTGACGCTCTACCACTGAGCCAACCGGCCAGGGCCTGAAGTCATCTAGATAAAGGCCAGTAGTCTTACTTAACAGTTTTCAAAATTGTGGCTCTCTCAACCGAGAGTTAGAATTTCTAGGAAGTCCCCTTTGATGAGTTCACGCCCCCTTCCCCATTTTGAATAGTGGCATTGACAACCTTTGGATGTGTTATTTTATCTCTTTTTTCCTATTTCACATTTGAAACATTACATTCGGCGAGTTACTTAGCTCTATTTAAAATTTTTAAAATTATTTACTTATTTTCTAGAGATTTAAAAATTTTGTTTGTTTGCGTCCCCTTTCTCATTTCTTATGTTGTACATTTATATTTTTCTTTTTACCTTGATTAAACTTACCAGAGGTTGTTTTTTTCCAGTTGAATTTACTGAGGCGACACTAGTTAACAAAATCATACTGGTTTCACGTGCACAGCTCACAGCACATCATCTGTACACAACATTGTGTGCTCACCACCCTAAGTCAAGTCTCCTTCCATCACCATCTATCCCCCTGCCTTCCTCCACTGCCCTCTCCCCTTCCCCTGGCAATCAGCACACTGTGGTCCATGTCCATGACTTTTTTCTCTTTTTTGCTCAATCCTCCCCATGTCGCCAGCATCCCCCCCCCCCCCGAGAGCTGTCAGCCTGCTCTCAATCAGTCTGTCTCTATTTTGCTTGTTAGTTTCTTTTGTTCACTCCACTTAGGAGTGAAATCATGTGGTACTTGTCTTTCTCTGACTGGCTTATTTCACTTAGCATAGTGCTCTCCAGGTCCATCCATGCTGTCACAAAGGGTAGGATTTCCTTCCTTTTTATGGCCATGTAGTATTCCATTGTGTAAATGTACCACAGCTTTTTTATCCACTCATCCACTGATGGGCACTTGAATTAAACTTTCATTTATTAGGTAAAAAAAAAAAAAGCTTTTAAAGTAGATATTTATTTAAAACAGATATCCATCTCTTGCGTTTTAGACGTTAGCCATGAAAAGCACTCACATCTAGTTATTAATTGAAATTATTTAAAAATGAGGCTAGTCCTTCCGTAAAGTTCAGCGTTGTGTGGGTGTGTGAGCCTTTTAAAGTTGCCAGAGTCATCCATAACCTTGACTTTTGTGTCACATGGGTAATTATATACAGCAGCTCTGTATATCTGAGAACAGAGCAAGAGGAATGTGATTAAGCGGCAGTAAGAGAAATTTCTTTATGGCAGGGGAAACATGTTTTTGTTCCTAACATTATGTGATGATTTCCATGGGCGATTATTTACTCTGCTTCTCTGAGGGCCCATCCAACAGATGTAGCTGCTTTAAGAAGGAAGACCTTGGAGGAAGGATGGTGCAGACAACGCCTCAGCAGGTCTGTGCCATTTACACTCCCACAGGCGGTGTGTGAAGAGCGGGGTCCCCAGGCTCTGCTAACCTTTGACTGTCACAAGGGGGAAATGAAATTCACGTGTTCTCTATCGGTATTTTGTAAAACGGACATGTGTCCTACCAGTTGCCACACCGTATCCAAAGAACAGTAGTTAGGACCAGAGCACATAAACACAAAGCAGATGTTACTTCTTCTCTAATGATGATGGTGATGATGATGATAAAGGTAAGCTTATCTTCAGGAATTTTCTTTTAACACCAGATTTAAGCCAGGTTTGACATATTAATTTCTAAATAGCATTTTTCTTATTTGGTTCATTCTCTATCTCAGCAGCCTTAGCCAATTCTGAGTGATTTTATTTTTTATACGTCTTTCTTAGAGACATTTTCTGGGACAATGAATTTATATAATATGAGCTCTTATGAATAAATATTTTGGTTATTATATATATTCAGTCTCAACTACACAGCATAATTTTATGCCAATTTACAATGAATTGAATATTTTGAATTCTAACAGAGGCTAGTTTCTTAAACAAGGTCTGGCCACTTGGGCCACAATGAGGTGGACGACTCCCTTCCATCTGAGCCCCTACGCATGTACGTAGTACTAACTTTCCTCAACTGCATGCCCATCTGGTGAACGAATTCCTAAAGAAAAAGGTAAAAAAAAATATATATATATATTTTCACCACAGAATATATATATATTTCACCACAGAAGTATGAAAACACCAACATTAAAAGACCACAGGAGAGAACTTTGCTTAGCATCTCTAAGCTTTGCATGTTGAGACATGGAGGTTTTATGACAGGAATCTTTCTACACAGTTCCTAGTCTTTAACCGCACAAACGATCCTTGATATAGTTAGATAAATAAATGTTTTCAAATTCTCCCAGGTAGTGTTAATCACTCCCCAACACTTTATTGTTGGGGAAATTCTAGAAACAAAGATTCTTTATTTTTTGTTTTTGTTTTACCTATCCTTTTGAATTCACTGAGCTGTAATATGTTTAGTGCAATTTAAAACTCAGTGATTCCCAAATAAACTCAAATGAAAATAAAAATGACCATATCCCAATTAATTCAGAAGGAACAATTTAATGAGAGTGGATTGCTGAATTATTTGTAACATATCTCATTGCCATAGTTATCTCTTAAAGGATTACTAAAGTATTTAAAGCCAACTTAAATCATGTGATGAATATTTATCTTACTTACTTAGATGTCTGAGCCTTAAAATCATAAACAGCTTTTGCAGGCAATTTCTGAAAAGGAAGGTAAGTGATTAGCATTAACTTAAAAATTTGAATATCCTACAAGAAAGCAATTTCATGTGAATTAAAGAGAAGTGAAACCTCAAGGAATGATTAAAATATATATAATGTAAACTCTTTGCAATTTATGAATAATCAATCAGTTCTTCATTTAGATATTTAGGCTATAGTGAGAATATGGCTTATTCACCATAACTACTGACTATCATATTCCATCTTAGTAAGTAAGGCACATGAATGCCATCATGGGGAATAAAATGCCTGCAGAGGATTCTGTACTAGGTAACATTTCTGCTGTAATCAGGGCATTTCCTGGGATAGTTGTGGAGGGTCAGTTGATCTACGTCTTGTGTACTGACACAGCTCCTTCTGAATCATAATAAAAGGACTGGTAAAGGCATGAAGGAAGTCATCATCCTTTTTTCTAAACACTTATTAACAGAATACTAGAGAAATATTAACCTAATTGTCACTGGGAGGCTAGTTAGTGGCCAAAAGTATAGTCTTGATGATCTTGCCTTCCCTGGAGGGGTCAGGACTTCCTTAGCACACAGTAAGCCAGCTACCCATCTTTCAGTCAGACATGATGTGACATGTGCTCCCATCAAACCTTGGGGCCCACAGATCTGATGGGGACCCCTGTAAGCTAGCTACTCCAGCTCTTCCTTTCCTACTTCCCAATAATTCCCTCATCCCACTCTTTCCCCCTGTGATTCTGGTGAACTTCAGGAAACCTGGACCACTCCTGACTTCTTTGGGAGGGGGGTCCCACAGGCCCGGGACTGTATAAGACACCTAAAGAGATACTGGGGCTTCCAGTACAAGACCAGCACTCAGACTCCATCAAGCCTTCATGGCTCCAAGGCAGTGTGAACCAGAGCTCCCGCCTTGGCTCAGGGCGTTGGTCGAAGAGCCAGTATGTAGGCGGTTCTCATTAAGTAGGACAGTGGTTGTGGAGGGATCCTCTCCAACAAAAGCAGGCTAGCAAAAATTATTTATGTAGACTCTGTATTGATTTGCAACACAGTTGACCTGAGGCTCTCCCCTACATCCCTGGGCCAAGAATCCGTACAGGGGAAACCTCCTTCCTCCACGGGTGGCCTAGCTCAAGACTCTTTTAGATCACAACTGTTCATTCCTGGGTCAGGATGCAGAGAGACCTCACTGCCACATCTGGACCGCAGCTGGAGGAGATGGGCAGCGAGGGTCAGGATGCCAGCTGCTGCAGTCCTTTGCTCACAATCCAGGGAAAACATTCTAAGTTTCTCCGTTGTCATTTGTGCTTTTAATCTAGGTTCTTCACTGGTTTTGGACGTAACTTTGACTGGCAAGTGCTTTACTGAGTATCTTGTTGAAAAGAACTCAGATACCATTGAACCAACTACCTCTTTTTCTGGAGTTCCTCTTCTTTCCCTTGGTGCGCTTCTCCCCAAGTCAGTCAGAGTGGACGAGTAACTTCTAGGGGACTCGCGGTCTAATGGAAAGGACAGGGCAGAGTGAGTACCCACCCAGGAAATGCACACTTGTGTAGCCATTTTCCCTGGAGGCAACTATTTCCCCCCTTAAATGTGGAGAGACATCACAATGGAGCACATGGGTATAACACTCATAGACAATCATAAAGTTGTGATATGAGACACTAAAACAGAGCATTTCAAAAAGAAAAATACCTGAGGTTGCAGAAGTGGTATAATCGTATAGATAAACAGAACTGTTGCATTGCTGATGTAAGTACACAGCAGCATCCGGTCCAGAAAGTTCATAGCTGCAAGAATTTTTCATCTCAAAGACTTTGTAATATTTTCTATTTCTAGTCTCTTTTGCTTCCAATTTATAATTACTATTATAAGGCCTTTAGAAGATGGAGAATAACAATAATTTATAGAAATGGAAGAAAGAAAAAGAAAATATGATGACAGAACTATGGTCATGACCATTCTCTCTCTCTCTCTCTCTCTCTCTCTCTCTGTCTGTCTCTCTGTTTTTAAACGTTTATTGAGTCTTGAGATGTCATCTGGAGGCTTAATGCTCTATTTTCTCCTGGAGCTCAGCTAGTTTATCAAGAAGTAAATATTTATTTCAAGAAAAAAAGAGATAAAAAAATCCTCTAAACAGAATGGATCATATCAGTTGCTTATGAAATATGATACATATTGTATTGTTTTTGTGTCCCTTAAATAAAGTATAAATAAATACTTTACAGTATTATGATTGCAAGGATTTCTTAATGGTATCTTAAACCTTACACATTCACATGTGGAAATGTAACTAGAGGTTAAAAGTATTCCGGTAGCCTACGTTATAAAATTTTGCCAGTATAACTGGGTCAAAATTTGTTGTAAATTCTTTCTCTTAGACCTTTAATCCATTTAGTTATCCTGAATAACAAGAAGTATTAAATATAAAATAAATCCATCTGTAAGGTAATGAAAAATGTTGATTCATTAAAAAAATTATAAAGGTTTTGACTACTTTGATTAAAAGGAAGAATTATCTACATGTAAGAGGTGGGGTATCAGTTATGTGACAGAAAAAGATAAATCTCTAACTCTCTGCAAAGTGTGGATTCCAAAGCCTTTAGGCTTAGGAAGGTAACATGGCCATAAATATTTCAGGTAAACTTAGCCAGTTATTTTCATGAATGCTAAAGGATTATGTGCAGTATATCTTTCCTTGTGCAGTATATTTTTCCATGTAAATTAATATACCTTTATGATCATAGGGCTCTCATAATGATCATAAATATCATGGAATATGAACTATTTTTCACTGGGCTACACACAACTGGAAAAGTGGATATTTTATTAAAATACAAAATACTCTTTACATGCATTTCAAAGCCCTCTCAACCCATGTTTCAAGGATAGTACATACTCGATCTGCACGTGAAATTGAGAGTTGATTAAACTAGGATTTTGAAAAGCTAGAAAAGGTAGCTAATTTATTAAAAGATAGATTCTGACGTGTCTCAGTCAGTGAAAATTTCAAATAGTAGAAATTGATTTTCAAAATTCTAATTTATTGTTTTTCAATCATGTTTCATACTATAAATGGAGCAAAGTTCAATACTAATAATATAGTAAATTTGGACAATGATAATTAACAATTGAGCCATTATAGTACAAAGAAACTTGAATTATTACTCTTTTTTTTTTTACCTATAAACATTATATTCTATATCACAAATTCTGAAATACTAGGAGTTTGAATCTGTTACTGCTACCTTCTCTCTGCATGACCTTGGTCAAGGTTATTGTCCTCTCTGGGTCTCAGTGTCCTTAATTGTAAAATAGTGCTTATAATAATACCTATCCCCTAAGTTTATGCCAGTGCTAATTAGATAATATATGTAAAACATTTTGCCCTATCTGGTGCATTGAAGACTGTTGATGGTCTAAGTTTCAGCCTAGAATGTTTATTCTGACTTCTTAAAATTTACATGGAAAACAGATGCACTTTAAGAATTAATGAAAAGAATTGTATAGTGATATCAAAACACCTTGTGTTTTTCAGTTAGGTGACTCAAATATGTCCTCTGCATCTGAATTGCTATTAGTCTTTGTGTTGCCACTTCAAGGAGATAAATCCATCTATGAAAACAGAGTTGAAAGTCACTTTTAACCTAAGTGGTCTAATTCAAGTGTCACTATAGAATTGTTTAGTAGAAACAGAAAATAAATGAATTAATGAAATGGAAAGAGAAATAAATACATTGAGTGATGGAAATGAGATTTATATATATATATATGTACAGCTTAAAGATACATTCACAAAAATTTAATCCCAATTGTATCTTTTTAAATGGGGAAGTTATTAAACAAGTCCTAGTCTCCTTTAATCATCCATCAATTACTTCGTTACATATTTCAGTTGTGCATCCAGAATGTTCTGATATAGTATCTTTTATATAGAATGTGAGCAAATTATTTATTGGGTGAATGACTACAAAGTTAAAAAATAATCAAGGAAAAGACTATTTGTTAAACTTTTGGTTTTGGTTCATTTTCCAACAATAAAAGAGCTAACACAAAGTTGTTAATCTGTTAAGGATATTGACATTCAATTATGGTTTCTGTCTGGAAATCTTTTTAAATTGGTAAAATGTTTAATTTCTTGTTTCACTGTTCTTAACAGTTGTTTCAACTCTAACATTAAGCTTCAAAGTTGTTTTCCCTTTTGATTTTGAATGAGTAAATTTTTGTGAATTGAGGATCACTTTAAGCCACACATCAAGCCCAACTATCACAAGGGCAAACGGGAACTATTCAGTAAGACACGTTTGCACAACAGCGAGGCCAGGTGGTCTCACAACGCAGGAATGATGAGATGTAGAAATGGCAAAGGACAGAGCTGGCGGGTGGGTATCTGAACCACAAGGAGAAACAAAGAAAGGGGCGTCCACCTTGGAGACTCAGTGCGCTCTCGGGGTCTGGGTGGTGGTAGGCGTTGTTATTGCTGTCCATATCTTGGAAAGAGGCACTGTGAGGCATTCTCCCACCATCGTTCTGGTACAGTGGGCCGTGCGTAGCACCATCTTGAGGCAGTGGGTGGAAAGGCTGGCGCCCCGGGCTCCTTAGAATCTTCAGGGACGAGTTCCTCTCGGGAACGTCGGGCATCAGCTCACTAATAAGACGGTGCAGGATACTGTTGTCTGGCAAGCTCCCCCTTCTCTTTTCAGCTTTAATTTGGTCGCAAATGTCTTTCAGGGCGGAGTCCAGAGCCTCGAAGACAGACGTCTTACTTTTTGCCTTTTCAGTCTGCTTTTTGGGAGTGGAACTTTTTTTCCTCCGGAAAGGCACAGGGCTGACGAGAAACGCGAGTTTAGAAAGGCCGGGGTCCATGTCTTGTCTTCTGGGCTCCTCGGGGTTTTCGTGTTTGGCTCTTTCATGTTTCAACATCGTGGTAAAGCGCGTGTAGGAGGCAGGGCACCTGCCTTTGCAGGAGCTGACGAGGTGCCGGTGATGGTGATGGTGGTGGTGGTGGTGGTGGTGGTGGCTGGCGCCGTAGAAACTCTCCGAGGACGTGAAAGAAAAGTGATCGAAGTCACTCTCGCTGCAGAAGGACGATCCTTCGACGTGCACGTAGTCACTGTGGTCGGACACCACCCCGTCCTGGTCGCTGTCGGAGAACTCCACGTGGGGTCTCGGTTGGTCCTCACTGGTGACTTCGATGTGAATCGGCACCAGGGCTTTGGATTTGTGGCCCCGGGGCCCCTGGCAGGGGTGTCGGCTTTGACTTTCTTCCTCCAACAAAGACTCAATGGAGAACCGCCTTTGGGGGCATAAACCGTTCTGTTGTGGTTCTAGGATCACAGGAGACAACATTTCATCTCCTAAATTCGGCATGGATTTTGACTTCTGGATCAGCTTCTCAAATTCAGAGATGCGGGTGGGGACCATGTCCCTGGGCACCTCCTCGGTGGAGGACTGGCTCCAGCCGTGGAGCAGACCCTTGTTTGGTGGCTCATTTTCGTATTGCATTATTCTCGACTTCACGGAGCAGATCACCTCTGAACTCATCAGATCCTTCCGGTTGATGCGGTGCATTTTCTTGTACATTTTCAGGAACCCTGGGGCGTTGTGGGCGGACCTGTGGCGGAGCCGTGATCTGCCCTCCGGGAGGTACGGGGACGCCCACGGGACGGGGCAGCTCTCTTCCGGGTCCTCTTCGCATAGCAGGGAGCCCATGCTTTCCGACTTGGCCTTCGGGTCTGGGAAGCTATCGCTGTCATCGTTTAAGAGGTCGTCACAACTACGGGATTTGATTTTGGGGGACACCGTTTCTTCAGTGCTGCTCCAGACCTCAGCGTTCTGCCGGGCCATCTGCCAGCCGTTTTTGAAAGTAATGGCTCTCTGTGAGTCACACGGGACGTCCAAATGCTGTCTGTAAGTGTTACAGTAATCTACCTCGTTGGAGGGGTTACCGTTGAGCCCTGAGTAACTGCAAAGGGATGGACACATTTTGCTATCGTCCCCACCTTTTAATCCAGAGCAGCGTGGTGGAAGAGAGACATTTGAAGAAGTTAAAAGTTTCACAGAGAGGACAGCATGTCAGTTAGCATAAGACAGCACAGCAAAGAGAAGGCAGTGTGGGTTAAGCCAGACACTGATTGTTACACATGAAGCTTTGACTTTAGAGAACAAGGTCTACATCTGGAGTGTGATAATACCTTTTCAATGATTGTAGCTTTACAGATATTAGAGTTAACCAAACCATGTAGAAAAAGTAACTGGTGTAGTTAATCAACCATTTCTATTGAATACTTCATATATCTTTCTTATAGAGTATAGCATCTTATAAGCTAATATAGCATGATGTGGCAGTAATTTAAAGGTTTAACAGCTAATGACAAAAGTGATACAGATTTAATCAACCTAATAGGGTCAGAATTTGAACCTCATTTGATATATAATAATAGAGAGGTAGAGCCTAATTTGTAAATTTATATTTCATTAAAACTCCCACAACTGTATTAATTATTTTTTCATGAGCATTAGATAGAAAAGGCTATAAGATAAAATATTTTCCAAAATTGCAAAATCAAGATGCTTTAAACTATTGCTGCTAACATCTTTCCAAGAAAAAATAAATTAAACAAAACTCTCCTTAAACAAAACTAAGTTGCCTCTTTAATTGCTCTACCTAGAACATTTTATTAGGCAAGGTCTCATAAGGATAACTGGACATAATGTAAAACTTTCATCAGAGATAAAGTCATCTTGTTTTTCTGGGGGGGGGGTGGTCATTTAAAAAAATAATTTGCAATTATTTGATAATAGAGAGCTGAGCATGACCTTAATTTGGAGCATCTATGCAAATACCCTTTTCATTTGCTCTGCTGAGTTAACTAATATGAGAGAGGCCAAATGCATCTAATGATATACATTTTCTTGTTAGAAATAAACCTAGTGGAAGAAAATGTCTCTATTGACAGCTCCTGCTGTACAATCTTCCCCAAATTCTTCAAAAGTAGATAAACACATAAGTAAGTAGGTATGTAGTTCTTAGGAAAGGAAGTGGCTTAACACTCCCTAGGATAAAAACAAATGTCTAAATCAGTCAGAATTCTTTTAACTTTTGGGTGGTATCCAAACATAATGAATCAGTGGTATTTCCTGACCTATGTGTTACCTTAAGCTATTTGCTTGCATAAATGAGTAGAATCGGATAAAGGTGTCCTTGTTAATTTGAGGAAAGGAATCCTGAAAGGGGTTCACTCCCTCTGAGGCTTCCGGTCAGTATTCACAGCTTTACCAGGACGGGAGGAGAGCTGGTGTCTTCCATTTATCCGGACTCTAAGCATCAAAACCAGCCTGTCTTTTGCACACACACCTGCTGCCTCTCACCTTTGACTACCATGTGGCAACACTTTTAGTGCCTGCATTTGCTCTATGTTGTGTCATGGGGACTTCTGTTAGAGCTCGCTTTCCTCACACATTTCATGTTCCTTCTCTGTTCTGTTACAGCCTCAGGAGACTGGAGGAGACTGTGGTCTAGACTTAGGTGCGTAGGGACGCTGGTTCAATTCCCAGTCCCCATCTTAGCAATATTCCTGCTACGGTGGCAGTAAAGCACTCGGCAATATTTCAGAGACTGGAAGGAGTGACTTGCTCCTGTTCAGCACAACTCAGAGTTTCCAGGGAGAAGACAGGTCATATGGAAAAAGGGCTTGGTAATGTCTAAATTTTATCACTGTGGCTGAAAACCAGTTACTGGTTGTATTATAGAACAATAGAAAAACTTGATAATATGCAAATATAATCTTTTAATAGCCTGACAATAAATTAGTTGCTAGTTTGAATTTCTCCATCCCAACCATAAATGATATATTTGGAAGAAATGAAAGCATTAACCCATGATAGTCAGAGTCCCTTACGCCACTTAAATGGCTCCCCAACCTGAATTAAGTCTGTGTAGAAAGAAAGCTATTGTTCCCAAACTATATTTAAATGCTAACGACCTCTGGATAGTTATTACTGGTCCAGCTGTCACAGGGAACTGTAGGGTCACACTTAAGCTAGTGACTTGTCTACACTTCAGTGTATTGCTGTTTACCTTTTGCTCTGGACGGGGAAGAAGGGGAAGAACTAACGAAGGACTGAGTCAGGATGGCGCTAGGTCCTGGGAGGTCCGCCCGGCCAGGGCTGGTCCTGCTGGCCCGTGGATCCCCCAGGCCCCTGGGCTGCCCCACGGCCGGCTCGCTCTTCCTCCTTTTCCTGAAGTCGCCGGCCAGGCTTGCAGAACTGAAAGAAGGCATCGGGGTAATGTGAACCGGAAAGACTGGCGGAATATGATGGGAACAGTGTTATCATTCTTATCTCTACCCCCCAAACGGCATTGATAGGAATTCCTCCCTTGATATTAAACAGTACTTTTTTGTAATCATCTCTTTAAAATAATGGATCAACTTTATTTTTTTAGAGCAGTTTTAGGTGACTGAGAAGTGATTGGAAAGTACAGAGTCCCACCCACACATTCCCCTGCACAGAGCCTTCCTATTACTGACAACCTTTATTAGTGTGGTACCTTCATCACAGTCGACAAACTATTCTGATACATCATTATTAATATAATTAGAGTCCATTTTTTACTTGGGTTTATGTTTCCGTGTTGAGCATTCTGAGTTTTGGCAAATGTGGAATGACATGTGTCCATCCCTGCTGTATTCTATAGAATAATGTCATGTCTATAAAAATGCTGCACATTGTACCTGTCATCCCTCACTCCCCTGAACACCCGGCAACCTCTGATTGTTTACTGTCTCCATAACCTTGCATTTTTTGGAAGGTCCTATTCATGGAACCAACAGTATGCAGCCTTTTTAGATTGGCCTCAGTCATTTAGCGTTACGCCTTTAAGATTTCTCTGTCTTTTTTTTTTTTTGGCTGATAGCTCATTACTTTTTATTGTTGGATAATATTCCATTACATGGCTGGATCACAGTGTGTTCACCCATTCAGCTACTGAAGGACATCTGGGTTGCTTCAAAGTCTTGGCAATTATGAACTCAGCTGCTGTAAGCATTCATGTGCAGGTTTTTGTGTGGATATTAGTTTGTAATAATCTTTTAAAGTAAAAATTCGCCAATTAGTGTAATATGTCATAACTGACAATTCACTCTTACGAGCTGTGTCATGTCTCTGTTCTCTATAAAAGGGTCTAACAACATGAATAGGTCCAGAGGAGGGATGCCAAGATGGAGGAAGGGACCAGAAAAAGGGAAGACATCCTGGTGAGACAAATTTCTTATCTGAGGGCTTGCCTATGGCTCTTCTAATAACCATAGCTTTAAAAAACTTACCCTGGAATTCCAAGGTTTTCCTCTTTAAATAATGAATGACCAATGATTAAAGAGTCCTTTCATTCAATTGTATTAAATGGTGCTAACAATCTTAAGGCAGGAAATCTTTATCATGGTTCTGGGTCTGAGTACAGTATCATTTAAGACAAACGTTAGTGAACAGAGATGTACATCACACAGCATGCTGTCTGTCAAATCCCTAGATAAAATTAAACCAGCGGCAGCAGCAAAAGCACACCAGCTCCTACAAGCCAGCAGTATGCTATTTGCTTTCCTGACATTAAGGTCCTATGGAGCCCACAGTGTCACTGTTTCACAAAGGGGTAAATGGGACACACACTCTTCGCAAGGGTAGAGGTGGAGCGAGCCAGATGTTAGAGTTTGTCTGCACTCTTTGAAAGAGGACGCCCCATCTGCTCCTGGACCTGTTTTGCCTTCATTCTTCTTTCGTGTGAGGGTCTGTGAGTCTTTACAGCAATCCTTGGGTCAGATTAGAACTCTAAATTTCAGACATTTTATGGGCATATATAGGTGGAAAAAAATATAAAAGCAGAGGTTGGGGGAGTGCTTTTTTTAGTGACATGAATGCCATTGGATAGCCCTCATGAACGCAATTTACAAAGCTTTCTTCTTTGTGTAGACATCTATACATGAGGGCACATTAATGTCACATAAATATGTGTTGTTGAGGATACAATATGGCTGGGAGTTTGAATTATTTAATATTGCTATTGAACTGTGTCTGAATTTCTGTAATATTTTAAAGTCAGTATGATATTCAAAACCCACCAACAGAACTTACCTTGGTGGACTTTTAAGGCAGGACTACTAGTGTGTTGTAAGCTATTTTGGTTCCATTCTACTTTGTCCCTGCTCCGCGTTAACTGTGTTAACTTAGTAAGTTATGGAGCCTAAGTGTCAGTCTGCTCAGAGATGAAATGGGGGTAAATGGTACTTAACTCATAGTGGTGTCTTAAGGATGGAATGTGTTTATGTACTTAGAATGTCTGGAATATAGTAAGCCCTCATTTAAAAGAGACAAGGAAGGGGAGAATTTCTCAGTTTGTAAAGCAGTTCAGAAATATTTCACTTAACTTTTATAAATTCTTAAATATGAGCATATAAAATAATGCAGAAACAAAATAAAACAACTTCATAAAGTACAGTGCTTAAAATAAAAATGTGATACATAGTCCTCATTACTACTTCACTGAAAAAAAAATCACAGTATACCATACTCTAGTTGTATCCTGTACTGGCATTCTTACCTAGAGGGTCTTTCCAGGCTTCTGTCTATAGAGGATTGATACAAGGAGGCCTGTGAAGATAGAATAAGAGTACCATGAAAATTTTTACCATGGCAAAATTTATTTTGTCCATGAACAGTAAGTTAGGTATGCTAAAAAGAATATTGTAAAAATTGAGATTAAAACTACCATTTATTATTACCACCAAAAATATCTTCCCCCAGAAGAAATCAGGCCACCTCATATGTCTACTTTCTTCTCATCTATTTTCTCTTCTGATACTCTGCTCTGGGTTTCTCTGTTTTACTCAAATCACTTATAACCTAAACACTGCCTGAGAAAAAATAGAAAAATCAATAGCCACTCCTTTATGTAGAAAATTGACTATAAATAGAAATTTCCTACAGAAAGGAATGGTGTGATTTTTAAAAAATTGTAGTCATTCAATCTTTATAAAACATAAACTCTATTTTTGTCATGTTGTCATATAAAATTTAAGCAAACTTGAAACACCTTTCATCTGTCAATGTAGACATATTTTAATAAGAATCACAAAATTTGGCTTGAAATTAAACTAAATTACTGCTACTTAAATCAGATATAGATAATATCTTCTAAATAGTTATGTTCCAGGTTAGTTTAAAATAAATGATTGAATGAACTAACATATAGCTTTTTTTTTAAAGTCCATTTTTAACATTTTGATCAGAAAATCAACTTTGAGTGGTTCATGGTTTTAGGAACAAAGAAATATAGGAAATACAAGTTGATAAATAATTCCAAATGCATATTATACACACCATTTTCTTATTACTTCATTTTGAACACTACAATGAAATAGATATTAAGCTAATATGTTACATAAAAAATTTTCACTTCCCATGGCCATCTACTGGAATAATTGCGAAAATATCTAAGAGACAAGAGGATCAGTATTGAACATTAGAATGTTAGGTGACACTGCTGAGCAGTGTGGTATGATGTCTAGAATGCATGGAAAAATGCCTATACTAAATAGTCTTAGCTTTTGTCATATTTGATGATTAAATCATCATCACAAACAAATTGGTCTCACGAGGAACTGAAATTATAGGTTGAAAATGTTCTTTTGTATGAACATCTAAAGATGTCAGCCAGAAAGACAGAATTCACACATTTTATCTTAAGGCTTTACCACTAAGAAATATTTTACCAGAGTGCTAAAAACTTTCTTAGTGGAAATTAAACTACACTTTAAGAGCTATGTCTATAACTAGGGTTTTTATTTGTAAATTAGCACCAATTAACTAGTTATTAGTATGTAATTTTTAGATTCTTTATATAGATCAATCTGACAAGCCTCTTTATGCAGAATTTTAAAATTGCTTCTATTCAGTAATATATTTTTTACTTCCATCTTACTAAATGAGAATGGAATCTTGCCCAGAAACAAACAAAAGAATCCTCTGTAAGAGAATATTTCCCCTATGTTAGACAGAACAAGTGTATGCTAATAATTTTAGTTCCTAAAAAACATTTAGGTCTCTAGGTTTTCAGCAAATATAAAATTAGAAAAAAAATGTGTGGTATGCTGATCTGATAAGTTTACAAGATTATTTTAACTCATTGAACTCTGAATCAGACACTGGAAAGGTGGGAAAATAAATACAAAATAAGAAGGAAGGCCACCAAGTAAATAAATAAAACCAGATACTTATATATTGATTTAGAAATATTAATTCTACATGTGTGCAGAAGAGCAACACCAAAGAGCCCCAGAACATTGCCATCAGTGTGGATCACTCCTCTCCTGGGACACCCAACCACAAACCCCAGTTGGTCATCAGAAAGTGTCAATGTCAGAGTACTCTTAGAATACCCCTGGAAGGCCCTGGCCGATTGGCTCAGTGGTAGAGCATTGGCCCAGCATGTGGAAGTCCCAGGTTCGATTCCTGGTCAGGGCACACAGGAGAAGCACCCAACTGCTCCTCCACCCTTCCAGCTCTCCTTCCTCTCTGTCTCTCTCTTCTCCTCCTGCAGCCAAGGCTACATTGGAGCAAAGTTGGCCCGGGCGCTGAGGATGGCTCCATGGCCTCCACCTCAGGTGCTAGAATGGCTCAGGTTGCAGCGGAGCAATGCCCCAGATGGGCAGAGCATCACCCCCTAGTGGGCATGCCGGATGGATTCTGGTCGGGCACATGCAGGAGTCTGTCTGCCTCTCTGCTTCTAACTTCAGAAAAAAAAAAAAAAAAAGAATACCCCTGGAGTGATCAGAAAATTTGAATTCCCAGTTTGTGATGAGCCTAAATAATAAGGTAATATAAATTAAAACATTGCATAGGGAGTGAAAGCTCTATACTTCTTATTGTTTTAGACTTAGGCTAAGAAGCTACAATAATTCCTCTTTGTGTTGGTTTCCATACTCCAAAATAACCTGGAATGGACTGTGTGATTTTATGTATACTGTGAGGAAAAGGTTCAATATTAAATTATAAGGAAACAGTAAGAAGTCTAGATAGATGACTAAGAGAAAATCTTGTATGATAAATGCAGGAATGGTACTCAACCTGAAGTGGAAGTTGCCTCCAGAAAAGAGGTCACCTGTTTTACCAATAATGATCTACTGAGTATGTATTCACATGTTACCATTATTTTAACACATCGAAACAAAGGTCATTTTAAAAAGTATAGACTCTTCCTATTAAGTGACCACATGATTATACTTTGTTTAAAATTCCTTAATTGTTCTTCATGAATGCCAGTTTCTCAGTTACATGTATAGATTAGGAAATATGTTATTTATGGCATTACTAGGCACTTGATAAATAATAGCTAAGGTATGTATAATCAGTTGCAACTTTTACAGAACAGTTTTACATAGGTTATTAAACACAGAATTCGGTACCTTATTAGAGTATGTTTTTATACTCTGAAAAACCATAAAGTGAAATTAATGACATAATTAATTACATAATTAACAACATAATGCTATCAGAATCATACAACACTCCTCTCAATCCCAAAGAGATAATAGCAAGTCAGCTTAACCATCAGCAAAGTGATTTTTTATGATTTTTAAATTGCCACTGCCTAACCATATAGAATGCAAAAAATAAGTTTCTATTATGTTTAGCCCATGAATTTAACAGAAATTAATAGTTAGTAAGAAATAGACTTAAGTACATAATATGTTTCTTAAAAATTTGAACTCTAAATATATCTCTTAGAAATGCTAAGAATTGTGGTGTAAGGAAATAGCTTGGAAGTGAAGGTTAAGAGATTTGTTTTATTTTTAATTTCGCACTATCTTACTATGTTATTTTGGACATTATCTCCTAAAAGAATTGAGCTCTACTTGTCTTGACTGAAAAAATAAAGGAGTTAAATATGGTGAGCTCTAAATTCTATTTCCATTTTCCATGAACCAACTGCCTTGAAAACAGTCTAGAAATATCTGACCAAAACATATGAGAGAAATATCTGACCGAATTGAGTTCCAAAGTAATTCCTGGGTTATTCATCTGTTGAAATGATACCCTTTCTTCAGATGTGAAGAAGGCATAAGAATAGAACTGCTGTTATATTTGATTTTCTTTACATTACATGCCCATCTCCAAAAAAAAGTATTTAGAAATGACTGAATTCACTAACCCAGAATGTTTCTGATTATGCTGTTTTACTTTTAATACTGAAATATTTTGATCACTTATGTTTAACGTACACCCTGATGTACAGCTCAGGGGAAATACTGTGAAATTGTAGATTGAAGCTCTAGAAAGTTGGCCATTTCCTTCGGAGACTGTGCTTGCATTTCCCATTTTTACCACCATGTGTCAGTAGTGCTTCCTGCAGCACAGGTGTCCTACTAGCTTTGTTTTATTTTCTAGTTGCACTGAGAATATTTAACTGAGTTAAGACTTTTCAATGAAAATAAAATATTTCTTAGGTGTTTTTGTATTTACTAAGGACCACAGAGGAACTACTGTTCAAACACCAGTTTATTTATTTCATCCTTGCTGCTTCTAAGAATTCCCACAGGGAGGTTTTTATAGAGCTGATGTTTTATTTTAGCAAAACTGTCACTTTCGCTTGTGTCTACTAATGAGTCCTAAAATCTGCTTTCCAAAATATTTTATGTTTCTTCATAAAAAGCAGGATAAAGAACTTTTGACTCTGGATTATTTCTGCCTTTTTCATTTCTCTCTTTGACCAATTCAAATAAAATCTCACATTGCCTGGCATAATTTATTTTTTACCTAACAGATTGTCATGAACATTTCTCAACAGAGACGGCAAACGCATTTCATGTCCTATGCCTGTGATAATCTGTGACAGTGGCTGCCGGATGGCAGTGTGGAGAAGGATCAGTAACATCTGTCAAGGCTGTAGAACCAGAAAGCCGTGACATAGGTGCCAGTTGTCAGCCCTATTCTTTTTTTAGCATTTAAAAAAACCTTTTCAATGACAGTGTACATCCAATATTACTTTGTATTAGCTTCAAGTAGACATGTCGGCCCTCTTCTTGGTTTTATTTGATGCTAACGTGCACAGATTGTATCTAGGAAAATGAAAGCATGAAAGTACATGTCAAGAATATGTGAGATGTAAACAGCTCATTAGCTAAGAATATGAACCGTCATTCTGTCCCTCCACACATGATGCTAAAATGGCTCTGAGAAGCCTTCTAGTAGTGTTTTAGTCTAATCAAAACAGGTGCTGCCTGACCAGGCGGTGGCGCAGTGGATAGACTGGGATGCGGAGGACCCAGGTTCGAGACCCCGAGGTCGCCAGCTTGAGCGTGGGCTCGTCTGGCTTGAGCAAAAAGCTCACCAGCTTGGACCCAAGGTCGCTGGCTCAAGCAAGGGGTTACTCGGTCTGCTGAAGGCCCGCGGTCAAGGCACATATGAGAAAGCAAGCAATGAACAACTAAGGTGTTGCAACGAAAAACTGATGATTGATGCTTCTCATCTCTCTCTGTTCTTGTCTGTCTATCCCTATCTATCCCTCTCTCTGACTCTCTCTCTCTGCCTCTGTAAAAAACAAAAACAAAAAAACAAAAAAAACAAAACCAAAAAAACAACAGGTGCTTGCTTATTCTATGCACGAAGACCACTACTCTTGATTTTTGATGGTCACACTCCTGGATACCAAGACTGCATTGATAGTACCACTCAGTTATGGTTGGAATGATTCTTCACCCACATTTCAGAAAAAGCCAATGCCTTTGGTATAATTCATGGCCAAGGAATGGTACTGGTGATAACACCACGATGCAAAGGGAAATTTTTCAAAAACAGCTGAGACACTACAGTGAATTGTAAAACACAGATGTCCAGAATCACAGTAACAGCTCCTACGAGAGAAATCTGAAAAAGAGAAGAATTCGTCTTTACCTCATTGGAAACACCGGAAGAATGATCTTGAACATAGTCCAGAGCCTTTTTAGGAGGCTGGGTGTCGATGCACACCACATAAGCAGAAGTGCAGAGATGAAATGGAGGAGAGTCAATGGCAGCAAGGAATGACCATGTGGAAAAGGTGACAACAGTTAGAAATCGAGTGACGACAGCATCAGATAAACATAAAGAGTGATACGAATGGAGCAAAACGGGGGGGGGGGGGGGAGGAGTCTAGGAGGAAGAGCGCCACGTGCGTGAATATTCTCAAGCACTGGGCAAAATTACTGGCGATGTGATTAGTGTATTTAATGATTCATTTCATTAAATCGAATTAGCACTCCTCGTCTGGAGCCACAGAGGAACGCGAGGTTTATCAAAGAAACATTAAAGGAGCAGTGGACAAGTGGGTAGCATGCTGGTGAGTTTTCATGTGTGGCTGGAAATGATTATAGAAAAATGCTGGTGATTTAGGCTCAGAACAGAAATAGGTAGAGTCCCTATAAATTGTCTGATCAACAATAACAGTACATATAAAATAAAACTAGAGCATTTGTTTCCTCTGAAATAAAATACACACACGTGGCTATTTAGATGCAAATTAGAAAAGAAAATGAGAGAAAATATTCCTCTCATTAGGCATAGAAAGTCTGATTTATATTTATTTACAATCACTTTTGGTCTAGTTCAATATGATAATGAATCTAACCAAGTCTCCTTTGCATCTTAATGGACAAAAGGGACTACTATAACCACTCAGTAGGGAAAATGCCATTTAGTATATGAGCATATAAATCAGTCTATCATATGGCAAAAAAAAAAAAAAAAGAAAAGAAAAAAGATTGTACTGTTAGTAAAATTCTGTGCAATGATAATCAGTATGTTCTTCGAGAGTTTAAAATTCAGAAACACCACCAGTAAAAAAGTATAAAAACTATGTAACCGACACTCCTCAAATGTACTGCTGTTGCTGGATAAATGTTGAGTTGATAAAGGAAATTGTTAGTTGAAGCCTGGGTTGATTCTTTATGCCCAACAGACTGATTCTCAGAAAGTCTACCTTTGGTGGTGGCTTAGGGACTACAGGTGTTGTAGTGGCTTTTAGTAGCAAGCCTAGAAATCACAGTCCACAGGATATCCTTATTTTGCCCTTTCCTCCCACCCCTAAGAGTAAAGGAGGTGTTCTGTGGTGGACTCTTCCCGCAGTATGTTAGAGTGGGAATTGCCCGGAGGTTTTTTTTTGGTTTGTGTGTTTATTTGTTTGTTTGGACTGCGCTTAACATCTGACTCAGCTGCTTACTATCTTGGGCAAATTACTTAACCCCTCTGGTCTCTGGTTTCTTCTTATTGGAGGGGCTTTGTGAGGACTCACTGAGAAAATGACCACAGACCCACCACCCTCCACGTGCTTGGCGATTCTTCAGCAATCGGGAGCTATAATATTAGTAATGATTGTTGTTATAAATGTCATAGTGCTCTTCTGAGTGAACTCGACCAAAATGGACTGTAAACAAATAAAAATATTCTGTAAATCTGTAATTTTCTGACTACTCCAAGACAGAACCTATCTCAGCATTTTGAATGCGCTGAGATATAAGTAATCCTAGCGAACGTGTTGGTGGTAAAGGCTACAGAGCAAGCGTCTGAGCACGTCGAGCCATCTGGCACAGACACGGCTGTGGTCTACGCTGTAGCCAATTTGTGTATCTAAGTACACACTCAGCTTTTGTTCTCTGAATGACACCTATCTCTTCTGGTAATATATTTCATAAGTCAAACAACATTCTCCTAATTTTCTTATATTAAGAGTCTAGCCTCACTTACCGGGCGTCCAAACTCCAGTTCTGAAAAGAATTTATACCAGGGCTCATTTTCTAAATCTATGTCATCTGGACGTATGCGATCAGTAGTCTGGAGCAGACGTGAAGGAAAAGGGAAGGAAAAGGCACACTGAGCTGAGTGAGGGAGACGCTGCGTGGGATGAAAGACGCGCGCGCAATCACACGCACACGTGCGCCCACTCGCCCCACAGACCTCAGCCGCGGAGAACACAGGAAGTAGAGTAAAATGAGTAAAATTAGGGTCTGGAGATGAGCTTCGATAGCATCACTGAGACCCCTAGTTGTCTCCCCTGCCCACCATTTCTGCCTGTGCTCCTTGGCTTAGGGGCATTAACAGTGAAAAACTGTCTGTGACAGCGAGAAGAGCGTCCACAGCACATCCGAGTGTGGACACGGGCTCAACTCCACCACCAAGGAGCTCTGCTGGGTGGGTCGCGGCGTCGCCCCTGCCCTCACTGGTCCAGCATGTCCATCTGCAGTGTGCAGACAACTCACTCAGGTGCAGGCAGGTGGAGAGCCCGGGGAAGCGGGAGGGGAGAGGGGGGCAGAGGTACAAGGTGGGGGAGGAGTGAGAGGTGCAGGGGGACTGTTAGGGGTCGACCGGCATGGAGAACCTGGGCTCTGGGTGCAGAAGAAGAGGGGCAGCGAGGTGGAGGTGATGGTGAGTAGCCAGCCGCTGATGGTCTCCTAGCCTCAAGGACAAGGACGTCACCTCCACTTCCCGACAGGCGTTAGGCAAGTGAAAGAAGGAAGGAGCTCACCCAGACGGGAGAGAGAGCCGGGGTGCTCGGGCTTGGTGTGGGGAGCCCGCTCCTGGGCGGAGGGGAGGGGCTACCCGTGACTTCTCCACATGGTGACAGAGAAGTGGGCTTCCAGCCGGGTTCCCTTGGAACAGGTGTCGGAGTTGTTGGGAGAGGGGGCTGTAAGAAAGAGGGGGGAGCAAAAACTGATTCATTAGGTAGAGGCGCTTGAGGGGATGGAGGGGACAGCAGCATTAGCACTTTGTGCCCTGCCTCAGGTGGAACAGGAGGGTCCCTGGGTGAGAGCTCAGGATGGCTGGATGGCTGGAGAGAGGTGAAGACGAGGAGCCTCTTAGGAAGGGAAGATAGATCCTGTTTGGTGAGATGCCCTCACTATCGCCATCTCCCTGTCCACCTGGAGCTGAGGGAACGGGTTTGGGTGGGAGCTGGGTTTCTTTGCACTGTACTCTGGAGGCTTAGGGGTGGGAGAGGGTGAGGACGAAAATCCTACCCTGGTTGGGTTGGCATGCTAATTTAGAGAAGAAGTCAATATTTATTGTTGACGTGCTCTCCTTCAGTGGTTTCTAAATATTGTATTTAATACAGAAAAACTAAGAGTGTTAATGCAGTTCAAAAATATATACACAATGACTTTACTAAGAGAAAACACAGCCATGGAGCACACTCTATACCCATCAGTATCCTTAGAGCTTTCCAATAATTCATGCCTGACCAGATTGATTTGAGCTATTGATTTTCTATTAAAAATGGATGCTTAAAGTACTACATACAGGTTATCATTTCTTTGATAATTATGACATGGCACTAATCAAACGTGGTGCAATTGCACAGTAGTATTTTAAGTCAGGGAAAGAACAAAACCAGAAACCTTCTTAAAAACCATAGCTCCTGGATGGGAGAGGACATATTCTTTGTAATACGGGTTGCTTTGCGATAGTCTATATTCCAACAAAAGCCATTATTTCGAAAATAGCTTGTTCAGAGTGTTTTACTGGGTTTTTTTCCCAATAGTTTTGTTAATAGTATCTAGTCTGTAGTTCTTAATCAACTATATCCAAAGTCTCTAGAGATGTGCTCCTCCCTCCACAATATTTTACAATATGAGGTTATAATGGTTACTACCTATAGTAATAGAAAAGGTGAGACATCATAGCAAAATAGTGACAGGGTCTAAGTTACCTGACTTGTGCGGTGATCATCATTTTAAAGGCTGTGTAATGACCCTTGGAAATGTTGAGGACGGGACACCAGGGAATAAAAGCAGACTATGACCGGATGTTTGGATAGTAGTCACAAAGCCTGCGGCTGGCTGAGCCCAGTAAGAAGACACTCACATTTAAATGATAGCTGCAGCATGTAACTGTTTCCTGGAATAGTTCAGCAGAAGCTGCTTTTTTAGGGTAAATGACATTAAAAAGAATTTTTTTTTTCAGCAAATTTTGTTCCGCCTCTAGAGGCCTGGTAATTCTTCCACTGAAAAACTAATCTTTGGCTTTTTCAAAACAATGCTCATTGTTTCTAGTGTTACGTACTAAAAAAAAACATTATTAATTCTTGATTGTGTAACCTCTGCTTGCAAGTCGAGTTATTGTTTTGCTAAGGGGAGTTAGACATTTCTCTTAGAGGAAACATATTGATTTTAAAAACATATTCAACAGCAGGGGGCAGCCCATGTACTAAACACATACATATATTTACCCAGGGTTACCACTGCACTGTGACTTGCACTTGAAGAAACTACATAAAGAAGGATACAGCCAATCCTGAGTTACAGAAGTAGATTTCTGTTGTACAACATCGAAAGGGAAGCAGAATATCTACCATCCTGCACCCCACCTTAGAATGGCGGATTCTGAAGATTAAAAATCAAATTTATAGTCACGATGTGCAGCTCCCTAGAACCCACAGCAATAGCAAACGGAGGAAACGCCCCTTACAGTGATGACTGGTCACTGTAACTCTGGAATGTAGTGGAAGGCACATGCTGAGGAATGCTCTCTCTGCTGTGACTGACCTAGTGAGTCCCGCTGGCCATGCGACAGTTACCTGTGCTCCATAGCAACCTGAGACCATTGCTGAGATACACAGAGGCCTCAGGATGGTCGGTGACACACACCCAGATGGTCAGCCAACAGACAGAGACACACTCATAATCTCACTAAATCAGCGCTTTCCACTTGTAACCTGAACGTTCCTTTGAGTTGTTCGTGTGAATATTAACACCCAGAAACTCATATAGGAGGCTGTATTTGCTCGTAAAAGACAACAAAAGAGCAGATAAATTGTTGCACATCTTCCTAAACTTATTTTTTACTTCTCCCATTTTGAAATGCCAGGCAAACCTGTGCTTAACACAGAAATTGTGTCAACAGTGCAGAAGGAATGGCTCGAGAAAACCTAAAACTATTATGCATCACACATGACTCTCATTTCAAGGCAACCAAACTTTTTAAAGTTTCTGTGTTTTCTACAGTTTAAAAGCATTTTGTTGCTTTTCAGGTTACTAAAAATTCTACCATTCTCAGTATTCTCATTGCAGGTAAGCGATTTCTATATGTTGTTCAAACAAGAAGCTGTGTCACTATAATTTGGTTCTTTAAATTTTATGCTCATTAGAGTTTTAAGCTTTAATGGCACTGGCTCCTATGATTTATATTTATTGAGGCTTCACAATAAGTACTCTCCATGTTGTTAGTTGGGGTGATTCTTTACAGTTTAAACCATCAAATAAAGCCAGAATTTTTAGTGTAAGTTTTGAATGACAATTTTCATTGATGAAGAAGCTTAAATTCGCTGCGGGTTTAGCTGCCTTTCAGCTCTACATGGTGTTTGCAATGGTTATTCCTTCCTGTGTCTATAGTTATGTGCTGGGTTACTTATTGCACAGAAAGGTAACAGCTCCGTGTTATTTACATGTTTAGCAGGCACAGAGAGGTCCTAAACAAATATTTCATTTAAATTTATTTTATTTTGATGAAGATCGCCTATAAGCATATCCAATCCAATGGGATGTCAAGTTTCTATTGATATAATCCCAGTAAAGAGTGTGTATGGTTGTCTCATAGGATAAATTGGGCTTGAAGTCAGTTAAAGATAGACTCCTGGTGCTTGCAGAGTACTTACTGAGATCAAACATTAGGATCATTTAATCAACATTTCTAAACTTGCAGTCCAGTGAATATCTATGCACTTTAAAAAACTGCATTCACTTTTACTTTCATACTAAATAAAGTAAATGCATATGCCCTGTATTTCTAAGGAAGAGGGGATCCTTTGGACCAGAGGTTGGGGAAGGACTTGATTTACACAGTTCTGGTCCTGCTACTCTCTGTCCCGAGGGCATCGTGGAAATAGTGAACCACAATCACTAATAGCAGTGCCTCGAATCTCATGTGTGTGCTTTGACGGAGACACACTGTGTCTTTTGCCACCAGAACTATAGTTTCACAGATAAGCAACAAAACAGGAATTTGGTCTCACCAGCTTGACCCACTCACGGCAAGGGTAAAACCTATATTCATTCATTCACTTATTGATTCAATGAGTATTCACTTAACACCTACCATGTGCCAGGCATTGTGCTAGGTGCTGGGGATACAACTGGTGCACCAGACATGGTCCCTGCCTTCAAGGCGCTTAAGTCTAGTGAGGGACACAGACAAGAGGCCATTGCAATTCAGTGTGGTGAAGGGGAAATGCAGCCGGCTGCAGGCACACAGCAGGGGGCGCTCTACACCTGGAGTTGAGGAGTCGGTGGTGGTGCCCTTGGGAGAAGTGAATGAGAGTTTTCCATGAGAAAACTCACGGAAAGGCCGTAGAGAGAGCCTTCCTGGCAGAGGGTACAGTCTGTGTCTAGCGGGGAAGGAAATGCTATCTCTGAGACCGGAATATAGTGAGTGAGCCAGGAAGGACAGGAAGACACACGAGGCTGGAGAGGTCAGTGGGGGCCACACCGTAGGATTTTTTTTTAATTATATAAGGAATTTTGATTTTGCTCTAAAGATACTTGAGAGCCAGAAGAAAGTTTTGGACAGGAGATTTTACGAAGGTTTGATAAAGATTGGAGAATTGGGGAATGGCAATCCAGGCAGGGAAAACCGAATGGGCTTTCTCCTGGCCGGTAGGACTTCGAGATTGGTGGGGGAGAGGGGAATCCAAGATGACATCTGGGAAAACTGGGCAGATAATGGAGCCATCTAAGAACTGGAAAGGGCCACAGAGAAGTACCTAGCTGTTTATAATTTACTTAAAATTCAATCAGACAAGAGTAAAGTGACAGGAGAGCGCACTCAGAACACCCTGGAGTCCCTGAGGGCTGCCCATCTGCTCCTGCGTCACCCTCCTAGAGAAACCTGCGGTCCCTCCTCTACATCTTGTGTGTTCAAGACACTCCGGAAGCCATGTGAACTAGGTCAACACACAGCCTGTGCCTGCAACACCCCCGCGCATTTGCCGCCCCAGCCCTTCCTCTGATTTAGAGAGGCAGGCAGAATGAATCCAGGGTTGACAACACCAAGGTCATAGCCTCGTTCTAGAATAAAAAGCCTGGCCAAAATGATACTGAGGACTAGCTCAAATCATTTCAGACAAGACTGGCCCTCAGCAAAAAGGAGGGATGAAAGTGTTGGTTCTTCCCATTTCTTCTTAAGTGAGCCGTTCTCACTTCCTCCCAAGCGTCTGGGTCCCTGCCACTGCTCTCTCCCGTGGCTGCAGAGACGTCCATACAGACTGTCCAGTGGTTCCTGTGCTCCAGGCCTTTTTATTCCTCTTAGAACAGCGAAGCATGCTGGTCTTGTGTCTTAACTGCTCGGGGCTCTGCTTGCTGGTTAAATCAGTCAAGTACACCAATTTATTGTAAATTAGCAAATAAAATTAGTTATACTGCAAAATAATTGAATAATCACATTAATTGCGGTGATAATGACTGCTGGCTAACTGTGTTTCTCGCTCAGTGAGTCCTGGCAGCGCAGCAGTCTGGCGGTGATGAAGTGTACCAGGTCTGAGTCGGCCTGGCGTCAATGCCGAGCTCCCACGCCTCCCCGCGGTGCAGCCCTGGGCAGAGCTACTGAGTGTGTGCTTCAGGCCCTTCTCCCACCAAGTGGAAGTGCCTTATGTCTATTTCGTAGGTTGCGGGGATCTTTACATGAGATGTGGTAGAAATGACTAGTTACAGGGCCTGGCACATAGTAAGTGCTCAGTAAAGATCTGCACCTATTGTTATTGTTGTTGTTGCTATTTTTTAAACTAGGAACCTTCAAAGCTTGAACCAAAAGACATGAGTAACGTGAGAATTTCAGTCACAATGACAGGGCCCATGAATGAGCTGTTAAGGAGACAAGAGGGGGGTTCTTAAGGTGCTCTTGTTTTAGGTATAGATCCGGTGGTCTATTTCACACAAATGCAGGACTACCCTATGCATCCATTAAATGATAGACTCGAAGTCCCTCGAGGGACTGTCTCATTCCTGATTGTGTCCCTAGCACCTGACAATGTCTGGCACGTAGCTTCCCATTTCAAAATTATTGAGCTAGTGCTCAATAATTTTTTAAAGGAGTAAATAATAGAAATGTCCTGGTGGAAAAGCTTCTAAAATCAGTCCTGTTCCCTGACCCATAACTATCAAAGCAGTTCCATACAATCATCCTAAGAATATCATCATCCTGAGAGCATCATAAATTGTTAGAAGATCATTAAGTTTTGGTATTTATGTTTAAATCAGAGACTCATTATTTTGCATAGTTATTTTGTTTTTCAACTTTATGCAATGGTGGCATCATGATTTAATCAATTCTCCTCTGAGAAATCATGACATTCAATCACATAATCTAGTCAATGGGTTTTAAGTTCGAAATGGAACCTGCAAATCAGTGATGTTCCTTTTTTTCCCCAGTTTTTCGGTTCAAGTTCTGTTACTCTAAATGATGAGTTCTTTGAAGAAAGGCAAAGAGGGCTGAGATAAATATCACACATGAATTATATGATTATAAGGTTTTTAAACATGTTTCTCAAGAACATAACCATAAATACAGGGTTTCAAAAACTGTATCAAGGACACTCATATTGGGTGTGGTGAGACCAGGGTTTCCGAGCAAATTCTAGGGCTGGCCTTGCTTTATGTATGAAAATATGTTTTCTGGAATACTCTTCAAGGAGCTACCAAAGAAAACCCTTTCCTGTTGACTGACACCTAAAGTTCTTCTAAGAGGAGGCAGAACGTAAATGGCAGATGATTTCAATTGTTACTCTGGGAGCAGATTTGGACGGAGACGTAGAGGAATCAGTTACAGGGTCCCGAGGGCACTGACCAGGGAGGGGAGAGGACTAGTTACAGGGTCCCGAGGGCACTGACCAGGGAGGGGAGAGGACTAGTTACAGGGTCCCGAGGGCACTGACCAGGGAGGGGAGAGGACTAGTTACAGGGTCCCGAGGGCACTGGCCAGGGAGGGGAGAGGACTAGTTACAGGGTCCCGAGGGCACTGGCCAGGGAGGGGAGAGGACTAGTTACAGGGTCCCGAGGGCACTGGCCAGGGAGGGGAAAGGACTAGTTACAGGGTCCCGAGGGCACTGACCAGGGAGGGGAAAGGACTAGTTACAGGGTCCCGAGGGCACTGACCAGGGAGGGGAAAGGACTAGTTACAGGGTCCCGAGGGCACTGACCAGGGAGGGGAGAGGACTAGTTACAGGGTCCCGAGGGCACTGACCAGGGAGGGGAGAGGACTAGTTACAGGGTCCCGAGGGCACTGACCAGGGAGGGGAGAGGACTAGTTACAGGGTCCCGAGGGCACTGACCAGGGAGGGGAGAGGACTAGTTACAGGGTCCCGAGGGCACTGACCAGGGAGGGGAGAGGGCTAGTTACAGGGTCCCGAGGGCACTGACCAGGGAGGGGAAAGGGCTAGTTACAGGGTCCCGAGGGCACTGACCAGGGAGGGGAGAGGACTAGTTACAGGGTCCCGAGGGCACTGACCAGGGAGGGGAGAGGGCTAGTTACAGGGTCCCGAGGGCACTGACCAGGGAGGGGAGAGGACTAGTTACAGGGTCCCGAGGGCACTGACCAGGGAGGGGAGAGGACTAGTTACAGGGTCCCGAGGGCACTGACCAGGGAAGGGAAAGGACTAGTTAGTTACAGGGTCCCGAGGGCACTGACCAGGGAGGGGAAAGGACTAGTTACAGGGTCCCGAGGGCACTGACCAGGGAGGGGAAAGGACTAGTTAGTTACAGGGTACCGAGGGCACTGACCAGGGAGGGGAAAGGACTAGTTACAGGGTCCTGAGGGCACTGACCAGGGAGGGGAAAGGACTAGTTACAGGGTCCCGAGGGCACTGACCAGGGAGGGGAAAGGACTAGTTAGTTACAGGGTACCGAGGGCACTGACCAGGGAGGGGAAAGGACTAGTTACAGGGTCCCGAGGGCACTGACCAGGGAGGGGAAAGGACTAGTTACAGGGTCCCGAGGGCACTGACCAGGGAGGGGAAAGGACTAGTTACAGGGTCCCGAGGGCACTGGCCAGGGACGGGAAAGGACGCAGAGAGGGACACTGGGGACCTAGAGACCAAGGGGCGAATGAAGAACCAATTTGTTAAATTGCACTTTGGGGAAGCAGATGGTTAGTTTCCAGTTTGTATATTTTTTGTTTGCATAGAATTAAAAAATAAATAATTGTAAAATGCTCCAAAGTTAAATATAATCTTGATCCACTAGATTAACAATCAATCAGGAAGTTTGAGGCTTGGTCACCTGAGAGAGATTTAATAAGAATCAATTAAAACACCATTAAACAAGGCACTTAGAAAATATCCCCTGATGCCAAAGAAATATGAATAAACCTATATGGAAATGAAATGATTGAACAGCCTGGGCCGGTTGTGTTGATGAAATTAATGAATAATTTATCTCATTAGTAATGTAGACTGGCAGTGACGTGTTGCATTTTTAAGTGTTGGTACTTTTTAAAGAAAAATTAAACTCAGGGCTATGATTCAGCATAGTTATAGTTACACGCAAATAAGTCCTATATTTGGTCCGTAGGGACAATACATATTAATGAATATGCATCTTCAATTCCGAGACAAGATGCACACATCATGATACAAAATAAAAATGGTTTCTAAATAATGCCAAATAAATAAATTACCTTTGCGACAAGAATTGCTAACTGATATGAAATTCAGGTTTACTAAGCACCCAGGAAGCCCAGAGAATGGGAATTGTTAAATGACAAGTCAAGTGCTTACTGGTCTTTCATGCTGCAGAATCGATGACTTCCCGGGTTCGTATTCAAAAATACTCCTTGGCTCCGAACGAAATTTCCTTGTGTCGACTTTTCTGTCTGGAGGATCCCAGTCATGTCTGGAAATAACCAGCAAATTGTGCATGAAAATACTTCTCCATGCTTAAAGCAATTGTATATAACCACTCACTGTTTTCAAGGTTAATTTTAGGACAGATTAAAAAAAAAAAGTCTCCTAGGATAAAAAATAAATCTGCCAGAAATACCACATTTATGTTTTCTTTTACATAAATGGTTTAAAGAAAGTCATTTATTTTATTTTATATTATGTTTTCCTCTATTTTTTTTTTTTTTTTTTTTTTTTTTTTCATAGTGATTGTTTTCCTGCCGGCTCAAACACTCACACAAGGAATGTGCAGATACATAGCCAGTGATCTGCTAGTAAACGCTTGGGTCATACGCAATGGCAGCTGCGTATGTCTGTGTTTAGAATGAGTGGTGGTTATGCTCCATTAAGTTAGCTGAGTTTATCCCACTACTCTGACCCGGCATCCTTGATTCAAAGTGACAGGGGTAATGCACACGCTGTGTTTAATTTTGCATATTACGCAAATGGCACCACAGTTTGTGAAAACTACCAAAGTGTCACTTGGATTGCAGTCCACAGGAGCAAGCTGTGGGCACGGGGGATTCTTCCGCAGCGTTACCCTTGGAAACCAGAGTCAGGCGGCTTATCCCGTCCCACGGGACACCTTGGAAGCAGCTTTTTCCCTGAACTAATAGCCTTCGAGAATCATCACCAAAGGACTTCAAAAATAAAGCTTTTTACGTAGTTGGGCTAATGAAAGCTTCCTAGGGAAGATAGATGGCTTTTGAGGAAGAAGGATTTTCCGACCGTAGTCTGACCTGCGGAGTGCGATGGCTTTCTGACTCCATGGCACGCTGGAAACAGGTGCTCTGAGAGACGGGAGAAGTAGGGGCAAGTGCTGGTTTAGGGGCAAGTAAATTGATGAATAATAACCAGCAGAGGTGTTTTGAGCATTACACAAAACATCTGAAACCCATCTGTATGAAAGCCATCTAGAAAACTTTAAGATTAGCAGAATTCTTAATGAGAGATTTATGTTTACTAAACACACAGAGCAAATAGTATATTTACATCTGAGTTAATTCTGTTTTTTTTTTTTTTTTTTTTATGACAGAGATACCATTGATGTCTAGACAGTGATTTCTCAAATTTAAGACATCACATTTCTAAACATATAATTCATCATAAGAAGATTGGTATTAAAATGAGAATCTTCCCACATATGAGGTATGTCCATTTTCATGGTGTCTTACACTCTATACAATCATCAGTTACTCTTAATGGTACAATGCAGTGTTGAATAAAATATTTTTGAGATGGGTATGATAGAAGAATGCTTAATAACCAGTGATAGTACTGAATAATTCTTATATCCTTATTTATTTATTGCCAGTATAACATAAGCTATGACTTTAGCCAGAGGTAAGTTTGAATCCTGACTTACATGAGCTGAGCAAGTTGCTTTAATTTTCTAAATTACAGTTTCTTTCTCTCTAGAATAGGTTTTATTTATTTATTTATTTATTTATTTATTTATTCTTTTTCTTTTCCAAGTGAGATGAGGGGAGACAGAGAGACAGACTCCTGCATTCACCCCAACCAGGATCCACCCTGGTGACCCCCTTCTGGGGCCAATACTTTGACCATCTAGGGCCATACTATTTTTAGAGTCTGAGGCAGAGGCTTCATGGAGCCATACTCAGAACCCAGGCCAATGTGCTCAAACCAATCAAGCCATGGCTGCAAGAGGGGAAGAAAAAGAGAGAGAGAGAGAAAGAGAGAGAGAGAGAGAGAGAGAAGGCAGGGGGATGGTGGAGAAGCAGATGGTTGCTTCTCTTGTGTGCCTTGATCAGGAATTGAACCTGGGGCTTCTACACACCAGACTGATGCTCTACCACTAAGCTAACTGGCCAGGGCCTAGACTAGGTTTTAAATAAAACTTATCTCATTGGGTTGTTCTCAGAATTAAATGACATAACAGAGGCAAAGTGCTTCGCCTAGTACTTGGCTCACGCAAACTTTCTATAAAGATTACCTATAAGTAGGATTATTAGTCATAACCTTAATTTTCAAGTGGCCCAATAAAAGTGTATTTATAAATTTTTACTCTTGTGAGGATAGTTTCTATAAAAATAATTCAGTGGGGAAATAAAAATTAGTACTTGAAACACTGGTGGAAATGAGTCACAGATAGACACTTATTAATGAATGCCTTATTTATGATTTATAAGTAACCTTTCTACTTTCAAAAAGATATTTTGCATATCAGAGGGAAATTTTAAATTATTAATAGACCTAACCTTTCAAACCCAAGGCAACTGAAAACTGACGTCATTGTCTCTGACCTGCTGTGCCAAAGGGAGTATGTCACGATTATTCCTATTTGCCTTCTCAAATGCATTTGATAAAAAAGTAGACACTGTGCTCATGCTCTGTCAGGCCTAACTTAGATCACTAGGATATTATGAACCAAGCTGCGAAAGGGTTTACTCTAATCTTAACAGAAGAGGTCAATGTGGTACATGTCTTGACTAATAAGATTATTCATATACTATCTCCATCAATTCTTCTACTGAATACCATGTATATATATATGCCCACTAAGCTAAATAATATAGGTCATTTTGAAGGGGAAACGCCTTACTTTTCCGTTGAAGACCGATCTCTGGGTCGAAGCGGTGGGACTGGAGGAGGAACGTGGGGGGGAGGGACAGGGGAGGAAGCATCCTTAAAGACATCCGTGCCATTGTCCGAGTGGCTTTTGGAGAGGGGTCTGTAGGTCTGGGTCTTTGCAGCAGGATGTGACTGAGCACTGTAGGGTGAGTTGTACAGGCCTATTGTGAAACACAACACAACAAAACAAAACAGGAAAAAATAACATTTTAAAAGTGCATTGAATTATTTGTACCCCATAAACTATCCAATGTTCTTGCCAAAATTATAATCAGTAAGCATATTCATAATGCATGCATTCATCACAGAGATAATCTGTATTAATTTATTAATCTTTATTAATATATTAATTTGTTATTATTGTATTCTGTACACAAGCATTGATTACAGTAAATCTTTGTCAATTATTTTAGAATTAGTAATAATTCAGACTAGTACTAGGTATAACTTACAGGTACTCGGCAAATTTTCTCCTGGATAACACAAACTAATGACATAGTTAAGATTTCAGTGGAAGATGAAGAATACTTAACAGAACTGTGTCCAAATATCTCCTATTACTTTAAAAGCTCTTTGATTTATGTGTGATAATTAACATGTTAATTGCAATCAAACAAACTTCTGAGCAAGTTATATATGTACTGTGTGCAAGGCTTAGAGAAACAGAAACCCTTAATAAGCTGATAGTGCATCTGGGAAATGAGACACAAATAGAACTGTAATTGAAAATATTGGTAACGTGGTCAAGGCCAAATGCGAAAAATATACTTCAGTAATTAAAGGATTTTAGAAGGTGATGGATTGGTCAGAGAAGATGTTATAGAACCCAGGGCCCTAGAGTTGTCCCTGAAGGATTGATTGGTTTGGCGGGTAGGGAAAGAGGGTAGCAGAGATGACACAGAGACAAACAAGAGGGAGAAATAGCAAGACATACAACAGCAGGATGCAGGCTCGGTAGAAAGGGAAGAGGCTGGTTGTAGTTGCTTTGGCTACTGAGTAAATGGTAAAACTCACTCTAAAGAGCTCTGCCAGGCTATATAACTATTGTTCGGATTGCTAATTACTAATGGATACAAAACAGCAATACTAAAAGTAATCACAAACATTCTGAATTTCCTGCAACCTCAGTCTTTTGAGCTAAGTTTACTTTCACTTGTCTTCTTCCGAAGTTTCATGCAAAGGGCCATGACAAAAGGAGATGAGGCCTGCGCTTATTGTCTTGCCCGAATTCCAGTCAGATTTCAGCTTCAGAGCTTGTTAAACAAAAGATAACAGGCCCTGCAGGGGAGTTTCTTATGCAAAGCCCCAGGTCACCAGACCAGACTTAATTACAGTTTAGGCCTCTTCCAGAAATGGAATCTTCAACCAATCAGGAATTACCTGGTGAGCCCTCATTAGCTCATCAGCCTGATAGGCCCCTGCCATCCCCTAAGGGAAAGTCACCTCAATAACCAATCGCTTTCTCAAATAGTATGCCTTTCCCGCCCTGCTCCCTGCCACCTGTAAGTCGGTCATTTCCTACAACTCCTCCGAGTTCCGAGTTCCTTTCTGCCTGTTAGATGGATGCTGTCTGATTTATGAATCAATGAATAAAGCCAAGAAGATCTTTACAATGGACGACTCAGTTGAGCTTTTTTTTTTTTTTTAACAAGCTGAACACAAGAGGTGAGTTCCAAGTACCTGTGGCTAGGAATAAGGTGGAGGAAACATCGTAGTGGGCCCCCTGCTACTGAGTGGAATATGGGGAACAGAAAACCAGAGGTCTTGTCACTTCTAAGCTGGTTTTCCTTGGGTTTTGTTGCTGTTGTTGTTTTGTTTTCTCTGTATTTGTCTTTGGAGACTAGATGTAGAATCCCTAAGAGCTCGAGGGCCTGTGCGCTGGCTCTCAGGTGTCCAGGAGGGGGGACCTCGTGCAGTTCTGAGCCAGGCTGGCGGGGGGGGGGGGGCTCCCACCAGTGAGGGTGCAGCTGTGTAAGGGGAGGCGAGACTGGTCCACGGAGTCAGCTCTAAGGAAAGGAAAAGCAGACACCGTGCAGTGGCCTGGATCCTGAGCGCTGTGTGGGACCCCCTGATGTGACATTTAGGAAAGAGTGGTGGTGAGAAACATTTTTTAAGGGTTCCCTCACTTTAGCCTGCAACCATTTCACAAGATACCAGCACGCGCAAATCCAAGTAGAAATGCCCGGAATTGAAGTCATTCATTCCATCCTGACCCCTGGCAACTGTGAGTCAGAAAAGTGGCCCAGCAAAGTGGGGTTTTAAAAAATTCTTCAATGAATGGTTGCATTTTGGAGCAAAGCATGGACAAGGTCACAAAATACTGTGCTTGACTTGTTTTTTGTGAAGTGTGTCCGCAAGATCTTACGCAATGGTAATCGCCCTCTCCTCTGATAAAAGGAGATCTTTCTCTTATTTTGTACCAGATACAGTGTGTTCTTTCAGGCTGGCCTCCACACTTGGGTTAAACATTCCTGAGCAGAGAATCAACTCGCAGTGAGATAAGCAGTATTAGTTCTCATTTCCATGAGAAAAGATCAATCCTTTTGTTATGCATGCACTGAGAAAAGGGGGGAGAAAGAATCCCTCTCACTGTGTAAACTGAAGACATGCACTCAGCCACTCAGCGTAAAGAGACCCTGAAGCTCCTCGAGCATTGCAGGGCGTCACGTACGCGTTGCGAGCAGGGAAACCCATCCTACCTGCGTTATATGTGTAAGGAGTATTATACATGTCTGTGTCATCATCTAGAAAACGAAACATAAATATTATGGTGATACAGATTCCGTCACCAGAGCACAACAAGACAGCAGAACTTCAGAGAAACAACAGGAATTTGTTAGCAAATCAATGTATTTCGCCTCATTCAAAATACCATTAAAAAATTATTTTTTCAAAAACAAGAACTACATGATTCCATACATTGGTGGAACATAAAAAACGAGACTAAGAGACATGGACAAGAGAGCGGTGGTTACCAGGGGTGGGGGGAGGGAGGACGCAGGAGGGAGGGAGGGAGAGGGGGAGGGGGAGGGGGAGGGGCACAGAGAAAACTAGATAGAGGGTGATGGAGGACAATCTGACTCTGGGTGAGGGGTATGCAACATAGTTTAATGACAAGATAACCTAGACATGTTTTCTTTGAATATATGTACCCTGAATTATTAATGTCATCCCATTAACATTAATAAAAATTTATAAAAAAAAAAAGAACTGTACATCTGAAACCTGTATAATTTTATTAACCAATATCACCCCAATAAATTCAATAAAAAACTCAAAAAAAATTATTTTTTCAAATATTGTTTCTTGCTGGGCCTTTGCAGTTTGACCTGTCTCACCTGTAAGGTATTTACTTGCTCTGTGGTCCCCTTTACAGCATCAGTCCCTGCACCTCACCTGCCAGGTAGCTTTCTCCTCTGGGTCATCACTTTCCTTTAGTAAGTGCTCTAAGTATCTGTCAACTCAGCGAGACTAACCTACGCTCACTCTCCACATAAGGAGCAGACATGTGTGGACAGAGGAATAATGAGTGTCTAAGCAGACAACACGCCATGCTGGTTCAGATTGTGGATAAGGAAGGATGAAGGGAACAGACCAGAACACCGGGCACCTCTTCACGGTCACCTTTTAGCAGGTCAGGGGTGGGGCAGGAGCACAGGGGTCTGAGATTTGAGGGGTGATACAAGGAGGAATGTTCAAAGGAAAGAGTGAGGGCCGTGAAGTTTGCTAGGGTCTTGACATTGGGTGGACTAAAACTATACAAAAGGGATAGATACACATGCAACCCACCAGGACCCGACAGGTCACAGAGCAGCATACATACATACCCGGCTTGTGCACCATGTGAATTTGCTTAAACATCGTCTTGTACCAGTCCTTCGGTCTGTCCACCGTCTGGAAAGGAATTGGCCAAGAGTCAGAAAACTGCTTCCAAATAAATATTGTTCCTTAGTGTTTTTCTTTCTATATTTTATCTTTGTTGAGAGCAAATTTTTGTTCTATGATTTAAACAAATCTATTTTGTAACAGTATCAGTAATTTATCCAGTTATGCATACAGTGTATAAATATATTACTCCTTGTTTGAGTTTTGACTTAATTGGAACATTAAATATGCTCTAATTTTATTTTATCTAGATCATAGTTTTGCCCAACACTAGACAGTTAATATTTGCACAAGCATATTTATATAAAATTTGCTGAGTAAAAGTTATAGCGTGCTTATATTCTAGCGTGCTTCACTCTTTTTGGTGATAATTATCATTATTCTTAAATAACTTTTTAGTGAGCTGTTTAAGACATTATTTTTAGAATTTCAAAGGATTTTTTTTTTTTTTTACTCAAACTGTATTCTGGTCAACTTAGAGTCAGAGAAATAACAATTTGATATTTTCTAGCCTAAGTTACTAAAATATTAAATGTAATGATTCGATCCAGAGTCTAAGAGCAAATCTAAAAATACAGATATCGTTTCAAAAAATTTTTAACCTGATAATTTAATATATATAACATTTGCTTTCATAAATTGTTAATTCCTTGAGAGTAGAGGCTTCCCTGTATACAGCCCACCCTGTTGATATGATAGAGACAGTGGGTTGTAGTGGGAACACAAAATTAATGTCAAGTCAACCTGGATTGAAATCTTGGTTCCTTTAACTACTGTTTCCTGGCAATATAAATTTGGATGTTAGGTAACCTCTCACAGCCTCAGTTTTCTCCTCTGTAAGATGAAATAATTATATCCACATTATAGGAGTGTTATGGAAACTGAATGAGATGATATATATTAAAAGATCTAGAACAATGCCTACAATATAAGAAGTAATAAATAATAACAATAGGGAATAAAAAATAACTGTAGGGAATGTCAACTATTCATAGAATAAAATAATGAATAAATCCAAGTTATTGGATGGAAGTCTACCAAATTGTGAACCTGTAAAATTAGACACCTTCATAATCATAATCAAAGATTTTCCTTGTCAAGATCTTTATCTCATCGTTTTCAGCGCTACTAGCGCAAGAAGCTCAACTATTCTGTGCATAGTAACTAAATATGCCACATTTTCCGAGACAATTCTCTCGATATAAAATATTCTGTTAGGATCGCCACAAAAATATTGTTCTCATTAGACTCAGCTTTGGTTTCGATTTTTTTTCTCTCTCAGAAATGTGGTCATTGTATTTTTCATCTGGAAACTGAAGGTTTTGTGCTATATCCAAGTTTATTTTGGTGTGTGGGAGTGTGTGGTTCTTGTAATCACCACAAATACAGATGACCATTAAGGGCTCCCTGACTTTGTTGTGAATCATCTCTTCATTCATTCCAGGCTCTTTCTACAATGAGGAAACTATGGGGAGTGTTGACTGACCTCACAGTCAAATGGTGGGGAGCTGGCGGGTCGGGGTGCAGCAGGGGTAGAGCAGGAGCCTAGCTATTATTTGCTGGTTGAAAACAAAGTAGCCGATCAAGTTATCATTAAGGGACATTTGTTTCCATAAGAGATCGATGCCTTTTTCATTAAACCTTATTTCCTTTACAGTATTCAGCAACGAAAAAGAAGGCATAACCTTGTGCAGCAATGTTTTCCTTGTGCAGCAATGTTTTTCCAACCATACCTGGACACAACCAATGGCTACAGGGACGCCTACTAAGTAAGTTATACCACTGTATATGGCAATGTATCCTGACAGACAGGGTGTTTTTTCTTCCCTTGCCGGAGGGCACAGATCAGGCAGGATCTCAGCTCTGCCATCTGCTAGCTTTATATGGTGAGCCAGAGATGCCAGGAATGCCCAGTGGGTTGGCAAAGGGGAATATGAAACTGGTAAAAGGGAACACACAAACTCTGTGTCCTGTTCTAAAAGAAGTCCTCTAAGTATTTAAAGTTCCTTTTATAAATGCCATCGTGGGGATTGTTATGGCTAATATTGAGATTAAGTAAACAGGAGTCTACTTGAATTTGAGGATGTTTACTTTTATACATGTCCTTCAAAATTATTTTGCATGGACACTGACTACTAGGAATTCCCTATCCAGTCATTCTAGATCATTTTGGCTGAAAACACCTGAATTTTTCCATTCTTAGAGTTTACAGAACTCTACCTTGATTTATCATGCAAGGATTTCCCAAAAGGGGAAATCCACGTATATCCTCCACACCAGCATACAGTTGTTCTATTCTGTTTTTGCTCCTTTCCAGCTTTGAAAACGCTAACGGTGTTGCATTTGAACTAGAAGAAAAGAGTCTTGTATTTCACCTAACTAGCTGGCCTTAATTAGACAATGTCATGGGATCTGAACCCTAGTGGTTTTTGTTGTTGTTGTTAGAAATGGCAGTAAAAAGGCTAACACAGACGACCCAGGTCACGTGAGAGAGGGCGGTCGCGGGAGCCCCGGCCCTTCATTCAACTATCTCAAAGGTACATTTGTTGACTCTTGGCTTCCTAGAGTTTCTGGGTGACTTTACAGAATCCCGTTTTTGTGGTATACACTGGTGGTCTAGCAGGAGACGACAACACGATACACTGAGACGAGACACTGAGAAGGCGCTGCCTTTGCCTATGCCCTCGGGCCGACAGTCCACCTGAGGCAATTGGAGTCTGATAATCACCACTTTCTATGTGGATGAGAAAGAAAACAGCCCTGGAGATTCCTGGCCTGCAGTGGCTCAGAGATAGCCTGACTCAACATTTATAAACACAGCTATACTTGGGGATGTGCTCGGCGAGGCAGAAAAATAGGAGACGCAAATCAGAGCCTTCCCAGACCTAGCCCTTCTTTGTAAAGCATTATGAATCTGGAGAAGAGCACCACTGTACATAAAAATTATACTGACTTTCTATCTGATGGAAGGGAGTCAGCACTGAGGGGTGAGTGTGTGTGCTTACTTATGCGTGTCTGAGCATGCTTTTGATCTGGCGGTAGATAAACAATATAAAATTTTAATACCGTACTACTTGATTTTCACTGTCTACAACATTTCAGCTGTTTCTTCTTTTTAAAAACCAATAGGCAAGGCCTTGCTATTTAAGAAAATTATGTCTTATGGGTTAAAAAAGAAAGATCCAGCTTTGCACATTCATATATCACTTGTTGACTTAGAAATACACCCAGAGATCTCTTACAAAATATTTTCAGACAGAATCTATACCTTTATAAAAACCAGAGCTCTCCTAATTTATGTATATATTGTGCCTCAAGGATCAATGAAATAAAACCAGTGACACACCTGTCTGACATTGGATCCCTGCGTTATCAGGAGGAAAAAATGTAAACATAACCATTTTGAGTCAGAAATCTTAAAAGGGAAACAAACGACCAAACGACTTTCACCAGAAACATGAAGTCACCGTAAGATTAAGAACGTCACGCTCCCTGAGCTTTCCCCTTCCCTTCCATATGACAACCATCAGTTCTGACCGAGAGAGTCCTAACACTTTATAATTATAATTAGTCCCATTCCATGTTCTCAGAATCTAGTGAACATAAAAAGCCACAGCAACTGCTCTAACAGATTTACTTCTTGGCTTTCAATTCTAATACAGATGCTTGGAATAGTTAATTTTTAACTCTTTTCTCTGAATATAGAACATGTCATCTCCATATAATAAATGCGAAATCAAAGAGAGAAAACCCCTTCCCCCCCCCACACACACTTGGTCTCAGCTTGAGTGTTTCCAATCCGACCACTGCTTTTCTCTGATCTCTTTCCCATTCTGTCCCTCTGTCCACTATTGTCTCTGCTCCCCCCCTCTGCATTTCCAGGGCGGTAGCTCTTAGCAACGTCCCAGCCAGGTATGTAGGTGTTGCGGACAAGTGCAGGCAGCCACAGCTCCATTCTTGAACCACCCCCCACGTCACCTGCAAAGGTGCTGCTGCTCTCATCCTGGCTCCCAGGTCCTCCTTGTCGCGGCTAGCACAAACCCTGTCTTCAGGGGGACTGGCTCAGCGAGCAGCTGCCTGCCCGGCTCTCAATAGCGGCCTCCGCGGCTGCTGAGCCGTGCCAGAAGGGGCTGCCCCGGCACACTGAGCAATGCTTTGGCAGGGTTTAAAGACTAAGAAAAAAATCCAAACACTTTCGCTTAGCGTCCCCGAGAGCTCTCAGCAGGCACAGCGGAGGAAGGATGCCCAGAGGCGTATTTTTCTTCAGGTTTTTTCTTTTGATGACATTAACTCCCTTCAATTCAATCGCCTCACCCCCCAGCTCCCAGTTCACAGCCCCTCATCTCCTGGTGTTAACACACTTCCATTTCAAGAAACAAATCACTGGCTTATTTGCAAAGCACGTGAGAATTCAATGCAGCCAAAAAATTCACATTTTCTCAGTCCTTCTCTTTCCCCTCTATTGCCCTAATTTACTCTTTGGTGAAAGGTAACACAAAACATACTTTTGTTGTTTTAACAAAAATCACAATTTTCACGATTTTTAATTAAAACGGAGAAACAGATGGTGTGAGCATCTCCAGCTCTCCCTGCCACACATCATAATATTCATGGGAACTCAGATGGCACAAGAGGGCGACCCTCCTTACACCAGCCGGAGGAAAGCACAAAGCCACGACAATCCGTCCTTTGTAGAGTGCGCGCGCGAGCGCAGCCCCTACCGTTCTGATTGCTGTGGGGATCCCGGATTCGTCCACGGGTCCGATCCCGGGATAGTGCGGGGCTTTGATGACGGTCACCCTCTTCTCTTCCTCGGAGGATCTGTACAGCGGAATGGAGCTGCCCAGGGTGCCGTCCAGAGATTGGGCATGCTGGGGGTACGCCTCTGCGGAGTCTGCGGAGAAAGTGTGGCCACACAGAAGGGACGTGAGGCTCAAGGAGTCACAGATTAATGAGATGGTGCCTCTTTCATATTTATGCCCAAATGTGAGAGTCTGCGTTTCCACCACGATCTCTTCTAACTCATTTACCTAAATCCTAGCCGCTCCTTGTTAACATGGAGGTGTGTATGGAACAGACCTGTAACAAGGCCCTCACCATTTTATGAACAAAGGCAAGCGGAAGAGCCGGTGACCTGCGGCAGCCACAGCAAGGAAGCACTAGACGCGCACTGTCTTATCTCATCCTTCTCATGATCTTGTGAGGGCAGCAGCGGAGACAGCTTGGTGATTTCCTTCAGGTCGTAGTTCACATTAAGAGTATTTTTGTGAAACTACTGATGACCATTATTTAAAAGTACTGAAATGTCCTCTTAGGACAAAAGATATGGCTGTTGAGTCTATGAAAGTGATTTTATAAAAATAAAGTGGAAACAAAAATCACATTAACACATTATCTTATCCAAACATATACTTGGATGTGAAGGCTTATGGATAAATAAATGGTTTTAAATTATTAGTATTAATTTCCATGTAAGTAGACGTGATGGCCATATCTTCGCTTTTAGTTTAAAATACCAAAATCCATGACTTATGAGTATAAAAAATTGCCCTAAGCATATAAATCAGGTGAGGTTTATCATGTTCCTATCTTCATGTCATGTTTATTAACTTTTGCTATACTTTCATAGAAAAGGAGAGGACTTAGGGACTTAGTGTATTATGTATTCTACTTAATCGTAGTCCACAGATATTTATGAAAATCAATATTATTGCCATTCTTCTGGTATAACTGATAATATGATTTCCCATTTTTTCCTTTTTGTTTTGGTTTGCTTTTTCTTTTTTTTTTTTTTAAACAATAAACTTCAAAATGTTCGTGACCAAGAATGTCCTGGCCATGGCCAGTTGGCTCAATAGTAGGGCATTGGCCCGGTGTGTGGAAGTCCTGGGTTTGATTCCCAGTCAGGGCAACAGGAGAAGCACCCATTTGCTTCTCCACCTTTTCTTCTTTTCTCTATCTCTCTCTTCTCCTCCCGCAGCCATGGCTTGGTTGAAGCAAGTTGGCCCTGGGCACTGAGAATGGCTCCATGGCCTCACCTCAGGCGCTAAAATAACTCGGCTGCTGAGCAATGCACAGCGGCCCCAGATGGGAAGAACATTGTCGGTCCCAGACGGGGGTTGCTACGTGGATCCCGGTCAGGGCACATGAGGGACTCTGTCTCTCTGTCTCCCTGCCTCTCACTTGACGACAAAAAAAAAAAAAAAATTGTTCTTTGCCATGGTTTGTCAGATCTCTCATTCAGAAAGTTCCCTTCTTATGTGGATATGGAAAAGTCCTGATGTTTCAAGGTAACATTGATTCAGATATACACATATCACAAAAGATATGACTGTGCTTTGTAGAAAATTTACATAAAACTTCATATATAAGATTTTAAAAAGTTAAGGATAAGAATAAGGATAAGTAGAGATAAGCTAAGTGTTATAACTGCTATTAGTATTCTGAATATTGTCTCTTTAGTTTGCAACAGAAAAGCATTTTCAATCCATTTCTGGTTAAGAATGAATAAGGCAAGGAATAAATGGCTTTATGGACCATTGTATATAAAAGTAATCTTTTCCAAGTAACTCTAAATTAAGACACAATGTGATATTTAGCTCTGATTTTCCATTTAATTCTAAAAAGAATTTAAGTGGGAAACCAGGATCTAGTATTTCTATCAAAAAACAATTTTTTTGAGCTCCTTGTATGTGCAGCGTCCCAGCCTAAGCAAACACTATGAACTCTTTCTTCATTTAAGGTTCATAAAATTCTATGAACTTACAGCTTATATCATACAAATTAGGCTTTTATTTTATTATTCTCTTATATGGCCCACTAATTCATTTTTGTAGTCTTTTGTTCTCAACTAAATGTAAAACTTGTCTGGGGCAGGATAGATTTGTATATTCTCCTCTGGACCTATCTGAGCATTGGCCAGCTGGAATTTGTTCAAAGTTTATATAAAGGATTTCTTTCCATGTATATAGTTTATATATAAAAATCTACCCATTGGTATGTTCTAATATAAAACCCTGTTTACATGCAAGTATTTATATATTTTTGTTTATTGAGGTGGAAGGGAAAAAGTTGTTTTCATTAAGCCAAGCAATGGGGAGATTCAGATGTTGAAAGTAATTATTTGGGAAAATATTATGGCTAGAAAATCTGTAGAGTTTTATTACAGATGTGTGATAATGCAGAGCTCTGTAAAAAATCTATATAAAATGGGCTCTTGTTAAATACTACCCCAATGACTGGGTAAGGGGAACATTTTGACACAAGGACATTGTACTTTCATATACTCTAAAAAGACATCATTGTAAGAGTCACAGAAGATCCCAGGAGCAGCATTAGAAAAGGCGCAAGTATATTTAGACTTTTCTTTAACGAGTCTCATGGCTACATGTAAGTCCTAGAGAGATTTCGTTGACACAGTGCACACATTGAATGTTCCTGGGTAAACTGGTAGCAACATGTTATTTCAATACCCAACCAGTGTTCGGAAGCAAGGATGCAGCTGGCTGTCAAAGAGGACACGTCAAAGAAGCCCTGTGTTCTAGCACCTTTCTCTCTGTGGTTGGGGGCCAGAGGACAGTCCCCTCCTACTTCACTGAGAGCTGTGCCCTCCACCTTCCTCTCTGCTTCCTGCTAGGCCCTGGAAGCTTTATTCAACGTCATGAAACCTTTATTCAGCTTGAATTCATATGATGGTTTGATTTTGTCTGTGTCAATGTTCTCATTTATTATTATTAATATGTTTACATTTTTAAAAAGTAAGCAAGATTTATGACATTACGTCTTTAAACCATTCTAGTATATTCTGCCACATAAAAATGTATCTATCATTACATAGAACAGTTTTGTGTGTGTGTGTGTCTAGAAAGCTTCAAAGAGGTCATGAGCCCCGTGAAATTATATGCTGAACATTTTTTTTATACCTGTTCAAGTGTTTATTCTGTTATTCTGGAGGAAAGCTAAGTCTTTTGTCTAAGTCTTAATTCCCCAAAGGTTAAGAACTAGGTCTCTGTGAAATTCTGGAATCATATTTGAAGGAACTCACATTCCTGACTGATGGTCTTTGGGCTCAGTTTGAACAGTTTACTGCTTTGTAAGGCAGTAGTTCGGTGTGTACTACGTTGTGAGGCAGACTGTCCTCCTGTTAGGCTGTTTTAACTGTTGACCAGTTAGTTCTTCTTTATATAAACCAAAAGAATTTTCTACAGTGGACCAACAGGGTGCCTCGAACATGGATGGTATTTACCCTTCGCGGAAACGCACTGTGTGAATGTTCTCCTGGTGATGTGAATGCTTCTCTCCTAAATAGCCCATCTTTTTCTTCCTACCTCACCATCCCCAGTATCTTAACAGCCTTCTTCAGAGGAAGGCACGGTAGCAGTCATTGCTTTGGAATAATAGCTGGGTGCCTATTTCTTCCGATGTTGAATACGTGTGTTTCCTAATTCCTTCCCGAAGATTGGGTCATTAAATCATGAAGTGTTGAATGTTTCTGCTTCCTTTTAAAAAATTACTTTGATACTTTATATTTTCATGATGTGGTCCGCACTTGCTATTTTGAGATCGTCCTGAAAATCATGACTATCACATGACTTACCGAGTGACCGGCCATGCTGCATGATAATGCTTGAATTGAGCGAGCCCGGCAGAGAGTACGCTGAGGGGGAGAAGGGCCTCTGGTAGTAACTCATGGGACTCACAGCACCTCCCGAATTTCCATTCACTGTTATCTGGCTCTGAGGAAAGTGCAGAGACACCCTGTTAAAAGCACAGTCCCCTGGAAAACCTCGTTCCTTTAGATGACAACAGATGACTTCATTCACATGACAGGACAGATGTCAAGTGTTTATTTACTTTGAAAACTGCTGTTTAGGGGGACAGGAGACCTATTTTCAGTGTCTTCTCAATCTTCCTTTATTCCTCAACATCGCTTTCTTATGTGTCAGATGGCTTAGGAGGTGATTAAGCAGCAGCTGACGAGTGGGCGTGTCACTCTGCCAACAGAGAGGCCAGCGGTATCAGCAGGAGACAGCACAGTAAGCCCGGAGGGCAGGCTTGCTCCTCCAGTCTTGAGTTAAATGGTCAGGACACTGTCACATTGGTCTGTGTGTGCAATTTGAAATGAATGTCCTTGGACATGAGGAAAGGATTGGTTCTCAGACTTGGGGACATCCTCATGAACCCATGTTTCCAGGGCCAGGTGGTTATTAGTATAAGGAGCACAGTTGTTCGGACTTTTAGATATCGTAAACTAATCTTTTCTAGAAGAACCAAGTCCCTGGTAAAGCATCAGAAAGCTCTGGCATCTCCCTCCTCCAAGCTCCTTTATCACTTTATGGGGCCTCTGTTTGGTTTCTTAATTAATTTATTGTTTTGATTGCTGTATATCTGAGTATTTTATATCCCCAAAGGTATTTCAAGATTCTTGTTGGAGAATGATATATATATGCTTCTTTCAGAACATATTTTATAACATGCATCCTGATGCTAACAGCACGGTAGAAATTCAGCAGGTGCTCATCCTAATTGAATTGAATCGGCTTAGTTCACAGAGGCGGAGCTTTCCGCTAGGAACCATGCCTGTCTGCCCACAACACAGATCGGAGCGCTGTGGAGATCACGTAATGCAAGCGAAGGAGACAGAGCGTTAGTGAGAGCATGTGCCCAAACGCTTCAGAGCTCTCAGTTACCATTGGTGATTATCTGAGAATATTTTTGCCTCCTTGCCCAAATCAAGCTTGCTCGATCTTCATAACTATAATGTTATTACTGCAGTTATAATGTGTTATAATTAATGTTAAAACAGGAAAATTTTTATTAAAAGCTATCACATTACTATGTTACTAAACTTAGGAAAGTTGACCTAAATCCCATTTTGTCTATGTGCTTATTTAAAACTTCATTATAAAATCATTTTTTTTAAGAAGAAATATTCCCTTTTTCTTTGTCTGAAGTTATATGCCTTTTATGTTGAAGTCACAATATACTTGAAAGTCTGTGTCATAAAGCATTTTAGCCATTTGTAAATCATTGATTAGAGATTGCTGGTCATATAGATGTATTGAAATGACATAGTATACATGGGAAATATATATTGCTTTAAGTGGAAGATAAATTATTGATAGATAAAACAATACATGTATTCCTAAATTTCTATACTGGAATGGCTCAGGAAAAATAATTCCAAAAAGTTTATAGGGTTCAATTTCTACAGTGTAGGTTAAGATTCTTTACATCATTCATCCTGTAAGACAGATAGGTTCAAAGGATGAAGGTGCTGTTGAAGGGGCAGCAGGAAGAATTAGCACGATGTAGTCAGCAACCGTGAGAAAGAAGGCTGCCTGACCCACTCACACAGAACACAGTCACATGAGTCTCTGAGTGAAACTGTTAGCTGCCAAGATACAATACTGGGTTACAATTTCTGAAAAATTTTACTTTCTCTATAATCCAGTCATAATACGGTTATATGTGCACTCATCTAAATTTCTGAAATAACTCTTATTAAGGCAGTTCACTGTTGGATTCATAAGTAGAGCAGCCTGGTGTAAACATAAGTGACTCTACAGTGAAGGAGGAGACTGGAACTGACTTTCTCAGCCTGACGTGGTCTACGTGGGTGACTGTCATGGATTTCCCTGGTGGACGACAGAGAATCGGTTTACTGATCACCAACACCCATGCGAGTGCAAACCCTCGGCAGCAGAAGGAGAGGGCAGATACGAGGCAGTTCTCTTGGCCTTTGGAGATCTGTTTAAACAACGGTGGGGTCAAAGGGAGGAAGAGTAACTCCATGCACGGCAGCACGGGATGCTAAGCAGATGCCATCTGCCACGGCAGACCGCTGACCCATGCCTGAGGAGGTGACTCCTAGCTGTCAGTGGTGTGAGAGTCGGCTGTCCACGGTTCATCTGGGGCGGCCGAGGGCCCTCACCCAGGAGCAGGGGAATCTGTAGTGAGAGCCTGCGGGACTGTGTGGATAAAGTGGTCAGGAGCAAGAAGGGGTCATATAAACAGAGGTCTGTGCAGGGGTGAAGGCCCACGTCAGCCGGTGTGGCATGGTAAGGGATGCTGGCCGGTGGCCTTGGTTTGGGGAAAGTATTTCGGTTCAAAGGTAGCACAGAAGGGAACACGAAGAAGGAGCCGTGGAGGGGTCAGTGTGTCTGTGAAGCATACCTCTGGCACATTGGCAGGTGAGTTCTGGTTTCCATGCTGAGTTTGAGGAAGAAATAATAAGAGGAGATATAAATGATCTGAGAAATAAAACACGTTTTTGTAATGTGGCAGAGAAAGGCAAGCCATCGGTTTTATCTGCAAGCGCTTTAAGGAAGTTCGGTCAGAGGATTAGGTGCCCACACAGCACAGAAACAGCGTGAAAATGTGAAGAAAGGGACTCCAGTAAGTGTTTCTGGAGATGAGACCAGGGTGCACACAGCACTGATTGTTAGTTTGCACGGGGGCTTGAGAGTGTTGGCATAATGGACTTTTTTCATCCTCAGAAGTTTTAGGTTTTGTACTTGTGATGTAAAGTGACATCAGGTTGTCTATGGGTCCATAGGATTAGTTTTCCCTTTACTAGAAAAGTCTTTGTAGCCTACCTACTGCACCTTTTCCCTCCCTGGAAAATGTCCCCCAAATATAACTCAGAAGTCTGCCTACCTTTTTATGATTAACAAATATAAAGACTGATCAAACTAAAGATAACTAAATGGAAACAAGAATTTTGTTTTCTTTCCACTCACTGAATCTCTTTCTTGATTTCAGAGTAAAATACTAAAAGAATTAAACTTTAAAATAGCCTAATCGTGCAAAGAGTGGTAGCTGTGTGTGACAAGGAAGTGAGCAAGGAGACCAGCCACCAAAGCGGTTAGAATACACCCTAGTTGGTTAGAATGACAGCTGACCTACCTACCAAATCACAGGTAAAGGAGAAAGAAACAGAAGGAGAAAGAAAAGGTTTAACTCCCCTGAGGCTACAGAGCCCAAGAGGCTCAACATGGTGGAGGGCTCTCTGTAAAAGGAAGAGAGCGGATGGCCCATACCAGGTGTGTGGCTACCACACAGGTCCAGTGTGATGGTGAGCACCAACCTCAACGTGAGTGAGTGAAATGCTGAAGCCAGCTGATGTCTTTGGACTGGCTTTCGCTCTGCAGGGCCTAGAGTCAAGTTTGCTTGCAATTTGAACTCTTCCTTCACCACCTTGTAACTTCAGAATAGAGGGTTTTTTTGTTTTGTTTTTTGCTTGTTTGTTTTTGGTGTCTGGTGTAGTGCCAATGGTAAGATAGGTAGTCAAAAGTATTGCAGAATATTAACTTAAGGATGGATAATGAATTCAAGAGAACTGTATAAGCTCGGAATCTTGCCTAGTAAGGACGTACGTGGTGCCAGTGGTGTCTTTGGCCATCATTTTCATAATGTTGATGTCAAGCAGGCTGTTGACCTTTTTATGTCATAATTAATATTCCTTTAGACCTTTAATTGAATATTTAAAAACAAATCTACTATATCAGAAGTTCTCTCTCTTTAAAAATCTAATGAAAGCTTTTTATCCTCTTGTGAAAAATATACAAATTCCTCTAAGTATACATAAAATTCTGCATAAACTTTTGAGGTTCATAAACATATCCTTAATCTAATAGGTTAAGAAACTCTAACTCTGGATAAAAAGATTTTCTATTCTATTTTTATTTAATATGTCTTTTTGTTATTGTTTAAACATATCATTGTAAAAGTGATACATTCTCTTTTTTGCTGTACATGGTTTTAAAATCCCTAGAAATAACTGATGAATGTCTTAGTTATCCAGAACTTAAAATATTTTAGGAGAATCTATCTGTGTTTTTAGTAAATTTTTATAATAGTTACCAGTTTTATTGGAAATAAAACTGCAATAATATGGAGCTATAATATAATAATTACAACTTAATATGTTAGAATTTTGCTACAGGTCTGAATGTATAGCGCAGTCTTGTGTTGCATAGTGTCAATGGAATTTCACATTAATAATGCAGTTTCACTAAAGAGGTTAACATATAACATGAATCTCTTTTAGTTTTACTTATGCTAAGTGAAAATTCTGTTAAACAATATAAATCATGCAAAAGACTTGGAGTTGTCTTCTCAAAGGATTTTTTTCCCCTTAAAATTAAAAGGAAAAATTTAATGACCGTAATTCACATGGGATTGGCTTGCCCATATCTTTTGGAGTAGAAATCATGTCAAGAGCTGAAGCATATTCTATTTAAAACCACTATTGTTGCAAGTATTATGATTAGCTTTTACAGCACTGGGTCCAGGAATGGCCTGTATCCATTTATGTGTTCTTCCAAAGGGACTGTCTACAGGAAACAGACTGTTTCACTTTTAAATTTCTTTCACTGTCTTCTGATATGCTCATAATTTTGAGTCTGTGTGTGTGTGTGTGTGTGTGTGTGTGTGTGTGTCTAACAGCTGAAATGCCTCCAGGTGAGTCATACCACACTTCAATTTCTACAGATAAACTCAACAGTTCAACAGTCTATTGGTCACCCACACAAAAGCTTTGAAATATTTGGGGATAGAGATGTAAATGACCTCTTAAGACTGGTGGGGGCTCCTTTCACACACTGCAGATGTTCACGTAGAGAAATGCCCTCTTAGACACAGCGGGAGAGAGAATTGCAGTGTGCGTGTTCCCCAGAGGATGTGAGAAGGGTAAGAGGAAAGAGGAAGGTGTGAAAAGGGAAGAAGGAAGTCTTTTCTCAGTCTGGACCTCCTTACAGGAGGAAAAAACAAACTTAAAACAAGAACAGGTTTTTTATTTGTTTCGTTTTGTTTTCTCTACGTAAGTGTTAGCAGATCGATGACTGCAGAGAATCATCATAGCTGTTTGTGTCCCTGTCTTTTCAAGACCATGTAAGGTTAGGTTGTTTCAATATAATAAGCCAAGGATCCCCAACTTTTTATGAGTTTCAGTTCTTTTTTACTGTTGAGCTATTGGAAAGGAGAAGCACTGGAAATACTAGCTTGCTGCTGTCTGGCCTCTATAAAGGAAACGGATCGTGCTTAAACCTCAACATTTGAAAGAGCACCTTGTTATTCAAGATAGCATTGGGCCTCTTGGTCCAAATGAATTCAATCCGGGATGCCAAGGGGAGCCCGTGGCTGAAGGGGATAACTATATTTAGGTGAAAGCCCTTGAGGAGTTAGGGAGTCAGGGCATTCAGGAAGGTCGAGCTTTGCCAGTGGAAAGACGTGTGTTGACTTGGATGTAGGCATTACGAGCTCAAGTGCATACCCTGGCCAGCGGTGTATCCAGACTGCAGGCCAGGTGTTAGATAGAGTGGTAGGGTGAATGGACAGAGCACGCCCTCCTTAAGGTGCCAAATTAAAAATAAATTAATTCAGTGGCAACCAAACAGAACATTTTCATAGTCAGAAGTTCCCAGGCCATGACTTTGTTGACTTAGTGGATATAAAGGTGGAGGGAGAGGTGAGTAAGGGAAGTATCTTGGGTGCAAAATTTAATGGAGTGATGAGAAACTCAGTGAGAAATAAGCACTATTTCAATGCAGTCTTAGAAAAAAAAGATCAAAATCAATGCCCCCTAAAATTAATATGGAACAAAATATCAAAAATTTAAATAATGACCAGTGCCCTATGAAGTCATATTAAAGACTGAGGAAAAGGACAGTCTTGCATCCTGGCTTTTTAATTCAGGCAATAATATCACAATAAAATGTTTTCAAAATCTGTGTTTTCCTGATCTCATTTTCAGTTGAGAGAATAACCATGTTTGATCATTTCTCCTTGACCAATGATAATCTTAGACCATTTCTGACTAATTTAGAATGAAGTCAAATTATAATAAATTCTATTTTGGTATAAATAAGATATTTCAACTTAAAAAACTGTTCAGTTTTAATCCGTCTCAGGTTCTAATTGGCTTAACCTATTCCCCTTCCAACTTCTTAATGGCTGAGCTTCTAGACCTTATTTCTTAAGGAACATACAGAAAATGTTAATACCAAGCACAGGGATTTGACAGGTTTTATTCTCCTTTTTCGATAAACCTGAGAAAATATCTAGGAGGGAGTGAAATAAAACAATCTTTATATTAAGAAACTATTTGTATTTATTGGTTGTCAGTGGCATTATTATTTTTTCTTTCTCTTCACCTGTTAGATATAGGTACTAAATTTCAACAAAAATAAGGAACTTACACTGACTTACTACTGGGATCATTTAGAGTTGACAGTTGAAAATAAATGACAAAATAATGAGAGGCCCTGGCCGGTTGGCTCAGTGGTAGAGCATCGGCCTGGCGTGCAGGAGTCCCAGGTTCGATTCCCAGCCAGGGCACACAGGAGAGGCGCCCATCTGCTTCTCCACCCCTCCCCCTCTCCTTCCTCTCTGTCTCTCTCTTCCCCCCCAGCAGCCAAGGCTCCATTGGAGCAAAGTTGGCCCGGGCGCTGAGGATGGCTCTATGGCCTCTGCCTCAGGCGCTAGAATGGCTCTGATTGCGGCAGAGCGACGCCCCAGATGGGCGGAGCATTGCCCCCTAGTGGGCATGCTGGGTGGATCCCGGTTGGGCTCATGCGGGAGTCTGTCTGACTGCCTCCCTGTTTCCAACTTCAGAAAAATACAAAAAAAAAAAAAGAATTGCTGAGGCCTCGCGATGGGTTCTTATAGTGGGTTGTATTATATCATTATCCCTCTCACTGGTAAGATTTTAAATTTCCGTGGTAATTTCAAAATAAAGAACTTAAGAGTGCTTGTGCAAAAAAAATATCTTTACCTCCCACCCCACCTCCTGCTACGAGAATCAGCCTCCTCTCCTACGGCCCCTCAGAGGGGATGAGGAGGCTGTCTGGCAGCCAGGTGTGCACAGGTGACCCCATTTTACGGGCCATACCTGATTGTTCGGGAGGGGGAATAACCGAACTGAACCGGGCCAGGGAGGCCCTGCCTCCTGCCTGGGACTTTGAGTTACAGAACACTGTAACTCAGGTAGTATTGTTCCCCACAACCCCAGATGCAAGTGGATACATAGTTAGAGGCAGAGAATGTCATGGAAATTCACAGGTGGCTTGAAGTAATGAGGGATGGAAACTAAGAGATGGGAATGAAGTCAACTCCCAGAGAGGGGAGATGGGAAGTACGTGTACCTGAGGTGAGAAAGAGCGAGCAGCTAACGTCATCCCCAGTTCCTCCAAGGCCTGGCGGTACCACCTGCATTTTATGACTCAAGATTGCCCTGTAACCTCATAATAAAACCTTTTACACCAGAGTTCTTAACAGCCTTACAGTCTCGAGTCAACACTTCAAAGTACTTCAAGCACCGAAGTGGTCTGCAGAGTCTGAAGTGATAATTGGCCTTCGATGATCTCTAATAAATGCCTAGAGGGAAGACACTTGTAGAATATGATTTCTGGATGAAAAATCATATATATATATAATATATATATATAATATATATATATTATATATATATATATATTTTTTTTAAACTAAAAGAAACCTAAAAATGTATTGATGAGTTTAATAGGGTTTTAAATAGGAAGATGGTTTCTTTCTCCTTTCCCTTCTGGATTGGACAATAACGAAGCAGTACGTTATACAAGAAGCCCAGAGCAAAGGAGTGAGGGTTTCTGCAGGACACCTGTGAGAAGAGATTGGAAAGTGCAATGTATCACCCGGCAGTCTGAGGACTGAGAGGTCGCAGCAACTGCAGATTTTTGTCTCTCATGCTGAAGAGGTATCTTTGTAGTCTCTGGAGGAAGCTCAGGTGGCTGTTTGTGGCTTTCAGGATCGTGTCCTGACTTGGGAGCTATCTGAATGGAAAGAGATGCTGTGTGTATCTCAGGCACCGGGGGAGGGGGTGGTGAGCAAGGCCTTTGGAGGAATGATGGTACGTCAGCGGACTTGGAAAACTGTGGAGTATGAAAGGGGATGCTACTCCCTAGGTCCTGGTTATGGATTAGTTTCAATGTAGAAGTTTTCCGAGTTTGAGAATCTTGCGTGTAGTCCTCTTGTAGAAATGAGGTGCTCGGGTCGGCACTGGGTGGGGGACCTGTACTGGAAGCTGGTGGCAGCAGATTAGTGATTTTCTGTGTATATGACACAGTTGTGTTAGATTCTTCAGAATATACAATTGTCTGGCTGGAATTGTCCTCATTAGAATGCATCATTCCCTGAAGAGGCTTTCTATTAGTAAAGTACTCTGTACAGGAGGGAACTTGTGTGTTAGTTACTAATTGGTCTAAAATGTCACCCTTTGTGTGATTGGTTATCAGGGAGCTATGAAAGCTCTCTTTTCTGGGTGCTGGAAGGGGTGCCTGGACGGCCAAAAGCATCCGGAGAAAGAAAGAATGTTGAAGGAAAAAATAGAGAGAAAGTCAAGAAGTTAGTCATTAAAGAAATCAGGGTTACTCCATCCTTAGAGTAAAGCAATGCTGTACCTTCTTACTATGCTTATACATTCAGCTGACTAGATTGAGCAATTTTAATTCATTTAGAATGTTTTATTTTATTATCAAAAGCTACCCTCTAGGGAAAAATAGTTTTTAGAGAGAATATATTATAAGGTTTGTCTCCATCAACATCCTGGGAAATTACGTTAAAAGTGAACATATGTTCTCTTGCATATTTTTAGGCCATGAAGCATACATATATATTATATATATAAAATATACATACTTTATATATAATTTATTTACATTGTTTTGATAATACTTTTCATGCTGTGGCACAATTTTCCTAATATCTCCAACGCAGAATTCGTTTAGTTAATACAATGAGCGGTTGTAAAACTCCTATTTATTAAGTATATAATGTATTGCTGACCTTGTAACTTTGAAGTCTAAGTCATCAGCTGACAACTTTTTAAGAATCAGAAAATATCCCAAACATTAGTTAGAAACTGACCTGCCTCTATCAGCTGAATCAGAAAAAAACAAAACAAAACCCTGTTTTGAACTTAAGACTTGTCCTCCATGTTATAAATGCAAGTCTGACAAGCAATACAAAAGCAAAAACATTAAAAACAAAATGTATCAAAATACGCACAAATTCCTAGAAAAGAGATGCTAAAGTGTTGGTCTAATCATCTGGCTTTAAAATAACAGGGCTGACAGGGTGTGCAGGCGTACCTGAGTTGGCGATCTTTTCTCCTGAAGGTTTGGTCGAACGCTTCTAAAACCTTTTGCTGCAAGAGAGGAATATGTAGCATCTCCGTTCAGTGTCTCTTGATCATTGTAAGATCTCCAAGCTTTTATTAAGGGAACACAAATTGGATACAAAAATATCTACATTCACTTTTAACATTTTTTGAAATAAAAAGAAATTTGAAGTTTTCTTTAGGAATGTAATTTAATATGCATAACTGTACATACAATTTAACTTTTCTGTGAGGTTAACAATGTGGTTATGAATATGTTTAAAAAAAAAATCTCAGAACAAATGGAATGGTTATTCAGAAGAGCTTTTTCTGTACCTGAGTCTGGTGACTGAGAATCACGCCCTAAAGAAAAAGAAATGTTGGAATTAATATGAGGGTAAAGGAAATGTACAATTGACTAAAGATCATTTGCCAAAGAACTACATGCATTTTTCTGGGCAACATTATTTCAGTTCTAAAATTCTGCGTATAGAAAATATACCTATGAGAGGTTTGTACATTGATTTTTACTTCAATTGGAATATTCATTATGTAGTTATAAAACATAATTAACATGTATTGCACTGACACTCCCCCCTTCAATTTTATTGCAACCACGTAATTTTATCTTATTATTGCCCAAACTGAATATATGAATTTCTAATATCAAATTAAAGCATCAAAGGGTATCTGGTTTGAGCACCGTTAAGTGTTCTTGTAGCATTGAATCTAACCACCAGATTCTTAGCTTTTGATGCCCTAGTGTTACCATGTTCCACTCCTGTGTTAGGTAGCAATCAATTTTTTTGTAGTTTGTATTTTTTTTTAATTTGAAGAAAGTGTAAACGTGTCTTCCATAATATGTGATATTTCAAATCATTCTCTAGACATTGAAATTTCTTATTTTTTTATGATAATTGCTAATTTATATAGTATGGATTGTAACTCCAGCGAATTCAAAATCAGAGTAATAAAATGAGTACCATAGAGTGAAAATAACTGTGAAGAATTATAGGTGAAATGTTTACTAGACCCCGTTTCTAGGTGTTGATGGGAACAGAAATGACTGAAAGTCTCAATTACTTGGATGATAATGAGGACTCTATTCAGCACACAAACGTAGTGTGACGCGCAGAGCCGTCATTAGAATTCTGCTGTGAGGCAGTCAGGGAGAGAGATGTACTAACCACCGGGTTACAACATGCTGGCGGTGGATACAGAGCACGTTCTGGAAGTTGGAACTTGGGGAAGCGGCAATGGAAAGACAAGCAGCATGAACAGTAATAATTATTATTTGTGTTATTAATTATTTTCTTGGGACCAGGGATTTCATTTTACTCTGGTCTGATGTAACTGAGCTCTTATCAAGAAGAATGTGCGGGAATGTCCTGGGGATGGAGGCGGGAGGAGCCCGATGCTCGGAGGTATGCGAGGTATGGATGTGGTGAGGATGAAGAAGGTATATTGAGAAGAGCTGAAGAACATTTTTTTTTTTAATTTTCTTTTTTTTAATTTATTTATTTTAATTTTTTATTTATTCATTTTAGAGAGGAGAGGGAGAGACAGAGAGAGAGAGAGAGACAGAGAGAGAGAGAGAGAGAGACAGAGAGAGAGAAGGGGGGAGGAGCTGGAAGCATCAACTGCCATATGTGCCTTGACCAGGCAAGCCCAGGGTTTCGAACCGGCGACCTTAGAATTTCCAGGTCGACGCTTTATCCACTGCGCCACCACAGGTCAGGCTGAAGAACATTTTGAAATCAACTTCCACTAATTGATAGTTTGTAGAGGGCCAGTTCGTTTGCTTACTGGTGATCACATTACAGATTATGGGAACTTGAGTGAGATAAGCATTAGGTGTGAGAATCGGAGGACGGTCATTCTAAGCTCAGTGAGGGGTTCCCCTCCTCCCCCATACTGGGCCCAGGGATCTCCAAATGCAACTGTACTCTATGTTATAGGAAATATGAGATAGTAGTCATGGTGTGCTCTACTGAAAAGTCATGTTTAACATAGTAGACATGAATGTGTAGAGTTGCAAGAAAGGAGAAAAGAATAAAATTGGCAAAGATGAAAACTTCAGGATGAGCCCATATTTTAGTGAAGTTAATGTTTGTGATTCAAGTATACTCTTAGGAGGGTGGGCTCTTAAGGGCATTCAGGTGTACTACATTGCAGTTTCTTTAAATGAAATACAACTATAATATTTAAAACACCCAGTCCTGATTTGCTATTTTATTTTGATTCTTCAGAGGTGCTGAAGGATAAATAACTTCAGATATTGTTGACCACAGCCCTGCTTTTAGTTCATCCCTTCCAGGAAAGCTTAGGAAGGGACAGCAAGCATGGTTAGGAGCAGGTGACAGAAAACACGAAGGCCTCCTGGATCCATGTCCAGTAGAGAGAATACAGCTTTAAAAAGTGACTTGGCAGATGCATGGGGAGAAAGGGTTTTGTCCAATATCTTGAATACTATCTAGGATCATTCATTGTGAGAACATGGAGCTAGAAGTCTAGGGATCAGCACTATAAATGTCTAGTGTTTGTTAGCAGGTGGCCATTGCTTCTCTGAAAGTCTAAGATGAGTTAATGGGACAGATTGATCATTCCCTGGCTTTTTTGCATGTGACTATTAATAGCGCTTTGAGGATGAAGAACTACAGTCTCCTCACTGGTGCAGTGAGCACTCCTGGTGTCCAGGCAGGGGGTGGGGGAGCACACCTGTCAGAGAAGTGGTCGAGGCCTCTGGGCTTGGTGTCAGGGGTTGGGCTGGTCCCCTCAGAGGCCCTTTCCAACTTTATGATTCCAACACTTAAAATCTGATGTGGTATATTAGACATTATAGACTATACTTTTCTTTAAAAGCATGATGATTTTAATTCTTATAGCTCCCTCCTTTATGGGGCGCAGTTACTTTGTAAGAATTGATTTAAACATATTAGTTAAATTCAAGTGAACTAATAATTAAATGCCCACAGTGTTTTTAAGTACTGTGATAAGCCTTTTTATTTATTTTCTTCATTTACCCTCATTTAATTTTGACAAATCTTTGGGAGTCTAGGAAACAATTAAGTTCTCTAAGAGGTAGGAAATTGACAAATTCTATTATTATTATTATTTTTAAGGAAACCCGAGCAAAAGACAGGTGAATTTTCCTCAGGGTCTAAAGCATGCAGGTGGTGTTTCTTGGCACAGTGTTCTGGTCACCACAGCAGGTCATCCTTACCAGTGTTACCTTAGACTGCCAGGTGGTTTGGGTAAAAATAAAATGTACTTCAGAAAGGCTAATTGTTTCTCTATACTCATTGTTTTGGTTCTAGCTTAGATTTAAAACATTTGTGTGTGTATGAATTACCAGTGGGACTCTACTTTTTGAGAATGAAAAGGAGAAAGACTGATTTAGGGTAAGAAGAGTTGATGACTGGCAGCTTTTGAGAGGTGAGAGAGAGAGAACCATAAAACTTTTTTACTTAAAGGCTGGAGTGTTTCAACAATATCTAATGCAATAAATATTTACTAATCCCCTTTTGATTAAAGACTATGTTAAATAAGGTTTTAGGAAAGCTACCATAGAATGTGAAGGGCATAAAAAGGAGGTGATTTATTTCTTCAAAATGTCATAAAAACTTCTTTTAAAAAGGGATCATACTGGCCCTTGCTGGTTGGCTCAGTGGTAGAGTGTTGGCCCGGCATGTGGAAGTCCCAGGTTTAATTTCCGGTCAGGGCACACAGGAGAAGGGACCATCTGCTTCTCCACACCTCCCTTACCCCTTCTTTCACACGCTCTCTCTCTTCTCCCACAGCTGTAGTCAGAGCAAGTTGGCACCAGGCACTGAGGATGGCTCCATGGGCCTCACCTCAGGTGCTTAAATAGCTCAGTTGCCAAGCAACAGAATAGTGGCCCCAGATGGGCAGAGCAACACTGGGCAGGGGGCTGCTGGGTGGATCCTGATCAGGGCGCATGTGGGAGTCTGCCTTTCTGCCTCCCCACCTCTCACTTAATAAAAAAAAGGGGATCATACTTACGTGGCTTAATACAAAAGAGGTTTATTTTTATGTAAGAAGTCCAAAATTCAGGGGACTTCATTCTCCATAAACCTAATTCCTAATCATATAAAATTTAAAATGACCCATAACCACTACAAACTTATTACTGAAGATTATTTCATATTCCTAAAGTGTTAAATGTTTTCTATTATTTTGATTCTGAAGCATTAAGTATTTCCTTTTAAGTTCAGTACTCTATATGAAATTGCTGTTATTGTAGTGTTGACTCCAAAGGGCGATCTCTGATACAATCAATATTATTCCTTTCGTGGTTACTTTTATAAATAGCAACAATTTGGCATTGTGGAATCAGTGCTGTATTCCCTAGCACGTGCGTCAGTCAGGGTCCACATCTGAGTAGCATGGGCTAGAATTTTACTTGGTTGAAATGTCAATAATATTCGTGGCATAGGCATTTCGATTACCTAATGGCTCTGGACTTTATTTACTTTTGTATTTCCCTTTATTCCCATTTCCCTCAGGTAACCCATGTAAACACATCTGTAGTTTCTCTAACAGCTTCTCGTGCTCATATACACATGAGCAAACATGTACACATGCATATTTAGAAAGATTTTTTTTAAACCAAATTGTATGACATACATTGCAATAAAACTTACATTAAAAAAATGCAACATATATTATGGAACCACCTGGCCTGGTGTTTAAACTTGGACATTGAAATCCACTTGTGGATTGGAGGTGCCGGGCAGGGGCAGCGTTCTCCACATCGAAGACTGTTTTCCTCAACAAAGCCGGGCAGTTTAGGATCAAGAACATCCTGAACATATAATTAACTACTAAATGTGTGTGTGTAAAGGACACTGACATGCCCAGTGAGAATTAAAATAATTTAAACATTTTCCATCTCTTTCCCACTGCTGCTCCCAAACCCCACAAATGTAAATAAAAAACAAAGAACCCCCCCCCCCCCCCCCCCCCCCGCTGCCAGGTAAGCAACTGAAGGTGTAGGTGTATTTCTGGGTCTGGAGTAATGGGGTTGACGAGCTCACTTTTGATGGCAACGTCCCCTCTCAGAGCAGACTGTGCTACAAGCTGCGGTAAGTCATGACAGACACTTCCTACATAGCCACCTACCTTAGTCGATGCTTCCATAGCGTACTCCCAATTACTTCCTAGAGCATAGTTGTACCTGTGGTTGCACCTGAATTGTCATTGCATCCAGATGTTTAAAAATAAGTGTTAGAAGGATCTTTGCTGACTAGATTAAAGGAAGGCTTAAGGTCTCTTTCAAAACAAATAATCTATCATCCAGTTTGCAACTTTTGGTGAAGAAATGAATTAATAAATATTTGGTTTTCTACAAATCCCTCTTTCTGACCTCCCATGTCCCCGCCCCTCAACAGTGTTTTAGCTTAAAACACAACAAAAGCATGTATGAGTTACCTCGATTAAATATTATGCTTCTTTAGTTCATAAGAGAGAGAAACTTAGTTATTAACTCTTGCAGTACTTAATACATTTTTGGCAAGTGACTTGTTTTTAATTATATTTTAAAAATATTTTCTACACGATATCAGTTTCCTTGAGCTTTTTTAGTTTTAGAACAGGAACAGTCAGGAGGGATAGGAGCTATTCTTGAGACAAGAAAAATAAGAACCTGTGGGACATTGAAAAGGGATTTACAGTCACTTTCTTCATCTAACAAGATAATTCTGGAAAGAGAGAAAGGTCAGATAAAGCCATTCAAGTGTGACGTTCTGTGAGTTAGTTATACCTGCAGCCAATAGGTTTGGAGAACTCTGAACTCTCTTCACAGATGTTAATGTAACAGACATGGCGGCACGTTTGCGAGCACACCCACCGCTATCTGGAAGCAAAAAAAATGACATAGCAGAGGCCACAGCAAAGGAGAAAAAGCACATGCGACATCATGCATTTTAAGTGAAATCTGCCAGACAATCATGTGGAAGGTGAACAGTCAGAATTAGTAACCATGGACTCTGTCAGCAAATTGCACAACCATCCCAAACTAAAACAAGCAAACGAAAACAAAAGAAAAGAAAAAAGCAGGGGTCTGTTTTAGCAAAAGATGCCAATGCTTTGGTAAAAAAAAAAAAAAGAGTCAGATTTACTTAACATTTTATGCTTTTTTAAAAATAAAAACACAAATATAAAACTCAACTTTGCTTATGCCACTTAAAGACTATTAAATTTATAAGCAATGTAAACTAGCTTTTAGAGTTATGGATAACCTCTATTTCAGGATTAAGAACAATGGTATAATATACTTTTGTGTTCATGATTTAGGTTTACTGTATTTTAGCTATTATGATTCCTGAAGAGAATTAAGTACCTCTTGCAGTAAACATTTTTAACTGATATAGGCATGATATATTTAATATACAGGATTCATAAATAAGCATAACATTATGGAATGTCTATATCTTTCCATAGCTCTTATCAGTTGTGGAAATAATTAGCCTAATTGAAAACAAAAATAATATTGATATATATATATATTATTGAAATGAAAATGTTTTAAAAAACTAGTTTTTATACTTTTGAAAATCTATAAATTTACACTTGTGCAAATCACAACATGAAGCAAAGTAGGCAAAAATGTACCACCGAGCATAATGTGATACAAGTTTAGAGTTACAAGACTTCTAACATTGGAAGGTTAAGGTTCTATTTACGAACAGATTCCAATTCCATTCCCACATTCCTTTGTAGATGGAATGTGCAATAAATAGTTTTTCTCATTCCCCTGGAACCGAAACAACTTAAATTTAATTTATTTTGAAAGTTATAACAAGAGAGAAAAATAATGTAACCACCAATATAATATAATTATTATGTATTCCTGTTGGCTATTCTGTTTTTCTTTCTCTTTATTTCCTTTTTCATTTTTCAATTGTGGTTGACATACAGTATTATATTAATGTCAGGTGTACAGCTTAGTGATTAGATATTTATACTTTTTATTTCTTAAAGAAAATTATCCTCTTTTTTATTGTACATGAGGGAACTTAAGAGTGCTTGGGAGTATGACTTGAATTAATTATTGGTAAATCATAAGTAGTAAGTCAGTAGACCTAAAAATGGGTAGAATGAGTCTCCTATCAAAATATAATTTCTTAAATATGTATAAAATACCAATTTCCTAATGCAGATGATAAAATAGGAAAATAACTCGAAACAACAAAGTTAAGTAAAATAAATCAAAGACATAATTGTAATTCCATGACCAAACCTAGAAAGACATAAATGGTGAAAACAGACAATGAAAGATGCCTTCAAGAGAGGCACCAATAGGATTTAGCAAACTCTGCAAACTGAAAAGAGCTATGAAGGGATGAGCATTTCTAATAAAATGGAGATAATGTCATTGAATATGTGGTATGCAGTAGCTATGATGGTCTAACAGGGTTCTATAACCAAAGGTGTTGAAAATGCCAACTGATGGCTCTTGAAGAGATTTACTCTTTTCGTTCTATTCATTCTGAACATCTGAGAAGAAGCAGTGAGAGGATTTCGGAATGAGGAGATCCAGGGTCACTGCTTACATCCATGGTTCCCAAACTGTGTGTGGAGATGCCCCGGGCTAACTCAGTTGATTCATTAGGTTTCGGAGGGGTATTTTACATTTTTGAGGAAACTCAGTGATATTTATCAGATACTGCATGAACTACTTGAAGATATTTTTTAAATCTTAAAATGAAGATGCTGTCTTGCACACTTTTGGTCATTCTGAAGAATCCTAATGCTACTCTCACCCTCCCACTCATTAATGACCTGCAGGGCTACAGTCATGAGTGACTTGTACCTGCTTCCTCCCAGATGCAAGACTCTTAGAAGCTGTTTCTGCTGCTGAAAACACTCACGTGGGCAAATCACATACAATGAATCACTTCATGTCTTTCCTTTCTTCCATAGCTAAGATTTGCCTTAGAAAATAATGGATCACGAATTCTTAGAGGGAAATGTAGCATCTTTTGTATGTATCTTTATATATCATTCAGATCTTTCAATGTGAGAAATGAACACATTTCCTTTGGCTTGTTCTACTATGTATTTGACTAAAAAGCAAAGAGCTGCTTTGCTTTAAAATAATCTTTTTTCTTAAATCTGAGTGACTGACACATAGATATTTAAATAGTGACATAAGTCTGTAGTGATTGATAGGTAGATAATGAAGACTAATTTTATTTATTGGGTATTTAAGCACTCATTTTTACTCTGTTTTGCTGTACAGCAACAGTGCTTTCTTCACCTTCCTACCACAATATTTATACGTAATTTTAAAGAGTGGTAGGTTTTTATAAAAATCTTAAACAAAGGGTTAATCGCTTTTTACCCATTTGGTATACATAAGTTTGATATCATCTTTTCTATGCATATATATGTAGGTTTACCCATATAAACAAAATAACTGTGCAAATTAGCATTCTACATAGAACCAAGCTCATTCATTTGAAATGAGAGGGTGTTTAGAGGGCTTTATTCCTTCTGCTATAGCAGTGACTTGGCCCAAGTACCCAGAGACCTAAAAAATACACAGATTTCTATTTGCCTACTTTGCCATTAGGAATTAAATTTTATGAATAAGAAGGTTAATTGAATGCATTGATCATGAATATGGTTTTTTTAGTATAATTACGTATTATACCTCTTTCATAATAGGGTTATAATTAATAGGAAAATCAGCACTCCACAAAGTGAAGGATCCTGGGAAGTTATGTCTGAAGTCAATTTAAGTCTGAGAAGATGCCTCCGAACAGTTATGGAATTCTGTGTCTTCCCATAGTTATTATTAGTTGTGGAGACAGAACTTTCTCATGTGGACATTCTGTTGGAGTGACTATACTTTCACAGCAGGACTTATCCTAGTTCATCTTTGTAGGGGCTGTCTATTCTTCCTTATTATTTTAAACATAGTAACACATTTTATTTATGTCTGTTCCTAATGGTTGGGATAAGTCAGCACTGAAAAAAGTAACAGAACAGCTTAGACAACTGGCAAAATTACAGAGGTGTGGCCCCTGCCACCACCGCTCTGCCCCCCACCCCCACCCGGTGGTCCACATGTTGGGAGAGGAGGGGTAGACACCTGTGGCAGGAAGCTCATGACAGGTCTGGCATCTTCTAGGCTCTCCCTGCTTCTGATTTGCCTCCTTTAATCTCTTTTATCTAATAATAGTTTTTCTTTTATTTCCCATGTCTAATTCCCACACCTCCAATTCATTTCTAAGGTCAAGATTTCTCTTGATTTCTAAGCTTTCCTTCCGCGTATGTTTTGCCTTCAGTAGCCTCATCTTGGGTGTTGCTCTACACATGTATGAGTTGACTGCATCTTCAGGGGCCAGCTGACCTAGATAGAGTTCAGAGGTCAGGTGGAGCAGGTTTCTGCCAAGGGGCAGCCCCAGGACCACGGGCGGTGAGGCACATGTCTCCACATGATCTCGGGATTAGATTCTGGTCCTCACCAGTGGCTGCAATCCCATGAGGCACTTTGTGATAACACGAAACAGCAGACTTTCCAGTCTTTGCTTGCAGACAGGAAAACAGTAGTTTTTAAACACGAGTTACAGAATTTCAGTAAGAAAGTTGTTTTCAAAAATTACTTAATACTGAGTATAAAGATTTCAGGGGGGAAAGGTGAAAATGTGTGCTAAAACATTTCTACTATGGAAAAGAACTCATATGTACATAGCATGCATTACAAACCCTTGGATAATTAATCTGTATATGCTACAGAGTTCAGAGCCATCCATATTGTTAAGCTAATTGAAGATACTGTTCTCACATGTAAAAATATAATGCTGATGACTTCAGCTGTATTGTGCCTATGGATTAATGAAGCTGACTTCATATGAGACTTTGGCACTATCTGTTGACCGTCAACATAAAGGGTTTATAGAATGGGAAACTTTAAATATTTTCTACTAGAGCAACGTGCCTTTGAATTTAGCCTGTTCTAAAAGGGGTTTGAAATGTATGCATGCAAATGACATACTACCTCTTCCTAGGGTACGCAGGAGTAAATTTCAAGATATGATTTACAGAAAAGGGAGTAAAAATAGATAAAACCCAAAATTTTGCTTTTGATTGCTTTAAGATTGGAGCACGAAGACAAAGAAATCAGGTAATGAATTTAAACTATCTGTCTAATCGAAAACTTAGTATCACATTTAGGATCAGTAGAGTGCTAAACTAATGATTTAGGGCAAAGGTAGTAAGTATTTAGAGAACAAGGCTGAAAAGTTTAAAGCTAACAGAAATGGCATACCTGTATTCATTTTGACCTTGGAGGGTTTGTTATTAAAGTCTTCAGTTTTCCTGTAGAAAAAAAATGATGTATTAATTTGTTCACTAGCATGTGGAACAAAATATTATGAAAGTGTGATCATTATTTTTTGTTTTTGGTGTACCTGTGAGTGAATAATTACATTATCATTATTCTTATTTAAATCAGTGTTTAATATGGTGGGCAGAATTTATAATTCTACTGAAGTTAAATTTCAGTTATTATTAGTCTTCTTATCATAACCATAAACTTCAATTTTTATTTGAGGGTGATCATTAATGGGTGAATTGAAGAGACCTTCTCATTTTAAAAACTCAGTATTTTTCACAACACATTTATACTAACAAGTTTGTCATTTAAGCCTGAAAAGATCATTAGTTATAAGTGTCATCTTTCAGAATTTTAAAATATACCCAGGAACTTTGAAGCCATTACTGTACATTATTCAATTTATTATATTCAATTCATTACTGGGTCAATTTATTGCCACCAGATACTTAATGGGTTTAATATATATTTTGAACAAATAACCAAGGAAGATGAGATTCATTATTTCTTTTAAGATGCAGGAAATAAGTGGTTATTACAAAGCCATCCCTGTTTCAGTATCAGACGCTGTGGTTTCTCCCAGCAAAGTGTTTGATGATTGAGATGAATTCATTAGAAATGGTTGGCGGCATGGTGATTGTTGTAGAAAACAGTTTTTTAATGTTGTGTATTATTTTTATGACGCGTGAGATGACTTTGTTCTTTCCCTGGCATATTGTCGTAGCCCATTTTTAGAAATTCTGATAATATCCACACCCTGTGACCACAGAGGAAGGACATGCTCTCATAGGAAGCAAATCTCGTAAAAGCAGGAGCCCTCTGAAGATGTTTCACCCCAGCCACTCTGCCTTGGTGCCCGGGGGGTGAGGGTGGGGCTATGGATGGATGAACACGAACTCGCCCAGTGACACACTGAGTTTCCATGTTCATTAGCACTTTAACATCTGATAATTAAAAACATCTATTTATACTCTAAGGAGTGGAGGATAACATTGAAACGAAATCACCTGTCATGAAGTGTCAAGAGAAACTTTTGATAAATAAGTTTTTCTTTGGCCTCTTTAAAGAGCACCAAATGAGCTTCCTGGCTTTCTTGTCTCTGTCCACCCGGGTTCTAGCCCTCGCCACATTTCAGAGCGTGTCCCCTGTCCTCATGTGTTCTGCTTTCTTCATCCTCTATCATTTTCTTTCCATATGGCCACTGAAGTTCACCTGATAGAACGCTTGGCTTTTTGTTCATTACTACTGTGAAATTCTAATAATAAAATCAAAATGCAAGCACCAGCTAAATATAATGACACCTGTTTTCTCTCCCAGGGTGGGGGAGGCAATAGTGAAATAAAGGAGCATGAAAAAAACACACTTAAATGACATGAGATATAATTATGAACCAAGAAGAAGAGGATTTTCTCTTTTACGACTAGATTGAATTAATGAATGCTTTGGCACTCAACAAATACTAGAGCAATGAGCATATAGAAGGAATAAAACCACAGTATTGACATTCACCCCAAGTTGTTTTTGAGAATTATAAACAAAAACAGGTGATAGTCTTAGAGTGTTTGGGGCTCACCTGATTGTGTTCAGTGTTATATTGAACATTGAAGGTCCAGTACCATGATGCTATAGCGAATTTTACTATAAAGTTTCATACACCAGTTGACTTAAAAATATGATTGGGGGAAACTTTATCCTGACAGATCTTATCCCTTATTTTACAGTGTGTGCTGATAAACAGGCACATTTCTCCACCCGCCCCCCCTTATTTCCAGAATACACTGAACAATGACACATGGCTAAGAAACTCTGCTTGGTAGCCTTACCACCACCTGTCCTGAAGAGATGCCCACGCAGCCAGGGAAGAAGGCAGTGGTCCAGGCAGGAGCCTTGAGAAAGCTCTGCCAAGCTCTTTATTTTCATCTCTCAGTAGCAAAACTCCTAATCTATTCACCTTAAATGGACAAAAGCAGTGGAAAGGAAAAGCCTCAGGGGACGTCTGTGACCAGGGCTGGGGCCACGGCTAAAACAAGAAGGGATAAACATTCTCCACAAATTGACCACTGTCGGGACACTCCCCAAACTCCACTTTCTCCTTTTCAGAACACTTGATGTTTAAAACTGTTTTTTAGTTTTAAAACTGAATGACAAAGGGAGTGTTCGGGCTGGAGCAATACTGATTGATAAAATATCCAGCGTTGGAAGGTCAGGCTCTCAGAGCACAAACTCCACTAATAACAAGGAACAGTGCTTGCATACCAAGTTAGAGAACGAACTGTCAACGTTTGCTGGTTGAACTCAACTGCATTTGTTTACAAACTGACACTCAGTCAAACAGGGTTAGCAGGGACAAAGACAGGCGCCACAAACCCTTGAACATTTCATCTTTAAAGCGACATATCCCGTTACTTAGTAATGTCATTTGTGAGGTTGTTAGACTCCACATTGTTTCAGATGTCAAAATGTAAAATGGCTAACTTCCTAGTCAGGTGGGACATCTACGTTGCTAGAAGCAGCGCTATGCTGGTGGACCTCCAGCGCAAACTGAAACCCAAACGCTGCTTGGGCGACTGAGAAAAAAACACATGATTCTATTTCCATTATTTGTGCTAAGGCCACGAGCAAACCCAGGACTGAGAGCGCTCTTCAGACAATGTCAACTGCAGCGAACCTAATCTTTTTTGCTTTGTTCTGAAAAAAAGTGTCTTTGTGCTTATAGCAAGCACAGATTATTCTGGAAAGCTGCAGATTCCAGAGTGTTTCATGCTACCGGAAAAGACAGTATTTCAAGTATTTCCTTCCATTGGAATTGAACCAGGGCCAAGACCATGAAAACTGTGATAAGATGTAGATGACCTTAAACCTTGACAGATAATCCACAGAGCAAAGAACTCTGTGCGTTAGAGTGTCCAAATGATTGTCAACAGCGGGTGTGGAGCTCTATTTACTTCAGTTCAGTTCTTGCCGACGCCTTCTATAAAAGGCAACTGTCTCTGTATCCGAATTTGTGTTCAGCAACAGGTTTGCTTACTGTTTGGGTCAGAGCTACTTCATTCCCGGCATGCACATGGCAATGGGCTGTGTTGGTTGTTCATGCACGGGCAACGGCATCAGCTTGTGTCTATAGTTTTCTAATTCTGCTTGAATTTCTTTCGCGTATCAGGCATCCTATTTTTACCTGTGTATCAGAACGGGCTTTTATTCCCAACATGCATTTGACAGTAGACCGGATAATTTAACTTTTCAGTGAGGGTCCTAAGAAGATGTTGGATTGTTTATGCACAGGCACCGACATGATTTTGGGCCCACAATCTTGTAATTCTGCTTGAATCCTTTTGATCAGCAGGCATCCCGTTCTGAAGGGGAGCAGATGTAAGTCCTTCCCTCGGTTTGGGCCAAGAATTCTGTGTGCCATTTTAGTTTTAGAGACTTGAATATAAGCATTGAGGTCATCTGAAAATCTACAGGACCAAGTTTTAGCTCAGTTAATGTGAAAAAGTTGCTCAAGAGATTTTTCATGGAATAATCTGAACCCAATAACTGCTAGGGTTATTTTGAAATTAACCTATGACAGTTCATATATTATTTGGAAGAAAGGACACACAGTCTAAATGGTAAGAAAACATTTAAAGATATTCAATTTTTTTAGAGATGTATTTTAAAAACAACACATAAAAAATGATGCATATTAAGGTTATGCATCAGATTTAACCTGATATTACTTTGAAATGGGATCACATGGACCATTCTGAATAAACTACACCGAGTGGTCAGTGCATTTCTCTCTCTCTCTTTCTGACTGTGGTTGGATTAGAAGTACTCATAAATGCCAAATGATTTCATTTTTAAATTATAGTCAAATGACTTAATTTAGGTTGATGACATTTATTTTTATTTATCTTTCCTAATACTATGTCAAATACACTGCTTTGAAATTTGCACAGGAAATACCCCAAGTAGTTTATTTTGTCCTTTATAGTCCCTGAGTTTAGAAACATAAGGACCCATCTCAACCCCTCTTCTGAATGGCTACTTTTAATTGACAGCAGTATATGATGTCAACTCAGAGATCCCTTTGCCTCTCGGTGGGTGGTACAGTTCATCACAGTCAACAGTGGGGAAAAACAAACAGTGGGGGCTGGTTGTGCGTGCTCACCCCCCCACAATGAGAACTCAACTCCTCCCGCCCTTCCTGAGCTAGTGGTGCCCGAAGATGGGTCCTTAGTCTGGGAGCTAAGTTATCCACGGCCTTGATGCATGAATGCTGGGGTCAGAACATATTCATCATTTGGAGGAATAAGAAGACATCACCATGAACAGTGAAGAACAAAAGCACATGAGACCACTGATTATTTTTACAAGAATATACAAAGTATTCTTTTTAAATGCACCAAATTTCCCAATACCTGGAAGAATTTCCTGAAGAAGAACACCCCCTGTTTTTCAAGGAAACTAGCAATTTTCCTTTTGAGGCTTTATAAATGCAAGCCAATGAAAATACATCTTTTTCCTAAAGACTGTACTGGTTAGAAGTAAGTAGTCATCACCTGTAGATAATTCTCTCTCTGATGCTGTTCCAAAGCCTCAGAGTCTGTAAGTCACTCTCATTTAACTGTGAAAGAATGCTGACTTCTTTACACTAGTTCTACTAAATGATCTTGAGGTTGAATGCTTTAGTATCTTCATTGCATGATAGCTTTTACTTTTATGTGGTAATTCTTAAGGATAATAAGAAACATCTAAATACTTACAAACACATCCTTTTTTTCTAAGACAAAGTCACCTGTGTAACTTGATAGATTTAGAAAAATTCCATTGGTTTCCACTATGCATCCATATATCAAAAGCCAAACGGATTCCTAATATTTATTTACTTTTTTTTTTAGATTTTATTTATTCATTTTTATTAGAGAAGGGAGAGAGAGAGAGGGAGACAGAGAGATAGAGAGAGAATAGGGGGAGGTGCAGGAAGCATCAACTCCCATATGTGCCTTGACCAGGCAAGCCCAGGGTTTTGAACCAGCGACCTCAGCATTCCAGGTCGACGCTTTATCCACTGCGCCACCACAGGTCAGGCCGATTTCTAATAAAAATCAGTAAGATACCGAACAGAGGTCTGCTGAGTCAGGTACATTATCAGAGACATATGAGGAATTAGAGTACAGGAACCCATGCTATAGGGGAAGTGCACAGTGTTGGAAGAAGAGGTCTTAGAGTCAGGCAGAGTTGGATTTATATCTCAATTCTGCCATACCCAGATATTTAAATGACTTAGACCAGTGTCATTATCATCTTCAGCATTAGCAACAGCAGCAGGATCAAATCTATCCCCTCCCCAACTGCAGCAAACTGGCGCCATTCCCATTCATTAATATTTCAAATAGTGTGAGGCAGAACTTTACCTTTGATTGAGTCTTGAGAGAATAACCTAGACTTTCTTAAAAATACATGGAACATTATTTTATTGGTTTAGATTGAAATGTGCAATTATGGTGTTTTGGGTTAATTTATATGTATTTTTCCATCTTCTAATTATCCTATCTCCCAACTTAGCAACATAATGGAATTGAAAAGAAGTCTGTTTTCCAAGCAGTTTTCTTTCTTCCTTAAACAGAGCCTCCTCTAGCTGAGCTCCGCCCCCACTTCATATTGCAGGGAACAAGAGGAGATAGACATAAGAAATAGTTCAACCCACACTTGCCTCCTAGCCCAGCTAAGTCACTGCTACTGAACCTAAAGGAATGTGACACTTAAGCTTACGACAATTAGTCTTTTAAAAACCCCTTTCATTGCCTTTGACAGCTTATAACCCAAGATGATGGCTGGAGGAAAGGGATGTCTATAAAATGTCACATAAGAATCATGTGACAAATTGCAGAGTGATAAAATCCTGATATCAGCGATTCCTGTTTAGCTTACTAAGTGAAAATATCTTCCTTCCTTTTCACCAGTGTATAAAGTATGATAAATTTCAATTTTGAGGAGTGAGTCTCTGATCATTTAAGAGAATCATTTACTTCTTCATTTCTAATTTGGAAGAAGTAAAACTGTCCCTAATGGCAGATGACATAATATATGTAGTTCACGCCCTAAGACTCCATCAAAGAATTGTTAAAACTAATAGACACATTCAGTAAAGTTTCAGGATGCAAAATATGAAAAAATCGGATGCATTTCTGTACACTAATGAAATACCAGAAAGAAAAATTAATAAAACAACCCCATTTACAATTGCATCCCAAAATACCTAGCAATAAACTTACCCAAGGAAGTGAAAGATCTGTACGCTGAAAACTATAAGACATTGATCAAAGAAATGGAAGAAGACAAGAATAAGTGGAAAGATATTCTATGCTAATGGATGAGGAGAATTAACATTGTTAAAATGTTCCTATTACCCCAAATAATCTTCCAATTCAATGCAGTCCTTAACTGGATTTCAATGACATTTTTTTATAGAAATAGAACAACCAATCTTAAAATTTACATGGAACCACAAAAGATTCTGAATAGCCAAAGCAATCTTAAGAAAGAACAACACTGGAGGCATCACACTTCCTGATTTCAAACTAGTGAAATAATCCTGCTTATTATCAATTGACTACAACAGAAACGTCATGTTTTTCTTCTGATTGAACACACTTGCTTCCGACCACTTGAGATCATGCGGATACAACTTAGTGATGACCGAGGTCACTGTATACTGACCATATTATTATAAACTTGTATTTGTATATGTTTCAAATATAAATGGTGAAACTCTACTTGCCCCGTGGAATTTGAATTTGGGGGGTGGGAGGTGGTACAAATTTGCCCCAGTTTTGGCCTTTGAGTTGTAAAAATTACAGAATACTTCTCTTACAAAGCTTATCTAGAATAAAAATGTATGCTAAATCACTTCACATATCCCTTAAGGCAATTTGACAAATTTTAGAAAATCCAAAGAAAAAAAAATAATGGCCCAATTGGGAGAAATACTGTCTTTGAAAAAATTTGAATTTATTAAAATTTCAAACTTCTGATATTTTTGTTCAACAGTGGACAGTTTATGACAATATTAATTTGGATCTAATGAAAGTAAGTAATAATGATAGATCTCTTCTATTTTTTGTTAACATTATTTACTTCTGATACCAGAAGTGTAATATTAGCTTCATCATTTGTATCCTACTGCTATACCTTGGGAGTACAATAATGGTTCTCTAGATTTTAACAAGAAATTTGGAAAACTCCTTCATGACATCTCTAAGTACCACGTGTAACAGTGTTAGGGGGAATCATGTGTGAATGAAAAGTGTTCAGGAGTGCCTTCCCTGGCTGTGTGTCTTCGACATTTTTATTTTGGGGAAAAATAAGATGGCGTGCTTCTCAGCTCTACGGCAGGTATATACATACACAAGAGAGGGCGAGGTAGTAAGAAGGAAGACAGGTTACACTGACAGGCTGAATTAAACTTTATCAGGGATAGACAAGAAGTTCTGAGACTCAGCTAAACCCAGTCATTTCATGAGTAGGTTGAAAAGGTTGACTTCTCATAACCTTATCTGAACTAGAAGTCCAGGACGTTAGTTGGTTGTGAGCTCAGTGTGATTGAACTATAATGAAATAAGTATCAATATATCAATGAACAGTGATTGTTCAAATCAAGGGAAGATTAGGTCCTGCTTTCCCAGCCATGTTTGGGCCTCATTGTCTCTATTTTAAAACACCCTCTTTTTGTGTTTGTCCCTGAACTAGAGTGGCATGGGTGTGACTTCCTAAACAGCCCTGGGAGGCTGTCACTGGGTGCCGAAGGAAGTTGAGGTGGGGCCAGTGGGTGATGCGGAGGACGGACTAGAGGGAGCGGCCGGGAGAGTGTTGGGAGCAATGGGAGAAAGCACTGCCATGCACCCCGATTTTCTTTGTTCATCTCAGGGACTTCATCCCAGTGGCTTTTAGAGATAATGCTCTTAAATAAGCCAAACTTAGGCTTCGCATTGACAGGAAGACAGATGGATAGGAATAGTAGTAGAAGTTTCGATATTCTCTTAAGATGTTCCTGAATTTAAGAGACATGGTATCCAAATGAGACTTTCTCTATGCCGTTTTTTTGCTATTTTTTAAAAATCAAATTCATTAGAGTGGCATTGGTTAATAAGATCATACAGGCTTCCAGTGTCCATTTCTATGGTACATGACCTGTATATTGCATTGTGAGCCCACCATCCAAAGTCAAATCACTTCTGTCACTATATATGTGATATATGCTGCGTTTTTTACAATGTGGTTGAAAACTCTCATCAGAACTCGGTGCTTTAAGGCTTCTGAATTACACAGCAAAACAAAGGGTGATAGCGAGTGCCCTTCGGTTCAGCAAAATGCCAACTCCAGTGACCTCATTTCTAGTTCTTCCCCACTCACATGTTCTCGGCATTCTTTGTTTTTATACCTAATATAGTCCTCATACCCTGCCACTATTTAAAGCTAAACCTTTCACTCAATACACCAAAAATAGGCAAAGAAAATATACAAATTTATACTGAAATTATACATTGGAGAACTAGTGAAAGTTACTTGACCGGAGACTTTGCGGTTTCATAACACCCTTACTTATTGCATGATGGCTAACTCTAGAAACGCTTTTTAAGATGTTGTTGGGTGTATGGAAACATATGTAGTTAAATTTTATTTGATTTACTTGGCATTAATCTCCCCTCCCCCCCTTATCTATGGAAACAAGCTTTCCACTTTTTTCCTTTTACTCTGTCTGATCTTTTGCTGCTCTTTGAAAAGCAGGAAAGATTTCATCCTGACTTCCCAACTGCAGGAGGAGGGACCTCTTTTAGGGCAGGCTGGTTTCATCTATAGGGTGGGGTGTGGAATAGGGTCATGACCTTAGAGACCCACACTAGGCATTTTGTTCAGTGGACTCTACTGTGCTACATCAGGATCACAGGTGGAGACTATGTCTGCCTGGACATCCCCATGACAAATGCCTGAGACTCACTGACGTCAATAACGTTTCTTCTTTTTAAATAGAAAGCAAAAGCATTTCCTCACTTCTCTTGCAGCATTTGGTAATGGAAAGCTAGAAACTTTGTTGTGAACTTTGCCATAGTACTGAATCCAGCAAATCTATTTGAGGAGAGTGGTCACTTCTCAATAGCACGTAGAAAACTTCTAATATGTACCATTATTGTTGGGATGTTGGCTGTCTGCTCTTGGTCAGAGTTAAGGGTAAGAAAAGTTTTCAGGAGTGCCTTCCCTGGCTGTGTGTCTTCGACATTTTTATTTTGCAGAAAAATAAGGTGGTGTGCTTCTCAGCGCTACAGCAGGTACATACACAAGATAGGTATAGGTAGTAAGTAAGAAGACAGGTTACATTAATGTATCAAATCAATAGGTTATACACTTTAAACTTACACAATGTTATATGTCAATTATATCTCAGTTAAAAAGGGGGGGGAATGTAGATGATATTAGGAGGGAGTAAAAGGTAACTGACAGGCCAAAAAAGTTAGCAATTTTCTTGTGGGAGGGGGCAACGTCAGAAATATATATACATATATGCTAATTCTACAGCTAGTAAGTGACAGAGTCAGGATTGAAGCCTTACATATGAATGTGTGCTTGGGCAAATCATTATATTTCTTTGGGCCTAAGCTTTTTAACTTATAAAATGAAAAGTTTGTTTTAAAATTCAAAAGCTTATAAAGTCCTTTTATGGTATGAAATTTGCCAATTATAAACTCTTCTTACATTTAGTTGACTAATATTTATTTGACTTCTATGTACAAACAAACTAATGTGCTTAGTAACATGATTGAAGTATTTGATATCAAGCAGACTCTAAGTGGAAGTCAATATTTTAATGATTTATTTATCTATTAATATTCAGAAGTAAGAGACTTTATAGATTCCTGTTTCTAACAGCATCAGAATGAAATGGGTACGGATTGAAATGAGTCCAAGCTATCATCCAAAGCTGTCTTCCCTTTAGCTGCCTAGTTTACTTCAGTCCAGAAATCGGACCTACAGAACTCTCACTGTATAACATGCCTTCCCGTATTACCTCCCAGTGCCTTTCAACTGAGATGATCAGTTTTAGGATTTCACTTGCCTAAAATACTATCCATTTTATAACTACCCCAAAACCATTTGTATAAAAACAAACTTTGGTCAATAAACTATCACCACCTTTTTTAAACTTTTTCATCCTGGGTGGTGTGGGGGTGGCAGGGACATTGGGGGTGACAAGAATCATTGATTTTTTGTTTGTTTCTATTAGAGTTTGCAGTAGAGAAGAACTTCAAAACAGATAGGTCACAAATGCAGTTTCGCATTCCAAATGCTACATTCTTTCGCGTATCTCTTATTTCAAAGAGTAGAGGCTATTGGCCTTTGAGGAGACAAAAGGCTAAAAGATCTAAGCACATTGTGTTCCAAGCCAATATTTTCATTACATTTTCTTACTGGCCGAATCAGTCATGTCATCACTTGCTAAATTACAACAGCATGAGAAGTGCAGTGAGTGAAATCTCAAGTTATTTTTTCGTGTGGATGATGTCAGTCTTATATATGACCCACAAAGCTTTCAATCAGCCTGTTCCCCTTTGCAGAAGTTTTAGAATTAGCATAAATTATGATCAGATATATGTGGCTCTTTGTGAGACCAACTATGTGGTAAATGTAGCATTCATTTAAAATGACTAAGAAAGACAAATTAGGGAGAAGTATAAATTATGGAATGTTTGTGACAAGATATTTTCTTTCAAAAATATAGATAAACTCTCAGTCCAGGAAATAATGATAAAAATAGGACATTTGGGGTCATATTTTAATGAACACATAAGAATGATTTGTACACATGACATTAATTTATATGTAGTCAGTTTTTCAAAAGGCTTATTTTATGTAGTTTAAGTATTTATGGTAGCATTTTATTTAAGAACCTATTATCATCAAAAGTATACAACAACCTGGACCCTCATCGAATTAACCCAATTTCTAAGTTGTTATGTCTAAGTTACAATTCAAATATATTTCATATTTATTTCCCAGTTTATGCTTCAACCTCACCCCATTTTTTCAGTATTCCCTACCCCAGAGGATGGCATCATTCATTCATTATTGAATTCATTCATTAAAATGTGAGCACCAGGCATTGAATAAGCAGAACCCGGGGTTTACCCATGACATTTCCCTCTCCCTCAACTCTATGTTTCTGCAAACAAGAGACATTGAGCTCTGGAATGGACAATATGCCTCAATCTTGGCGCCAAAGTTCACTTGGCCAGAAGATTTGGGTATGAGAGAATAAGTGGTCCCCTGGATATTACACGGGGAAAATATAAAAAGGTCAGTGCCCCTGACTAAACAGGTATTGTACGTTTTAAAATTTTTTGCGGCACACCAGTTGAAAATCACTGATTTAACCAATAGTAAGTTACCAATTTACATCATGTACTTTAAACAAAGTCATCTTCGCTCTGTGAACCCTAAACACTGACATGACCTGTCATTTTGTTTTTTCAAGAGAAGACCGATGATATTTATCTTAGAAAAATTCTCAGCACATAGGATGTTTATATCTATCTTACCACTCTATATTCCAACAAAAATTAGCTGCAAACAAGCAATCCCTGGACTCTTTTACCTCTTAGTTATTTGTAATATAACATTAGTAGAATTGATTATAACAATGGACAATGATTGCTGTTATTTTTGGGGGAGGTATGTCTTCAGTATACACAATCTGATAGATTGTAATCCTTGGGTGTGACAGTCTTATCGTAGGTCCACCTACCTCTTCCTCCCTTTCTTCTTTATCATTAAACCCCTACACACCCACCATCTAAAACTTTGATAAGAAATTACACCTAACCAGATGGTGTTGGCCATTACTCTATCCTTCCCTTCCACACCCAAAGTAACTATCATTACAATTCTATGTGGCTCATTCTCTTGCTTTCTTTTTTATGCGGTTTCATGGACTATATGTCTCTATAGTTATTTTTTATCTTTATACTGATGTCATCATGCTGGATGTAATTATATTGCTATGATTCATTAATATTATCGCCTGTTTCAACAGTGTGTTCATTTTGCCTCCTGAATAATGTTCTAGAATTCATGCATCTACTTTCTTATTCATTGGCATTTGGATTGCTTCTAGATTTTTGCTATTTTGAACAATGCTGCCATGAGTGTTTATTGTACATGTTTCTTATGTCTATGCTTGTTGATTAGTTGCTTGCCAGAGAACTTAAATGGTAATAATGGCTCTTGTTTCAGTGCTGACAGTATTTACATGTATATTAATTCATTTGAGCCTCACAGCAATCACATGAGGTAACAACTATTGTTGTTTTACTGATTAAAAAAATGAAAATTCAGAGAAGTTAAGAAACACGCCTAAGGCCACACAGCTGTTAACCAGCAGAATCAGGTGTGGGAACCCAGGTAATTTGGCAAATTGTTTAAGAACATAGAGTTTGTTTTGTTTTTATTTCTCAAAGATTTTATTTATTGATTTTACAGAGGGGGTTGAACAAGAAGTAGTTGCTTCATTCTAACTATTCGTTGGTCACTTGTCATATGTGTCCTGACTGGGCAAGCCCAGGGTCTTGAACCAGCAACTTCAGTGTTCCAGATTGTTGCTCTATCCACTGCACAAGCACAGGCCAGGCAGAGTTTGTGTTCTTAAACACTGTGTTATAATGTCTTTCTTAGATCTAAAAACTCGAAAGGTTATAATAGTTTATAATATATACCTTGGCTATTGACCAAAATCTGAGCATAGAAATGCTATCATTTGGATCAATCAATGTATGGAACACCCTGTAATCAGCAATACTGAAAATGCCCGTGAGTATTACAACTGCCCTACAACACATTTCATATAGACTTTCTTGTATATTTTTAATGAGAACAAAAATCTCTTGGTAAATTTGTTTCAGTGAGATGACCACTGCTTGTGATGCTAAAGATATACCCTCAGGACAGTGATGGCAGTCCTCTGACAGCTCTCTCACGGTGACATCTCTAAGTACGTCACCCTCGACCACTACTACCGGCTGCTCCGGGCCCGTCTTTGTTCCCCTTAAGGAGCCTGGGCTTCTTCTAGGCCAGGCATCCCCAAACTACGGCCTGTGGGCCACAAGCGGCCCCCTGTGGCCATTTATCCAGCCCCCCGCCACACTTCCAGAAGCTGCACCTCTTTCATTGGTGGTCAGTGAGAGGAGCACTGTATGTGGCGGCCCTCCAACGGTCTGAGGGACAGTGAACTGGCCCCCTGTGTATAAAGTTTGGGGACCCCTGTTCTAGGCCTTTGTGCGGAGGCAGCTCTCACAAAGCCAGACCATGAGTTGAAGGCTGAGGTGATTTGGATTCTTACTTCCCAGCAGGGAGATGCTTCTAGATGAAGAGCAAAAAACGCTCAGCTGTTAGCAAGGCAGCATCCTCAAAAATGCACGGGAGTCGCGGCGAACATTTTATGCACGTCCGCCCTGAAATTTATATACAGCACTGCGAAAAAGAAATATATTCAGCCCAGAAACTTTATTTTGTCAGAGATACAAAGTAAAAGACAAAGGCAGGAAGCACAGACGGCATTTGTTTACTTTGCAAGCACCGAAGCCATCGTGAGAGCCACCCTTTGGGGCTCCACTAATTTCTTGTTCATCCTGATTATGAAGGTGTAGTCTCAAGAGGAAGAATGAGCCATCGGATGGATGAGTCATGTTTTAGTTATAATCACAGAAACACTCAAAAATGAAATCATTTTGTTCAGCTGAACGAACCCTATAAAAAGTACATTGCTTCATACACATTTGGCAACAGACTACCTCGCTATTTTGAGTTCTCCGTGGAATTATCTCACGGGTCCTTTCCACACTCCATGATGCCTGTCGCTGTCTCTCTCCTGTCCCCCTTACTGGTGCGTCCCTGGGCATGCCAGTGACAACCTTCAGATCTTTAAAGCAAGGGGGAAAGGCCCTACAATAGTAATATTTTCAAAGTGAGCATCTTTCAAAGATGCAAATAAAATACTTTCACGATGGTGTAATATTATCTTTATCATGGCTTTTAGATACTATCTTTTAAAGTCTGGATCAGAACATTATGTCAGGATTTCCAAATTGTAACTATATCTGTGTCTATCTTTACCTGTGTATGATGTATCTATGTTTCTCTATCTCTTTTCTTTCTCCATGCAGATTTTTCAATATATATCAACTATTAAAAGTCAGAGCTGATTGTGTATAAACTTGAATTTTTCTTCTTCTGTTTGCTGAAAATTTCAACTCAGTTTTTCTATGAACCAAAGATCTCTCCAGCCATATATATATATATATATATATATATATATATAGTCATATATATATAGTCATATATATATAGCCATATATATATATATATATTAGAGGAAGCTAAATTTACAATAAAAGAGCTTATGTTTTGCTGAAACTAAATGGCAGATTTCAAAGGATAATCATTTGTAATAGGGTAGAAATAATTGTAGGTGAGTTCTCCAATTTTACAAGTGTTTGTGAAATTTTTGTTACTTTTTAAATGAAGTGAAAATGAGCATATAAGTAAATAAAAGCACACTCACAAACCTACATGTAAAATAATATAAAAGTATAGATCCATGTGAGTCGGCAGCAAAAGTGACCTCCTCTCCCCTTTCCCAAACCTTCGTGCTCCCTCTGGTATCTCCCACGTCCTCAAAATTCTGTCTTCCCTCATCAAAACCACACACACTTGCTTTTCAAAGTCTGGTTCAAACTCTTCATCTCTCCCCACCCCAGCCAATCACCCACATCCTTGTATTTCTGTATGCTTAGCACATGGGCCATTCATCTGACATGGAGTCATAAACTCTCTTGCAGCTTTGCAATGACTGCCATTTTATTGAACTTTTTATAGACATTTTCTTTCTCACCATAAGTACCTGGAGCAGGGAGACAAAGTCATTAAGAACTTGGACTCCATTTTCCCATCTGTAAAGGTAAGGGAACTGGACGGCTAATTTTTGTTCACTCTGGCATGTTATGATTCTGGTTCCTGGGACTGAAAGCACCATTATTATCTTGGCTTTGCTCCTACCAAACTGTCCCTAACCCAGAGATCTTGAAGTCTGAACTTGAAGATGCAGAGCGCTGCTTCAGTCCCAAGGCCTGCTGGCTGCGAATACCTTACTGTTTCTCATCTTGGGACATAAAATAACATCATGTAGTGGCCAAATGGTAAGTGTTTAAACTTATTACGGATGTCATTTTTTGTTAAATAAGCAAAGATGGCTTTCCTATTACCGATTGTGTCTGAGGTCTTACATTATGTATTAGATCTACAGTCATCCTAAATTTTGTATTAGATCTGTAGTCACCCTAAACGTCAAGATGAATTGAATGCGCGGTCCCCATGCTGACCGCTGAGCCCCTTTCCCACGCGAGGGACGGATGCCTGTGTTCGCACCACGGTTGTTAGCTTCCAGCCCCGACGTGGTTTCGTTTCTGACTTTGCTGAGTGCGTACAATACCCCGTTGCTTTCCTGCCGTAGGATCCCCTGTCTTACCAGCTACAGACTTTGGGCGGTGCATTAGCGGTGACAGCTAATGACAAAGTGAGCCTTCTCCGGGCTGCTGCCCGCACTGCGTGGGGGGTGAGTGGGTAGGCTGCAGGGGAGATGCCCAGAGACCTTGCTGTCTGGTGGAGTTTAGAGAAGCCCAGCTCCCCGGGGCAACATGGACGGGCTTTCAGAGCTGCAAAGCTGAGTCACAGCTCTATTAGAAAATTGCCAAGAAATATATCCAAAAACATAACAAGTATATTACTAATTAGATATTTGGAATGATTATTATTATTTTTGCCAAGGTTCAAATTTTTATTGCTCGCATGTAATTTCTTTTGAAGCAATGTTTATATGTATTTATATTACAAAGTAGAGGTTTAGAAAATGAAATGAAATATAATTATTAAAATACATTCAAGAGTCTCTAATAAGAGAGTAAAGATCCAGTTGAAGAATTCTCAGAGAACATGGAATAAGCAAAGAATAGAAAGGAAGAACGAAAAGATATATGGCTTACGGATCCAAATCTTCCCAAATCTTTTCTAATTTCAACAACAAAGAGGCCATAGAGAGGAAAAGATGAAGGAAAGAAAGTAAAAAAGGTTGAATATTTCCAACAACTAAAGAAACAGAGTTATGTCACCCAATTCTTTCTTAAATCTTAACAAACCCTTGATGTCTTTTGTCTGAATCTGAGCTTTTTTTCATTTTATTTTAATTTATTGTGTTAACATGGGTTCAAGTGGAATTATTTTAAAAACCAATTTAATGCCTTCCATAATTCAACATGAGAGAATTGTGTAAGAGATCTAGACAACTCGTTTGTACAGGTATTTTGTTTCTCAAGTTCAACGCGAGTATTTTGTAGGGTTTCTGGGTCGAATCCACGCTTGGGTCATGGCCTCCGGCTGTACAGCGTCATCCCCTGAGTTCCGAGTTCCGAGGGGCGGAGCACCGGGAGGCGCGCCTCTGACGCCCTCCTGCCCTTGTGCCGCCTTTCCGCCTCCCGTCACCCCCGGTTTGCTTTCTGTTTCATTTTGTCACAATTGGATCTTCACTCCTCCCAAGCACAATCCTCAAACTTACGTTGGGACATAGGCAGTCAGACTTGAGGCGGTTTCAGATAAGATATGATGTATTTGGAAAAGGGCCTATGTAGCCGACATTATAGAGATTTGGAGAATCCTAAATTTACCTCTCCAGCCCCTGCCTGTCCTCAGAATGTGAGACATGGAGTGTCAACTGCCTATCCGCTGTGTCTGTTTATATGTCCACCCGGCCCATGCACCTGACCTCCCACTCCACCCCACCATCCGTCCTTTCCTCCTGTAACGTCTCACTATTCCGTAAACAGCATCACCATCTCGGTTGCTCAGACCGAAGCCAGTGTCATATTTGGCTCATATTTTCTTTTACATCCCTTCCTTTCATTTATGAGCAAATCCTACATCTCTGCCTTCAAAATAAATCCAGAAGCCAAATCATCCCTTTCTCCGATACCACTTACACCTTAGTCTAAATCTGAAATATTTCAGGAGCCTTATGGTTGATCTCATCTACTTCTGCCACCTGCATTCTACTGTTCCCCTAGTACCCAGAATGTCTCCATAATATGAGAAAGCGCACTTACTCTCCCGTTCGGAACTCATCAGTGGCCTCTGGTCCGTCCCCCCCCCCCCCCCCCCCCCCCCGCCCCGGGGTCCGCAGGGCCCTCCATGTCCTGAGCCCTGGCTACCTCTCTGGCTTCATTGCTCCCACCCCGTTTCTCTGCTCACTCTGCCCCAGGCTCGCCCACCCTCACTGCTGCTTGAACAGCTGAGCTCAGTGGATCCTGGCGTCTTTGCCTCTGCCTGGAACACTTCTGTGTATCTCCAGCTCTCTCTTTTCATGCTTCAGGTCCACACTCAAACTCCACCCATCAGAGACCTTTCCTAAGAACCCTGTATAAGATGCTTTCCTCTGTATTTCCTTAACCGTTATGAGTGTTTTCTTCAGAACCCTTCTTACCATCTCTCGCCTTACATGTTTGTTTATTATCTCCTTCCCACCGCAAGAATGTAAGCTCAGAAGACCAAGGAGGACCGCTATCAGGAGATGTGACTCAGAGGCAGGAAATTCAGTCATGGGGTGGAGTCTACAGAGGCGGTTCTGCCTACACACTAGCGTCCGATGACCCCGCGGAGGGCACTCAGGGGAAGGGATGAGTATTATGAATTGCTAAAACCAATCACTTTATTCCCCCTTTAGGAAATGCTAAGAGGTAGTTTTTTAAGAACTTGACCATTGAGGCAGCTGTGAGATAGATTGCTGTTGTGGACAAGAGTACAAGAGAAAGTCAAAGAGTGGGACAAGTCAGTGCTTTATAACTTGATCAATAGAAATGACAGTCATTATTATTTGCGAATCGCTTACCGTCCTTATATGGCAGCTTTGTATAATTAATATGGCCCTATGTCCACCCCTGAATACCATTATCGGCTGCTTCTATTCTCCCAGGTAAAACTGGAGAATCATGATCAAACTCTGGAGATGAGCACAGATTCCAGACAAGGCTGACACCGTTCAGTGAGATCTGGAATCACTACCACTACTCATGATCTTAATTTTTAATCCCCTGGGTGGGATAGAATAGCTACCCCCTATCCTAAGTATAATGAAAAAATTTCTTTGTGACAACAACCCTCATTATTTAAATGCATAGATGTGTGTTTTCTTGTCTTACATTATACATCTTTGAGTTTTGTTAAGATGAGCAATGAGGTGTTTGCCTTATAAAAGTAACACATTTACAATGAAACATGTTGTTTTCAGTTTCTTCCCAACGGAGTATCCCAAATAATGGGGGAAGCCAGTAGGCTGGAGTGAAGGACGTTCTTGATGTCCTAGAGTGAGCCCCCACCCATACCACTGGTGCCCCGGCTAGCTCTCTGCCTCTAGACGTGGTCTATCTCTGAGCATCATAAATACACTCAGCTGGTGTCAGGCAGAATAACGCCGGCTGCACAAACTTTGTGTTTATCCACATTTACTTAAATTTGCTTTCGGCTCTTTTCTACTTCATCTGTACATGGAACTTGTAACCTGAAATATACATAGGAAAAATCTGTTTTACAGCAGTAATAAGTGATGCCACCTTGCTACCTGTGTATCTCAAGTCATTTTAAACTTCCAGTTCAGTCATATCAGAACACTTTATTCTATGAAAAGATAAGGCATCGTGTTTTTTTGGACCACAAATGAAAGCCTGGTAAACTATTATGTAAGAATATATCTACTTTACAGTGGTATTTTTCATGATAGATTTTTAGAAAAATCAAGATTTTCCTCATATATTGACATGAATTTGTTTGCAACTAAAACCAGGTTTATTTTACTTAATCATTAGGTTTATACTGCTTTTGGAAAGCATGCCTATAAAATCTGTTAAAATAGAAAGAGGTATTAAGAGTAAAAGGGGGTATCATTATATTTATGCTGACTTAGTGGGCATAAAATAAAATGGGATTATCTCAGGCAATAAGGCCAAACAGAGATACCGTAACAAAATTCATTCTGTATTAGTATTAATTTAGTCTCCAGCAATGTATAGCTTTTTAACCCCTGCCCTTCAAGGAAGAGATAATGAAGATGGGAAAAGACATATAACAAGGTCAGAGGTCAGAGACAGATATAAAACAAAATAATTAACTTGTCAGATTAAAGAAGAAAAATGTTAATTTAGCCCAGAATAATTAAGGCCGAATAAAAGTGAGACCGAAATTCTAAAATCAGAAAAAAAAGAAAGTAGTACAATTAACTCTACCTTTTTCCTAAGCTCTAACTTAGTGGGGGGAAAAGCACTCCATTGTACTCCAGAACTTTTTTATAAAAATAGATTAAAAACTATTTTAGGCCCTGGCTGGTTGGCTCAGCGGTAGAGCGTCGGCCTAGCGTGCGGAGGACCCGGGTTCGATTCCCGGCCAGGGCACATAGGAGAAGCGCCCATTTGCTTCTCCACCCCTCCGCCGCGCTTTCCTCTCTGTCTCTCTCTTCCCCTCCCGCAGCCAAGGCTCCATTGGAGCAAAGATGGCCCGGGCGCTGGGGATGGCTCTGTGGCCTCTGCCTCAGGCGCTAGAGTGGCTCTGGTCGCAATATGGCGACGCCGAGGATGGGCAGAGCATCGCCCCCTGGTGGGCAGAGCGTCGCCCCTGGTGGGCGTGCCGGGTGAATCCCGGTCGGGCGCATGCGGGAGTCTGTCTGACTGTCTCTCCCTGTTTCCAGCTTCAGAAAAATGATAAAAAAAAAACAACTATTTTATGTAGCAAGTAGACAACTTCTAGCACTCCATAATTTGAAATATAAAGAACTGGAACTGTAGACAGAATCAAAATCCTTTTGAAGCACGCACGAGTGACGGCTCCAGCCATGTTTCCCTTGTCTTGGCTATAAGTGGCTTAAAGACAGAGATCATAAATAATAGATGAAAAACACTAAATGCTCACCAGATAAGTCATACACATTAACCGCTCAGCAAGTGTTTCTGGGACATGTAACTGAATATTTTTAAAAGAAGGCTACTCATGCACACTGCACAATGTCTTATATAATGCTACCAGAGGACATGGGGCAAACCCAGAGTATTTATTATGTTTCTTAGTCTGCTCGAACAAGAACACTTTACTATATACTAACCACACAGCAAGAGACCCACAAGAAAGCAGTCCTCTTCTTCTTTATAATAAATAGAAATAAACACAATTTCTTTTTCATCAAAGGAGTTTATAGAAAAAGTATTGCGGAGTTAGTGTTTATGTTCCAGATCATTAAGCTATTTTTATATCACCCTCTGCCCTAGGGTACCAGACAGAGAGATGGGAATGGTGTTATGATGATGCCTCCTGCTGGGGCTGGTGGCTGACGTGATCTAGAGTGTTGACTTTGGGGCCAAGACAACTGGATTAAAAACCCATTCTACCAGCCCAACATGGATTAACTTTGGGCAATTCACTAATCCTCTTTCTGAACCTGGCCGAGTTTCGTCCTCTCTGAATCAGGATAACCACGGCGCCAAACTCCTAGGGTTGAAGAAAGATCCATGATTAACATATAAAGCCCTTGAAAGTGAATCTGACAAAGAATGCCCCAGATGCTACTACTACTGCTATATTAAAAGTGGATGTTTCTTTAGTGTTGACACATGTGACTAGTGGCTAAAGCGTTTCTTGCCTTGGTCATTCATTTAGATTCTCTAGTCGGCTTTTCTCTTTGTATCATCTCGTTGTCAAGGACTGTACGGAACCTCTCATGAAGAGATGGAGTGCACCTCCTGGTATCATGTTGGTTTCTCTCACGCACAGATGGCTGAGTGGATCGGTGTGGATAGCACCTTCATTTTGTGCCTTATGGCTCCGTGAGCAGCAGCTTCCCGACACTGACAGGAAGCTGTGTTTGATTGATTGGGCTCCCGGGTGCACCAGACTGTGGGGGCAGATGAGAAGCCCACTGGGAGAAAACATCAGGGGGAGGCCAGGACGCTGTGAGGCCGTCCAAGCCTGGGCGACAGATGTCCCCTTGCAGGAGAGTGGGGGGGGGGAGGCTTCGGCAAAGGGAAACTGCAGAGCAGCAAAATGATTTTGATTCCTAGTGACATTTCATTGCAATTAGATTTTTAACAACCACACAGAAGACCATAAAACTCTTTAGTCTCTTTCATACAAAAGTGTCTGGGCTTGGGACATGTGAGGGCACATTCTTCCAGCAACAGCGTCCAGACCAGGTTTATTGTATTTGCAGACTATGAAAGAGTAGCCAGAGCAGGATCTCTGCTGGCTTCAGAGTTTGAAATTATACGGACTCAGACTCAGCACACAAATTATTCCCGACCAGTAATCTGCAGTGAGTTGCTAGGAGATGACCGGTGTATGTTTGCCTTTGATTACAGGGCATAACCGCCCGCTGTCAAAATGCCAAAAGGAAAATCAAAGGCGGCGATTGCTTAAGAATCATTTTTTTTTTTTTTTTTTGCCCCTGTTACTTGCAGTGGGTTTTGAAACCCGGGCTGTCTTACATGGAGGGAGGAGATTAAGGGAGCCTTGGAGATCTATGATAAGAATTGCTATCAGAGCGACGGCAATATTTCTCCAGTTGCGGTGGGCATGTGATCAAGGTTCAATACACATTATTTGTTTTATCAAACCGAATCATACATTTTTGGCAATTTCTTTAAAAACAGTATTATGCATAGAGATGGTGGGCGACTTATGGTTTAAAAGACGCGCTTACATATGCGTGTGGAAGCCTAGCACGGGTCACAGAGATAAAGGGCTGCGCGCGGAGAAGTGTGATGAGCTCAGCCCTCCAGAATGATGTCAAGTAAAAAGAGAAAAGACCAAACCTTCTGGCTCCAAGACCAGGACTCCCCTCTCTAAACCGCCTCTTCTTCTGCACACACGGTTATGAGATACAGAATGCCTTTCCTGTGGTAGCCAACATAGCACTGTGGTTAAAAGTTAACCACCTGGGCTTACACCGTAACCCTGCTACTACTTACTAGCTGTGTGACTTGGGGTGAATTACTTACATCTTCTGTGCCTCAGTTTCTACAACTATAAGCCAGGGAAAACAATAGTACACACGTCACAGGCTTAATGTGAGGAAACAATATATGTTATTGTAATGAAATCATGTAATATACTTAAAAAATTATATGCTTGAAAAAAATAGCAGGCACAAAAATGATTAAAGAAATATAACCTATCATTTTCACTATGATTATCAGAATTATTAGTGCCCTGAATACAGCTCCTTGCCACCTTAGCGTGTGAGGATCGGTGTAGAAAACTTCAAAACGTTGGAAAGCAGAAGTTGAAGGAGACAGAGGTTTCCTTAAATCTCCTGTTCTGTTACTTGTTGGTTACCAGTGGATTCTCGGTGATTCAGTGTACACGTGCTTTGGGCTACGTCAGGCTGGCTGCCTAACGGACAGATCCTGCGCCCAAGGACACTTATGTTTATTCCACTTTAAGTCATGTTGTCCCGAGTGTCAGTCAGGCTTTGGGCGTTCTAGGTCTGGTCGCTGACTGGGTGAACGTCTTTAGGAATCTTTCTTCCTTTGTGGACATATATATATAGCAGCTTGTCTTATCTATTGATTGTATAAAGAAAGGTATGTGACAGAGTTGTTAAATGGTACATTTTTAAAACTACTCTGACCAATCATTTTCTTAGAGAGAGGTTGCCAAAAAATAAAATAAAGAGAGGGAAAATTCAGTCTTTCTGGCTTGGAAAAGCCACAGGTGTGAGTCAGAGCTCTGGTACTAACGGGAGAAGGCTCCTTGGAGAATGATGTAACCAGACTTGCCAGGATTATTTTTATGGAGACTCTCACACTGGCATGAACTGTACACTGTAATCAATTATTAAACGTGAGCCAGGCTAGGACAGTCTATGCTAACACAATTCAGCTGGGTTTTTCTCTCTAGCATTGGGTTATCAGTTATGTGATATATAGAGTAACAGTTAGAAGGATCGGTTTCTGCAACTTCATCCTTCAACCTACTTTTTTATTGTAAATAAACCAGATGAGGGGGGAAAATGCAAAGGGAGGAAGTGCCATGTTTCGAGGTCGTTTGTCTTGCTATTTTAGTGACACGCTTACTCTAGTTCATTATATTTGGTTCTGACAGCTTAGCATAAGGCATGCATTTTCCGCTGCAAATGAGCAGCACTGGACAAGGTGAGAGAAATCCTCCCTTGATTGTTGAAATCATCCACAGTGCGTCTCTAATCTGTGTTTGGAAAATGAAAGCGCTGGTAATATGTGATAAGAAAACTTGCATCACGGTGATGACTGTGCTAGGAGATTACCACACGGTTACACGGCTGAGAGAGCTCCTTGTCCTCTCCCCCCAGCCTCTCCTTCTCACCTCATTATGGAAGTGTCCGCGGGACACTCAGCTTCAGCCAGGCTAGGACAACATCTCTGTGTCCCTTGGGTTGTGACCAGATTTTGACCAGTGAGTGTGCGAGGACATGGTGGGTAGGGAAGGACCAGGGCTGGTGCTTCCCTGTTTTCTCCTCTCTGCTGGCTGCAATGCAGACCTAGTGTGAGGGTCTGGAGCAGCCCCCCTGATCACAAGAGGGAAGCTGTGTGCCGAGGGTGAGGAGTAAGGACCCTGGCAATTATGGACATACTCGTCCTGCACCACCAATTCCTGCTTTCACATAAGTGGGCAATAAACATCTCTCTTGCTTCAACTCTATTACTTGTGATCTCTGTCACAGCACTGAGCATTGATCCCAATTAATGGACTGCTACTGTTCGAATCCAGAAAATTTAATGATGTCATTTAATTTCTGTGTATGCATAGTTATAAGGAGGAAATCTCCAGTTTTATAGTAAATTTTATTTTCCTTCTGTCACACAGTGAGTGCAAAGTTGGTTAGTAAACATTCCTGGTGGCACTATAACCCCTGTACCTTTTTGAAAGGTGTAATTTCCTTCCTTCCTTCCCTCCCTCCCTTCCACTCTTTCTTGAATGTCTTATTATCTCCATTGGACTATAAGTTCCTTAAGGACGAGAACTTTATTCTATGTTCCATGGTATTCTATTCCATAGACTAAATAAAATGTTTTGCACATTAAATGTTCTTAGTGAGCCTTTGTTAAAGAAATACTCCAAAGACATGCGCGCACCAAACTGTATTCATTTTTGACATTACCATGCATTTAATTGAATGCCTGAAATGAATGATTTGAAAATAAGTGCCTGTAGTAGATATAAAATTTAATATCTAAGTTTCCAGACAAACATTTTCAATCACTAGTAATAGCAGCACATTTAAAGAGCAATTTCAATGGAACTTTAAATGATTCAATACCTCAAGAAATAGCCTAGACACAACAAATAGTAACATAATATATTCAATAAGATGGAATTTAAAAATCCATAAAGCCTTTAAGAATCAAGAACCTCAAACCCAGTGTTTATTCCCTTACTTATCATTTCTAGCAAAAGTTATCTGAAGGTTAAGAAAGCCCCAAACCATAAAAGACAAACACCCATGGAATGTCTTACAGGAAACAAAAAGATTTATTCAGATGTTTAGAAAATAAATTGAAAAGCTATCTTAAATTCTTCATTTTCTCTGAATTCTTCATTTTTCCTGAGTCTTTATTATAAATGTGGAGTCTGATTATTCACCTGTAATGCAAATATGCTTCAGCATGAGAGGATTCCTACACCCGGATGGTGACTTAAGTTGTATCTATTTTCCCTTGTATATAATGCAGTGTGTATGTAATACAGTCTGACTTTGAAGTAAAGAAATTGGGACAATGATATATATATATATATATATATATATATATATATATATATATATATATATATATATGTATATGTATCAGATCATCACATTGTATAATTTTGTCAATTATATCTCAATAAAGATTTTTTAAAAAAGTTTAGATCCCAGCCATGATCTCAACACCTAATTATCCACGCGGCCAGGGGCACCTCCCTTTGTCTTTCTGAGTGAATCGCATTCGTTGTTTCTGAATGGAACAGGTAGCAGCAGCCTGGGAGCCTGTGTGAGCTGCTGTGGAGCTGTCCTGTCACATCCATTAGAATCTTGACCCGGATGTGAAATGCAAATGAGGCTGGGAGCCAAACACCATGGAGGCGGAACCATTCTTTCATTCTGACCAGATGATGAACTCTGGACCACGGTTTCAGAGAAGCCCAAGATTTTACTGTGAAGTGGGAGAGGAAAACACCCAGAACTTTCTGCAGAGTGAAATGGTTTCTGTTCTAACATGCCCACTGGAACCGGAGAAAAACAAGAGCTGATTTAGGAGACTCAATCAATCACTCGGGAAAGGGCACGGGTCCAGAGTGCCGAGCACTTCCTCGGAGAAATTAGAGACTCTTGTTCCCTATAATTAGGCCTTGCGTTGCTCAACTTCCAAATAAAGTAGAGGAAACGATCATGTGAGATTATAACTTTTCTCCAAACAAACTTCTCAATCTGCAGCAGAATGTAGTAAGGGAGAAAAATGAGAAGTTCTTTAGATTTTAGCCAAGACAATAATGTAAGCCCTTAGTCGTTATATAAACGAACACCATGGAGACCCATTAAAGGGTCAGGAGTTCTCTAAGAGATGTCAGAACAAATTACACTTCAGAAAAATCCACAAGAAATAAATGAAAAGGAGATCGTGTCTTGTCCCTGGGCCCAGAAAGGGTGATAAAACAGCTATGTTCACACATAAGCTTCATCTGCTCATCTGGAGAATGGTGTTGGGGATGTATGCCGGACCTTCAGAGTTTTGTTTCTAAAAAAGTGATGAATATCCATGAAACTCTAATAAGACAGGAGAGTTCCTAATTCTTTGGATCTCAAAATGATTCTTCTAATGAGCTATGAACAATTATAGTTACTTTAAATTATTATAATTATTCATGTGGACATTTAATTTAGGAAGTAGCATTCTTTGGAAAACTATTTCTGCAGCTTTTTAAATCGAGTTTGACGTGAAGCAGCTATGTTGCCTTTTTAGATATTTATAGAAGTGTGAAAATCCCAAATAGCACGTCAGGCTTTGCAGAATGTTACTCTACAATGACTCTGTTTCTGGCATCTGACTGGTGATAAAAAGCAGCAAAAATGTATCATTAGTTAGTTTGGGACAGGGTTTTGAGAAAGCCATTGAGAGAGTGGTACTCCCAGAGACCACGGTACCCTTTTCATTCTCCCTGTGTTTGATCTAAAGCTTTGCATCCTCTTTCCTTTAATTAAGGCTGAAGCATTGATAATACTTTTGATCTTAAATGTCTATTTACGAGAAAGTACCTGAGCTTTTCTTAACCCTCCTCTAGTGTTACCCCCAAAACCCTAACCAAAACGGGTACCCAGAGTGCCAGGGAATAACTAGTTTTCACAGATTTGCAGCATAATTTTATTCTGTTTAATAGCTGAAGTGGACCCGAGCTGAATCAAAGGGGGAAGAAGAAAGAACCTCTGAGAACTTAATCCATCCCAGAGCCACTTAAAGGTATGTCGTATTTTGGGCACAACTTGGGCCATAAAGGTAAGCACCTGAAATAACACAGATGTCTTCCTGCTGTCGTGTGGTGGTGGCAACTTCCCTGAAAACAGAGAAAAGGACCCTTTGCTCCACTTTCCTTAAAACTTTCAAAACAGTCTTCTGTTTTTAGAAAATAAGTACTAATTTAGTTTGAATCATGAATCACATACAACAGGCTACATTTTAATAAGTTTAAACCTAAGCAACCCATGCTAATGGAACAATCCATTTCTGTGGGGATTGTGAGAATATAACTATGAAGTTTTAAGGGAAGCCAGGAGGAAAAAAAAAAAAGCTCCCATGCGCCAATACAGGGTATTCTCAACACCCAGAAAAAAGCAGAGATGCTGATTTGCTTCAAGTGCTACACTGAGCCATAATTATTCTATTCATTTCCTTAGAATAATCTCTAGTATTTGTTAAGGCATACAGAGTATGGGGCTCTAGGTGAGGAGTGTTTTACCCACGCTGGGAATAGTATTGTTTTTGGAGTGTTGCAATGTTTCTTTTCCAACTGTGCATCTTTCTAGTGCACTTATCTCTGTAGAGTTAAGGAAGAAACAGAACTCCTAGACACAAAGCAGAATGTTGACCTTGCTTCAGTGAATGTCAAGGTCCTGGGTCCATAAGGAATGAGGAAAGACCAGTTATAGTGTATTAATCTGTAAACGACTCCAGCAGCATTGCGGCTATGTATTTTCAATCACTTTCTTGGTATGCCTTGTACCCAAAGGGCAGGTCCCTAACAGGTAACCGTTTTCAGGGTTTATAGCATTTACATGCTAGTGTAATTTTGCTCTTCTCTTCCGTGTGCCAATTTCTTTACAATCTGACAGCAGGAAGCAGTTTCCAGGGTTTGGAAAGTGAGCCTTTCATTGTTTCCCTTCTCAGTGGAGTCACCAATCCGTGGCGCTCAGTATTAGGAAGGTCTTGGGTTTCTTGACTTACATACAGCCTCTTTGGGTTTTGTGGGGATGTTTGGGTATTTTAGGGGAGGGGAAGACACCATAAATTTAGATTTTAAGCTGTTCTGGGACAACTTTTGTGTGTTTTTATGGAATACTTGGGGTATTTCATGCCCGGAGTCTGAAAAAGTGACAGAGGAATGAGCAGCTAGTTAATGATCTTCGTAGCTACAAGTATTTTCTAGTATATTTGCAGTTACCCCGTAATAGTGCCGAATGTGCCACCCCATGATCAGATTATCATTGTTTGCCTTTCAGCTCTGAAGTGGGTGTCCTTGATTTAACTTTCCTTCTTACCTTTCGCCATAATCATTTATACTGTTGACAGATGACCCTTCCTAAAACCAAGCCCAATTATCTCTCATTTCTTCCAATATTTCTGGGGCTCTCTGTTGTCTGAGAGGTCAACTTCTGATAGCACAGTATAACCTGATGGCCATCCCCTGGTCTGACTCCAATTTCCTTTTCAGTCTCATCTTCGGCCATGGCCCTAACTTCAGCTGCGGCCATCCGCTCTCCCTGAGCTCCACCAAGAACCTTCATGCAGTCTTTACGATCTGGATACAGAATTCCTTAACTTCCTTATTTCCCCAAGTCCCACCCATCCTTCAAGTTTTCCCTCCTCCTGAATTAATTACTCTCTCCCTCTCTCTGTTTTTTTTTTTAAACACTCTTAATCTGTTCAAAGCCTGTAACATGCTATTTATTTTCTCCAAGTCAACAGTAGTCTCAAATCAGGCACGTACCCTCACAGCCTTGAACATGGAGACTCAAAAACTAGGTTGTTCATGAATCCGACGTAGCAACTATGATTACCGTTTCCGCATTCTCCAAATCCTTTCCACGAGCAGTACTGGAATACTTATTTCCCTCATGTCTGTGAGAGACATGCGATTCTCACTCTAATATCTATGAGATCAAAACAAATTTCTTTTTCACGAGTGGTCTCTCATTGCGTCTAGTTCAGCACCTTGCATAGCTTAAATGCTTATTTTGTGTTTTAAAACAGAAATCACATTGTAAGACTGTGTTGCCAGTTTATATTTTAATGGAAAGAGGTTCTTTTTCCTTTAAAAGCAATTACAGTCCATCTTTGACTAGTTCCATAAGAAAATTTAGACATCTATTTTTGAGGATTTCTCTTGATAATATTTACACTGAACTTTAGCCTTTTGTGGGTCAATAGCTACAAACCATCAGTGGCTGCTATAACCCAGTAGTTACAAAAAGGTGGGAATTACCCTGCAAAAAGCACCGTGCGACAGAGATTCCCGTTTGGAATTATTACCGCTGATGTGGGATGTGCTAGCTAATCATTTGTATGTGATTCTTCTTTTGACAAAGCTTGTAACTATGGGTTTCTGGACCCTACCCCATAGAACTCTGTTCCAGAAGATCAAACAAAATGGAGCATCCTAACGTTGCTTCTAGCAGAGGAAGTTACTTAATTTCTCCAGGTCTCAGTTTCCTCATCTATAAACTTGTGAATTACAACTTTGTGGTAAGAGTCCCAAGAGGGAATCAATCAAAATTTTACATTGTTCTTGGACATAGCCTTGATCACTTGATCACAACGTATTAGTTATTGTTGTCTTTCTCACTGTTTTTTGCTGTTCATATAGTAGTATGTGTAACTACTGCTATTAATCTCAGGCTCGCCATCTGTCATTTCCACTTCATTTTATCAAACAAATTGTCATAATAATCCTTTGTTTGGTTTCCTTGTCTCTAGTCCTCCCCCAGTCTCTCTCTCTTTCTCTCGCTCACTCTCTCTTGATCTCCTGTTGCAATTGTTGCAAAGTTAATATTTTGAAAAGGACCAGTGACTTCACACTCTCTATTAATACATTCCAAACCAAGCCCAGCACAATATGTTCCCAGCCTAATTTTCAAGATGTTATCATCTATTGCCCTTCTCATATTCTGTTCTTTAGTCAGACTGGACTTTTTGCTGCTCCATTTTTTGTACATGTTATAATTCAACCTTCATTGGAGTTTCATCGGCACATTTTTCACAGGACGCCCGCCATGTGTCAGACATTGTTCTGGGTCTAGGGGTGCCAAGGTAATCAAAGCAAGTCCCTGTCTTCCAGGAGTGAGTGACTCCGTGTGGCCCTGGCCGGACAGATAGGGTTTGGGGTTACATCTTTTGTGATGTTTATTCCATTGGGATTACTCTTAATTACTCTTAAAATCACACCCATTCTCAGAGGCCCATTTCAAAGTAGCCCCCTATGTAAACAACATAAAAGCTCTCTCTCATTTAAAGGAATCTAATTCCTTGTCTGTTTACATTACGGTATCTGTGTTTGCGTTTTCTTGAGGGCAGAGACCATGCTTTATACACTTTTGTGTTCTTCAGTGTGCCTTATACATGGGAGGCTTTCAGCAAAGAACTTACTGAATAGCAAGGAACATATTGGTAGAATTTTAAGAGTAGTAGAACTAATTTAGAAATAGAAAAATTTCCAAAGTTTTCATGGTTCATTTTTAAAAAAGATTTATCCCCAAATATACTGAATCTAATAAGGCTTACTTGAGAGAAGCTCTGTGCTACGTAAGCTGAACAGATGAAACCACATTAAAAAGTGTGTATGTATGTGCGCGTATATATATGTTTCCAATTTAACTAGACTTAGCTTGAGGCAGTCAAGAGGTTGGTTGCTTATGGTTCTTGATGTTCTTTCCTTTTCTTGTACTGATGCCCTACAAGTATATGTGTATTAAAATATTAGCAAACTATGGAACCAAATGCCAGAAAAACAGAGACACAAATATAAAGATAAATATAGTCCGGGAGCCTGGACACTGACCAGGGCTTTCAGAAATAGCAGTAGTAGCAATGTGTCTGGGAGGAGGGTCTGTTTTTAGTACATTTGGACATGCGTCTTTAAATATGAGACACATTTCTGGAACGAACATAGGGTCCTGTGAGTGAAGTGCTGTCTTGCCTGGCTTCATTCTCACTTGAGGCTGTTACAGAGAATCAGGGAAAGTGTGAAGAGAAAGCAAAACCAAAAAGCGTTGGGTTGTCGAGACATGAAGTACGCCTCTCACACATCTGGATCCTGCACAGATGCGTCCACAAAAGCAGCCGATCTGGAAGGGGTGTTCCTCCCTTCAGCCCCCTGGGCGTCATCATTTCCATAGTTACTAAAGGAGCCACTCTGCACAACCGGCCCTGGTGTGATGGAAATAGCTTCATCAAAGCAATTCTCTGCCCCTCTGAAAAGCATACAGATTATTAAGAGATGTCCAGAGTTTGTGTTAATGATCCTATGACTTATGTGATCACAATTACCGCTAACGAAATAGGTGTCAGAGTCAACATATTACATTCAGGACTTCCTATCAAAGTAATAATACATAAAGAAGAATTTAGGAGGATTGTAGTAAATTCAGTAATTGCCTTTATTATACTCTTGGGTAGAGCATTTTTAATGAGCCAATCTTATTTGTTTGTTTCAATGCTTTTGATTTTTTTGAAATCAGTGAAAAATTTAGCGATTTGGCCGCTACAGTACCAAATTAGGCATGTAACCAGATGATGCCTACATTGAGAAAGAAAAGCTGAGTTCATTTCTTTTTCTGAGCCCCTTTACATAAGCGTGTTCATTAGAACACCAGAGCCTTATCTATCAAGGTTATTAAACCGTTATGCAACAATAAAACTTGATTTCCAAATAATGTCCCATGATTAGGCTTATTTTATTTTGATAAAGCCAGGTTGGCTACACATTTTAAGGTAAAGCGAGAGAAATAGCTTGTTCAGGAAAGATCATTAAAGCCAAAGAAAACCACCTCAATCACCGTTTTGAAGTCCTGGGTACTGTTTGTCCCCGAATCTGCTCCCGCCAGCTCTTACGCTTCCTTTGATGACTAGCTCTCGTGGGAATATGATTGGCTCTTAAGATTAAACCCATCCTGGTGGTGTAACCCTTGACTAGGGGGACTGGTAGTACAACCACTTGAAATATAAATGGTCAATTTCTTAGAGTTTTAGTAAACCTATGGAAAATAACTTCTGTAGACATCATTAGATTGTTAAATTTTTTTTTTTTTTTTTATTCCAAAAGCAAAGTGCTTGCTTTCTAAGTCTGTGAGTCTATCCAACCGGCCCAGGGACTTGGTTAAGGTTCTCTCATTCGTCTTTGGAGAACAGAAGATTTAATATAATGCCAGGAACTGTGTTCCCTAAAAAAGCCTAGTGTGTGGTATTGTCGAGAGACTGTGGCCATGGATGGATACCTTCGAGTTCTAGTTCTCCATCTGTCACTGAGGCAAATGCTTTCACCTGGCTACGGGTGCATACGAGCCCTTGGACTGACAAACAAAAAACCGTATTCATGGATGAGGATCACTTGAAAAGATTTTGCTAAGGTCTGCCTTTGTCTTTTTGTCTAACTGGTCATTGTGATGACTGTTGTGTTCTTGGTGAATACCGGTAAAAACATATCTCGCTTCCTCTACCCTGGAAGCCTTCTTGTTTCTTCCTTGGGGGTCAATAAGATTCTTTTCGGGGCAGGAGCCAAGCACAGGGCCTTGTTTCTAAACGTGTTTAACCAAATGCTTCCTGCATTCACCTAGCTGTCACAAAATGATGCACAATAGCACTCATTATTTTAATTCCTATTTCTAAGGTTAAGCATGCTGATTCTCAAATCAGGAAGAAAACAAATGAAGGTGAAATGTTATTTACTGATCTGCTGTGAGATCTCACAGGTTTCTCATTAAATTGCACCGTTAGTCTTGTGTTCAGCAATTTGGAGACAGGGAAACAGCTGAAAATCTGAACTGTCAGTCCCGTCCGCTCCACCAGGAGGCAGAGGTGGCGGCCTCATGCCTCACCGTATCTCCAGCACACAAACCATGCTGACCACACACAAGGAGCCAGTACATGGGTTCCAAGGGAACAAGTAGAAGAATGAATACAGCCAGCCCTCCAACCTTCCTTTCCTCAGCTGTAAGATAGAATGATGTGATCTATAAATATTTACTACTGATGGTGCCAGAATTAAGTGATATATGTAAAGTGTTTAGCACAGAGAATAGTGTATAAAACTTCTATGGCTGGTAATCATTATCTACTGACAGGAAAGCCGTATCTCTGGTTCGTAAACTGCTTTTTAAAAATTTTATTGCTCACTCTCCTTTATTTTCTTATATGGTAAAATTCAAGTCCTACTGGTATTAACAAGTAAAACTCTTGTTCAGGATAAAGTTGCTAAAAACCTTCCCATATGCATACTGGAAAAACGCAATCTAGACTTTCATTGACTTTCTACTCATCTCTCTCTGGGCCAGTGGAGCAAATCTCCCCTCTTGCAGAGGGCTCCCCTCTGAGGGCCTGGAGACGGGATTTTCTTCTGAATTTTCATGTTCTGAATGAGTAAGAGCAGAACTAGATGCTTCATGCCTTCTCTGTCCACTTTGTCCTTATGTAGACTGACTGAGGAAAAAACATCCCTCTCCCTTTGGTCAATTGATGGCCACAGTTGTGTGGGAATGTGAATTACAAACACTCTAGGTCAGTTAATTCTAGAAAACCATGCAATCCAACCTTTGTTTTCAGCCTGAGCAATACAAGAAATAGCACAGGACTTCAATTTCCTGGGAAGGTGCTGTTTTACCCTTTCTCTTTTTCTTCTTACTTAGTCGAGTGACTCACGTTCCAGATGGTTCTGCCCAATTTTAGAATTATCATGATCTACTTTGTAGAAAAAAAAAAACCTATCACATTTCACATACAGTGATTTATGTAATTTATTTCAAGGAATGAGAAAAATACAACACTCACTGCCGAAGAACTTCTGGCTCCTTTCACTTGTAGTATTCTATCATGGGGGTGGACTGTGACATACTTGTTTACTGTATAGTTTCCTGTGCAGGTAATGAATTTACTTTCTTAAAGATTACGTAATGATACGAAAAAAATAGTCTCAAAACAATGAAGTGCGAAATGGATTTCAGTACTGACGGTGTAATTCTAATTTTGTTTTTTGAAAAAAAAAAGGTTACTATGAATTAAAAATGATATATATAAGCACAATCCCTAAATGTTTATTTTTATCATCTCAACAATGGGTTGAAGTTTTGTAAAAATCACCTGCTTTTCTTTTTTGTGAAACCATACCTTCTCCCACTCACAGGGACACTGTCAGGACACCCAAGAAACTTGACTAAGTAAATTTTCAGCATTTATGAATCTTCAAAAATAGAGACAACATATGCATTCAATGAAATGTAATGGAACACTGATCACTCAGCCTTCCTGACAAGAAGTCCTTGAGTGAGTTTGTTTTTTTTTAAGTTTCTCAGAGAAAAGACAGTCAGAGATTCCTCACGTGACCCAGTGCGGGCCTAGGAGAGGAGGCCCGTGACGCAGTGGTCAGTTTGCTCTGCGCATGTCAGAGCTGGGACTTGGGTCAGCTCAGCACGGGGCCCTGCCCCAGGCGTTCCCAGACTGGGCATATCCAGCTCCAATGCAGCCTCACTTTGGAGCTGGGTCCCCAGGCACTTGTCCTGCTGGTTGGAACAGGGGAACAACTATCCCTTGTGACACCTGGAGGGGGTTTTATCCTGACTTACCTGCCCAGCAGTGTTTTACCCAAATACCATTGTTAATGATAAAGTGTTATATATATAATATATATATTATATGTGTATATCATAAACCTATCTTTATGTATATCATAAAAATATGTTTCATGTATATAATTGGTATGTATATTAAACTGATGTTACCTGCTTACTGAGTATTTTTCATAGAGAAACTACTAAACAGTTCTTTTTCTTCTATTAGGGAGCAAAATGACTCATGTCAATCACTACTTTGCATGTTTTTCTTTTGGTCAAGTATCCATACTCTTTTAATGACTTTCTTTAAAACCTCCGTCTCTCAGTGTTTAACTTAAATCCTTCCTTTCATCCATGACACAGAGCTTACTTCAGTGCACAGTCCCATCTGGGCAGATTCTAATCCAGAGGCTCTAACTCCGCCTACCTCCATGGGAGACGCTGGATGTGAGAATAGAACACTCCTCTCAACAGAAAAGAAGCTCAGATGGTTAATGCAAATGAGGAATTTCAATTGGCTTTGAACAGAACCTAATGCAAAACAACCACCTTATAAATCACTTTCTTTTGTATCAACTTATCAAAACATTTATGAAATGGCTTCGCACTGTCACACCTAACTAAGCCTCTTGGTATTTACTTTTTAAGTGGGATTCTCTGTGTCCTTGTACAATGTCTGCCCTCATGTAATGACCAAACATGGACTTTTAGGAAGTGGCTCTCTTTTCTCTTCTCTCTCTCTCTCTCTGTGTGTCTCTGCCTTGTGTCTGTCTCTTTCTGGATACACAGTCAAACCAGTGTGCAGATGAAGGACCAAAGTATCACACAGATTAATATTGTAGATTGTGGCCAATAAATTATACAATCTGATAACTGTGCCCTGATATCTGATCCCCTTTCTTGAAAAATATGCACATTTAAAACCTGATTTACAATTAAGGAAGTCAAAATTTTCCTTTTAAAAATAACATATCAGTAGAAAATGGAAAGTTCAGTGGAGAGGGTGACCTTATGAATTGTTGGCATGGGAATGAGCAACTAACTGCAGGACATTCTGCAGCGCTTCAGTCAGAGCCAGCGAGGGACGCAGCGGGCCGTGGACACGCTCACGCCCTGGTGGATGGTCTCAAGACTGTGTGCGGAAGGGAAGGGCACCAAAGTGACAGGAAAGGTGGCAAAACAAAGAATGATCTCCTACAGGATGACCACAGTCCTTAGGAAAAGCGGTACTCCTCCCTGCCGGCTTCAAGTTCACGGGATATTCTCTAGGGCTTGAAGTAGTTTGCAATTTCTCAGGGAGACCAAAGTGCCTCGGTGACAGTGAGCGGTGATTAGTCTTTGGTGCTCTGGTCTCACTCAGAAATAATCTGGGCCAGGTGGGCCAATTGTGCCAGTGAGACATTAGGCCATGGCCTTCTGTGGCCCCTACAGAGGGTGCCCGGTCCCTGGATGTGGGAGGGGGTAAGTGCTGAGTCTGGGACTGAAGGCTGTGTGCTGAGCTTATGATACATTCTTTGTGACATATATTTGTCAGATAGATAGGTAGGTAGGTAGATAGATAGATAGATAGATAGATACAATAGATAGATTGATCTACATATATTCATTATGTGCATTTGCTATGATATATTATTCAAATTTAGATGAGTGAATACTGGATTAGGGTGTGACCTAAATCAAGCACTTTTTGGAGACAGGCAGACACACAAGAAGAGCATCACAACATGATACGAAGCGAAATAAGTAAATCAGAAAAAAAAACAGGAACTGTATTATTCCATACGTAGGTGGGACATAATAGTGAAACTAAGAGACATTGATAAGAGTGTGGTGGTTACGGGGGGGGGGAGGGGGGAATGGGAGAGGGATAGGGGGTGGGGAGGGGCACAAAGAAAACAAGATAGAAGGTGACAGAGGACAATCTGACTTTGGGTGGTGGGTATGCAACATAATTGAACGACAAGATAACCTGGACTTGTTATCTTTGAATATATGTATCCTGATTTATTGATGTCACCCCATTAAAAAAATAAAATTATTAAAAAAAAAAAAATTTAAATTAAAAAAAAAAAAAAAAAAAAAAAAAAAAGAAGAGAAACACATGACAGTGAGCGAGGAGAGATGCTGCCGTAGCCCAGGAATGCCAAGGGTGCCCAGCACCCAGAGCAGCTAGAGACAGGTGGGGCACGTGCTTCCCTGGAGCCTCCAGAGGCAGCGTGGTCCCACTGAGCCTCGGTCACTGAGCAGCTTGTTGCTGAAGCACACACACAGAGACCGCCTGAGCAGCTTGTTGCTGAAGCACACACAGAGACCGCCTCCGGCCCTGCCAGCCCCACGCCCGGCGGCCGCGCTCCCCCACGAGGACAGGACAGCGTACCTTCTGAAGAAATGCACCCAGATCAGAATGGTATATGAGTCTGTCCTATTCTGGTTCTAGAAAAGAAATGTCACAGTAAATAAGGGGGTGGGATCTGCCCCACAATCACAAAACAACCCAAACAGCAGTGAAATCATACTGAGGAAGATGCAAGTTTACAATTACATACATGTATCCATATAAAATATACTTTTTTTCTCTACAAGATTTAATACCTACTTATCAGGAAAAACCTATAAAAAGGAAACTGCAAATACCGAGGTGGGCAAAGGGAGGGTTGCAGTTGTGACACTAATCCATAGAGATACAGGAACCAACTGGGTTGTGCACTCTCACACCGGCAACCCTACTTTTGCCCACCCTGTCTTTGTCATTATTTTTAGTGGGTTACAGACCACGAGTCACCCTAATTTCAAAGGGAAGGGTCAGTTGAGGCTGTTTTACCCAGGGTGGGTCTTAGGAGGGCTGAACGGGCAGTGTGACTTTAGCAGCCCTGATCTGGTTTGCTGATTAATTTCCACTTTCCTTACCCCTTTATTTAAAATAAAAAGTCTCGGACAGTGCCGCCGATCAGCACTGGCTAGAATGGACACGCAGTCAGTCTAGCAAAGACCACAGCGTTGACACACGTTATACCTGCCTTTTCCAGTATTCCCAAAGCTGTGTGGAGCAGAGCAGTAGGGGAGGAAGGTATAAAGGACAAGAGGGAGCAAGCCCGTTTCCTGCCGGATGAAGTCTGTTCTCTCGGGGACCCTCCCCGCTCCCCGCTGAGCGCTCTGACATCCTCTCTCCTGCCAAGGCCAATCCCTGCTGTAAGGAGACCCCTCGGCTTGTCTCCCTCCTCACAGCGTCTTTCCTTAATATTCACACCAGCTCTTAATCATTCCTTTCTCTGCAACTGGCATCTTTGTAGCCCGGATTCTTTTCACAAACTGCAAGTCACCTTTCAGGGTCTGCTCTTGCAATGGAAGGGGGTCCAGTCGCTTGTCTGACTACATACAACTCGACAATCTGCTAATAGAAGGTGAACGCTCTCTCAGGTAAATTATGTTTTAAGCCAGACATCTGTATTTTCTAAACACAGGACGGACCCCATGGGCAGGCATTGCAGACCAAGTAGGAGGGAGGGTCATGGGATGTGGGGCTCCCCGGGGGCCAGTGGGCTCTCACCAGGGGTCCGCCCATCTCATCATGAGGCTGATGCCTAGTCAGCCCTGGTTTTATGGTGAGAAGCAATATGTGTTTCTGCAGATAAATCAATCCTCTAACAGCAATAAATACTCCATTTTAACAACCTAGAAGATTTGCTTCAAATGACTCATTGTAAGCTGTTTTTTCCCCTTCTGGGCAGAATACTATTTGCAGGTGTCTGCAAATTTGGCAAGAGAGTGGGTTTCCTAAATAGAACCATTCTGACAACTAGGAGAAGAAGGCAAATTGCACAAACACACACACAGTCACACAGAAGTCTTCATTCAAATGCATCTGTTTCTACGTTAAATTTTAAATCGCTATTCCTGGTCTATATTCCTGAGTGTGTGTGTGTGTGTGTGTGTGTGTGTGTGTGTACTTTTGTCTCCTTTATCTAGTGTTGATCAAAATAAATGTTGACCTACAGCTAACTAAAATTCTGTGCATTTGCCTTGATGGTGTGTAGATTTAACAGTTGCAGTTAACAAATATCTCATAAAATATTTAGAACTTAAACTTTAATACCAGACTAATTGTTGCCAAGTTACCTACAACCCAACTGTAGCACTCACGGTAGTAACACCTCGCTCACTGTGTGCCAAGCTCTTTCTCCAAGCTTTCATGTTAACTCAGGTAATCCTCCCAACACTACCAGACGGGGCTGTTGACAGGTGCCAAGTTCCCTGGGTCTAAGTAAGGGACAGGGTCTCCCACACAGGCAGCCTGGCCCTGGAACCCAAGCTCACACGTCCTCTGCTGTGGCTGTGTGAAAAGTGTCCCTTAGTTATAATCCTGAATAGTTTGCTTGTCATGGCTTCTTGAGTGCTTTGAAGATGTGATCTGTTAACTCTGCAGTTATTTCATCCTTAAAGAGTACTAACCACTAACCTTCCTGCAGGAGTTCTGGAGCAAGTCTGGGCTTGTGCCAAACTTAAAAAAAAGTATGCTTTGCAACTAAGGCATTTATAGGATTGAAACAAATAGCAACTTGATGTCCTCATTTAAAAATTAAGGGTAACAGAATATGCCACCCCAAAACAGGCCTTTAGTATATATTGATTATTTTGAGCTATAGGCTCTTGACAAACAGTAAGTCAGGGAGAGGTTTTCCCTGAACTCTCATGATCTGCAAACAGACAGAACCTCTGAGAGACACTCAATTGTCATCTTTTCTGGGCAGCATCACCAGCCAGGGAGGACGACTTGTCACAGGAGAGAGGACTAGATGTGGACACCACACCCAGACACACCTTGTCACGAACCATCATACCTCCCATCTGTTCTTCCAAGAGCCCATTCAGCTTTCCTAAAAATCATTTTTTCTCCCCTAAGAAGCCTAGGTCCCCTCCCCTTTCCATATTAAGATGTGTTTTGTTTTGTTTTTCTGTAGTGGGGGGGGGGGGAAGAGAGATGAGAAGCATCAACTTGTAAATGTGGCATTTTTTTTACTTGTTCATTGGTTGCTTCTCAAATGTGCCTTGGAGGGAAGGGGAGGGGGCCTCAAGCTGAGCCAGTGACCCCTTACTCAAACCAGTGACCTTGGGCTTCAAGCCATCGACCTTTGGGCTCAAGCCAGAGACCATGGGGTCATGTCTACCATCCTATGCTCGATCCGGCAACCCTGCAATTAAGCTGGTGAGCCTGTGCTCAAGCCAGCGACCTCCGGGTTTTGAACCTGGGACCTTGGTATTCCAGGTCGATGCCCTACCCACAGTGCCACCATCAGTCAGGCTAAGATGGTTTTTAAGCCTGAATTCTAAGCCACTTGGGGAGTTACTCATTTTTCTCTGGATATCTCCCATACACAGATGAAGTATCTGTGCTAATAAATTTGTCTGTTTTCCGCATGTTAATCTATCTCTTATGACAGGGATCTCAGCTAAGAGCTCAGAAGAGTCCAGGGGCAATTATTTTTTCCTCCCCTGCCAACGTTTTCCCTGGTCTGAGAGAGCTTCACGTTAAAGGAAGTCTGTTCACGAAGGAATGGGGTGTTCTGGAGGTTTCTGAGCAAACCTGAGGACCCAGGAGAAAGCAGGACGGGCAAGTGAGTTTTAGGGAGTAACTGAAGCTGATGCCGTTCAGCGATCACAACATCAGTTTCCATTTGTATACTTTACGGGCCTGAAAATGAGGCTTTAGACAGTATACCTACCCCAAATGGAGCCCAGGCTGGATGAGGCCCAGGCTCAGGGTGTGTACTATGGAGGACACCAGCCCCATTAGGCTTCTAGAGTCGTCCTGAGTGGCTTGTGCAGCCCCAGGCCACTCTGACACAACCCACTCAAACCCTAGGGTGCTCTGTGGGTGAGGAATACACTTTCCTCTACCCTCAGGGTTCTTCTAGCTGGTCTAACAATCAAATAAGACAGGTCAGCCAGAGAACCAAGTTCAATACATACATATGGGTGGGAACCCCTCATGCATGAGAGAGCCAGAGACCCCACATGCAGGAGAGGTTCCGAGAGAAAGGGGGACGGAGGGATATAAGACTTCCTGAGCTAGGGATGGGGTGACTCGCCTTTGGGGCTTCAAAGGGTCACTGCAGGATGATAAGAAGAACAGAAGTTTAGGAAATAGAAATGTGTCCTGCCCTGCGGACAGGTCAAATGAGGTTATCTCTGGTCATCTCTCATTCTGCTTAAGGCCCCTGTTCCAAGGTCTTCTAGATAGTGAAAGGGAGGGGCAGAAGTTTCTCTCGAGCCTGAAGCTAAAATTGCCTTTAGCTCAAAACAAGCGGCATATCACAGAAGCACATCTTGGGGTGACTAGCTCTGAACCCCGACAATTCCAGACCATGCTTAAGATTCACTTGTTTATATTGATACCTACTCACTTCACAGCCAGTGCAGAGCAAAATAACCCCTCAAAAGTAACCAAAACCAAAACCAAAATGAGCCATCCACACAACTGCTCCCTGTAGGCATGTAAACAGAAAGGGTCCCCGACCAGGGAGCCCCCCACTTCGCCTAACAGCAGCACACTGACTGGCGCAGTACCTCCCTCTGCGCCCAAGTACTGACATCCGTACTCGGCCTCAGCAGGGCCAGCGAGGTATCGTGAAGCATCCGAGTCCTGGGTCTCTGCTAGAGTTTCCAACCTCCTTTATGAGAGAACAGTCACCAAGGCAAGAACTGGGGACATTCCCAGGCATCGAGATGGCTCACAATTTCTCCCTTTTCCGAGATAATTTCAGTGCTCTCAAAACACTGTTTCTTTTGCTGTTTTTCGGGACAAGAGAGAGAAGAGGTTGATTTTCCAGGGATTGTTCTGCCGTGGCACCTCGACTTCCCGCTCCCCCTGAGCCTGCTGACTGCTGGGGCCGGAGGGCAGAGGCGGGGCCAGGACGGTGGGACATCGAGCAGCCCCCCCCCCCCCCCGTGTCAGGCCGGCCGCCCCCCCCCCCCCCCCCCCCCCCCCCCCACCCGGTGTCAGGCCGGGCCTGTGCCTTCCGACCTCAGGCCCAGGGCGGCGGGACTGCGTAGGGAGGCCTGCACTGGCAATACGGCTACTAGTCAAAGGAAGTGAATTCTCTGGGGAAAAGTTGGGGATGGAGAGCAGAGGCAGAGGATTCCAACCTTATAAAACAAACAAACTTAAAACACTGTTTTTTCAAAAAGTAGGTGGTCTGTGAGGCCCCTAAGGGCTGAGTCCTCATTCTAAAGCACAGGTGGGACCTTAGGTGCACAGGGCGAGGTCCCAGCTGCAGACAAGGAGGGCACCCTCCCGGGGGTTACAGTTTGTATAGCGGAAGAGCGGGTGCAAGCAATGGAAGGGCCTTCCCATCCATAAAGCAAGGTCTCCAGAAAACCAGGCTCTGCTACCCTCTGTAAAGCCAGTAGCCGCGGCCACCATCAAGCCGCCTGGCCCATGCAGGTTCAAATTTGATTCGGACAGACACTAATGAAACAATGGAGCCAAGAACTGGTGGGCCATTAGCTTTAATCCTAGCTTGCACCCGGTGGGCAAGAAATATACACAGTGGGAAAACACTTCCCTTTCCATTCAGGGCTCCCAAAGCCACTGACTTATCCGAGTCTCCTAGAATCAAAAGGTTCCTACTTCACCAGCCTTATTCACCTCTGTTCCCCATCTCCTTCTCTCTGCACAAACTGGCTTCTCCTTCAGCACTCCACCATCTTGGCTGCTTCTCCTCTCCTCCATGTGGCCTTTCTCTGCTCTCCTCTCTAATGCTAATCTCAGGAACCGAGAGAGAGCATGCTCCTGGTCTGCCCCATCTTATAGTGTAGAAATCAAAACCTTTAATCCAATATATTTATACAAACAAGAAAGTCTCTGATACAAAGTCTCTTAGGGTGGGAAAGGCTTAGTCTTAAAACTAAGCCTTAGGGTATAACAACCCTGCCTGTTTACAGCCAGTCCCCTACACCCAATGCAAACTCTACGTGAGCAAACCTATATACCATATTTATAAACTTATTTTAACCAACATCCTCTGAGGACCTAGAACTCCTGTTGAGCTCAAAGGTGAAACAAAGGGTGGAAAAGAAAAGGTAATAATACTGTAAAGCCAGTAGCCACAGCCACCATCACAGACGCCTGGCCCTAGCAAGTTCGAATTTGATTCGGACAGACGGTAATAAAACAATGGAGCCAAGAACTGGTGGGCCATTAGCTTTAATCCTAGCTCACACCCAGCAGGCGAGAAATACACACAGTGGGAAAACACTTCCCTTTCCATTCAGGACTCCCAAAGCCACTGACTTATCCGAGTTTCCTAGAATCAAAGGTTTCTACCTCACCAGCCTTATTCACCTCTATTCCCCATCTCCTTCTCTCTGCACAAACTGGCTTCTCCTTTAGCACTCCACCATCTTGGCTGCTTCTCCTCTGCAATGCTAATTTCAAGAATCGAGAGAGACAGAGAGAGAGAGAGAGAGAACGCAAGCGCCCCTGGTCTGCCCCATTTTAGAGTGTAGAAATCAAAACCTTTAAGCCAACATATAAATAAGGAAGTCTCTGATACAGAGTCACTTATCTGAGGCATAAATGGAATTCCTCATAAGACTGCACCACCCCACATCATGCAACAGTCAAGGGTGTGGGGAAAAGCTTAGTTTTAAAAAGATCTTAGTATTAAAAGGGCGGGAAAGGCTTAGTCTTAAAGCTAAGCCTTAGGCTATAATGACTGCCGGCTTACAGCCTGTCTCCCACACCCAATGCAAACTATTAAGCGAGCAAACATATATATCATATTTACGAATTTATTTGACTGACAAATACCATGAAGCTTCCTCACAATAAACGAACCTTTCCACTCTCCACTGGGCACATGGAAACACACTTTGTTGACTCCAAGTACGAGACAGAGAGAAGCTCACTGGCTTACTTACTGGTTTGAAGGACTAGTCGCCAGTTGCTTAACACTGTCAACGAAACTGCTTTCCACAGTACAAGACACTGAACTACTGGACGAACACTCTGGGAGGACCCACAGAGCTAACTAAGCGAGACCAGCCACAGAACAGTCTCGTGATTTCCACCTCTTCTCCTCCAACAACTGCCTGCGCTTCTGGTTCGGCTGTGGGCAGCTGCGTCTGCACGCTCTGAGCATGCCCACGCAGACACCGTGCTGACCCTAGAACGCATCATTTACATTCTGAGCAATCTTCATGTAAATGATCGGGGTGCTAAGCTCCCAGGGTCATTCAAATATTTTCTGAGAGATTGGCTGCTTTAAGTTCTTTCTCAGGATGCCATGTGTTCCATTTTTGCCCCGAGCAGATGACAGGCTGGGCATTCCAGGAGGGGCTTGGTTAATGTAACTCAGCCCTGTCGGAAGTGAAGGGACGGGCCCACCGGCCAGTCTCTGCCCAGGGTTTTCCCTACTTCTCCAACAGCCAAAGCAAAACTTGCTGTGTGGTTCTGCAACCCGGCAAGCTTAGAAATATGTTCCAGCTTTCTGCTCTGCCGAGTGTTTCAGGAACAAAATTACAAAACTCCTTTCTTCCTATTTCATGCCAAAAAAATGTTACCTCTTAAATATTTGTTCCTATCTCTGGCTACATGTTCAGGATTTCTTTATTTTCTAAGAATAATAATTTTTTTCTGGAACATAAAAATGCCACTTGCTCTATCAGATCAAACATCTCTTTATATAGAAGAAGCATCTGAAACATTCCGCCAGTGGCTCTAAGGAAGGACCTTTACTTAATATGATTTTAAAAAAATTACATGTGATGAACTATGTGGTCTTTGAATTCTTTTTGTGACTCTCAGTGGAAAGTTCAAGCTCATTTTATAACACTTTAAATTCTACTCATTTTTTCCCCCTCATTGTCCTGTTACAAGTCCCTTTCACCAGAAAGCATTCAACAAGAATTAATTTCTGTCTTTGACCATAATAATACCTTGGAGATGGAGCCAATGAAAGGGAACCCTCTGGGTTCCAATCTCGATTTGTAATTTAGCTGCAGCTGGGGGGTTCAGCTGTTGAGGTTTTGGGCACTCTAGTATTAAAAAAGTGTGAACGTGCAAATTAGCTGTCAAGTTTAATAGAAAGAGAATAATGCGGCCCAGAGCTGACTTGTTTCTGTAGCTGGTGTCCTACTGATCTGGCCTTTAGGTAAAGCAAGACACACAGAAACACCGAAAAGCAGCAATTTGTAAGGAGTTGTTTGGTAAGTTTTTTTTGTTTGTTTGTTTTTTTACCAGCTCAAAAACATAATTACGTTCACAAAGTCAAAAAGCAAATAAACAATCTTAGAGTCAAGAATAGAGGACAAAACAGAATCATGCTTGAAGACGCAGTAATAGCTACACAACTCAATTGTGATCCATATTCACAGAGAAATAAATTGTAAGGCGTTAACTCTCATAAACCCACTAACAGCCTGGTAAAAATACACTACAGACTTAAAGCTTCACATTGGGTAACTTAATGTATGGTCATTAGTTCCTGATATTTAATGAATCATTGTAGGTAATTCTACTGTAGGTGGAAAGCATTCTATGCTGATATGTTATATTATTGCTAGTTGGCTGGTTAATTTTTAAAATCTCTGTGTGTTTGTTAGTGTGTAAAGGTGTGTGTGTGTGTGTGTGTGATTGGGATGGAGGGAGCTATGGGCCTTTATAAATGGTTCCCTCTAAACTTCCTGGCTTGAGAAACTTTGTCATTCCTTTTAAAATCTCAAAACACAAGCGTATTATATTTGGAGAGCACACAACGATGAGGAGACGGAGACATTTCAGAAAGAGCACATGACAATAGGATTCTGAAATGTCACAGAGTTGCTTCAGAATAACCCAAGAGTCTCTCAAAGATTAACGACATACTGAGAAGCTGGAGGAAGTAGCAAAGCTGTTGTGCTTGTCTTCAGCCCACTGTCACCCTCCCCAAGTCACACCAAATAAAATTTCCGCCCCTCTCCTAGCTTATTATCCCACGGCCCTTTCCCCCTCACGCATGGGGAAGTAGGCATTTACATTTTGAAATGTCAAGCATCTCAGAACACTTACGTTTTGTTGAACCAGGTCTCCCATGGTAAACGATGAAACCCAGCACAGCGAGCCTGCCTCCTAGGACCGGCAAATCAGCATCGTGATACACCCAAGCCAGAAATAATACCCTTCATTTGCTGCAATTGGGTTAGTATCAGTGCTATAAAAAATAGATGATGGAAAACCGAAGCCCTCGACAGAAATACAAGTCTGCCGTGTGTGGCTTGCACAGGACTGGAGCACAGTGAAGAGGTGGTCTTGTCTATACACTGAACTTGGGCTTCGCCTGTGCTGGCCGGCAGATGCACGTGCACAGCGTCCTCCTGTGGTCTGGGTACAGATCATTTGCATAAATGACAGAGCTAGGCACATGCGTTCCTGTTAGATGTCACCTGACACAGAAATTTCAGCCTATGGAATATCTCTGTGCAGTGGGCAGGCCAAGTTATTTATGGTGCTTGAGATTTTCTCTTTGTTTTTGCAAAGAAAAAAAAAAGATGATTTCCAACAAAAGAATGATCTGTGGCTGTGGCACAAGGAAAGCTGGAAGTCAGGGAAATAAAGGCTTGGAGGTCACCTGGTCAGCGCTGCAGCATGGAGTGATGTTGGGAGGCCAACATGCCAAATAAGCGCCACAGACCAGCTGTAACCGCGTGTACTGGTCCTTCGGCTTAGAATCTGAGTCCAAAAATGTGCAGAGAAAATCTAACAAAAACTTGCAGAATGAGGATCTGTGTCTGGACACTGATACGTGAATGCATAATATGACATGAGGACAGAAAAAAGCAACGTCGTTTGAAAAACTCTAACATTACATAAGAGAGAACAAGAGGAGTCAGGAAGGAAACTGGCAGAGAGAAAAATGCATGAAGAACACCTTCCGCCCCCCCACTACTTCCGGTGATGCGCCTGAGACCCGCCCCCCTCCCCACCGGTCACGTGCACCCTTGCTTTTGTGTCCCTTGATGGGCCGTTGCACAGGAGTCTACAAAAAGTAAACTATCAATACATGTTTCTTCTCATCCTCTCCTTTATTTCTGGTCCACTAGGTTGGACCAACCCAGCCATAGACCACGCACTGGTCAGCTCACAAGAACGCACTTGAGAGCTGGCCTCAGCGCTGAGCCTTCCGATGCTCATCGCCTCCTCCCCCCCCTGGTCCTGGCCGGCCTCGACCTCCTCATCTCTTACATTTCAGAGTCCCCGTGGCTGGATGCGGCCTCCAGCCCCTCTGAGCTTGGAGGCTCTTCCCAGTGGCCCCACTGGCCTCGCTCTGACGTTGGTGGCTCCGCTCCCTGCATCATTTCTGACTTAACAGCCTCACTGGCTTCTTCCTTCTGCTCCTTGGGGGTGAAGATCACAATTTCCAGGTCTCGGGGTCAGTCCTGGCACCAAGAGTGTGGGTGTGGAGTTCCAACCCCCCTCAAGAGTTCTGTCTTTCAACCCCCCGGCTGGCGCTTCAGGGCTACTCAATTCCTCCAGTAAGCAGTCAGGAAGAACCGAAACCACACCAAGCCCCCTGACCCACGGAAAGGGAGCACTCACACACATCAGGAGCCCTGGCTGTGGGGACAGACGTCTGACTTTGCATCTCGTTCTCACCCAGGATCGGCCACTTAAACCTTGGCCATCACAACATGGGGACAGTAATAGTAACTGCTTTACTGGTTGCTCTCCCTCACTCATGCATTTGCTTATTCATCCAGCAGATATTTATTGAGTCCCACTACTACGTCTTAGCGAACAGGAATCCAGAACTGATAAGAGTCCATGCTCTCAAGGAGTTTGAAGATCACTGATAACATAAATCACCTGTACCATTCACCTCAGTGCCTTTGACATAGTAAATACTCAAGTGTTGTTGGCTATTATTATAACAACAATAAGTTTTTAGGAAAGGTTTAAACTTTGGGAAAAAAAGATATATCTCCTATAGTAAAAAGAAAAAAATATATAAGAAAGACAAGAAAGAGGAGTATTTGGTAAAATCATTCATGCATATGACATGAAGTAGATTCTGAATGCTGTTTGATGTGATGCCGCACAACTGGAACACGCGTTTGCACAACTGGAACACACGTTTGCACAACTGGAACATGCATTTGCACAGTCCCTCCCTACGCACACCGCCTGACACCGGCACACAGCTGCACGACCTTCGGCATGAGTCAGCACCCCCCTTACTCTAGAGAGCCACTGAGCGCCTGGCCCCTGGCAGCACAGAGCCCTTGGGGCACAGTCCACACCAGCTCCAGTTTCCTGAGAGAGTATCTCATTTCCACCCACCCACAAAAGCACCCTGGATCTGAACCTGAGATCGCAAGATCAGACGGTGGGGGAGATAGAGGTTTCACTGTCCTGCTTAAGTCACCACCTTTTCACATGCATTTCCATTTATTATTATTATTATTATTTGTAGCATCCTAGTAAGGCAGACTTGTTTTACATCTTGCTGCTTGAGGACATTTGTGATTGCGAAGACATTTGACCTCACTAAGTTTTGGCATGGCGTGTGAACCGAGAGTGTTGTAGCTCCTTCCTCTTTCTTGTGGTTCGACCTGATGCCTGATAGCAGTTGACGTCGCAAAGACTGCTCTACCTGCTACCTGACTGCTCCCTAAGATGACGGAGAACAGGACCAATAACCCCTCAGTCAAGCAGTCTTATACCAGGTTGAGTCCTGTAATCGTTCGTTCCACATTGCCTTTCACTGCTGAGGGTGAGATCTGAGATGACTGACACCTCCGTTCAGTACATACACACAAAGTAGTTTAAAACTTGGTTTCTTCCCTTCACAGTCTGCTCACTACTCTGCATTCTTCTGTCCACTCACGCAAATTCTATGTTATAGACAGGGTTTGGGTATCAAAAGTGTGGTTGAACAAGACAAACTTAAAATTCACTGTATTTTCTCCTTCTTCTTCTCCTCTTTCCCTCCCCTTCCACACCACCCTTCATCCTTTCCTTCTTCATTTTTATTTTTTATATTTTGTTATTCTGACTCCCACTTTTGCTTCCTAAAAGCTCATGGGCTTGCATGCTGTTATCCCTGTACACTGTGATCATGTGAGTGCTGGTGGGTATAAGTCCATTATGCCCGGTTGTCTGTTACCGCATTTCTGTAGGATTTGGAAACACAGTCACTCTGTGCAGCCTCTTCCAGGGTCCCAAGGATATTGATGAGTATTGGATCCAGTCTTCTGTATTAGGCAATCAGTGTGTGACTGTGATTATATTATATATAGTAGAATACTAGCTTAATACATGCAAAGAATTTGAATATTATTTTCATGGGTAAGAAACAAAGTAGAAGCAGGCAAGTAGCATTTCTCTTGCTGGTATATTTTATTTTTTAAGCTCCTCCCTCCCCACGTGGTTTCCGTTTTACCTTTGGCAACTAGAGATATCCCTGGGCTGTCCCTGGACATGATTTACTGACAAATGCCTCCTGCACAATGATGCACGTTTCCACCCGCACAGTGAAGGCCTCCACCTACAGAATTCTTGGACGAGAACTGGAGGAAGAGAGCCAGAGAACCCCAACAAGATGGCGTTCTTTCTCAGAGGGGCGCAGACAGTGGCCACAATGGTGTTGAGAAATATGGCTTGCTTGCTGTAGTTATAGCTTGTTTTTATTTAGTGCACATTTAGGGAACTTTGAGCAAGACCCTCTTAGTAAAAATTGGTCCTTGTTAAATCCATGGAATTCCACAGCCACCGCTAGGGACCAGGGACCACATTGCCATTAGCTAACTTCCGGAGGGGCTGCCGAGGGCACGCACCGAGCCACCCAGCCTCCCCGGGTGCAGAGCCGCTGCAGGCCGTTTGAGGAGGAGAGAAGCCCCGGAGCAGTTAGTGAGATGTGCTATGGCAAACTGCTGGGGGCAGGGACTGTTGCCAGCGGCAAGAAGGCCGGTGCTGTTGCCAAGGGCAACCCTGGGCCTTGCCCCTGCCCGGAGCCACCTCTGGGAACAGCAGAGACTGTCAGAGAAGATATAATTGCTTTGAGCATCATGCTTTCTTGGTATCCCACTGAGAGTCAGCCTTGAGTGAGAACAAAAGAAAAACAAGACAGTTTTCACCAGAAATCTTGATGGAATTGGATACCAGGGCTGATTATATACCAATTAGTCAACCACATGGCCCTCTGATTCCTGGCTATTCTGGTTCACAATTACAGAGACAAATGTGTGAAGTTGCATAACCAACTGCAGGGTACATGGACTTTTAGACCAGTGGAAGTTTAGGGAGGAACAAAACTGTACCGATAAATTAGTTCAATGCATGCATTAATGTATGAGGAATAATTCTGGAGATGCAGAGGCCAAAGCAGAGTGGCCCAGAGCTGACTGCTTTGCCCAGAGTTTACGGACCTGGTAAAAGGCTTTCAGATGTAGGGAAAACAAACCCAGAGCTGGAGGTCAAAGCCCTTAATGCAACAACACAAAAAAAGAAACTGTATGCCTACTAAGTGGATACCCTCTAAACTCTTATAAACAAAAAATAAGAAGTTATTCTTTGGGGACTGTTGCTCACCTGCTGCCTGGACTGGGCACAATGGCTTCGTTTCCTGTCCACAAACATGGGCCGGGCTGTGGCTAAGTGTACTCATTGGGGAAATAATAAACTGTTCGAATGTGGCCACTTCTGTGGATACATGCAAATACCACCCACCCTTGAGTCCCATCAATATGCATGGAGAGACCCTATGCTACAGTGGCTGATCCTAGCTGTTGGAGTTAGGATGCCTGGGTTAGAATCCCTGCTCTGCCGCTCACTAGACAAGTGACTTTGAGCACGTTATTCAACTCTTCTGAGGCTCTCCTCCATGTATAAATGCAAAAGATGACACAAGGGTCACCTTAAGTGTCAACTAAGTATATTGAATATGTATAAATCATAAAATCCTAGTTAGTTTCCTCACCATCAAGCTGTGGGTTTAAATTTGCTTGTAATTCCAACCATGATGTCTCCCATGGAAAAGTATCAAGCCCTTAGAGCCACCTGTATGCAGAATCTGCACCCCTCAAGCCATACACAGGGTGGGCAAAAGGAGGATGACCGTCCGTATAGAAAAATAATACAATAGTTAATAAATAGTATTGTAAGAATAAACTCTGTGTTCTGTGGACTCACAACTGTGAACCTACTTTTACCCTGCCCTGTATTTGAAAAGAATCTCCCAAATTTAATGGCATCGTAGGACCTGTCATTACAGAATAGCTCAGCTGATCAGCGTGCTTTGTCCCCGTCAGGTGGCTGAACGACACAGATTGGCGGCTGCTATGGTGTCCCCAACCCTTGTTTTTTTTTTTTATTAAAGTTTACAGATAAACTCGGTGTACGCTCTGCCTAGTTATGTAAATTAATTCCAAAATACAAAAAAGCACCACTTCCAACCATATTTCCTGGTCGGTTCTCTCGTTTGAGAATTGACCACTCCCTCTGGATGCAGACCACAGCGCGCAGAGCGAGTGAATTTGGATGGGACAGTGGGACTCTTTCTCTTCTCTTTTGACTTTCACTTACATTTTGGGACTTGGGGGTAAATGACAAGCTACTTAAGAGCACCTATTTTCTTCTCTTTTTTCCTTTTGATATCGTTTCTCCCTCTTCTCCTTGGTCTTAGGTGGGTGTTGAAATTCAAATTACAAGAGCAAGTAGCAATTAAATTCTTATTATGTACAGGGCACTTCAAGGGATGCAAAAAACTTTACAACATAGTTTTTTATCTCCAAAAGTTTATATCCGGCCTTGGCCAGTTGGCTCAGTGGTAGAACATCCTCCTGGTGTGTGGATATCCCAGATTTGATTCCTGGTCAGGGCACACAGGAGAAAGAACCATCTGCTTCTCCACCCCTTCCTCCTTTCCTTCCTGCAGCCATGGCTCAATTGGTTCCAGTGAATTGACCTTGGGTGCTGAGGATAGCTTTGTTGAACCTCACTTCAGGTACTAAAAATAGCTTGGTTGCCAAGCAATGGCTTTAGACGAGTAGAACATTGCTCCATAGGCTGGGTGGACAGTGTATGTGTGCATGTGTGTGTGTGTGTGTGTCCCCTTGCACACATCCACATTAAGAGGATGGGGCATCAGAGCGCAGAGGGAGTACAGAGAACAAATAAGCCACGGACAGTTGTCTGAACTTCCCCATGAGAAGCTTGGGCACAGGAACAACTGGGACAAGTCCAGGATCCTTTGGAGGAGGGTTTCTTCCAGAGTCAGTACCTACACACAAGCAAAATCACCTTCCCAGGGAGGTGTAATGTAGGGCTATTTTCTTATCTAAGGCAGCAGATTGATTATCTCAGGCCAGAGCAGTTTCGTTCCCAAGGGATCACTTGACAATCTGGAGATGTTTTTTAGTTGTCACAACGTGTATGTGTGTGTGTGTGTGTGGGGGGGATCCTTCCTGCTGGTGGCCGGGAAGAATGAGGACTGGTATCTGGTGTGCAGAGAACAGAGAAGCCACCGAACACCCGACAGCGTGCAGGAGAGTCCCTCCCAACACAGCATTACCTGGCCCCAAATGTTAACAGTGCTAAGACTGAGAAACGTCATCCAGAGGATCCCTGTGAAAATGGGACACAATCCTGAAATAAACTACATTACTTAGTTACAAAACAGTACTGCATCATTGACAAATGTTAACACTGAGCATTCATTGAACATGAGTTGAAGCAACGGTTACTATTGTGGGTAATATAAACAGCTACCACAAGTGTTAAAAGAATCTAGTCAGCTCATCACCCTTTTCCTAGTAAACAAAACACTTCTGTCCATATCGTGCCAAGGGAAAGTACTGACACTCCAAGTGCAGTCCTTTCCAGAAAGAATACAAATACAATGAATGGGAAATTGCCTTTAAAAAAAAACTAAAAGAGGCGGCAACTTAATTTAACCCAGCTACTGGTCCCATTTTGTATTTGTCTTTCAAACGGCTAACAAATTCGAACCCATTTAGTCGTGGCAAAATGTATATCCTGAAGAATCTGTGTCACTTTTGAGGTAATTAATATATAGATGTTTTTCAGGCAAGGAATATGGCTCATCTGCTATCTGATCTTTAAAGTGGCCTCCAGGGGCCACATCGAGAACACTAGGGGAAACTCTGGCCACACACCAGAAGCAGCGACCGAGATGAAAGACATTCGTGGGGGGGGGGGGGGTGAGGGGGGAGACCAATCTCAGAACTGAGCTAACGCAGCCATGAGTGCTTTGTGGGTTCTACAGCACATTAGCCACAAGCAATTTCCATCCTAGGAAGTACACTCAGTGCCGCTACTGATGCATAAGAAATATTTGATCCTAATTCGACCTAATGAATGAATTTTTATTGTGTATCCACTATGTTTTTGTAGGACACTGACTCACAAAGTCCCAGAAGACCCAGGGGGAAAAAAAGGTTTTGGAGCTGTGTGTATACAACCACAGCCATTTGAACACCACCAGTAGCAGTTTTCATTTCCTTTAGTCATTTACTGATGATGAAAACTTGTCTGGAAGTGTCTTTAAATGATAGGTTGTGGTAAAACACACACATACACACACATACACACATACACGCATACACACACATTATCAAGAGAATTATAAATTACATAAGAATTCAATATGATGTACGGCGTAGTAAAATTTCTTTTGTTTATTTTAATTCACTGGGAAGTTCTGGTAAAATATGCTCTCTAAAAATTTAATCTGGCAAATTTTAATTGGGGTACTGATTTAAAATTTGACAAGTTCAAGTCGATTTTCAAAGATGATTTATAGAAATGTTCCCCTCAGATTAAGTAAAGAGGATAACAATTTAATTTGGGAAAATTTTAAAAAGTAATGTTTTGCACATTCTTTACTTTTAATAGAATAACTCTTACCCTCTTAGAAGGCAGAAATATTTAATCGGCATTGTCCAAAAGACACATATGTAACTTAAATACTTCCAAATGAAATAAAAAATTAAATTCCGTGTTTTTTTTTCTTCTCTTTTAAAATCATGGCATCTGAGTTTTTAAAATTACTTATCTATCTTTTCAAAAATTAACCCTTGAGAAGTATATCTTCATATGTAATTACAAAATCTATTAAAGTACATTGACATATTACATTATAGAGTCATGTGGCCCTCTAGTTTCACCAACTGTGTAAGGAAGGTTGGCCAATTTCTGTAATCTACAATCCCCCAATTTTAGTGGCTTAACGCAAGAAAATTAAATATCCGGTGCAGATCAGTGGACGGTGGGGGCGGGGCTAGGGGTGGGGGGCGGGGAAGCCTCTGTCGCAAGCAGCCATTGAGGAACAGCCCTGGTCAGTTATGCTCAGACCGCCCTCTTGGTTTTCCAAGCAATCATGCTCTTTCCTCCGTGTGACTGACAGTCCTGCTTCCCGTAGTAATCGCATCTAGTTCAAGGGAAAGATGATTCCCTTGATTCATTCCAATGATTCGTGTCACCTGAATCTTTGTCTTAGCATGAGGAAGAGTCACCTGGAATGAGACGACAGATACCACTATCCTTTGATTATATCAGAATTATGCTCCTTTAAAGTATTGGAAGGGAAAAGCCACAAGAAAATAATAGGCACCAGAGTCTGACACGGAAGACAGTTTTCTAGTCCTAAAATACCACGCCTGAAATTTGTGTAAACATCTGGTGTAAACATCAGATCCGGAGTTATGCCAGCCAGATTCTTACCAGCGGACATCCGCAGAAGGAGACAGCAGGATGAACGTGCTCACGGAGCTTGGAAGTAGCAGCAGGTCTTGGGAACCCTGATTTGCCTATCAAGCAGGGACTAGAGCATCCATTAACTTGAAACACAAGGGCTGAAAGACTTATTGTGACCTTTTTCATTCAGCAAACATTATTCCATGCTGAACTCACCAGCAACACCATTTTGGATGAAGAACAGTCATCATACTTGTTCTTTTTTTTTTTTTTTTTTTAACTGATTTTATTGAGATGACAGTGGTTAACAGAGTCATACAGGTTTCCGGTGCCCAATTCTACAACACAGCTCTGTACACATCATTGTGTGTTCACCCAGCCCCCCAAGTCAAGTCTTAGTTCATCACCATTAATCCCCCCTACATGTTCATTCTTTTTTTTTTTTAAATTTTTTTAAAAATTCATTTTAGAGAGGAGAGAGAAAGGGAGAGAGAGAAAGAGAGGGAGAGAGAGAGAGGAGAGAGAGAGACAGAGAGAGAGAAGGTGGGGAGGAGCTGGAAGCATCAACTCCCATATGTGCCTTGACCAGGCAAGCCCAGGGTTTCGAACCAGCGACCTCAGCATTTCCAGGTCGACGCTTTATCCACTGCGCCACCACAGGTCAGGCACATGTTCATTCTTTTAAGACCTTTCCTTCTACCTGTAAAGCAGGAAATGGCCTCTCATCCCTCGTATCTCACTTGGGATCAAAATCTTTCATTTGTTCATCTCGCTTATCCTGACCTCATATGGAGTCGCATATATTATAAGAACAAACTTAATTTAGAAAGTCAGAACACAGATCTGAGGTAAATATCAGTGTATTATCTGATGGTGTGATTAGAATTAAAAAAAAAACAACAGAAAACTCTCCGATTCTTACAAACGTCGTGTTTTAAAGCAACCACAAAAATCAAGGCAGCTTGATGTAAAACAAATGAAGACATTCAGGAATCTTAATGGTGTGAGAATTATTCTGACTAGTGGTTGACAGAACAGCAGTTCAATCAGCTGAACTCCCCATTTACAGCTCCTTGGAGAGAGGAGGCTCCAGGAATATCAGATAGAAGACACTCAGCAGGTCTTCTCAGTCGGCTTGTGACTGTTACTTTGTTTATGCCGTCAAAAGTCACTGCTCACGTTAGAACACGTATCTCGGTAAGAGTTAAGATTGCTGTAAATCAAACTAGAAATTTCTCCTCAGTACCACATAATCATACAGCACAATTTTGCTGTTTACTTTACATAAACTTTTTTTTTAATTATTTATTTATTTATTTACTTTTTTAGATTTTATTTATTCATTTTTATTAGAGAGAGAGGGGAGAGAGGGGGGGGGGAGAGAGAGAAGGGGGAGGAGCAGGAAGCATCAACTCCCATATGTGCCTTGACCAGGCAAGCCCAGGGTTTTGAACCAGCGACCTCAGCATTCCAGGTCGATGCTTTATCCACTGCGCCACCACAGGTCAGGCCTACTTTACATAAACTTTTAATGATGTTTTTCATAAACCTAGGCAGTCAATTTCTGGAAAATAAAAAAAAGGAATATTTCACAAAGTTCACTCTTCTATTATTCTAGGACTGTGGTTCTCGGTATCCTATTTTCCAGAAAGAAATCGTATTAGTCAGTCCACAGAATTAAATACACACACACACACCATCCTAAAACTCAAGTCCTGCTCATTGTTGGGTATGGTCTGAACTCTGTATGACTTAATTATGTGATCAGCTTACAAAATATTTTTGTTATGTGTGCCTCGGTAATATAGGTAACACCCAGGAGCCGGAAGAGGGTTTCTACTTCTCCACTTTTGCAATGGTTTCCTCATCAAGCTGCATGGAGAATCAGGTAAAGCCCTGTTCAGGGGGATGATCTGCTAGAAAACTTTAAAATTTCGTCATTTAGTTCCCTTTTCTGGACTTCAGTGGCTTCTATGATGACATAAGATATTGAGATCATACAAAGCCCCTTTAGGAAACAGGATTTTATAAAGAGAAACGTCTCATGGATTATGTTGTTGTTTCCTAATTAGCCTCAGAAACGAGACAGAAAATTCACCTCTGTGAAGAAAGCGGAGCAAAGCTAAAACCCTTACTGTTCTTTCCCATTTTGATTTTTGGGTCATAAAAACACACAACTAAACCTCATAGCGAATTTTAGTCTTGAATTACACATTCTAACTTTTAGAGATTTTAGTTAATGTTCTTTTTTATCATTAACTTGATAGTCAAGAGACTTCAGAAGACAATGCTTTTTTTTATAAGGTAACTTCAAGAAATGAAAATAGTGTTTATCTTCAATGTCACTTGCTTCGTGCCAATATCACAATTGTATTTTAACAGTTCTGATTCTGAGTCCTTGGAAATTAAGCTACTGTACCCTTCAAGGTAACATAATCAAGACACAGAAGCACACCAGACTAGCGGAGGGAACCTATCTGGTATAGGATTGCTCTGTTTGTACAGCATATCACAGAGACAAGGGTATAAATTAGTTCAGCTATTGCAAGCCCTTAAAACATCTGCTTCCCCTCCAGTTAGATCTATCCAGTCTGCTCTTACATATTTAAACGTCATCTACATAATGGTGACTGTGTTATTTTACTCTTACAGGACCTATACAAATTGGTTGGCCCATGGATGTGACTAAGTATAATAATAAATAGAATCTGCTAGAGACTACAACCATATAGGTTGATGATAAGAACTTCTATATATAAAGTATCTCTGGTGGTGTAGAGGCTGCTATTTGTAGCATTGCTGACGTCAAGGGCATGCAATTGTCTGCACAATTAGTAAGATTGGTGGTACGGGAACTCCCAGGCCCTGTATAATAATTCACAAATTACCAGTAAACCAGCATTATTTTGCTTGTGTTATACTTCAGTTGTCTATATGTTTTGGAGTAAATACATTCATTGATACCCATTTCAATGAAATAATCTCTAAATATAGCAGTGGTTTGTTTTTTTTTTAGGAGGGGCTATAACTATTGTCCATGTAAATATTCAACAGTCAGCATCATCTATAGGAGGCTGTCTAAGCTACACCGTGAGCTTTACAGACCTGAACATACCTATGTCATTAAACAGCAGCATTTACGTACGTACTCGGGTGGCCCAGGACTTTGGAATATCTGACTACTGGGCATGTGGAGTAAAATAATGTATTTATATATGTTTAAGTCAATGGAAAGGAAATGAACCATGAAAAACAACAACAAAACTTCAGTTTTTTACTAAATATTATGCAAAAGACTTTCTAGAATTATGCCACACCACCAAATTGCTCTTGTCAAGGTCATGACCGATCTCCAAATTATAAATTCACTAGCCAGGTCTGAGTCATCATCTGACTTGATCAAGCCTCCCCCTCAGTTGCACTTCCTTCTCTTGGCTTTCAGCACACTGAGCCCTCGCGTGTGTCTTCCAGTCTCCCTGATTGTACCTTCTCAGTTTCATTGCCTGCTTTTTCCTTTTTCCTGATGACCAATCTTGAAGTATCCCAGGGCTCTAGACTCCCACGGAGAGCCAGCCACTTCTTGTAACCGCCTCCATCTCCACCTGGTTCCAGCCATCATCTTCCCTCATGGCTGTTGCACTGGGTTGCTAATTAGTCTCCCAGCTTCCACCCCTCCCTTCTTACAGACTGCTCTCCATGCACAGGTCAGAGCGATCTTTCCATAGCGTTAAGTGCCCTGTGATCTCATCGCCCGGTAGTCTCCCCTTCCCTCTCTTGGCTGTACCTAGACCAGCCTCCCTGCTGTACCGCAAACAGGAAAGCCATGGTGGCCTCAGGGTATTTGCATGGCAGTTCCTCATGAAGAACACATCTTCCCTAGATACCCAACGCAGCTCACTCTTCCCCTCCTTCAAGTTCTTTGCTGGACATTTACAATTCTAAGGTGCAATGTCCTTGACACATGTCCTCCAGATCCTCTGTACCCAGCTGTATTTTTATAGCACGCATACTTTCTTACCTACTGTGCAATTTCTAATGTTTATCTTCCATTGCTTGATTCCCCCCCAGGAAATGGAAGCTCTTTGGGGGCAGGAGTTTTTATCAGTGTCGTTCCTGATGTGTCCCCGGCGCTCAGAAGGGCACTTTGCTCCTGGAGGTGCTAGATTACATCTGCGTGAGCGAATGACTACACTATCTCTAGGGTGACAAGGAGGTCGGTATTTCTAAGTTTAGGCATGAAGTACGTCCTGTGGTACCTCAACAGCCCTCAGGACACATGACAGCTTTTTGTTGAAAGATATGAAATTGGAGTTAAAATTATTTCTGCCTAATAGAAAAAAAAGCACCTTTCAGGTAAGAACCTGAAAAAAGCTAATTGCCTTTTTTCCTCAGGAATTCTCACAATACCACACATAATTGGTCCTGTTCTCCTTTCATAGATGCGGCTAAGGTGCTCCATTTGATACAGTTGTTCCTAGGATCCACAGGGGGTTGGTTGTAGGACCCCCGTGGATACCAGAATCCTGAGATACTTGAGTCCCTGTGTAAAATGGAGCAACATTTGCATATGAGCGCTACCTGCATGTAAGTTACAGCGGGGTAACCTACACACCACTTCATTCTTGTGGATTCATGGTAGTGCTCTCGGGGTGTGGCAAATTCAAGGTTTACTTTTTGGAACTTTCTGGGATTTTTAAAAAATGAATAGTTATGATCCCCAGTTGGTTGCCTCTGGGATGTGGAGCCTGTGGATTTGGAGGGCTGATTGCACCTAGAAATAGAACAAGGTTTGTGTGTGTGTGGGAAGAGGAGGTGGGGGGTATCTTTTTCCAAGGGCTGAGCTACAAGACTATATGATATATATTTTGTTTTTTACGACAGTGAGTTGAGGGAACATAGTCACAACAATTCACAAAATCTCATAATAATGGAGGAATAAAGTAGCAAAAACCTAAGAAATCTCTGAAATAGATATTTTCTAAGAGTTAAATGATATTTTTCCTTCATGATTTTTAAAGAATGTGGAAAAATGGAATAATTTGGTAGGGTTTATCGGCACTTTGGCGGGATGCTCTAAGAAATGACCCCCAGTGATAAATATTCAGTGATAGATGCTGATGTTTCAGATAGGCAATAACATAAATCCGTAAAATTTCATACTTATAATTAATTATTTTCATGATCTTATGTTACTAGTATATATATATTTTTCAAAATGTACCACATTTTGCAAAAACCTATACTTGTTAGCAGCATTTTGAGTCAACTATAGCAATCGATTAAGGTTAGATCTTCAACTTCTATGAAATACTCCATGCCACAGCAAATGTCCCATGTAGCAAGTTTCTGTCTCCCCCTGTAAGCTGGCTCTTTGAAATGGCTTGCACTCAAGGACAGCACAGTGAGGGGTGCCCAATAGCCTTTCTGATTTCTACTTTAGTCAACGTATTTCCATTCCCCATCCATGCCCAGATTGGTCAGTGCTCAGGTTCAACTTATATCAGGAACGACTATATGTATGTGCTTTTTTTAGTATGCATTAAGTGGAAATAACTGATTTTTACTCCGTTTTGTTACTGTTCATAGTTCAGCCAAACATGAGAAAGGGATAATCTGAAAAATTAACAAAACCTGTCTATACAGAAGTCTACTTTGTGATTTCAACAGTATTTTCTAGAGTAATATTGATCCCTAGAAAATAAATAACCATAAATGTGCTCAATTGCCTTTTACAAATATGAGTTCGTGAACATATCCAGAAAAAAATGTGTAATGCATTACAAACCACATTTCTTTCTTTTTAGTTGCAGCAGATATTTTTGTTTCAAAACATCCTTAAATCAACCTGGTTGCCAATAAAATATGTGAATGAGTAGAAAGAGCAGAAGAAAAAAATCATTATTAACCCTACTCGGAATAATTTATTATCATACTATTAAAGCAGAAAATATTTTATTTTAAATTATTGTTGTGTCAGTTACATAATAAAAAATTCAGCTATAACCACAAGGTTTAATTTACACATACACACACACACAAGCACACATTTATGCTTGTGGGTATAAGAAATATATCTTTTACATCAAAATTATGTATTTCTTTGAAATGTAGTTCAAAGTGAGGGAGAAACTTTAAACATTTTCTTTTACTTTTAACTCCTTACATGCTTTAGAGCAAACCACTGAACACATGTCAAAATACTCGAATTCAGACCTGCAATCAGTAAGGTCTTTATTCACTGAGAAATTTTGCTTCAATATCCCTCTGTCAGAGGTCTCCTTGGATGTTTGTCTTGAAAATTCTTACTCAAAGCTCAAGATTTTCTCAAAGTCACATTCATCTTTCACAGATCATTTTGGAAAGCCAACTCCTTCAATATTTAGATAGGTGCAACTACAACACTATATCCATAATCTAAGAGCATTTATACATCCACATACAGCAAGCTATCATTTGAAAGATATTGTCCCCCAGAAACAAAGGCTATTACATAAAGTCACTTGTACGGGGGAAGTGGATGTTCATGGTGATGCCTGGGGTGTGTTTCTAGAGGAATCGTGGCCATATCCCTCTATTCTTCACTCACAGTTACTGACCAAAAGGGCTCTCATTCTCAGCATAGTGGAATGCCTCTTCCCATTCCCACCCCAAGTAATTCATCATCCTAATACTTTCACTAAACTCCAAGTCTAGAAGTCCTATTCTCATTGACCTTTGGTTCTCAAAATGGTAGATTCTGCCCATCACCTCCTCCATCTTTCTATCATAGCTCTTATTACAATTTTAAATACATGGGTACTTGGGCAATTACTTTCAGTAACTGTCTCCCGCTGTACTGTAAGTTCCATGGGGGGGGGGGGGCGGGGGGGCGGGACTAGCTCTCAGTGACTGACAGCCCCAGAGGCCAGGACACAGCACCAAGTAGACTCTCAACAAATGATTGTTGATTAAAAGACATAAAGACCAATGATGCCATAAATATTAAAAGATCCTGAAGATTGGTATTTGGAATTTCATCCTTTATATCGTGCTAACCAGATAAAGTTATATTTACTTTAAGTATAGTAATAACTCAATGAGTAGGACCTTTATGCTATTCCAGTACATGATTCTATCACTTATTTTTGTATTTTTTACTTAACATTATAACTTGGTACATTCAACACTTGGCTGTGCTTATATTTAAGAAGGAAATTAGGACTCGACTAGTAAAACCAACCACTGTTTTAAGTGTCCACAGACAATGACTTTTAATGCTTTAAGCAATTTCATATTCATTGAATGAAATATTGTCATAAGGATCTAATTTCATATTGCTTCAGTCATTGATTTCCTAAAGACTCATTTCACTATCACATATGCATCATGTGGAATTTGTGGTTTGAAACTTTGTATGCTGACTATGGCATGATAACAAAAACTTGTATCATTTATCATTTGCCTACAACCATCATAGCAGTACATAAGGGCAGTGAAATGGGAGATCTGTGAACATTGTCGTTACTCTGTCAGAAGGAGAATCTGAGGAAAAGGGTTCTTTGAGATAAGTACCAGGACTGACATTGGATCTCTGTTCCCTGCCCGGCACAATAGCCACACCCTTTCCTTACTATTGAGTCTGGAAAAGTTGCCAGGTCGGCCTTTTATGTGGGAAAACACAGGGCTATTTATGCTTCAACACCATGCGCTGAATTTGCTTCCTTTGGCTGACATGGTCCCCTTTCTTGGTCCTTAAAGCCTGAAGAGAAAGCAAAGTGAGTGTATCTGCTGTACGATAAGGAGTCTGGGAGATGGGAAGTCTCCAGGCAAACAGTGTTTGTTTTGGTAAAAGAATTCTGGCCTCAAAGGATTAGACTAGAAGGCAGAGAGAATGGATATAAAGAGTGGTCAGGGCACTACTGAGAAGTCCTAATAAAAAATGTTGCAACAGCCTTCTTTTTCTTTTAGCTAGGGCAATGGGGAATATTGAAGATGTGCATGTGGTAGAATCAATGAGTACTGGTGTCACAGTTATTAAGATATAGCCCTGGGGAAGAAGAGCAGGTTAGGAGTTGGAAGATGATGAGTTTTAGACCTATCGTGTTTTAAATACTACTTTGTATTGATTGTGTAATATTTGGTTCTCAGCTTTAGAAATGATGACATGAGGAAATTCAAAGTTATTCTACGTGTGATGGAAACTTCATGATTGCTCCCATCATGTTTGTTTCCCATTTAAATATTTTTATGTACTTTCATGGACTTTACCTAGAAATGTCGAAAATCTCTTTTCTTTGAAGTGTATTACTTATAATAATAATAAAAAATAACAGAAAAAAAAATCACTCAGTATTACCCATCAGTTGTCAAAACTCTTAACAAGATAGTAATATCCTCTAGCTTTTCCATGTTAGTTTATCAGAATGACCCCATGCATAAAACAAATAGAAAACATCAGAATAAAAATTAAGTATTGATTCTTGCCAAATGGTAATAAAAAATCATTAGCTCCCCTCATCAAAGAAATGTTAAGTGTAAAACTTAAACAGTTGTACATATGTAAATCTTTTGAATAAATTAAATTTCAGGAAATGTATGAAGTTACAGAGTCAAGTCCTAAAATGAAATACAAGCAGTCCTTGCTTCCCACAGTATCATGTTAACTGAACTATTGCTTTCATGGTCCCATGGCAAATGTATCAAACCACTTTTCGTTCATTTATTGAACAGTGTGTCTTAAAACTGGAAGATACAATAAGCTTATTTACCACTGGATGCAAACTACATTACAAATTCTCAGAAAGCATGGTGACAGATTATTCAATAATTTAAAGAGTAAATATCACATTTAGTAGGTTCTAAGAATTGTATGTAACAATGCCTTGTGGAATGATACACACTACAAAAACGGCCTTCAGTGGAGGTTTACAATAGATATTTATCTGCTAAAGAACTAAATTCAGTTTTTTCTAGTTCACCATTACCAGACAGTTTGGGCCCTAAGAAAAATACAGAAATGTAGACCAAACATGATAGTAGTTGTATTACTTCCTCTTGTCAATTTCCAGGAAATATGGGCTGCTTTAAGTAAAAAGCATAAATACTGTCAATATTAGCAGCTACAAAATGTATTCTGTATATGAGGTGAATCTTAAGTTTTAGGCATGGGATATAGAGGAAAAATACTTTTTGATACAGGTCTTGATCCAGACATTTGAAAGATAAAAATAATAATATAACATTTGAAAGATAAAAATAATAATATAACAAATATCCATGTGCCCATCAATTCATCTTAAAATACGATATTACAAATGCAATCAAAGCCTGTTGTATCCCTTTCTGAAATATCTTCCCTGCCTGCAGAAATAACCATTATCTGAATTTCTTATTTTGGGGTTCATATATTTGTTTACACCTTTATGATATAGGTTTATAAGTGATGTCTTTTCTTAGGGTGAAAGCAATTCCTTTCTATGTTTGGTTGTGAATTTTTTTCCTTGGAAGGGTGTTTTGGATTTTATCTTTTTTTTTTTTTTTTTTTGCATTGAGATTGGTCTATAGTCTGAGTGTTCAAGTGTCAAGTTTTAACACTCATGCCCATATGATTCATATTTGATGATGAAAGGAGTCTTGAAACAATAAATGACTGGAGGAGCATAAAAAGATCCTCTTGACAATACTTCATTCGATAAATATGAAATTGCTTAAGGCATTCAAAGTCATTATCTGTGGTCACTTAAAACACTGTTTAGTTTTACTGGGAAACTTCTCATTTCCTTTCTTCCTCATTTTTTTCTATGTGGAGCATTCCTCTTAATAAGCACAGCCTAGTGTTAAATGTACCAAGCTGTACAAAGTGGTCCCTGCCAAGGGTTTTCACACATATGTTCTTACCTAGTCATTCAGAATATGATTAGAAAAAGCATGTATGTGAATATATAAAATTATGAGGTGCACACATATGATTTTTAAAACTGTATGCTTTTGTTTAATTCCAATATTCAAAATAGATAAGGCAAGGAGAATAAAACTCTTAACTGCAATCAAGTTTTCTCACCTTAGCAAAATTATCACTTTGTTTTCAGGCGAGTCTGTACAAGCTGAGGTTCTAAGTGACACATCTTACCATGTGAGACCAAGAAAACCTGCCACCAATATGAAATTAATTTTGGAACAGGAAATATATCTATTAATTTTTAAAGTAAGGTTGCTCAAACAAACACTGAAATGAAATATATTTTATATTAAAGGCCAATGGTCATCTTAAAATTTTTTTTTTAAACTTTCATTATTCTTTCAGCAAAAATCATCTCTAACTGAATTTATCATTTCACTCAGTTTTTTATTCTTTTACCTAATTTTTAAGAGGTTTTTTCATGATAAATTCCAGTCTTCTGTGATAGTAATATAAAGTTTACAAACTTTTCTACATCTAATTTTGGTTTTATTTAGACCTGAATAAAAATAATATTGATATAAAAAGCAAATTTTAATGATTTAATTTTGTCAGAAATAGTAAGAGTACACTATTCATTTTCATTTTAAATATTTTTAAAAGAATTATTTACATGTCATATGTAAATAACACATTTCAGATAAATTAAAATAAAATGATTGATTGAAATTGTATATTTAAATTAAATAAAAACGTAACACAATTTATATTTCACATTATAAAATAATTTTTATGGTAAACAATTTGATTTCTTGTTTAAACTCCACCACTAAGAGGAGATAGACAAGCTATTTACTTCTTCTAAAAGTAGCATTTTACTGCTCTGTATGTATAGTCAGGGACAATGACTACTTCCTACTTCAGAATGAGGCCTAGATCTCTGACATTTAACACCCTTCTTGCGTTAGGCACAACATTTCTTTCTTTACCCCCTCCTGAATCCTTTAGTACAAGCTCAGATGTAAACATGAAAGTCAACCAGACTCCAGGCCACACCTTCCAACACTTAGCTCTGCTGGTACCACAGGATGTGGTTTCTAATCTAACTGCACATGTAGATGGCCATGTTTGTTTTTAGATAATTTTACATTCTTAACCATGGCCTTTAATTTCAGTATAATAACAATTGTTTTAAAAGTTGAATGCTTTCACGCCTGACCAGGAGGTGGCGCAGTGGATAGAGCATTGGACTGGGATGCGGAAGGACCCAGGTTCGAGACCCCGAGGTTGCCAGCTTGAGTGCAGACTCATCTGGTTTGAGCAAAGCTCACCAGCTTGGACCCAAGGTCGCTGGCTCAAGCAAGGGGTTACTCGGTCTGCTGAAGGCCCACGGTCAAGGCACATATGAGAAAGCAATCAATGAACAACTAAGGTGTTGCAACGCGCAATGGAAAAACTAATGATTGATGCTTCTCATCTCTCTCCATTCCTGTCTGTCCCTGTCTATCCCTCTCTCTGACTCACTTTCTGTCTCTAAAAAATAAATGAATAAATAAAAAATTTAAAAGTTGAATGCTTTCATAGTAAAAATGATAATGTGGAAAAGAAATTATTTTTGATCCATAGATCAAAACTATATCTGTTAACTATATTTGGTCGTATCTTCATCAAGTTCACTTAAAATGTGCCCATTTATAACTACTTCAACATTGTTTGATGTCTTTACCATTAAAATTTTGTTCTGAAAGTTGAGTGTTGCATAGTTTAAAAATATTTAAGTGGTTAATTCAAACAAACATGAAATTTCTGAACACCACTTGGAGCTAAATTCAAAACCAACCAAATTTCTTAGGTTTGCAAAATTGACCAAAAGAAGTACCACTGAGCTGAAGACATGTCAAGAGCAATAAGCCCACTAGAATTAAACCGATTTAAAGTTGTACTTGGACCAGGATATGTAGCAAAGTAACCAAAATACAATGCTTTAAAAACAAATGTTATCAGACATGTGTTTTTACATTAAACTAAATTTAATTTCTTTTTGAAGGCCCAAATTTATCTTTAAAGTAAGAGATTAATATTTCTATTCTATCATTTTTAACATCAAACCAACCTTTCATAAGCAAATGCATTGTTTTATTTACACCAGGGGTAGTCAACCTTTTTATACGTACCTCCCACTTTTGTATCTCTGTTAGTAGTAAAATTTTTTAACTGCCCACCGGTTGCACAGTAATGGTGATTTATAAAGTAGGGAAGTAATTTTACTATAAAATTTCTAAAGCAGAGTTACAGCAAGTTAAAGCATATAATAATAATTATTTACCAAGTGCTTTATGTCGGATTTTCGCTGTTTGGCAGAATAAATCTTTATAAAACAATTTAAAATAGTTAAATCTATCTTTTTATTGACACTTTGGTTGTTCTGCTACCGCCCACCATGAAAGCTGGAACACCCACTAGTGGGCGGTAGGGACCAGGTTGACTACCACTGATTTATACTATATCAAATTATTAACCTGATTCTTTTTACTGTTCTGTATCTTTTGCTTCAATCAGCCAATTCATAACTTTCGGTTCTTTTAATACCATTGGCACACACATACATGCCTACTTGTAATCTTCCGCTCCCATTTGCTTATGTTTTTCTCTTAGTGAAGTATAGAAAATCAAAACTTGCCTCAAATTGAAAATATCTCCTTTATTGCTTGTACCTATAGTTTCTTGTTAGGCTTTGGCCATTATTTATAACCTGTTTTATATTTTTGTATTTTATAATGGGGTGGAATAGCACACTTGGAAAGATCTTGACATACGAGTCAATCTACCATTTGCTATTTTCTAGAGAGGTAGGTAGATGGTGCAGCAACTCATCTGGTGTCAGTGTTCTCACCTGAGCACTGGGTACGTAATGCCTGCATGATCAGCCCCATATTAATAGTAATACTACTCTACATTGAAATAATTAAGGCAATCAAAGTAGTTATCGAACATGACCTAGCTATGCATTTGATGAAATAATAATAAAGATACAACTCCTTATCTTTGATAATACTAAGTATTAAATAAAATTTCAGGTGCAATTATTTTGCAGGCAGTGTTAGTTTGTAGGACAAAGTCTAGTTAGAGAGCAGGGCTGAACCGTCCCAATGCCTCACGCTCTATACCTGTGATTTCCGCTCGTTTCATTTCTCATCTTTGTCTCCTTCTTCTCAGCTATATCTACTCAGAAGGAGCTGTCCAGTCTTTTAGCTCTCTAATCATTTTGAACATTGATTGTCAATAATACTAACATATAGACCTAACTGTGAGAATTTTCTTCTCCATAAATGAATGCCAACCTAATACACCTTTCCAAGGATACTCCCATCAGACCCAAGTTCTTGCTATACCAGATTTCTGAATATTCTCTGAGTACTGAGTTGTCTCTCTTCTGAGCCTTTAGTCACAACCACCCTCTTCCAGTTGAATGCCCTTTTATCTGACCTGAAGTCCAAACTCAAATATAGTTTTTCCTTCTGTGATTACATCTCTGATTTCAAACACTATAGGCGCCTGACTCTCAACCCCGATAGCACTGTAGACCCCTACGTAATCCATTTTATTCTACCATGTTACTATCTGGCTGTCCCACCGGACTATGAACTGTCTGTGGCACACCTCTCTGCACTAAATAAGGGGAAGACTTGGGAACAGAACCCCATATACACTTAATGGTTTTGATTGATCAAATTTTAAATCACTCATGATGTCCTTACACTTATTTAAGGAAGAAACAATGAATTTCCACCTTTTAAGACTTCTGAGGACCACAGCGAAGACTTTGAATCCCCCGCCAAAATTAATTTGATCATATTAAATTGAATTTGTTTCAAAATGATGGACAGGGGTGTATGCAAGGGTAACATGTAGCCTGTAAGTATGAAAAAGCAAGAAAGAATATTTTATATACCACAGTAAGGTATTACCAGCTACAGACTGCAAATCCCTAAACAAAAAACCAAATTTTCTTTAAGTGAAAGAATAAGGGGGTGATAAGGTCACATTTGAAAATTGAAACGGATGCCTGGGTCTTGGTGTGTGATACCATTCTTCAATAAAAGAAACCAGGGCTTCTTGAAGAAATGATTGATTTCAGGCCTGAGGCAGGAAATATAGAAAATGAGCCTATGATACCAGGAAAAGAAAACACCCTCACAGTGATGGGACTATGTCAGGGGACATCGGCGCCAAGGAAAGCTGCCAATAGCTAGAAGATTTTGAGCAACAAAAGTCAAGTGTATTGTATTATCATCCAAAGTATAAAATAAATATCCATGTATTCATGCTGATATAAATAAATAACTGAACTTACATAAATTGAGAAGAAAAGAAAAATCTCCCACTCAGAATTTCAAATAATTTGTGTATACACTCTACCAGGGGGAGGTACATAGCTCTCTACTTCGTAAGTGTGGGCTGCACAAAGTCACTTCCTCCCAAAGAGTTCAGTTTGGAAATAGGGAGAAAGAGTAACATTACAGTTATCTTAGCCAGATAGTCAATGCCAACATCCACAGTGAAACCTCATGTTGACAGTATGTACCCCTGATACGACTTAATAAGTAAGAGTGGCACTTTATGTCTGTGGTCTTCCTTCCCAAAACCCATAACCCTGGCCTAATTATGAGGAACACAGACAAATTCTAACAGAAAAACATTCTACAAAATACCCGACCAGTACTCCTCCAAAATGTCAAGGCCATAGACAAGGAAAGGCTAATAAACTGTCATGGCTGGGAGGAATCTAAGAAAACATGACAACTAAATACAATGTCATTTTCTGGGTAGGATTCTGGCACAAAAGAAGGACATTAGGCACAAACTAAGGAAATGTGAATAAAGTGTGGACTTCAGTTAATAAAGTGTCAATACTATCTATTAAATATGACAAAACTTCCATGTTAATGTAAGAGGTTAGTGAGGGGGGAAACTTGGTGTGGGGTATATGGGAACTCTGGTCCAATCTGTATAATTTTTCTGTAACTTTAAAATTGTTCTAAAACAAAAAGTTTGGTTGAAAAAATGGCTATATTGTTTTGACCTAAAGGGCCGCCCTCATGACTATTTTATTTTTATTCTGATATGAATTATTCAACAGTTACTAAAAACATCTCTACTTGCAAGGCACATGAAAATGTTCTTGTAACTCAGGGGGCCACAGGCTAGCTTTGTGATGTGTGTGAATCTTATAGTCTCCAAAGCTAGGTACTTCAGGCTCTTTCCTCCTTTAACAACTCAAGAATGGTGAAATTTGCAAAGGAACACGATTGTTTCTCCTGGAATAAGAGAAGGGGAAATAACAGAAAAGAGGGATAATGCCATGAAGAAAGAAAACAAAAAGTTGAGCCAAGAGGCCAGGGAAGCTCTCAGCCCAAGTCCAGAGGAAGGAGTTGGCTTCTCTGTTCTCCATTTTAACCCCAGCCGCAGTGGGCTACACCTCCCCGGGGGAACTGGAGTGATTCAGAAGGTCACCAGGGTCTCCTACTCCATCATTTCTCAGGATAAAGTTCAGGAGGAGCGTGGCCTGAAGGGGACCTGACTCTCTCCTGACAACACCGTCTATATTTAATCCTACAAGAAATGCCTGCATCTTTTTGATGGTCCATCTTGGGTAGGTGAGAGAATGCTTTAGGATCTTTGCAGTGTTCTGGCATTGTAATTATTAAAGCATTAGTTTAAGTACTACTTCTTATTTCAGAGAAAATTATATCCAAGTAACAAATAAAAATGTAGTTGGAGAATGCTGACTTTCCTGGAAATGATTGTTTTATCTGTTTCAGGCAAATGACTCACCGTAGTCTATCAGGGGAGGATTTTTGTGTGTGTCATCATGGTCTGATCAGACCAATACTAATTTCCTTTTTTAAGAACACAAGTAGAATGCATATGTGTGTGTGTGTGTGTGTGTGTGTGTGTGTGTGTGTGTGTGTATAAAATATAATTCAGGTTTTAATAACATATCCTTGAGGAATGGATAAGTGTTACACGGACTCCATTTTTCTGACAGTAAATTAAGCACAAGAGACAATATTTAAGGGGTCGGCATTTGCATTCTTAAATGACTAGTGAAGTCATTCCTGAAAGAAGCAGGTCTTATTATGATTTAAAGAAAATCTGCGTATGCACAAGTTTGTTGTTTATTTTCAACCTGGTGTTTTACCCTTATTCTTTCCAACCGACTGGAGGATGGTTGTTTCCAAAATATTGAGCACCTGCCACCTTGATGTGTTTGGTGAGAGCCTCTTGTAAGACTGTCCTGAGATAGCATCTCCATTTGAGCATCTCTGCTCGTTGTTCTAGTTTTGAGATATAAAACTCAGATATGCTGAGAAAGGCCACATTATGAATAGTGCAGTTGGTGTTAAAATGCAGCTCCTACATTTGGGATTCACAAGTTTTGTTACTGTAAGCTTTTTAAATGCTTTCCTTAGAATGGGCTCAATTACAGTCGTTTTGCAAATCACTTGATAAATGCAAATGGTATCTTAATAAAAAGTCTATTTTATCACACAAAAATATGCTCATAGAATTTTCAAAATAAGTTAATGACAATTTAACTTTATAATAAATAACTACCTATAACTGTCACTAAATTTAATTTGAATGAATAAATGCTTAGTGAGGTCATAAATTTATTTTTATGAAAATTCTTCAGATGAGTTTGGAAACCCCCCAACTAATAAAATGACATTAAATCATAGTTGCCTGGACTTAGCAGGCCTCGTGGCCGTGGAACCATGAAGACATCTCTGAGACTGGCTCTTGCAACTTCATTTACAACTACGTAGGTCTCCCGATTGGTCATATTTTCATTGGAGGTTATTTGCCATTTCTGGTCATCTTTGGTATCCTCAATAAGAAAAATAATCCCCCCCCCCAAATTCAATATTCAGCCAACACAAATTTAGATAATCGACAAAAGATAGGAATGTTTTCAGATCCTGGGCTTGAGTATTTTTATTTTCGATATGACAAGGTTTACAAGCCCTCTTTCCTCTCCACCCAACTACCCTCACCAAAACACACACAGCTTCACAATCCCGCTCTGTCTGCCTATGAGCACACTCAGCAGCCCAAAGTCACCAGCTTTTCTGAAGGAAATGGACGCTGCTGAGTACTCCCTTATTCTCAGGATACGTCACAGGTAATAGTACTGAACTTTTCAATACTTACAATGTTCCTGGGAGTATATCACTTGGGCAGGCAAAAAAAATATATATATATATCTGGAAGTTTATTATTTTTTCCACCAATATATTTGACACCACCTTTGGAGAGCGAACAAAAAGCATACTGTCCAGCGGATAGACCAGGACAAAATGTTACTGTTTGTTCCTCACGAGCACAGAGGTATATTTAAGCAAAGAAAGACATTCCATGACTCTCCTGGGACTTCCTTCAGCTGAATTACACCAGCATGTTCACACCACTTGGTTCAGACTGCGTAGGAATTTAAAATGCAGACTTGTAGTTGCCAATGCTTAAATACCAGAGCTTATAAAAATTCATATTAGGATTGAACCTGGCTTTCAGATACCACAGAACGAATGAATAGGAGTTTATTGGGGGAACAAAATGTGTGTGCACATGAAATTACACTGAAGATAGGGGAAAAAGGGACATCCTTGTTTGACAAATACTAGACTTACACAGCTAAGCCTCAAAGTCACTCAAAGTCACCTGGCTTTGGATTAGGTTTCAAATCCAGGCTCACTGACATTCATGAAACTTTTGGCGAAACATGGGCCAAGTTTCGAGCAAGGCTGGGTAGAATACTTCTTTCATGTGGAACCTGTGTGAAACTCAGTGGATTTGGCTAGGTTTCACCTTGATTCGCACATTCAGACAATCCACAGGTTCAGAGTGAAGTGAAGGGGTGAAGAGACACAAAGAAACAAAACAACAACGCAGGGAAAAAAAATGGCTTCCCGAGAATGGAATGCTGTCCATCGTCTTCCAAACCCATTCCATCCTGATGCCACTGGCTTCCGCCACTGAACCGCTGCCCATGCCGGTACCTGTGCACTCGCCAGGACACATCAGGGCTTCCCAGGACTAGGGCGGGGGTGGGGGGACTAGTCTAGGTCCCCAAGGGCGGGGAAGGGAGATTCAATAACGAGGACTTAAAATTAGACCCATCACAGAAATGTAATGATTAGTATGCTCCTTATAATGTAGATTTAAAAGGGAGTGGGGGGAGTTGGTTCTGGAAATAAAAATCAGACTGAGCATAGAGCTGTAAATTTTTCTACGATTAGTCCAAATTCCCGAGAATCTGTTGCCTGTAATCCCGAAAAGCCTCCCCCACCGTGTTCTCCCGGGCCCCGCCCCTCTGTAAGCCAGTCCTGTGGCCACTTGGGGCTTCCTTCTCGGCAAGGTGCAGAGTACAGGGAGCAGACGGACGCTGTCAGCCCTCAGGAGCCCCTGTCCTTGATGGCGACATAAACACAGGCTCCTGACAGGATTAGGCTCCTTCTAGTCCCAACCTTCCACAGAACAGGCAGGGACAGTTGGCCAGGAAAGCCAAACTGAGAAGCTGGCTGAGGACTTTTGAAAACACCCTGTCTCTGCGGCAGGTGGGCAACAAACAAGCGCAATGTACACGCGAATCGTCATTGAAGCGTCGAATGGCTAGAAAGTGCTACATTCATACATTTTTCTCATTCCTTATCTTTCATTCAGCAGAAGTTTCACTGTCATAAGACTTTTGGCTACAGCTGAGGTTTTTTTTTTCTTTCTTTTTTTTTCCTATTTAAAAAATTTCTTTTTTTTCTTTTTAGCTTTTCTTATTTTTTAAAAGTTACCCAGAAGATCACTGACTGTTTTAAATATATGCTTTCATTTGACATGGGATCTAGGATATCAATAAACTTTTTTTTTTTTTTTTTGAAATGAGAATCAGTAAATAGCAAGGATTTCTGGGTCCATGTTCAAAGAGCAAGTTAGGCGCCTGGTGATTTTGAGGCGGCCGGGCAATGGAGTGAGGGGCTGACCCAGTGGGACTCGGCACTGCTGTTTGCCAACTGCAGGGGAGAACTTGCCATAAAGTCCCGGTGGGGAGAGCACCTTGCCTGCCGGGAAACAGTCTCTTCCCTGTAGTTAGGGGGTCTCCGTACAAGTAAAAACCTAAGATGTATCAGTGAGGGAAAACCAAAGCCCAGTCGATTATTGAGAGGAAATGATTTAAAAGCATTCAACAGAAAGAGTTTTTACTGACCATAGTAAATACCCGCAATCAAAGTAAATGTTGTGTTTGAAGTTAAAGTCCACAGATCAAAGGACTTGGCAAAATGTTAAGCACAAGCATAAGGAGGGGTGGGTGGGAGGCACAGGAAACTATCCAAAATGTTACATTGTCACATGAGAGAAACCTGCTAGCAGAAGACTCTCACTAGGGAAAGACTTCTCCGACCTGAGCCACCCAGCTGTGCCAGGAACATACAAAAAGCAAAACAAACAAACCTCTGCATTCCACACCAGAAATGACCCAACAGCAGCCATTGATCAAAGCACAAAGTCCTTAAAGAACAATCACTAATAGAATTTCTTTACTCAGGTGATTGCATCTTTTTCCTTTTTAAAAAAATGCCCTTAGAAAGTTAGAAGTAAGTAAGCAGTCTAAACAACGCAATGAGGATGTCTCAAAGGCAGGCTGTGATTAGCGTCCTGGGCAGCTCAGACACAGGCAGGTTCCTGTGGCAGGGCAATGTGACAGAGAGAGCTTGAACCTAAGTCAGAAATTCCAGCCCCGACCCGCCCCGCCACCAAACACTCAGATGCGTCTGCTGTATTTATTCTGCAACACCACGTTTACCTGGAGATTGTTGGAAGCCCCCTGCTTATTTCCACGACCATAGGTTACTTCAAAAACATCAGTCATAAATGTATCACTAACCAACGAAATCGTGCCAGAATAAAAATCTTACCTCCAGGCAGCTGGGTTCAACAGTGGCTCTGAGCGGAGGAAGTGGGAGCCAGTGGCCTTTACATGTAGGGATTGTTTATTTAGCCCTTTTTAAAAGGTCTTGAACTCCAGCGATTTCAGATTAAGTCCAATCGCAGTGTCTGAAGGGGAGGAAGAAAAAGGCAGGAGAGAAGGCAAATAAGAGAGGGAAAGAATCCCAGCTGCTGGGTGGTGCTACCGTTCCGAGAGCATTGGAGCTATTTTCAGCATTAACAGCAGCGGGAGTTGACTGGGAAGGGATGAAAAAATCGTGTCGGAACCGCCACACCCACCATCCCCTGCCGAGGAGGGGGAGGGCACCAACCAGGAAACCCACAACAACTTGGTTTACTGTGCAAATATTCATTTACGTTTTGAGGAAAACTGCCCAGAACAAAAACTTGACTGGAATCTTAAAGAAACAGAGTGCCTTGCCGTAGGTAATTCTCAAGTTTCCAAAATGATTTACCTGATTCATTTGAAAGAAGATGTTCTTTTTACACCTTATCGAGAGAAAGACTTTAAATCTGATCTTTTCTGGCTTCTTTAGACAAAGGTCTTAAAAAAAAATGTGTTAGTACTTTCTGGTAGGAATATCTTGTCAGCCTGTCGTTCTTAAGACTGTAGGCACATGGTTTATTTTTACTACGCACCCGAATTTCCAGTTTCATCAAGTATGCTATTTTGGAAAGCCACTTGGTTAAGTTGTTGACATTTCTTATCTGTTGGCAGAGACTGGGGACCATTCAGTGACATGATGCAGATAGACACCAGTTACCCCTGCGTCTCCCTCCAATGAGCAGTGAAGAAATAATTCAGATAGAGTCACCAACAACGACCAGCAAACTTTGACCTTTCATTTTGTTTCTAGAATTATAAGTTAAGATCTAGAAGTTGCATTCACTCATTCATTCATTCATTCTGCAAATATCTGTGGCAATTACTTTTTAACCTAGTATATGCCAGGCACCTTGAGAATATAGTGGGCAAAATAATGTGTCCTTGCTGCCAATGATTGACAGCACACAAATGCAGCAAGAGTAAAGACAGACTCTGTTACACACTTATACAACTTCTTTTTTCACAAGATGAGACAATGAAAACCACAGCGATTGGAGATGAGATCTCTTTGTAGCACGACTGAAGGAAGATGTTATGCGCCCTCAGACCTGGCTTCCATTGCTTTGTTCTGCCCTTTCCACCCCTAAGGAGGAAAGTTAGTTACTTCCTACAAAGGCAATACTTTAAGTATTTCTATAAAAGCTTTTATTCATTGTAGATGAAACCCTGAATCCTTTCAGCTCCCCACTCCCTGTAACAAAAAAGAATGCTTAGGATTAAGAGTTCTGCCAAGAGGTGACAGAAAGTGCAAGATTCTATCATCCTAGTCCAGTATAAAAACCACCATGATATAGTTTATAATTAATATGGTGAAGGTTCATTACTGGACACTCAGATCAAATCCAATCCTTTCCTTGCAATTAAAGAGAGACACAAAAACTGATTAGAGAAAAGACTAAGCATTATGCATGATATGTTTTTTAAAAAAAGTATAAGTGCTATTTCAAGTACTATGGTAAAATAGTGAAATCCTTCAGCATAATATACTTACATTAAAACTACACAGATATTTTAATATAATAAAACTACAACTTAAGTTTGAAATATCTAGTCAAAATTTTAAAATAAGATTAACATTATTTAAAAATATATACAGCAGGGTTTTAAAATTCTCTGTAGAGTAATGGATTTTTCTGTTCATTTATTTTATTATGTCTTAAATATCTGTCAGTTTAAAATAGGATATTTACATTACTTGGTCAAAATGATAAATGGTAGTTCTGACAAAAAATGAAAGCCTACTCTCAGAAAGAAAATTTTAATTTTTTTAAAACCTTTTTCTCCTTAAAGTAATTTAAAATAAAAGAAAAATACTTTTTTTTTTTTAAATTCATTTTAGAGAGGAGAGAGAAGAGAGAGACAGGGGGGAGGAGCTGGAAGCATCAACTCCCATATGTGTCTTGACCAGGCAAGCCCAGGGTTTCGAACTGGCGACCTCAGCATTTCCAGGTCAACGCTTTATCCACTGCGCCACCACGGGTCAGGCCAAGAAAAATACTTTTAAAAATTGGCCTTCCTGGAGAAAATATGGAAGTTAAGGAAATTAATAAAGATGAACTATTTGACTACTAAGTCAACCATTATTTTAAAATTCCACACTGCCTGTTTTCCACACCAATGCATTTCCTCACATTTAACTACAATCCTGTGGGGATATGTGCTGGGAAATGCATCATTAGGCGATTTCATCCTTGTGCAAAGATCATAGAGTGCGCTTACACAAACTGAGATGGAATAGCCTACCAATCGTCTCAGCTGTTTGCTCCTAGGCCACAAACTTGGAGAGCAGGTTATGGTACAAAACAACTGAGATTAAATCAAGCTCAACAGAAAATGATGCTATCGAGAGATGCAGTAAGCAGAGAAGATGTATGCAGCTGTGGCCTGTGGACCACGGCATACTCTTTCACAGGGTTAAAGGAAAAGCACAGGCCCAATATGGCGTCACTCCTGCTAAAAGCCCATGGTACCATACCTAGATTTAATACCTGAGCTAATTGCAGTTTCAACCTCTCCCAGGAAAGGAAGTGTAAACAACTAGTCTGGAATTTTCTGGTCAAGAACCAGTAAAATAATCTGTCACTGTGGGCCTTCTTTATCTGCCATAGAAAACAGAGGCTATCTGCATGATGAAAACCCTTCCCAGTTCTCTTCCCACAAGAAAAAGGTGTTCTGGCCCCCAAATCATGATTTCCCTTCTTCCCGTAAACCCTTCCATTTTACACACACACACACACACACACACACACACACACACACTGCCCCCACTGCCAGAGTCCCCGACTAGTTGCTGGATGGGATGCATCCTGATTTATAAATCACTTAATAAAGCGGCTTAGAGCTTCACTTTTACAAATTGAATTTTGTTTTTTAACATTAGCAAACTTTTTTTCATAAGTAGAGACTATACTTTGAACCAGGAGTAGTCAACCTTTTTATACCTACCGCCCACTTTTGTATCTCTGCTAGTAGTAAAATTTTCTAACTGCCCACCGGTTCCACAGTAATGGTGATTTATAAAGTAGGGAAGTAACTTTACTATAAAATTTATAAAGCAGAGTTACAGCAAGTTAAAGCATATAATAATAATTACTTACCAAGTGCTTTATGTCAGATTTTTGCTAAGTTTGGCAGAATAAATCTTTATGAAACAACTTACTATAGTTGAATCTATCTTTTTATTTATACTTTGGTTACTCCGCTACCGCCCACCATGAAAGCTGGAATGCCCACTAGTGGGCGGTAGGGACCAGGTTGACTACCATTGCTCTAAACCAGGAGTCTCAAACTCGCGGCCCGCGGGCCGCATGCGGCCCGCCCACCAATTTTGTGCGGCCCGCAGACTGGCCCGCAGACTAATCCACGAAGTTTGATTAGTCTGCGGGCCGCACAAAATTGGTGGGCGGGCCGCATGCGGCCCGCGGGCCCCGAGTTTGAGACCCCTGCTCTAAACTAACCAAAATGACCATGAGTATAGTGTAGTAAATACATAAACCCGTAGCATAATCATTTATTATTATCAAGTATTATGTCCTATACATAATTGTGTGTGCTATGTTTTTATAGGACTGGAGGACCAGCAGGTTTGTTTACACCAGCATCAGCACGATCACATTAGTGCGTTGCTATGACATTATGAAGGCTGTGACATCACCAGACAATGGAAAATTTTCAGCAGCATTATAATCTTATGGGACCACCATTGTATATGCAGTCCACCATTGACTTACATGTCATTGTCATGTAGTGCATGGTTTTATTGTTAGAGGCATTTTGTATCAAAATCTGAGCTTGAACAGATTATGACCTTGCTAGCTACTTCCTTTTTTTTCTTTTCTTTTCTTTTCTTTCTTTTCTTTCTTTCTTTCTTTTTTTTTTTTTGAGAGAGAGAGGCAGGGAGACGGAGATAGAGACAGTTACATTGAGCTGTTGCTCTATGTGCCTGGCGGAAGCTGCTTCCTTTTAGGATAAATCTTATCCTGTCATTTGACTCACCCAAGGTCTCCTTTGTTCCCCAAGGATCCTGACTGATAAACCAGCTTATCAATAAATATCTTATAACAGATTTGATGTCACAAAGAATTGCATGTTGGACTTTACGCATATTTTTTTCTTCTTTTTCCAAGTAAGAGGAGAGGAGATAGAGAGACAAGCTCCTGCATGTCCCCCAACAGGGATCTACCTGGTAGCCTCCATATGGGGCCGATGCTCTGCCCATCTGGGGCAGAACGTGCAACTGAGCTAGTTTTAGCGTCTGATGCAGAGGCTCCAGAGAGCCATCCTCAGTGACCAGGGACAATGTGCTTCAACCAATCTAGCCATGGTTGTGGGTGGGGAAGAGAGAGAGAAAGAGAAGAAGGAGGGGGTGTGGTGGAGAAGCAGATGGTCACCTCTCCTGTGTGCCCTGACCGGGGATCGAACCTGGTACATCCACATGCCGGGCTGACGCTCTGCTACTGAGTCCAGGGCTCTAAGCATATTTTTAAAGGTTGGAGGATAGTAAATTTGGACTTTTCTAGTTTCCCAACTATTATGCCTTTTGTAAGCTATTGATGTCTTAACAATGGTATTTAATGTTAATGATTTTATTTATATTCTTAAACTCTTTTTTAAAAAAGACAAGTAAATTGATTTTAAATAATTGGGAAAAGCTTATATTAGAGTGGGCTTCTTATTTGGCTTTGGGCATAGCCCCTCCTCTGTACACAAAGGGAATAATAGCAGTACTAATCCACAGAGCTGTGGTAGGGCTGATGAAAATAATGCACATAAGACGCTTGACTAAGTAATGTCTGAAGGCATTTAATAGGAGTTAATGCTGTTATCACTGTTGAAAGTCGAGAACTTGGCTGTCCAATATGGCAGAATCATGTGGCAGCTGAGCACTAGACATGGGGCTAGCCGGACTGAGATGGGGTACGAGTATGAAATGCACACTGGGCTGTGGAGACTTAGTGTGGAAGAAGAATGTACACTACCAAATTAAGTTTTTATATTGAGATATGTTGGGATGATAACACTTCAGACATATTGGGTTAAATAAGTTATTTTGTTAAAATTAAATTTACCTATTTCTTTTAACTTTTTTAAAACTGACAACTAGAAAATTTTAAGTTATATATGCGGCTTGGAATAATTTCTATCGGGACTGCCATCTGGGCCAGTAGGTCCAGATGTAAGTCAAACTGTCAAGACACAGATTGCTGGGCCCCACCCCCATTTCGGATTTAGTAAGTTTGGCGAGAGTCCTGAAATTTTGTTTCTCTAACAAGCCTCCAGGCGATTCCTGACCACCCTTTGAGAACCACCAGTCTGAGCCTTACCTTAAAGAGCGGTCTGTGGACCAACATCAAAGTCATCACTCGGGATCTTGTTCAGAAATACAAAATCTTGGGACCTTCACATACTTACTGAACCAGCATGTACATTTTAACAACATCCCCTGGTTATGTGTACGCACGTTGCAATTTGAGAGAAATTGATATAAAGTAGTCTTTCGTCCCTGGTTACAAATGAGACTTATCCAGAGAATTCTTTTCTATACCAGTGTCCTGAATCTACCTCTAGAAAGTCTGCATATCTGAAAAAGCTCCCTGGTGGTTCTCATGTCAAAGCAAGCACCGAGAGTTTGCTGGGCAGAAGGGCCCATCAGACCAGACAGGCTCCTCCTCACGAGGGGCAGTTGTTGGGCGGATTGTCCGGTGCTAGGAGGACGAGGCCGGAGCAGATGGTGGAGACAGTGGAAACCAACAGCACCAGGTTGGCTGGGTGTTGCAAACATCTGGAAGAGCCTGGCATCAGGTGCCCCATGCCTCCTCAGCTCTGACAGGGGTCACTAGCTGCTCAAGACTGAATAAAGCAGAACATAGCCTTGGTCTCGGAGGAGCGAGAACACCAGGCAAGGCATCGGGGCAGACGCCAAAAAGTAGGAACTTGGTTACAAGAACGCTAGTGCAAGTCATGAGTGGGAAGGACCAGCCGCCACGTTGACTGAGTTCTCATCCAGAAAGATGAGATTGGTGTTAGAGGCTCAGACAGGAATCATCTTTCAGAGATGAGGAGGGAAAATAAACGGACAGAAGTGCTGAAACTCAGTTTGGTTGTATGTACGTTTCCTTTTCTCCCCCAAAGCACACAATAAAAATTGAGATTGATCTTGGCTAATACTGGTTGAATTATAACAATGTATGCTAGGGCATAGTGGACAGGCACCAGATCGTCCTAGACTAGAGGGTGTTCATATCTCGGAGGAGGGCCTTTGTAACTCAAGTCTCGAGGTGTTAGACCCGTGCGAGGAGGGTATTTTGGAGTCGAGAGAGGCCTGCTACTCTTCAGCACACTCCATCCCACCCTTAGATAAGTGCACCCACTATTTTGAATGGTTTCACCAGTTTGCTCAATGACTCCTCACTTTTTCAGGTGGTCACCAGTGCACTGTGTGCTCCCGATGACATCACAAAAACAAAACCATCACTGTAAGAGAGAAAGTCGCCCACCACGGTCACATTTAAAACTTCCAACTCTGCATGCAGAGACCATTTGTAGCTTTTTTCCCCCCTCACTTATTCAGTTGATTGTTTTAGAAAACTTAAAAAGATGTATATATAATGCTTCAGAGCAGAGAGTCTGGAGATGATATGTCTGGATTTGAATCCTGGTCCTGCCACTTTTATGTAATGTTGGGCCAGTGACTTTGCCTCCCTGTGCCTCAGTTTCCTTCTCTGTCATAGGACCCGTCCCATTGGTTTGTTGTGAGGATTAAAATAGTTATTTTAAAGGAATGTAGGGAAGTCTGGCACATTGTAAACGCTATTGTTGGTTAAATAATTAAAACATGTCAGAATAACTGTACAGGTTTCCATATATGGCAAAATGTAGTCATTTTTATCAGATACCATGGTGACTTCCAGGGACTTTTATGTGCACGATTTCTCGAATACATGTGTTTTGAGAGCTCTTTGAGAGTTGTTTAAATTTTCTTCCTGAGAGAACTTAGAATTCTCAATTGATTCCTCATCACTTCCTATTATTTGAGAGGATCTCAGCAGGAAGGAAGTGAATGTAGTTTTCCCAGGAATATTGTTTTCCAGGTTACATTTTTTTTACCTCCCTGAAGTCCTTTGAAAAGTGAGTTGCACTGTAAATGTTTGAAGGCTTCCTGGCCCACGTCAGTTTAGTAGCATTGTCTAATTTTCCAGGAGAACAATGTATCATTCTCTTAGGTATTTTAGTGCTTAGGGAGAGGCGACAAGACGGCCTGAAACACTGGCGTGAGTTTCAAGGACGTATTGAAAAGGCAGTCAGATTCTCATACTATAGGGACGATAGAAATCAGATAATGCTCATTAAACAGCCGGGTGGGCTGCTGAAGTCAGGCACGGCAGATGCAAACTGAAGGCTTAGATTAGGTGTGGTAATATCTTTTACCCTTGCCTGCATCAACCACACAAAGCAAACTGAAGCACGTGCCACAGAAATGACGACACTTGGTAGCATCGTGCTCTCAGCGCCAGCCAGGACGTCGCCAGGCAGCTGGGTCCAGGGAGAGCTCGGGCAGGAATAAATGCACTTGAGTCACGCCATTCTCTACGCTTGGCCCTGGGGACTGAATGTGATTATTTCAAATTTATCAAATCATATGTCCAAAATTTTTACTACTTATTATTGATGTGAAGCAAATGGTTTTTAGGAGGTGATTGGTACCCCATGTGCCATTGGACACTGGGCTTCACCAAATAACATGACATGAATGGTTAAAGAACTATTATCAAATGCAAGAGATTATATAGGAATGACTTCTTAAAACCTCTGTTAATGCCTGACCAGGCGGTGGCGCAGTGGATAGAGCGTCAGACTGGGATGTGGAGGACCCAGGTTTGAGACCCCGAGGTCGCCAGCTTGAGTGCGAGCTCATCTGGTTTGAGCAAGGCTCTCCAGCTTCGGCCCAAGGTCACTGGCTTGAGCAAGGGGTCACTCAGTCTGCTGTAGCCCCCTGGTCAAGGCACGTATGAGAAATCAATCAATCAAGGAACTGCAACGAAGCATTGATGTTTCTCATCTCTCTCCCTTCCTGTCTGTCCCTATCTGTACCTCTCTCTGATTCTCTCTGTCTGTCCCACAAAAAAACAACAACAAACAGACAAACAAAAAAACCCCTCCTCTTTTAAAACTCACTCTTCTGGTTAAAACTTTTCTTTTTAAACATACCATGTGAATCCCACGTGTATTATAAAGCCCCTCTGCTGGTGTACGTAACCATGCCTTAGCTTTCCTTGGTATTTATATTCTATTCAAGTTGAGCATATGCAACAGTTGCTAGACATGGTATAAAAATCTTTAAGATAAGCTTTCTCAGAGTGGCCTACTGAAGGCTCCGCACGATCTGGTGTCTTCTCACGTGCCCCCCCCCCCTCTCCCTACGTCTCTTCTGTCTCCAGTTCTAGTTCTCTGGTCTTATCTCAGCTCCTGGAATGGGTCGCACTCTGGGCTTTTGGGTATGCTGTTCCCTCTCCCTGGAATGCTCTTCCTGCTCAGCAGTTAATACCGTGCCTCCTGGGCCCTCAGCTGAAGTGTCCTTTCGGCAGGAAGGGCTTCCTTGCTCCAGCCAAGGTCAAGGTTTTTGTTTGTTTTGTTTTGTTTTGTGTGTCTGTTTGCTTTTCTGGCTTGACAGATGATATTCTTCATTCCCTGGAGAGTCAGACTTAGCTGCATTTATCTGAGCGGCCGAGTCACGTGTTTCTCCTCCTTCTCCTGTAAGCAGCCGTCCCCCCTCTCATCGTACATGTTCCCCTGCCCCGTGTCATTGTGCCTGGCACCAAGTAAGTGCTCAGTATGTATTTGTTGAATGAATAAATGATTTAACAAGTTCTGCAGAAGGCATTAAGCACCACACAATGACATTTTTTTTTGTTATACCTGTGTCAGAACTTGTAAAATAGGTATTTTCTCCTATAAAAAGCAGAAAAGCTATGTATTCTAACTAAGCAGCTATTCCAACTATGAAGACTCTGCAAATAGACTGCTTTGTAGCTACATATTTGGTTTAAAACTGTCATAAGAGGCAGATGCCACTTATTTGCCCCTCAGGATATAACACATTCTATTGTGTTAATAATTTGCATTCATCTTCTAAAGTAGATTTGAAATAAACCAGGCCCCCGCCTCAGACAGCATGCCCCCCAGCTTTCCCAGAACCACGTTCTACTCTCTTAGAATGTCTTAATCACTCCGTGGAGGTCCCCGGTAAAAATATTCTTCTGACCAGGAGTGTTGAGAGAATTACATATGTGTCTGTAGACTGCTAGGCTGTTATACCACTTGGATCTGTAAGGCATATCTGATATTGTTTATAAGATACTTAAGAGCAGACAGACAGACATGAAGCATCACACCAACAATGTTACGTGGTCAGTCCATGGTCATTCCTGTGGCATGAAACCCTTTCTCATGTCCATGTCATGTATTAGTTATAACAATACAATGAATTACTGGTCACTGACTGAGGAGCTGGAAGATTTGAGATCTTGTTTTCTGGCAAAGGACCACATGATCTCAATAGGAGAGGAAGGGAGAGCTTTATGTGGCCTGAGCTACAGAGAGTCCCGAGCTGGGGCTGGTCTTTGCCCTGTTGTTTTAGAAGAGGCTGTGTAAACTCTTCTATCCCGGGCAGCGGAATGCTTTGTGATAGCCTGTGAATGTTAGAAAATGTACTATTTGCACACGGTGTTTATAAATTTGTACAACACTTTGAAATCACCAAGGCACAGCATGAAATACATCTTTTTCTGAGGTATTCAAAAAATGAACCAATGAACCCAACAATTCATGGCACATCTCACTCATTACTATGACTGCAAAAGTTAATTTCGCAAGGATAGTCACACATGTAGATAGCACACAAAATGTCAGAAAAGTGTCCTTGCAACTCAGACATGAAGGATGAGTAACGGACAATACGGAGCCGTGGACCAATACTCAAGGGTTAAAAGGGAACTGCAGAGTCATTATATCAAGTACCTATGAAAGACATCTTCCTAAATGAATGCAGCGTGGAAAAGGGACCCTGCAGAGATTGAGCACATTCATATTTCCTGTCCTCTAATCAGCCCTTCCTACCTTTCTGTGAGACCTAAGGTGTGTCCCGAGTGGGCAGCATGTTGCTGCAGTACGGATCCCCTGAGTGACCAGGCGAGGCCCACGGCAGCGGGAGCCCCAACACCGTCACCTCTGGCAATTAGCAGCCTGCTGCGTTGACCTCAGTGTGCCTCCACGTATTCTCACTTTCATGATGCCAGACACAGAAACATTTGGGACGGAATGCTCTAACCAGCAAGGTCACCCTATTAAAAACAGCAACAATAGTCTTAGTCACAAAAGGAAACACAAGAAATAAGATGGTATGGGAGAGGCATGTTAGAAATGTCGAGACATGAGTAATGAATGATATTTTGGTTTTACAAAGTAAAGGGAAGGCGGAACCCTTGTTCCCAGTCTCTGGGCTGAGCCGGACTGGACTGGTCTCCCATGGAAGGCACGAGAGGGCCTATGCTGTGTGCCACCTGGACAACGCCCTCTGTTTCTCAGCAAGCGCTTCTCTGATTCACGTTTCTCAGTGATATGTTTTATTTTACAGTCAAGGCACTATTTCCGTACTCATTACTCTTTAAAGTACACAATAAAGTATATAACACGGTTGTGGCGGACATAGCTGTCTATCTATGAAGGATCCATTTTCTCTTTGATCTTTACTGTAATCCTGATAATATGCCTATAAACTCACCATCCCACGTTCCCTGCAGTTTCTTCTGGCTAATAAGCCATGGGCGAGACACTGCACATACACAATAACAACACCGAACCTCCTTTGCCCTTTAACCCTAGGTGATGGCAGTGCAGATGCCATTCCGAGAGGCACAGGCTAAGGAAGGGGTGACAGAGTGGAACACTCTGGGGTTCTAGTGGTCGGGGACAAACTGACCCCTTCTCTGGTTAAACGGTTGTCTTGAAGTAACCTGTTTCTTGAAGCTAGAAACGTACCAGACACAATCATCTAAGAACAACTTTATCACCCTGGGCTGTCTGGAAGACAGTTGTAGACTGTTAGGCCGGCCATTAAGAGATCACGTAAAAGATAGTTTCAGAAGTTTGGAAAGAACTTCTGGACACGAACAACTAGCCCGCACAACAGTTGCGTCATTCAGGTTCAGGCCCATTATTTCCTAATGGGGTGAAAATTGCCACGAACAACAGCCATTATGCTTGAAACTCTAGGAGCTGAATCATTTGAATATTTTTGGCTCTCTATATAGTCAAGTCATTGGCTTTTTCATCCTAAAACTAATATTTAATGATTAGTGAGATCAAGTGGCATGCAAACACAGTAATAATGTACAGGAAATACAAAACAGGAACCCACTGTTTATCCTGTCCTCAGTGTACGTGGCCAGAGCATTGTTCAGAAAACTTTGAACAAGGTCATTGCGGTGTGGTTTACTGAACTGTTAAAAAGCTAAATTGAATGATGATGGAATTTGTCCTTGTTAGAGAGAGAGTGATTTTGAAAAGATAGTCAAGGCTAACAATGTATTAAGTTTGAATATTAAATAAGCCTTATGATTTCTTAAAAATGGTGAATGCTATCAGAGATGAAGGTATGTTGGATTAGAAAGCCAGTAATTTCCCAGTTTTAAATAAAAGGAGAGACACATACACGTGTGGAAATTATTTTAAGCATTCTTGTCTCATGGTTTCTGACTGAGTACCATACAATTGAAGTAATGAGTATAAATCGTAATACATTTTACTTTATAAGAGGCAGTAATGTATAAGTAGTGTCCCTTTCTCTTCATATTTGCCAAGAGGATCATGATTGGGAACAAGGTTCTGGAGTCTGTTGGCCACCATGGAATCTGACTTGACTGCCTCCAGCAGTGTGGCTACTCAAATCTCCTTAACCTTCAGTTTTCTTATTAACAAATAAGAATCATAGCAGTACTTGACTCATACAACTGTTGTGAGGACAGACCCAATGAGTTAATAGATGCAAAGCTCTTCAGGCAATGCCCGACATGCAATAGGACTCATAAACGTTGGTCATTGCCATTACCACCATCTCACTGATGCACAACACACATATTTAAAAGCATGGGCTTTGAGAATGCATAGTCCTCAGTTAATTTTCGGGTTCTAGCTCTTACTAGCTCCTTGATTGGGGCACTCTCTCTGAGTCTCAGTTTCCTCAGCTGAAAAGCAAGATGTCCATGACCTTAGACAATGCATGGTAACCACATCTAGCACACAGTAATCATCAGGAATTTTTGAAAATCAGGTAGGAAAAAAATTCTTAGTCAATATATTAATTGATCTTTGTAAATACATGTACTTTTATTTTGCTGATGGGAAAAATGACATGGATTGGGCAAGTGTAGATACTGAATTTAACTTCCTTATACTTTATTTCAGAGAGCTCACATTCAGAGTTTTATGGGTTTTTAAAATTTTTAATTTTAAACAAGAATTCATGGAATTGTCAAAACAACAGGATTAAAAAAAATTCCCATCTCTGCTAATGACTCTAGGTCTGTGGTTGACATTAACAGTCTCTTAAAAGTAAAAACATTATTATCCAATGATTTTCTGAGTAAAAGAAGGTTGAGAAGGATAGATATTGCTATTAAAAGGACCCACCAGGAGGAAGCAGGGGAGAATCGACTTTGTAAGGCCCGGTGAGCATCCATTATTCCCTGAGCAGATGGGAGGTGCAGAGTGATAATCCATTTTTGTAACACACACACACACACTAACTTTTTATCTATTAACTACAATGATAATGCATAATGATTAAAGTAGGAGTATCACTTTCCTGCAAGAATTACATTGCAGGAAAAAGAAATCAAAGCTTCCAAACCAGGCACAGTTGACCTCAAAGTCTAGCTTCCCGGGGGGCAAGCCCTGTCACTTTGGGTGAGCTACTTAATCTGTCTGAGCCTTGATTTTTCTGATCTAAAATATACATACCTACTTTTTGGGGATCTTTTGAAAGGATTGAATGAGTCTGTGTGTGAAAATTAGTAACTAGGTCAAGTGCCTGATGCAGAAATGGGTTAATAGATCATTGTTTCATTGTTACTATTTACCTGTCTTTTCTTATTAGACTGTAGGCTCCTTGAAGCAGGACACCCTTTAAAGATATAAGTATAGTCAGTTCCTAGCACAGCATCTGCTCACTAGAGCATACTGAGTGAATATACGTTGATCAAAATAAGACAGGGCTACCCTGAGTGGAAAACTAAACCTCCGCAGTAATGCACAGAAGGCTTGACTCGTGGAAGTGACCATGGCTGAGAGAGATAGGCATCCACAAACTGAACTGATGTTCTGAGGAACAGGTTTAAGTAAAATTAAATAAAAGACATTTTCCTCAAATAACATTTTTAGAAGGAAAAATCAAGTAGTAAAGGATGGAGAAAAATTGTCATGGAGATCATTATGTTATTTGAGGGGGTTAGAAATAGCATCTTTAAATGGGGCTATTTTTATATATCACCTATATTTTCTCCCTTTGTAGAAAGGTCCATGATTTCTATTAATTCTGTCTGACTTCTTTAATTCATAGGAGTTGTTATAAAAAATTCAGATCTTCTAATTTCTCTTGGAGGCACCACACACACACATTCTTGCTTCCCCACACTGGGTGAGTGTCTCTGCCTTGGGGATTTGTAGTTTTTGTTTGTTTGTTTGTTTTAGGTGAGAGGAGGGGAGATAGTGAGGCAGATTCCCACATGCACCCTGACTGGGATCCAGCCAGCAACCCCATCTGAGGCCGATGCTGGAATACCAAGCTATTTTTAGTGTCTGAAGCTGATGCACTTGGACCAATGGAACTATCCTCAGGACTTGGGGCCAACACTCACACTAATCAAGTCACTGGCTGTGGAGGGTAAGAGATAGAGAAGGGGGAAGGGAGGGAAGCAGATGGTCACTTCTGCTGTGTGCCCTGGCCAGGAATCAAACCTGGGATGTTCAAACTCTGAGCCAGTGCTCTATCCACTGACCGCCAGCCAGGGACAATTTGTAAGTTTTATGCCTAAATCCAGTGATGCTGATTCTAGAGGGTCAGGTTTTATGTGTTGGTTTTAACGTAGGTCTCTATCTCCAACATTTTTCAGATATGACATAGTCAGGAGACTTTCAGCACCGAGTTTGGCTCCTCCTACCTCTTACTTTTCTTTTAACCTGGAATCATAGCTAGAAGGACTATTAAAAAACCTACCTAGGCCCTGGCCGGTTGGCTCAGTGGTAGAGCATCGGCCTGGCGTGCAGGAGTCCTGGGTTTGATTCCCGGCCAGGGCACACAGGAGAAGCGCCCATCTGCTTCTCCACTCTTCCCCCTCTCCTTCCTCTCTGTCTCTTTCTTCCCCACCCACAGCAAAGGCTCCATTGGAGTAAAGTTTGCCTGGGCGCTGAGGATGGCTCCATGGCCTCTGCCTCAGACGCTAGAATGGCCCTGGTTGCAATAGAGCAACACCCCAGATGGGCAGAGCATCGCCCCCTGGTGGGCATGCTGGGTGGATCCTGGTCGGGTGCATGCAGGAGTCTGTCTGACTGCCTCCCCATTTCTACTTCAGAAAAATACAAAAAAACCCCCAAAAAACAACAAACAAAAAAAACCCCTCCCTAATTATTCCCTTTACATTTAGAAAATTGTAGCATGGCATATCACTTTATAGGAAAGCCACTGATCACTAAGACCAGGGTCTGAGAAACATTCTCCCAGTGGGGGTGGAAGGCCACTATGAACAGCATATTCCAGATCTGAGATCGGAGGAGAATTCTCACTGGGTCCTGTCAGTCTGGACCAGGAGCACCAGCGACAACAACACCAACTGCTACTCTTTTCTGCTTGGGAGCAGTTTGGATAAGGACTTGCTATTCAAACCCCTAAGAACGCAATTAGAGGTTAATGCTACCCACAATAGTAGACTCATTTAAGTATCAGATGATGGCTCCAACTGCAGCAAAAAGAAAGGTTTTTAGAGAGAAAAGAAAATGGACACAAAGAATAGAGAAGATGAGATTCACAATGGTTTTAGTGAGAAGGGATTCACTGGGGGAAAGAAAATTAATACACTATATCCTAAAGAGAGAAGCAGTCCAATTTGGAACCGCAAAGTTCAATATCAGGTACATTTTTAACTGAGACACTCGAGTAGAATAAAGTGATCTCGGAATTAATTAACAAAGGAGATTAACAGCCTTTAGGATAATTAGGAAAATGGCTCAAAAAATGAGATAATTTTCAGTGAGAAGTTATTTTTATTAATGCAGGATTTGCTTAGTAAGACTTTCCTAAAAAATATAATACCTGTGGCTGAGTTCATTTTATAGCATTCTGTTGGGGGGCACTTAATTGACAAGTTTTATAATTCCACCCTGTAATGGATGCTACCTACGAAGACAGATAAAGAGGACTACATTGAGGCTGCCTTTAGATTTGCACATACAATGTTGGGTAAGAGAAGAAGGAATTGGAAAGGTCTTAACAAATGGTGCCCATCACTGGTGGCCAAACCTGAGCTATAAATTGCAGTGGCTCTACCATTCTGTAATGCGAGCTCTGTTTTCATGTTACCGATGAACATCTATCCTCCTGGCCTCTTTTTAAAAGACCTGCGCACATTTGAACAGCCTTTGAAACTCCAGATTGAACTTCTGCACCGCATTCTATTTTGGGTAACAACAAAAGCGCTGGAAATTTCAGGTAGTAACAAACACCCCAACCTACAAAGTGAAGAATATGAGCTGGGAGTTCAGGACTCTGGGCTTCGGAGCACCCCTGCTGTGGGCTCCAGGGGATGCTTTGGGCTGTTTGACTCACAGATCTAGACCAGGGTAGGTCATCTTTGCTGTGTTGGTTTTAATCTTCCAGTGAACATAATACTGCTCTTTTTTTCCCTTTCACCCTCAAAAAATAGACATAAGGTCCATTTCTGAAGTTTAATTCTGCGCTGCCTTGAGAGGAACATTAGGGACTTTCATTGGTTAAAGGAAATGGTACTGCCTTCTTTCTATTCTTAACTGTCACTGTAAAGAGCTCATTCTCATTCATCACAGCTTGTCTTATCTGGCTTTGAATATAAAGACACTCGTGCAGAAATTATTCAAAATACAGTCATAGTAATGTCACTCGTCCCAATATAATTTATCCAATGAGTTATAAGTGATATTTATAATAATTTAAGTATTATATAACTCTGTCAACATATTAATTATCTATACTATAAGATATATTTATCAATAATTAAATTTTTAAAAATTTATATGTTATATAAAGTCAGAACTTTATTTGCAAACTCATCTCTATTTTTCTTTTTAAAAGGATACATTTGTGCAGTGCCTTCTGAATACATTCGTTTCTGACAACAGAATTGTTCAAGACACACATCATAACACTTAAATCATCTTGATTTTTAATATAATATTTAATTGAACTCCATTTTAAGTACTAAAAATTCTTGAAAATGGACAAGGTGAGGAACAGTTATGCAATTTTGCTGCTATCCTTGCTTCTCAACCATCTTCTCTCGGTCTTCTTGCGTTTCAAAGTTGGTTTTGAATTGGAAGTTTATTCCTACATATAAATACATATAAACTCTTGCCCTGTTCCTAAATCAAAGTGAGCAGTTTCTCATGGGCTATATTTGCCATTTCTATTTCAACAAGAAACAATATACCTTCTGTGTTGAAAAGGTTTATGAATGGTCCTTGCTAATTTCTATGCTGGCGAAGCCCGGCTCTTGTTTCACAGACTTGGGGGAGATAGGAGACTTGGGGTCTTATTTCTTATTACTTATCTCCACTCACTGCTTCAGTGGTTATGTTAACTCAGTTCTAAGAGGAACTAGCCTTGGGGTAAGATGTAAAACACAAAATCAATGAGGTAAGTAAATCAGTCTATTAACACATACTGATTAGTGTCCCGACTCTTACACAAGGACACATTTAAACTAAAACAGTTCTGATTCTCACTTACACGATAATCACTGTGCCTCAACAAGAAAAATAAATGTATCTTTGTCATTTCATCTGTTGGATATGTGCTAATGGTTTTGTCCAAAATAGATAAGGACTATAAATGTTGGGAATTATTACAAGATACCTGAGTAGCCGAGGGACTATAAAATTGGAATTGTTTCAATTTTGACAAAGACTCAAATAATCTATGAACTCATATATTACTCCATGTATTCGCATAGTCACACTTATACGGTCTCTTTGTGTAAAAGCAACTTTAACATTTTAATGTGAAGAATGTTAACAACTGACTTTATTAATTTAGGGCACAGCTCAAAGTTCCCTGCTCATATTGTCCTGAAAGGAACCACTTCTGTAACTCAGCATTGACTCTGTACCACGAAATTTGTCTTCTCTTCCACATCACGTAAGTGGAAAGAAGAGCTGATTGTGGTTCTTGGTTATAAATAGTCCACAGTGTCTGCTGTCTGAAAAATTTGAATATTGCATTGAAAACCATAAGGGCAGGCGAAAGGTGATGAAACATAGCATTGTGCTTTGAAGAGCGTCACAGTGTGCTGCTGGTAATGACACTTATTTAAGTGGCGTTTCTCATAAACAACATTAAAGGTATACCGAAGTCCTAATCCTGAACAGCATGCTAATTTTTTAATAAAACTTAAAAAACAAAATCGGTTTAAATGAGAATGAGTACACTTTTGCCACGTGCCACATTTTATCATCACCCAATGTTGTGCGTAAGCTCACCACCTACATAGGAACAAAATAGGGGAAATACATTTATGAATACAGTCCGTGTTTAAGAAAAAACTTTATATGTTTGGTTTAAAAGGCTCATATATTCATGGGTTTGGCCATGCAGCCTCATATACAAAGTATAAATAGGCCTGGAGAGTATCAGCTCCGTGAGGGCAAGAATTTCAGTTTTGCTCATAAAAGTTCAGTGACTAACCCATAGTAAAGTTTACCTCACGCCCGTAAGACATGAGTAATGGATTAATGCATGAGCCAAGTCAGACAAGGCAGGCTATGTAATGTATACTGAACAGTATGCATTTTGAGGATGATCTTTGAATTGTTTTTTTAATTTTCTTATTTTTCTTATTCTAAAGGCCTGGGGTGATTTCTGTCACCTAGTCTGCTAGGACTTAACCATGAAAGGGAATTCAACGCAAACACCAGTGGTCATACTCGCTATTGGTCATACTGGGGATTCTTTTTAAAATAAGATTGCTTTGCCCCCCAAAATACCCACTCTCAGTGTGGCCACTTTCTTTTTTTTAGATCAAAATTCAATTGATAACAAAGGGAAATTGTTCGGTGTGTAGATAGCCACAAGATTCTTAATGCTTTTCGAACTCCAGTTGAACTGTTTTTGATTCCAAAGTAGAACTAATCATTCCTAATCCGAAGGTAAAACCCTTTCTGCTGATAAACAGGCCCACAGACTGACGCTCAGCACTGACTCACGTTGGCAGGGACCAAGTGTCCAGGGCTACAGCTTTCAAAAAATCTCCCGAATTTATCGAAGAAATCGATAAAATGTTTATATCCAGAGATTTTGTTTTGCTTTTGATCTCTATTGCTTAGTGTCTTGTATTTTCACCTGATACTTAAGTGTGTCAACCTGATTGGTGGCACTCAAATGCCCTTTGGTCCCCATCTAGATGTACCTCCTTACTTAGGCATTTTCCTAATGTAAAGTAGGTTCTGAAAATGTGAAGAAGAGAAAAGAAAATCATCCAGAATCTCATTACAAAGAAATAATCATTATCGACGGTCCGGGTTGTTTTTCCTCCCTACCTCCTTTTATTGTGCTATTTCTGGCCTTTGAGGATAAAGAAACTTGGTGTACTCTTATAAAGAAATGTTTTCATAGAGCCCCAAACAAAACTGTGGAGAGGACACTAAAATGGGAATCGTAACATTTTCTGTTGGCGGATCTGCAGTTCCCACCAATAGGCATTCTAGAGAAAAGATAGTGTTCAGGGTTTGGAATCGGGCCGACTTGAGTTGAATCCTACCTTCCTCGCATGTATGGTCCTGTGTGAGCTGTTTAACTTCCAAGAGCCTGTTTCCTCTTCTATCAAATGAGAATAATACCCTCATCAGAGTGTTTTTGTGAACAGTCAATGAGAGGTATTTGAAGAATTTGGCAAGCTGTCTGACCCAGTATGCATTCAATGAATTGTAGCTATTATTTATAAGAATACTTACAGTTATTTTGCATTCTTAATAACCTTGTAGATCAATGCCATGTAACATAAAGATTAATTTTAGACGAGCCCAAGAAAAACACAATTAAGCAAGTAAATCTATTGGAAAAAGATCATATAATGCATTCTTTAGCGAGCACTTTAGGATTGTAAGGATTAATTAAAATTCTTCTCTGTTAACATAGTAAACGGCAGCATGGCTATTTGCAATTAAGAATCTTTTCAAAAGATTGATCTTCCCCATCCTATTGAACGTCGAGTTGGCAGTTAATACTCTGCATAATTTATGACCCAAAGATTAGTTTGCCTTACTCTGATATAATTCAGTCAAGACCAACAGGAACAGAAATACATTGTCAGACTCTCTTAGAAGTTTCTTTGGGTTTTAAATCAAACTTCAAGTTTAAGAACTAGGTGATCATTGAAAGCCGGATAGGTGTTTACTATGAAGAGTTTTACAATTATTTATCTATTGTGGAAATAAATTTTTATTTTATGTGGCTTTTGCTCTGGGCCCAGCCAAGCTTTATCATATTAAGACCACTGGGGGAGCCCCACTTCTCTGTCACCCCAGGAAATCCTCATTGAGGGCACAGATGTCATTTATTGGGAGCCAGTGACGTGCTAGGCACTGTTGTATGTACTTTGTGTGTATTGTTTCATGTATTAGAACTAATGGTTCTATAACCTAGGCACACCATCTTCATTTTTCAGGTACTAAACCTATGGTTGAAAGACACTGTCACAGGCCCATGAAGGCCAGGTCTATGGTTGGACCTCACCGTAGAGGTCCCGCAGGCCCCTGCTCTGTCTGATCCCACCTTTCCCGAAACATCAGAGGAGGGACTTGGGTGCAGAATTGGCACAAAGACAAGGCACATACAAAAGGAAAATCAGTTATGGGATAACAAAATGTGAAAAAGTAATTCATACTTCCTTTTTTTTTTTTTTTTTTTTTAAAGAAAAAGAACACTCTTATTACTGACATTTAACACTAAGCAACCAAGACTAAATAACGTCGAATTGTTTATTAAATATAGTAAATGGCACTTGCAACTATAATCTGGACTTTTCTGACAATCCCATAAAGAAATGACATTAGACGGGTGGACTAAGTCAGGGGAAGGAGGAGAGACAGCTGGGTGAAGAGGAGGCATGAAACTAGGCTGGAGAAGGGCTGTGGGGGCTCACTAACTTTGATGTGTGTCTGGGCCATCCTGGTGCTCGGTGCTATTCAATGAGGCAGACCCCTACCTTCACGTATAATGTGGTCAGGGAGAGTCTGACACTGATCATTAGATTTGCATTGTTAAAGTAGGGAGGGTTCTATTCACAGATAGAGAAAAATCCAAAAATCCAAATAATGAGCCTTCGAACAGTAGCCTGGCACCAGCCCTGCAGAAGCACAGCCTACGCCCACCCTCAGCTGTTCTGGTTATCAGAGGGAATTCTAGATTATGCTCCCAGGTCCAGCTCTAGCCTCCCCATCCTCCAGCTTCTGACTTCCATGTTGTGATGCTCTCTTACTGTGAGAAAGGGGGAGGAAAGAAGGTTTCCTTGAAGGGAGAATGCTAAGGAGAAGCTGCCAGATCCCTACCGGGGTGAGGATTCCGTGGAGCCCTTAGACATGAGGCAGGATTCCGACGGGGGCCTTCTGGCATGACAGAGGCCCTGCCTGTGTGGGTGTGTGGAAGGGGTGTAGCAGGATCCACGCATCCCAAGCGTCCCAGGCTGGGGAGAAGCTGCTCTTCCTCCTGCCAGGAAGAATGCCTGCCAGTGATGAAAATGACACCCCACACTTTGTTCAAATTCATTCAGCATCTTATTAAGTTCCTACACGTTATGTGCAGGGCTGGCTTCGCGGTCCTGTGACCTGAGCATCTGCACCTGACCTTGCCCTTGGAAGGACCAGGTACTGGGTTTGATACTCTGTGAGTGTCATCTTGAAATTATTAACAATGTTTGAGTAAGGGGTTCCCCACTTTCATCTTGCACTGCATTTTATATAGCAGTTCCTGGATGGATAGAAGTTCAACACAGGTCATCAAAGTCTCCTGACATTTCTGAGGCTCTAATTTCACATCCCCATGTCTTTAAAAGACAGATCGAGGTCAGGAACAGTGGTGGCAACCCCTCCCTCTCTCCCCACTGCACACGCTCCCCCCTTCCCTGCACCTTCCTGGAAGCTTTCTTTCCTTTACATCCTAAGAGAAGACTTATCCTCATGAACAGACCTCTGTTTCTGTTTACCTGTTTTCCTGTGGTTACTAGAAAACTTAAAATTATATATATATGACTTACATTTTCAGCTTAAATTATATTTCTATTGGTCTAGCCCACCCTCTCCTTTTAAAACTATGTTTTGAACTATATATTTCCCCTAAATGTCCCACATGCATCTCTACCCCAAAAAGTTTCAAACCAATTTCACTATCATCTCCCTCAAGCATGCTTCTTTTCAGATCTCATTTTCCCAAGACAGAAACCTGGTAATCAAACTACAGCCCCTGCTCCCGTTCCCAAATGAATACTAAATACTATTGGTTTTATCTCCACGATCTCTTTTGATTCCAACACTTCCTCTCCAGACCTATTGTCTTGTCCCAGTGGAGGCTTTTGACCTTTCTTCCTGTCATATGCATTATTCTGATCTGTGAAATCCTTGGAATTAGTCTCACCCCACCTCAGTGCTAATCTTACCAGCATCCATGTTTTGTAAAGGAAACCTTAGGATGTCACTTTCTAGTCTGAACTCTTTCGATGGCTTCTCATCTGACTGTGGCACAGTGACACCGCAAACTGGCTCTGGTCTGCTTGTCTGACTTTACCTTCTATCTTTCCTTATGGGCTCCCTGCATTCCAGCCCTCCCCAGTGACTCTCAGTCCTGGGAACACTTCCTTTCTGCCTCTGCGCTCTTGCACATGCTGTTCCTCCATCACGGCGGGCTCAGCACAACCCAGCATCAACGGCCACAAGTTCTGAGCCCCCAAACATTTCCTCCCTAATTCCTCAGGAGCTCCTCGAGCACGGCTCCTGTGCACCTGCAGCTCTTTGCACACAGCACTGCCCTGAAGTAGAGCTGCCCGTCTGTAAGACTGTTTGGCAGTCTATGTCCTGGATGCATTCCGTGAACTTGGGTAAGTGACTGACACATAGTCACCTCGACTGAATAAATCCCCCACTCTTTTCTCCCTCCACCACTTTAGTTCATGCCTGTTGTTCTCTTGCCTGAGATATTGAAACTGTCTTTCTATATATAACCATTTCTTGTTCTCTGCATTTCATTTGATAGACTGTTACCAGTTACATCTTTTTGACACACAAGCATGAGCATGACTTTCCCTCTCTTAAAGGAGCTCCAATAGTTCTCTTTTCTTGTATGGAATCAATCTAAGCTACTTAGCATGAATGAGGCTGATCCTGGTGCTGGTGATAAAATAGGAGTGGCTTCCATTCCTTCTGTGTTTGTGGGTAGCAGGTGCTATGCCAATCACTTATGATCACCTCATAATCCTCATAATAATCCTCAGGGGCAATTGCTATTACCCCTAGTGAAACCGCTCTACAGAGGCCAAGGGACCTGTTCCCACAGACACATAAAAATTAGGAAGGATATGACCAGCTACCTTATTTTAACACAATACCAATTGAGACAACATTCATTAAAAATCTGGAAAGAAAAAGGTTAGAGAACTTGTCAGTGAATGGTCAAGCCCACCCACAGGAAAGGGTGACTCCAGATATTCTAGTACACGTGGCAGTTGCGAACTCATGGTCCTGATGTATTTGTTGGGCAAATATAGTTTGGTGATAGTCTTGGAATTATTTGTCACCTGGCATTATACTTGTCAGATGAAATTCTGATTTTATTTCCCAAAAGATCACACTGACCAATCAATAATCTGACCTTTTGAGATGTGATATTTCTCAATGTAAATCACGGGGGGCCATTCTGCTTTTAAAGAAAAAAATTTTATTGACTGATTTTAGAGAAAGTAGAATGAGGGTAGAGAGAGAGAGAGAGAGAGGAGCATTCATTTGTTGTTACACTTAGTTGTGTATTTATTGGTCACTTCCATATGTACCTTGACCAGGGATTGAACCCATGACCTTGGTGTTTTGGGATAACTCTCTAACCGACTGACCTAACCATCCAGGGAAGGCCATTTTATTTTCTTGGCCAGATAAAGTACTCTCTGTCTCTGAGCTGCATTGGATAACATATGCATACACATTTTTTAAAATGTTTACTTTTGGTTGGAAATCAGAACGCATAGAATTTTAAATCAATACTTCCCTAATTTCTACTGAACTCAAAAGCTCTTTTGATTGAGTGACCCCTTCCACTAACAAATCCTTCTAAGGTTCTTCCAGCTCCTAGTTGTTAAGGTCTTGTCCTCTCTTCCTCACAGGCTGGGTCAGAAGCAGGTGTAATAAAATGATTGAGGAGTCTGGGAAGGAGGCAGTACATGAACGGAACATTCCCCAGGAAACTTAATTTTATGATCACAATCTTTTAGTTCCTGACAGTTGCAAAGTTAAGTATCAGTGCCAAAAAGGGTGATGCAGAGTGTTGATGTCATGTTTTCCCAATTCATTCCAAAGGAAGCTTAAGTTTAGGGTTCAAAATGATTAGGTTGTGTTAATATACCACATAATAATATATAAGTCAAATTAAATTATTTTACCAGAGAACTGTCAGTCTGAGGCACTGAATAGACATTTGAGACACTGGGTCAAAAACGGTCATGATTTTCAAACTAAACTAGATTATTTATGACTTTCATTGTTATTTACTTTTATTTGTAAAATGAGGGAGATGGAATGCAATGCTACCAATAAATCTAAAATTTAATTTAAAATATATTAAAACCACTTTGTGCACTATAGAAGGGAGGTTTTTCTTTAAGAAATTATATAGGTCAATCAGTTATATTAAAATTACAAAATTAAATTGGTGGTAGTAAAGAAGTCAGTGATATAATCAGCTTTTAGATCATATCATATGAAAAGTTATGTTTCTAAATTAAGTCAGTGTCAAAGAATTCAGGATATATTACCAGACATCTGAATTATTAACCCAAGAAAACCCTTTTCCCAAAGCAGATATATTTTCAACAAATAAATAATAGATTTCTGGGAGAGGAGTTTAACTATGATTCTCCATATACTTAGAGTGTTTTTGACTGGGCAAGATAATAGACATGTGGTGAAGTTGTTCAGGGGATTAAATTCTGGGGGAAGTCTGTAGTGGTTAATATGAGCCAGGTCGTTTTTGGCTCGGTCTCGATTCCCTCCCCTGAGATAGTCTGATGAGTTTAGAAGGATTTCTCTGACATTTAGCTTAGTGTTTTACGTGAGAAGCATACCAACCATAAACAAATTTAAAAAATCTGTAACAAAACAAACATTTAAGAATATGTGGACTATATTAATTTTCATATGATGAAGATTCCATGGACTCAAATACAGTTTATATTACTTTGAGTCCATCTCTTTTCTTTGATGTGAATTTTATTTGTCAACATTTGATACAGTGACCCCCTTGGACTAATCATCCAGCTGTCTCTCATTTGCTCCTGGCGGTACCTATGACAAAGTGAGGGGTAAAACAGAAATAAGACATTATGGCTCTTTCATGAAGTTAATTTCCATATGGGAAGATTAGACACAGAAAAACTTTATTAAAATGAGATAAAAGGTAATATGCCGTGCAAGTGTTAAGAGCGCATCTAATGTGTTTTCATTAAATCTCTCTTTGGGAAATAATTGAAGATTGCCTGTAATACTTATGGAAAATTCCAGTTAAAATACCCTTCAAAGTTTTGTGATTTCCTGAATTCTTCATTAACAATTAATACATGTAGGCTCTGGTGGGATGGCTCAGTGGATAAAGCATTGACCCAACGCACCAGAGGACATGAGTTTGACCCCTGGTCAGGGAAGGTAGAGAAGCAATCAGTGAGTGCACACGTAGATGAAACAACTAAGTGAAATGACAATGCATTGGGTTGGCTCTCTCTCACTCTCTCTCTCTCTCTCAAATCAATGGAAAAAAAACTTTTAAATGTTAATATTTGTAAAGCTCTTGGGGTAGTAGTTACCACAGAGTAAACTCTACATAATCTGTCATTATCAATATCTTTTGGATTGAAGAAACTGTTTTTCCCATAGTTTATTAAAACCTACCTATCAGGTTTTTATTGTTTTCTTCAGTTTAATCAGAAAAGATATTTTGATTGAATATGTAAGGTTTTCTAGCCATTAAGGTTTTTAACTTTAAAACATCTTGCAGATTGATACTTTTTTTCTAGCCTTAATTCTCTTGACTTAATTCTCTCTAGCCTTAATTCTATTTGACTATCTTCTAAAACCTTCAAATAAAGAACTTAAACTTTGTAATTCTAGGTTTAAACTTTTCTGTTGAATGCTTATTTAAAAAGAAAAAAATTGAACTCTTTAGTGTTCATCACATTACATGATGAATGTGACCATAACCAGAGGTTTTTGAAAGTTAAGAGCAGAAATCAATTAGTCTTGGTGTCTGAATTATTTACTGTCTAAGCTTCTGGTTATATTCCTACTTTTATATCACTGTCTCATCTACGGTTTATTTTATTTTTTTTAATAATAGCATTTTCTATATTTTAGGTAATTTTCATTTTTTTTCCTCCTCTGTTATATGATTTCAAAAAAAGCCAGAAAAACTTGTGAACTATCATTTCATCTCTAAACTCAAGCCGCATTTTCTAATTAGTGTGTTCGTATCAGCACAACACAGGGGAGGAACTGATTACTGTGACCCACTCATTCATTCCGCGAACATTGTCTGAACATTTACTCTATTGACCTGCTTGCCGAGTGCCCACAATGCTCTACTGCGATTCTAAAGCAAGCCGAGATTTCCCTGTTCCCTTCATCTGCCAGGCAACCCACAACTCTTCCCTTCCTCTAGCTTCTCACCACGCTCAGGACCTCCCTTTACCTAACCTGGTTCAAGGCAGTGCTGGAGGAATATTAAACAGCACAAGTCTACTCACGTTGTTCAGAACATCTAGTGGTTATAAGATTTTGTCTTCACTACTAGGAATGCTATGTTATGTATTATACATTTCCAAATCTAGCTATTGAGAGGCAGGTTCTTTTAAAATCCATTTATCCCCACAGGATATAATACTGATTAAGTGTATTTATTTGTTGAAGAAGGTGCTGAAACTGCAAAGAGCGGTTGACCTTGTGATCAAATCTCCTTTCCTTCGTAAACTTGAGCAGAGAGAAGTGAAATCATTAGGTGTGAAGTCATCTTGATAGTCTATGAAATCTCTCACTTTTAAGCAATCAGGTGTCGCTTTCTTAAACTTTATTTGGTTGATAGTGTAAAGGGTAGGAAGCTCTTATAAAGCATTCAGATCTGACATTAGTACTACTCAAACAGGCAGCAGGAGCCGCCTTGTCAATGGGTGGGGGGTGATACTCCAACAGTCCAAAGCTTAAGCATGTTTCTTTATCAAAGGGGCAGCTCTTTCTAACATGGTCACCTTCTTAGATGACCACATGTCTCTGAAGAAGATAACCACCTTTGATGAGAAGTAGGTAGATACAGGGATATCAATAAAGGACAGAGTAAACATTTATACTGATACATTTTCTCCTACATGACCAATAATCTCTTGGAGCATCTCATTAGTATAAGCTTTTATTCTGCGCATGAAAATAATGTGCCATTTTTCATGCCATTTCTCAGTGTTTTTATGACGAGTGGTACAGCTCTTGGTTAGAAACCTATTTTTGCTATAGTTTTTTGGATTCCTTATGGCTGATCCTTAAATCTACCTTCATTTCTATAGGATGGTGAATTGAATAGAACAACAGAAGGTTTGGAGCCGGGGAGGTTTATGCTGTTTTCACATTCAGCCATTCCTGAAAAAATTTACTGAGAAAAGGAATCTAAAAAGAATTATTTCTATACTGATAGGACTAACTCTCCTACTTAAAACAGAAGATATGATTCATTAGAAGAAAGTATGTTTGATATGCAATTTACACCAACGAGAAAAATATCTCAAAGGAGGGTTAGAAGAATTAAATCTCTAGGTTAAATTAAAATATCAAAAATTTAAAAAGTAGGCAAGAGTTCAAACAAAAAAAATCCCCTCAAATATCATTGAAATTTTTAAATAATGTTCTTTATTAAAAATTAATGTTTCTTAAGTTATAACATGGATATAAAAATTATTAGAAAATGTAATGAGAATATTGCTTTTTTTTTTTTTTTTGAGGTAAGAAAATTTTCTTTGAAGACTCTTGGTTAAATTCAGAAAAAGCGAAAGCTTTCTGGATTTTTTGCTCAAATAATGCTTTTAAAAATTTTTTTATTGATTGATTTTAGAAAGAAAAGAAAGGAGAGAGTGTGTGAGACTGCAAACATCAATCTGTTCCTGGATGTGCCCTGATCGGGGATCAAACCTGCAACCTTTGCATATCAGGACAATACTCTAACTGAGCTAGCTGGCCAGGGTCAAAACAAACACTCTAACTAAGCTAGCTGGCCGGGGTCAAAACCTTTGCATATCAGGACAATACTCTAACTAAGCTATCTGACCAGGGTCAAAAAATGCTTTTTTTTTTTTTTTTTTAATGAGAGAGACAGATAGGGACAGACAGGCAAGAATGGAAAGAGATGAGAAGCATCAATTCTTTGTTGCAGCACCTTAGTTGTTCATTGATTGCTTTCTCATATGTACCTTGACCAGAGTCTCCAGCCAAACAAGTAACCTCTTGCTCAAGCCAGCCACTTTGGGCTTCAAGCCAGCAACCTTTGGGCTCAAACCAGTGACCGTGAGGTCGTGTCTACGATCTCACGCTCAAGCCAGTGACGCCGCACTCAAGCTGGTGAGCCCACGCTCAAACCAGATGAGCCCGTGCTCAAGCCAGCGACCCCGGGGGTTTTGAACCTGGGTCCTCTGTGTCCCGGTCTGACACTCTATCCACTGCGCTACCACCTGGTCAAGCCAAATAATAATTTTTTAAAGATGCAGAATTAATGCTGGATCTATGAATACCTGACTCAAATAAGGAAGAAGAAATCACTGTCTTTTTGGTTAAAATTCCTAGTGGGTAAAATAGTACGTGCCTGTTTTGCAGACTGGGGGACAGTAGAGAGTAGGATAGGTCAGTGCTGTGCCACCAGAACTCAGCATCAGCACCTTGTCTGTGCCCATTCACTGTCATTTATTCAGACAAGATCATCTCAATTGAGGTTAAGCTGGAATGAGAGCTCTTATTTGTCAATATTTAGAACTTGATGGTTGCAGAAGTGTTTCCTTAGAGATAAGCTGATGTCTTAACAGTCTCAGAAACGATGGAAGTCAAAAGATTTTGATAGCTGAGAATTTAATGGACATATACATAATTAAATTATTAGTTTGAGGACTGTTTAGAAAATTATCTAAGACAATTACATGTTGTTGTACTTCATTATACAATGCAACAAGATTACATTCATTTCATTTGAACATTGAATATACATAAATTAGGCCCTCAAAATAATTTATTTAAAGGTTAAAATATTAAAAATGCAGAAATACTATAAAATTATGTTTCTGAAATCCAATTACTACATGCAATTTAAAATAGATTAAATATGATCAGTCTTTAAGATGAACAGAACCAGTTTCAGCTTTAGCCATTATTTAATTAGCATGCTATACACTAAAATCAGCTAGAAGATAGCCAGAATAAATATTTTACAGACAGTATGATTGTTAGGAGTTTCTATTTTTCTTATTTTTATTATACAAGTGAATGCTGGAATATAATGTGAAAATATATATAAATATTTGCTTTTTAATTCTAAACATTTGCATATCTTTGCTTTCTTAACCTTTTTGACTTTATGTATAAAAATGCATACAATATATTTAATATTTTTTTCCCATTGATTCGAGAGGAAAGAGTCTAAGGGAGAGACAGAGAGAGAAGTATATATCAACTCTCTGTTTCACTTAGTTGTTTCATTTTTAGTTGTGTACTCATTGATTGCTTCTCTTACAGGGGTCAAACCTCTGACCTCTGGCATGCCAGGTCAATGCTTTGTCTACTGAGCCACCTAGCCAGGGCAATACATACAATATTAATTATAACTTTTGTTTTCAACATAGATCTTCTTAGGGACCAGGGGTGTATATTTATTGCATCTTAAAATTCCTGCTCTATTCTTATTCTTGATTGCAAAACTGTGTCAGTTTTTCTATAAAGAGCAATAGAAATTTAATCTTATTTAAAAGAAATAATAGTCATGCCATCTAATAGAGAAAAAAAGCAGGGAGTCTCTATAACTAAAAGTATGTCTGTATCAAATGAGTTACTAACAGGAACTCAAGTTGTGGGAAATATAATGTAACTAGTGATCACCAGAAACCTTTCAGGGTTTTTTTTAGGAAAATGAAAAGAACTTTTGCTATTATACACTTTATTTCACTTCCCTGGTCTCTTTCTAGTTCACAGGGTCTGCTTTCTTTTGGCTTCACTATGAAAAACAATTCCATACGTATCTTTGTTATAATCAGCTATTAATTATCATCAATTCAACATTAATTTTAAGTGGTCTGATTTTAGAGCAGATTTCCAATAGGAATAGCTTACTATACTTATTTTCCCTTGCAAATTTTATAATAGCTATAAATTTAAAAAAAAAATCAGCTTATTCTGGATATTAAAACTGTCAAGTTGTTCTGTTTAAAACTTACATGTTGCCAAATTTTTCCTCAGAGAATTCTGATCTATTGTAGGGTATTTATAACTATTTTTTCAAATTGTGATCCTGAAGTCATATTTTCATATCAGGGAAATAAAAGCCTCGTTGCTGTTTTTTTTAAAATGTTTTATGTTTTCTCTGATAAAAGGCAGTATAATAGATAATAGGACTTCGATTTCAAGATCAAGCCTATATTTACAGTAACTAGCGAGACAATAGTGAAATCCGAGACTACCAGTACATGTCTGAATGCCCCGTTCTGGACACTGGACAAAGTACACGTAGAGATCAAGAAAACTCTGGAAGCCCGTGAGCAAAGGCAAATGCAATACGGCGCAATGGACAGAACTACAGACATAAAATTCAGAGGTCGCTGGACGGGAGGGTGGGGCAGTGCCCAGGGAAACAGCCTAGCTGGATCATGAAGCATGAGTTACAGGTGGCTGCTGCTGTGGGGGCGTTTTAGAGAAAAAGTCTCTAAAGCGAATTTGCAAAAGTTTAGTATAGTATGTTTGGGGAATTGCATATTTGCTAGCAGGTGAGTTGGAAAGAGGCAGAAATTAACGGTTCAGAAATAGACAAAAGCCAAGGTGCAAAAAGTCTTAAAAATTAGGGATTCTATCTCTGCATCTGGTTCTTAAAGTTGTTGAATTAATAACCATGTTGATATACAGTGCACAAGTGGACTTCAAATGCTAATCTTACATAGTATATCACCTTAAAAGGTTATGAATATAGGGAAAAACAGCAGGTATAAATTTCATGGGTTGTGATAGGCAGGTATACCTTAAGTATTTCCTCACCTTGTTCTTCTAAAACTCTGCCAAGAAAAATGAATACAAAATCCCTTTCTTGCTGCAGGTCTTTGCACTGTGTTAGTTCTGAGAACTCCTCTTGCAGTGCAAAGCTCTGAAGGGAATTCAGTCAGAGAGAAAGTATTACCTTTCATCCCGCTATAAGAGAACCATTTTTTTCAGCTGATATTTTTATTTGCAGAATTTGAATCAAAACTAAGCCTGTTCATTTAGTTTTTTTTTTTTGAAAGTTCAACATAAGTGAAGTACAATACCATCTCTTCACAATATTATCCTATGGACTGACTCACACACACAAACAGGCATATCCCAATCTGTTCTCAGTGCTAAACGTTTGCACATGAGTCTCTAGACTAAGATTACTTGGTCTCTGTCTTTATATCTTGGTGACAGTTGGAACAGAAGTTTTGAAATATTTCCTCCTTATGCTCTTTAATTCTCTTATCTTAGGGCACACTGACCTACCTTAAAAGAAACCTCCCATGACACTTATACTTTGGGGAAAAAAGGAAGCAAATAAAAAACATTTCCTAGAAGTAAATCTAGGACTTCCACCTTATTTTATAGTCCATGGTAGCTCCACTCTTTAGTAGAGGTTTTTATTCAACAATTTCTAACAAAATATTTTTCCTTAAATATTTTTAATAGCAATGTAAATAATCTGACATTCCTGGTAGACCCACAATAGAACTGATTTAGGTAAAGCTCAAACAGAATTTTAGCATTATTCGGTCATTTTCTTACCAAGGGTTTCGATTTGATGGACCAATTTCAATCCACAGTCACAGCTTTGCTCCTAAGAGACTGTAAATCAAAGAAATACTCACTAAGCAGCAATTTCTACTGCAGTTCAAAGTCTGTGCTATTATCCCATAGCGATTGACAGCAAACACCCACTGCAAATATTAGTGTCCTACATTTGGAAGAGGCATGGTATTTTTGGTTTCACTCTGTAACTCTGAAACCTATCTGCTTGAGAGAAAAACTGTGCGGTAAAAGCAGTTTTACCATACTGTAGCTGAGCTTGCATTCAGTGTGCAGATTTCCCGTCCCTTTCTTCCCTTGGATTCCGAGCCGGGGGCACACAATGGGGTGTTGTGCTCTGGGCTAGCGTGGCAGGCATGATACTTGGAAGGAGCATGTGAACTGCTTCCAGGACCTCTTTGCTTTACAACTACCCCCACCCCAATCTCACACCACACCGAGACTCTGAGTTCAGAAGAAGCAAGTGCAAAATCCACTGGTTATTATGATCTGCACACAGAACAGAATTCCTTATGTTAAAAGAATGCCTAGGTGTGTTGAGAGTTAAAATACATCAATACTGAGGTTTAAAAATAAGTGCTGCCTGCTTTGCAAGCCTCTCATTTTCTGTGTAATTCTTTTAGTATGTGTCAAAGTGCAGTTACTAAAAGAATCCATTGTTTATGAGGGAGAAAGGTTGTTGGTTAGGAAAACGATCCAGAATGACAAGTCATTATGGTTTGTTAAAACAGTAAATGTTTAAAATAAATCCCAAGGCATATTAGTAATGCTTTTTTGTTTTATCATACAATTTCTAGAACTACTCACCAAGACAAGGCTATGTCTCAGCCACTATTTTGTGGAAGTGTGTGTACATGTATATTTCCTTGGTAGATCAGATAACACAATGTATATAAATGTTTCAGATTAAGTTTTGTTCCGAGTTATTGATAATGCCATGCTCTAAGAAAGGCAAAAACGCTTACCTCTGTCAGTCAAGAGGACACGCAGGGACCTCCTTCTCGGCCGTGGCCTCAGCGTGCGGGCAGATGCTCTCTGAGCCAGCAATCTGTTAAGAGGAAGCAGGTAAACCTGAGAGCGGCCGCCTGGGTTCCAGTCCAGTGCCCATTCGAGCACACACACCTGCTTCTTCAGACCTGTCGCTCACCGGCGCCAGCCACGCACAGGACCCGTGTTCGCCGGCTGGAACACCCTCCTTTTGGAGTCACTAGTTTTCAGACTAAGCAGCTAAAGAGCTGCTGAGATAATATTGCACGGAAGGCTTGCCTGCCCAAGACAAAACCCTTTCCTGCCGTCTGATAGCAGATATGCAGCATTATCTCTCTGCATTCCAGTTTCTCAAATCAGCTAATAGGAGCAGCAGTCAACAGCCTGTCCAAATGGTAGCTTGCAGGCGTGCTTGGCTCTAATCATGGTATCCTAACATGCCCATCACCCCTCTCCTCTGAATAGATTTTTTTTAAATGCTTCTTCCAGGGTAACACTCAGCAGAATATGCCACACTGTTTTCCATAAGTAAAATGGCTGGTCCTCTCAGCACTGCTGCAGACAGCTCATTGGGTTCCACTGGCTTTGCGTAGTCATAGCAACAACCAACAGACAGCCGTAGACAGCAAGCATGGCTGGTCATGTGCAGCGCACGGACACAGCTTGTTAATTTCTTTTCATCAAACTCATCATTTTTTTTTTTTTTTTTTTTGAGGAGGGTAGCTTCTGTGATCCTTCTAAATATTTCACTGATAGTACAAGTACTCTGAGTTTTCAGCTTTCAAGAGGAACTTATGTTACAGGAGCTGGCCGGTGCTACAAGTGAAACTGAGCAAGGGAAGCCCTGTGCAGTGGATAGATCTGGGTCTATCCAGGTTAATAACATACATCTATCTCACTGTGGAGACACTAATGGAATCATTGTCAAAACAGGTACTACTTTCAGGTCCTAAAATGAACCTGAAGGAGATTAACGCAAATGGGCACTTACACTTTCTGTTTTCAAATGATAATCCTGTAGTCGCTGAACGGGAGCAAAGCACTATGACTCATTATATGTGGCCGATATAGCCACCTAATCAGATAAAATATATACTTAAATTTGATGATACCTAGGGATTCCACTTACCTATTTGTTTTAATACACTTTGCATTACACACTTTAAAATAGAATTGTTAAAATCCCAGTTGTTTCCTATTGCAGAAAATGATTCTTTAACTAAATTATATTTCATTATATTTCATTTGTAATTTATAAATACTTTAGAAAACCCCAAACCAAATTAAAAATCCTTTGCTTTATACATGACCTCCAGAGCAGGATAGTTTTACCTCCTCGGTGAGATGGGTCACAGCCCCCCCTTCCTTAAAAGTTCACCTCCTCAGGGAATTTCCCATGATTAACACCATCAACCCTTTAAGTTTACCCCAGTTTTTCCTTTGACACCTTGTCACCAGTCATATTCTTTCTGGTGTATTTCCAAGACACCATCCCATTCATTTTTGTTTCGAGCAGCCTGCTTTGAAAGAGTTGTGTTAACACTTTGGACATGTCAACATAGATGCTTCCTTTGCTGGTCGTCACTGGTGGAGTATTTTTGTTAAGTACTGCCTTACCTCCCTGTGTTAGCACCCCTGCCTTCCGTAGTAATTCCCCAGCTTTAGATGCAGCAGAATCTTGTGAGTGCAGGTCTGGGCATTCCATTTCCCTTCCCCCTCCAACCAGACCCCCATGTGGGAGGTTCCGGCCAGCGCAGGGTTAGCATATCTACTGAAGAGAGTGGCTGGGCATTTGCTCTTGGTACATTCCTCATCGCTTCATACTGTTTTAAACCTGCTTGCCTGTTCTCATTTTAGTCATCTTCCCTTTAGTTAGAGTTTGCTACACTTGAACTTGCCCCTGCAAGTTCAGACTTTTATATTCTATTCTTCCGTTCCCATTTTTCAGCAATGTTGACTTACAAACCAGTTCTGATGTCCTTGCCTTCCAGCTAAAAGCCTCCCAGGCAGACCTCATGGGCCCAGCCCCTTTTACTTCCACTGCAGTCTGGCTCCTACTTGATCTTCTAACAGGGTGCGCAGATAGACCGCCTCGCTAATGACACTACCCTCCCCCCCCCCGCCCCCGGTGCAGTGTGCCATGGCCCCCTCTGCTTCCACCAGACCTGGCTGGGACCTACCTCCCAGTGTGCCATGGCCCCCTCTGCTTCCACCAGACCTGGCTGGGACCTACCTCCCCTAGTGCAGCACGGGCTGTGCCCTGTTGGCTGATTGGCAGCTTTGCTTTCAAGTTTGACTCCATGCTGTTCTGTCAACTCCCCCAAAGCCAAACTGGTCCAGGCCTTACTTGTCCTCCATTCTTGGAATATTATCATTTTTTCAGTACATTTTGAATGAGGACCTAAACCCTGTCTGAGCAGGTGCTGAATAACAGGATCGTGAGAAGTCTGTGCTCTAATTCACTTTTCCAATATCACGCGTTTTTCTATATTACAATCTCAAAGAATTTGAGTGAGTTTGATTAAATGTTGGCACGGTAAAAAAGTTATCAGGAAACATCCTAAGTTCATTTTGTGGGTTTTTTTTTTTTTAGTGGCTTTTCTTTCCTTTCTGTGTCTGAAAATGTCTTTATTCTGCCCTCATACTTGGTTGATTGTTTGGCTAGGTATAAGAATCCTTGAAGTCATTGTCCTTTGGAATTTTGAAGTCCCTCTTCTTTTATTTAAACCCCCAACTTTCACCCCCCCTCAAGTAGAACTAGAAGATTCCCGGCTTCCCAGGACTGGGGGCTGGGCAGCCCTCGGGCGGTGAGAGGAGTCGCTTTCCTCCCCTGGGGCTCACCATGCCATCTCTGGGAGTCTCTCCCACTTCCTGTCTGTGGCCCCTTTGCCCGCCCCATCCCCTCCTGCCTCTTCCCTACCTCATGTCTCTGACTTTTATCCTCTTTCTTAACTTGTTAATTAAAAAAAAAAAAAGCCAAATACAGATTCCCAAGAAACAAATATGGTTTTTCTAACTCATCTTTCTGGGCCAGATGAGATACCTCATACAGTGCCAGCAGTTTGTTCCTGGACCTCCTTATGTCAAATCCTCATCCTTGATCCAGTCGGCTATGGTAGGGACACTTAGCATCATATTGTTTTCGAATTTTTGCCAATATACTAGGTCTCAAATAGTAGCTCATTATTGTCTTTTTTTTTCTTTCCCCAAGTGCGAGGAAGGGTGATACAGACAGACTCCCACATGTGCCCCAAATGTGATCCACCCAGCAATTCCCATCTAAGGCTGACGTTCTGCCCATCTGGGGCCATGCTCCCAACTGAGCTATTTTTAGAGCCTGAGGTGGAGGCTCCATGGAGCCATCCTCAGTGTCCAGGGCCAATGCACTCAAAACCAATTGAGCCATGGCTCCAGGAGGGAAAGAGAGAGAGAGAGAAGGGAGACAGGGAGAGGTGGAGAAGCAGATTGTCACTTCTCCTGTGTGCCCTGACTGAGAATCGAACCCAAGACATCCACATGCCAGGCTAATGCTCTATCACTGAACCAACTGGCCAGGGCCTCATTGTTGTCTTAATTTGCATCCTCCACTTACTGAAAAAATTGAACATCTTTTCATGTCTTTTGGGTTCTTGCATCTATAAATTCCTGGTCACAGCTTTTGGCCTGTTTTCTCTATTGAGAGTGCTGTCTTAGTGTGGACTTTTTAGCAAAATGGTCATGAAAAAGGTTTTTCAAAATTTTTATATGTTTAAAAATTATAACTAAATGTGTTCTATGGTTAAAAGTTAATAAAAGATCCATTGACATAAAAAGAGAAACCACGAGTCAACACTGCTAATTTTTTTGATTTTTATTATGCAGAATGTGGATGAATATCACTGTTTAGAAATTTCTTTTCAGCATGAGAGTATGTGGTAGTAATACCACAATATAAAATGTGATTTTCTAAAACCTAATCTATCACATCATCAGAAAATGTTTTTAGCAAAAGTGTCTTGCAAAGTGGGTATTATTTTCATGTTTAAAGTAGCAAATAGCATGAAAGAAATAGAAAGCCTGAGGAACTAATACTAAGAGTAAGGAGACCAACTGAATGTAAGGCGTGATCCTCGGTTGGCTACAGCCTCAGGAAAAAGATGCTATAAAGCGCATTATTGAAATAATTGCTACATTTGAATAAAGACTATGTGTTAAATAATGGTGCTGTTTGTACTTTAAATTTCCGTAATTTGATAATTACATTGTGGTGTTAACAGTGTATGTCCTTGTTCTTAGGAAACAAGTTGAAGTGTCAATGGCTCGGCTGAAAGAATAATGCATAATATATTCAGATTGTGTGTGTGTTCGATAGAGTTCAGCTCTAGTAACCGTGGATCTATATATCTATAGCTATCTATCGAAGGCTAGACAAATATGGCAAAATACTACCACCTGGTGAATCTTCAGTGAAGGATATTTCAGTTTATTTTAGTGTCCTTTTCACTTTTCTGTCAATTTGAATTTATTTTGTTTTCAAGATTAAAAGTTAGAAAAATGAAATAAAATGAAAATAAGAGTTCAGAACAAAAAATAGATTTATGATAAGATCACTTGATGAAGACCTGTTCATTACTAATGTTGGTAAGATATGGACAAGGTGATTATTATTGTTACTATACTAATTATTAGTACATACCATTACTCTATACTATCAGTAATATTATTAGTAAAAGACTCCTTTGGTAGAGAGCACTGGAAACCTTTCACACTTTCTAGAAAGCAGTGAGTTACTCCCCCCACATTCACCGCCTCCCTGTGTTCTGATATTAAGCCAGGGGTCCTTCGGGTCCCATGTTGAACCCCTTAATCTGGTTGCTTCACTGCTGTAAAAATTCAGCAAGATCACTGTTGACTGAAGCATGTTCTCCTGCAGTCACACCTTTCCCCGCGGTCTCCATTGCTGGGTGACAATTGACAAAGGCATCCGGTCCCTGGTATAACAAAGAAGCTCTTTGTACAACTCAGAGGACAGAATTTGAGCACGGTTTGCCTGGGGGAGGGGGGTAGCACAGAGTGTTATAAAGATCAGACTGCATTGTCTAATTCCTGATAACAAATAGAATACACCAAAGACTTTCAAAATCCATAATAATTAGTCACGTTAGCGGTGACACAAACAATATGCCGTTACATGCGATCAAGATGGGAAGAGGGACAGCTACCTTGGACAGGATTCCGTAGAAGAGCAAATGAGACTCATTTCTAAGATTCCATTCTTCCAGAAATGTATACCAGGATGCAGACTGACCTATAGGCAATCCATCAAATGCCTTCCTCTCCTCTGAGGAAGTCTGACCTTGATAAGTACCCAGAATGACTTTGATAAATCAGAGGTATCCGAAACCAAAACAAACCCAGCAGAGTGAAGTCTGTATGGAAATCCAGTTACGGAATGAATTAAAAAGGAGAAAATGATTACAGAAGAACAAAACCTCACCAGAGGGCAAAGGATAAGAATATAAATATCAGCAACACAACCCTGTTCCTAGAAACTGAATATAAAGTGAAATCCATGAATGCAAAAATACCATATGTACACCATAGAAGAATCAATGAGTAATTCCGAGAACCCACTGGAAGCTCTGTATTCCCTCTAACTGAGTGGGATAGGAGAATTGTGGCAGGTGGTACAGGAAGATTTGGCCAGGTCTAACTGGAGAGCTTGGTCTTGACTGGCTAATAACACCATTGTTTTAAATATTTCAGGTTTATCAAGATCGGAGCTTGCAAATGCCTACAAATGCAACAGCTTACAAGAACAACTTTATCTTAAAATGTGCATTCATATGTGTCAGTACCAGGTGGGGTAAAAATGTAGTGTTATGTTAGCCAATAACAACAACAACAACAAAAACTAACCTACAAGCAACCTCCCCCTCCCCCTCCCAGCCCCGGGAACCCCAACACCAGTGCATCTTGCTGGCCCCCTCATTTGAGGAAAGTGCCCTCGGCCTGTGTTTAGCCCACAGGGTGAAAGAAAGAATCCACGAGCTCTGTAGAAAAAGTTGCACTTGCTCCCAAGGAATTTAACTGTTTAGACTTCCTAAGGAGAAGCTTTAAAAGCACCTGGACAGAGGGGGCCAGCAGCTGTCACTCTGGTGGGAGGGGCGTGCTTTGTTCTCCGAGAGGCAGTCTGACCACATTAACAGTGTATCTCAAGTGACCTTTCCCACTGCGCGCTGTTCCCTGTGGGAGGAGTGACTCCAGGTGCTTGCAGGCACCGTGCCCCGAAGCCTGACGACGCAGCGACAAACCTTAGGGCTCTGCCGTCACCGTTGTTGAATCAGTAACGAAACCCATCAGCCTCTGCAAACAACGCCTGGCAAGAGGCATTTTAAAACAAATGCTGCTGGTTTCGCCTGAGCCACTGAAACAAATTATGAAGCACAAGGTGAAACTTGGCAGCCTCTGTAAACCTTGAAGAGGCAGAAGCCAAAGGCCTCAGCAGCCAAACTCGCCAATCTCGGACAAAAAAAAAAAAAAAAAAAAAAAATCAGAGGGGCCTTTCCCTGTTAGAAGCACTTCTAATTGTTCAGTGAGATTTATTCATCAAAATGAACAAATAAGGTCTATATAATACATAATTTGGAGCTTGATTTAGATTTCAATTTTCAGATACCAAATGAGAAAAATGGTTGGAAAGCCAAAACTACAGATGTACCGGCCACAGTAGATGCTCAGTTAAAGACCTCCCAGGGACAGCGGACACCGCTGAGGAAACAAAGTATGTGCCCTGTGGGACCCTGGGGGCGCTCCATTTCATCCTGTTAGGGTGACAATCCAGACTGGGAATCATTTCACCAAGTCGACAAAAATCGGACATTTCCCGTGCTTTCAAAAGTGAGACTCGGGGACCCTGATGGCTGCTAGTTACCTCGAACCGGTAACCAGGGGGACGTGCTTTTGGATGTTTCCTACATCAAAGGAAGAAGATTGGCTTTGTCGGCAGTCTTGTGGGTTTAAATGATCAGGAAAAAAATCATTTTGCAAACACCTTTCCTATAGGCACGAGGATGAGTGAAGGAAACTCTTCCATCATATCTTGAAGGACATGGGGGACTTGATGAGGGAAGGACACAGAAGAAAGCCTGTCAACTGAGGGGGAACTTGAGCCAACTCTAAGATATGCGAGGAGGCTTGGTGGATTTTCTTTCATAAATTGGGTAAAATGAATGTATCCCCTGAATTTCTAACAGTTTTTTTTTATGAGGATCAAATAAGATAATGCATGATAAAGTTTTAAACTCAACAATTATTTTTAAAACTCAAGTTATCGTTCAATTTTTAGTAAGTCATGAGAATTAGTGTTATCACTGGATCGATCTGTTAGGAGTAGGGTCAGTTGTATATCTGAGAAAACTCAGGTCACAGTGCTTAAAGACAGAGGTCTAGTCTTTTCTCCCTTTCAGAAGTAAGAGACAAGGAGTTCAGGGATAGTAGAAAACTGGCCCCATGGACATCGGTATTGTAGCTTCTTCTCTCTGTTCCTTCACCTTTACTAAATGGTTTCTAGTCTCAAGGCATCCTCATGGTACAGAATGACTACCTGTGCTCCAGCCATCATGACCATGTTCCAGGCAAGAAGAAGAGAAGGAGGGCAAAGGCCACATTTTCTATTTGAGTTGACCTCTTTTTATTTTAATTGAGATACGATTGACATATAACACTATGAGTCGGGCTCTTGTAAAGAGCACTTCTGCTGATATCCCATTGCTCATTTTTAGCTACAAGTGAGGCTCAAAAATGCCATTTTTGAGCTGGGCATTCTATTCTCGGGAAAAGGATGGAGAATGGCAGTGGGTGGGCAATGAGCTGCCTCTGCCAGAAGTCAGCCAGGGGTCATCAGTCGTGACTCATGTCAGAGTAACCCTTTCAGGAAGAAGTCACCTTTTTCTTCAAACCTTTTACAGCTGGACTTTGCAAGTGACACTACTGACTGACAGGGCCAAGGACTGCCCAGTGACAAACACTGTAGACATTGTGTAGTTATATTTAGATGCACACTTGTTCATTTGAGCTCTGTGTATCCTGCTGGACCCACTTCATGAGAGCAGGAACCATTTCTGTTTCATTTTCACCCAGCTTCCATTGCGAGCATAACACCTTGCATGCAGATCCAGGTTATGATGAACGAACAAATGACTGAATGGACAGGCGGGGGAAGTTGCTGCTGAATTGTATCTTACTCCATGGCTGTCCCTCGATTCAGTCCAGCAAACATTCCTTTAAACTGTACAACCTGGCAGGAACCTCATCCGGTGTCAGATGATAAAGCTACCGCTCACATGCTGGGTGGGGGGAAATACAAGTGAATAAGTAGTTATGTTACAACGTGATTTGCTGTTTGGGACATTTATAACTAGGGGCCAATGGGAGAAAAATGTCTAGTCCCCGAGTTTCTCGAGCTGTATCAAAAAATTGGGGAGGGGTTCACCGGTACAGGAAACCAGGGCAAGGATTTCCGCACAGAGAGAGGGAAGAGAATTGAAAATTGGGGGAACCCGAGGAGTTGAATGGAGCTGAGGACCAGGCTGAGGAAGGCACGAGGGGAAATTGATCGAAAGGGTAGATGCATGACAGATTGCAAAGTTCCTTGTTCCACGTGTTAAATAAGGCCTTTGGACCTCATCTTTCAAGAAATGGGAAGCCACCATAGAGTTTTCAAAAGAACAACGATCTGTATTTTAGGAAGAAAGCTCAGGGACACATTAACCAAGGCAATATATATTTTAATGGAAATATACTTTCATTGGGCTGTATGCTTTGATTGCTTTTATTACTCGGGGTTATCAGACATTTGTTGAACACCTTATGTATGACATTAGGGGCCAAAGAGAGCCAACAGAACGAATGACTCATAAAATATAAGACATCCCAAAGTTTATGTTCTATTAAAAATAAAAGAACTTGTCAACGAAATTGTAACACAATGTTCTGTTAGGATTTTTATTATTTGTTGGAAGAGCTCTTTTAAGTGTATTTATTTAAACCCATTACACCGGGGAGCAATTTTTTATTTTTATTTTCTGTTGCATGAGGTTTTAGAACTGTTTCTGTATATTTCTGCATCTCTGATTCCAAATCTGAAATATGTTATTTGATGCATGCTCTAGTTTTTATGCAATTTTAATTTCTTTTTGTTACAGTTAATGGCATGCATTGGTTTTTAAATTTGAGTTAAAGGGCAACGACTCTTGGATTGAACATAACCACAAGACAATTAATGTTTTACAAATGTCACTTTTACATAATTGTAGTTGTTTTTAAATGTAAATAATTATTATCTGATAAAAACACCCTCTTATTTTGTTTTAAGATTGAATCATGGCTTCTTCAAGTAGGCGTAAATGTAAGAATAGTCCTGACACCTTCTGTTATATATGTGGCTGTTAAACACTTCAACGTCAAAGGCGCAATATTTCATCATTTGTGACACGTGCATATTTTGCCTATTTTCAAGTTCCCCTTGGCGATCAAGACAAGAATTGGGCTCCTCATATTGTGTGTCATAATTGTGAGGAAATGCTTCATGACTGGACAAAAGGAAAACACAAAGGAATGCTTTTTGGTATTCCCATGGTTTGGTGTGAATCTAAGGACCACGGCAGTGACTGTTATTTCTGTCTGATCCATACAAAGGGCATTGGTGAGAAAAAACAACATATGATCGCATATCCTAATATTCCTTCAGCAATACGACCTATTCCACACTCTGAGACACGGTTCTAGTTTTCAATGGTTTTGTTTCTTCTAAGGACGAAGAAAGTAAACATGGTGATCAAGTGTATTTTGATAAGATGCATGAGGAAATGGTTGTAGAATCTGAAGGGTCTTCTTCTGAGGCCAAGCAGTCATTAACCCCTCAGCAGTTTAGCCAACTCGAATTGAATGTCTTAGTAAGAGATTTGGCCTATCAAAGAAAGCAGCTGAGTTATTAGCCTCCAGGCTTCAAGAAAAGAATGTACTTCACCAGTCAGCTAAAGTATTTCATTTCAGGAAGTGTGAACAAATTTTTGTGGACTTTTTTCCCGAAGACAAACACTTTGTTTACTGTCATGATATCAGCAGTCTTCTCAGCCAGCTAGGTGTTACCACTTAGAATGGCGGCTATTTCTTGACAGCTTTAAATGGATTTTGAAATGTGTTCTCCTACACAACAGTAATGTTTATGCAGTGATCCAATTGGTTATTCAATTCATCTGCAAGAAGATTATAATGACATAAAAATTGACCTCGACTTTCTGAAGTATGAGGAGCATAACTGAATCATTTGTGTGGATCTTAAAATGGTAAATTTCCTGCTAGGACAACAGAGAGGTTTCACAAAGTATCCTTGCTTTTTGTGTTTGTGGGACAGCCGAACTTGGGAGAAACACTGGACACAGAACGAGTGGCTGAAAAGTGAAGCTCTGGAAGTAGGGATGCAAAATATTGTGAATGAACCTGTAGTTAATTGAGACAGGATCATTTCCCCCCCACTCTACATCAGACTTGGCTTAATAAAGCAGTTTGTTCAGGCTTTGAATAGAGAAAGTGAATGCTTCCAACATATTATTTCTGCTTTTTTTTGTCTTTTGAGAAGATAAAAGCAGGTATATTTGATGGACCTTAAATTCAAACCCTCATATGTGACAAAGAATTTGCCAGGAAGATGAATAAGGAGGAGAAAGCAGCATGGCAGTCTTTTGTGGCAGTTACAAAGAACTTCCTTGGCAACAAAAAAGCAGAAACACATGAACTTCTGGTTCAAAGGATGCTATTGGCTTTCCATGACATTGGATGTAACATGAGCGTTAAGATTCACTTCCTGGACAGTCACCTTGATAAGTTTCCTGAAAACCTTGGAGCTGTTAGTGATGAGCAGACTACTGCTGGAGCATCAAACGAGATTGTCCTCAACAAGTACACAAATGTAAGAGCTGCAAATGCACATTTTTGCCTGAATAGAATTTAAATAAGTTTTGCACAAATTTTATGATTAAAATAAGTGTTTTAATGTGTTCTATTTTGAAATTATAGACAAATTCTGATGCAATCATATCTTTTAGTGTATTAGTGTATTTGCTGCATTATATAAATTATTATATTTTCACAAAGATGATGCCCAAGAAGACATTCTACTTCATTATGTTAAACTAAATGTTGAAAATTTTACAATAAGATGAAAACCTAAAATCTTGAATTGCAAAAAAAAAACCTGTAGCTTATAGAGAAAAACTAAGTTCAGATTTGAGATCAGCATACTCGAATTAGGTTAGAACAAGTGTTTTTGTGGATGCAACAAAAATTTTGTTCCCCAGTGTTATCTGTCACTCTGTATATACTAGAAAGAAGAAAAAGGAAGAAAGAAAAGGATGTGAAAATAGTTAAGATAGTTATAAATTCTTCATGTTCAGAGTTCAGCTCTCTGAATGACATCTAGATGCAGGGTTATTGGTATTCATGGCCCTCACCTGGGCGCCACCCAATGTCATCATCTACCGAGTTGCCTCTAAAGTTTCGCCTGCATCAGAATCACTTTGATAAGTGGTAAAAATAGAGGCCCAGCCTGTGCTCCATTTCAACAAGCCCGGGCTTCTCTATTCTTTGTCCCGCTTCTGTTTTCCCTGTTGTCTTCACTCAGCGAGCTCTGATGTGCATGCTGCACAAGGTGTCAACAACTGCTGCCTGGCTGAGAACCGTGTCGTTTCCTGGGATGTTACTTTGCAGAAGGTGTGCGTCCTAGAACCACTGAGGAATGAGACTTCTTTTCAGAAGTTGGATGGCAATTTTGAAAAATATTCAAGGAGAAAAATGACATATTTTCTACACACAGTTAGTAAAATAAGTAATAGTATACTGACTTTCTGAAAAGTCAAAGAAAGATTTAAATTTTATTGATATGTTTCCCAGGGAAAACTTTGATGAATATAAGGGTATTTACTTTTTCTTTTTCATCTTTTTTTTTTTTTTTTGAGTGAGGGAGAGAGACAGTAAAGGAGAGAGAGGGTGAGAAGCACCAGCTCAGAGTCGCTTTCACTTTAGCTGTGCATTGATTGCTTCTCGCATGTGCCTTGACCAGGGTCGAGCCAGCATTCCCTTGCTCACGCCGGTGACCTTGGACTTTTCATTCCAGCGACCTCTGGGCTCAAGTTGGTGAGCTTTGGGATCATGTGGACGATTTCCTACGCCAGCTCAGAGCCAGTGACTTCAGGGCTTCCAACCAGGGACCTCAGCATTCAGGGTTTATACTTTATCCATTGCACCACCACAGGTCAGGCAATATAGAGTATTTTCAAGGAGAAAGTAGGGACCTGTTTTATGAGACTATTTTGATTCCTGTGTAACTGAAAAAAAGTGTTAGTCATAAATTGTAGTGAGAGGAGAGAAAAGCAATGAATATAGGCTTGTGCAGTTATTCTTTGATCTTTTTCAAGGTCAAATATTTGTGGATTAGAGATTTTTAAATGAATGAATCAGACTGTTTTGTCTGTGGTTTGATATAAAGGCCAAGTAGAGTGTTCAGCAGATTGGACCTCAACTATGTGTTTGTTCCACTACTGAAGAGAAACAAACTGAACAGTCTACAGCCTATCACCATCTATTAGGTAAGGAGTAACTCTTACTGGGTAGGTGATCTTGGCCAGTTTGCTTAACCTTCATGGGCCTCGTTTTTATTTACATCAAAATAGTTTCTGCATTCATTTACTAGGGATGCTGTAAGAAAGTTCCACACACTGGGTGACTTTAAAGGACAGAAATGCATCGTCTCAGAGTTCTGGATGCTGGAAGTCTGAAATCAAGATGCTGGCAGAGGGGCAGTTCCTTCCTCCCTCCACCTAACTTCTGGGTATCGCTGGAAATCTTGGTGCTTCTTGGCTTGTGGCAGCCTCGTTCCAATCTCGGCTGAGGTCTTCACCTACCATCTTCTCTCTCTGTCACTGTGTCCAAATTTCTTTTTCCTTATAAGCCTACCAGTCACTGGATTAGAGCACACCCTAATCCACTGTGACCTCTTCTTAACTCAATTATACCTGCAAGAGCCCTATTTTCAAATAAAGTCACATTAGCTTCTGGGACTTAGGACTTCAAGGTATCTTTCTGAGGACGTAATTTACCCACAGAAGTTATGCTGCTGCAGTTATTCTTTTTGTGGTAAAATGTGTTGCTCTCTATTCAGAGTTGGGTCTGCAAAGAACTAAAGCATGGACTAATCAACTGAATTCATACATCAGTGAGTTTCCAGGAAATTGGCAGACAGTCGCAAGTAAAATGTTATCTGGATGCTCCCCGCCCCCGCCACACCCCTTCTCCCGCTATTGAATCAGCTAGAAGTTTCTTAAATTGGACTTAGACTAAATCTCTCCTGAGAGAATTGAATCAACAACAACAAAAAAGGGTATATCTGATATACTGAAGAGATCCTACCAATTCTCTTCCGGATTGACCGCTTTATCCAGAAGAGTCCTCCAAAGCAACATTTTCTAAACCTATACTCTTTCCTCAGAGTGCGTCCTCCCCCTCGATGTCCAGGCGTGGTTTCTGAGAAGGATCAGTGGGCTTTCGTAGCCTCTTCAGCCGTCTGTTTCTGTAGGAAACATATATGCTTTCCCCGTATCTCTAAGTGGGCAGGCAGGCATTGTTTCTTCATTCAGACTCTGACATTTGACACGGTTCTCTGGTTGGAGATTGGGCGCGATCAGCACCTTCATGTCACCAGTAACCCAAGGCACTCACTGCCGCTTTTCAAATGCAGAGGATTCTTAGGCACGTGGAGAACATCTTTTTTTAATTTGTTCATTTTGTTCTGTTTTTTTACACAGTACTGGAAATCATTTAAGACTTCAAAGCGTAGTGTAATGCTAGGGAATGTAATTTATTTTGCTGGTCGCCATGTGCCAGGCACTAGGCTACAAGTTTTGTAAACATTAAATCAGAGTAGACCTGCCAAGTAGGAATTACTTTTATTCGACAGATAAGAAATTAGGCTTTGAAAAATCATGAGTACCAAGGTCAGAAAACCACAGGATCTTTCTGCTATACCAAATTTCTTATTTGAGCACTGTTAATTAATTGCCTGCAAATGTACAGACTACTGTTGGCTCTGTGCAGATCAGACTAATGAAAGTCAACTATAAAGGAATGGTGATGTTTCCAATTTTTTTCTTCCTGCCACTGATCTTGGATAAATTATTTTGATCAATCTATTATAGTGTCTGCCTCATAGAATGAAGCATTACATTTTTCATAAGCTGTGGAAAGGGAGAAAGCATTATCAGAATTCAGATGCTAGATTATTTTACCAGCAACAGCCATCACTTGACAATCAAAGTACCAATTTGTTTCTGAAATGAATGAAACAATTTCTGCTTCCAGCTGTTTGTTATACCGGGTCTAAGTCCCTGTGAAGGAAGATAATGGTTTTTATTTTTCTCCCAGTTGCAATGACTTTCTAGCTCATTCAAGATTTCCTCTCTCTGTTATAGAATATCTTCACCTAAAACTCCTACAAAGTGAGCTATCCCGGGTCACCACAGGGAGTCTTTCTGCAGCTAATTAAACATGCTTACCTTGAAAACATCACAGTCCAAGGCTAACAAGCCAAAGGAGAACTTTCATTCAAGCCAGATCAAAGAAGGGGAGTAAAACCATAGTCAGCAATATGTTCATCAGTGACACCCCCTCAAAGTGGACTCACATTCTTCTACACCCATCAGCCACATCAATGCATTTATAAGAACAAAAAACATTTCTTGAAGCTCATATGCTCTTCAGAACTGGGGGCCAGGTGGCATCTTTAAAGTTTTTCTTATATCTAGGACTTAGTGTAAATATTATTTTACTTAGAGTGACCCATTGGCTACACCTACCAAGCTGAGGTATGTGTACACCTTGACCATTAATACCCGTTATTCAAGTTACACCAGTCCATGGTAAGCAAAAATCCAGGGTCACAGCGGTGTGTCAGCATGTCATGGAAACCTTTACTGAGTACTATTCTTTTGAGTATTTTCTTTGTCTTTGCCCTGTATATTATTCATATACAAGTCCTATTTTCCAAACAAAAGAAGTTGGTCATGTCAGCTGGTGAACATAAGCACATTTCTTGAAAAATAATTTGGAATATTTGAAATCATGGTTATTTTGCAAAATCAGCAGCATTAGCATGCTATTTTTTTCTTCCCCTCCGATTTGCAGAATCAGTAGGGAAAATAAAAGAATGAAGAACTAATAAAATCACACTAATTTATGCAACAAATATTTTTCTGAGTTCTGTGAAGTGCCTGGCACTATAATTAGGTGAAATAACATTAAAACAAGAACCAGAAGATAAGATTTACTGCAAAATTTATCCCTAATTATGTAATCATGAGCAAATTACTGACTTTATGTTTCTCAGTTCCCCGATTTGAACATTGGAAATGATTCGGGCCCCTTATCACTCATAAGTTATTATGAGGATCAGATGAGTTATTTCACTTGCTAGTATAAAGAAATAACAATGCAAATGAAATGCAGATTATTTTCCTTCCTAACTGCTACTACAACCCCTCAACCTCCCCCACCCCGTCATGATCTCTATCATCATCATCACCATTATTGCTATGGTCTTAGGTTGGTTTTCTTGACACATGATAAAAAGGAGATTTACTGAGGAGGTTGACTGGGGAGTGCCCTTAGTTATAGTATCTGTAAGAGACTGAGACAGAGAAAATTGGACAAAGAAAGGACGTGAGCTCTCATAAAGAGAACACAGGAAGCTATGGTGCTGAGATAACACGTTCAAGTCCTCCCAGATGAAGACTGGGCCTTTGTATCCCTGCAACCACGTGCTGCATGCAGGCTACCTACATGGAAGGGCGTAGGTGTGGGTGAAGACATTCTTGGATAGAAACTCAGTTGTTTTGTTTGTTTGTTTGTTTTTTGTATTTTTCTGAAGTTGGAAACGGGGAGGCAGTCAGACAGACTCCTGCATGTGCCCGACCAGATCCACCCAGCATGCCCACCCATCTGGGGTGATGCTCTGCCCATCTGGGGCATTGCTCTGTTACAACCAGAGTCATTCTAGCACCTGAGGCAGAGGCCACAGAGCCATCCTCAGCGCCCAGGCCAACTTTGCTCCAATGGAGCCTTGGCTGTGGGAGGGGAAGAGAGAGACAGAGAGGAAGGAGAGGGGGAGGGGTGGAGAAGCAGATGGGCACCTCTCCTGTGTGCCCTGGCCAGGAATCGAACCCGGGACTCCTGCACGTCAGGCCGATGCTCTACCACTGAGCCAACCGGCCAGGGCTGAAACTCAGTTTTGAGCCTCCAGCAGTATACACCCCTGGGGGCTAGTGTGTGGGCACCTTGGTCCTGATGGGGCAATATAACATCACCATAGTCATCATCTGGGACTTGAAATGGCTTCGAGAAGGGGCACAATCATTTCATTACTCTTCTATTACATAAAAAGAAAAAAAAGATATAGCTGCCCCGATAGGAACTCAGCACCAAATTATGGCTGAAACTCAGGAGCATTTTAGGAAGGCATGGGACTGTGGTGCACCAAAGCCACGGCAGGCTGGGATCCTATGTAGCCCAGGAAGCAGACATAGGATAGGACATCAATGCCAAATCAAATAGCTCTTGTCTTCATTTCACTTGCCTTTCAACTTCCATGCCTTTCACGGAATGATAGAATCTCAGGGTGAGAGAGGGCTTCGCAGGGCAGTTGGCTGAAGTACTACCTTGTGGCTGAGCTCTCCTTAGGAGCCCTGACAAACACTACCAGCCTTTATTGGATGGACCAGCTCTAGTGATGATGGATCACTATGTCCCCAAGCAGCCTGTTCTGTCGTTAAGGACTTCTCTTTGTGTGACTGGAGTCTGCTTTCCCAGTTTTTACCACTGGTCCCATTGCTGTGCTATGGGACAATAAGACCGATTAATCTATCCTCCACGCACGTTATACACGTGCTCTTTTGAACTAAATGCACGTAATTCCCCTTACTTGTCCCCAATTTATAACCTACCCTTTGAATATGTTCTTTTCTCTCTTAAACTGTGAAGGTTGCTCTAAGTTTTCGCTTACCTCTGCTAAAAAGGATGGGATGACCACCTTCATTCTTCCTACGGGCCTCTATTCCTGAGGCCTGGTGTTAAAATACTAGACTCTGAGCTCCATGTTGTGATATGGTTGCTAAATAAAGCTCAGTTTTAAAATCATCTGTTTCTTAGCCTTGTACTAATGCAGCTGGCTTTTTTTGAATGCTAGGGTAGGACTCAACATAGATCTGAGTAAAACTTAATTTTGTCTCTTGTTCCAACTATTGAGATCTTGTTGGGTCCTAATTGTTTCTAATTGTTTCAAGATATTTGAGAACCATTATGATTACACACACACACACACTGAATAGAACAACATGGAAAGTTTAGGGGAAGGGAGGAAGAATGAGAGTGATTGTGAAGTGATTGTGTCACATTGGAGGAAGGTTTATTGCTTTTGAGTCTGCAAGGCAGTAACACATTCTGTTTCATATTACTCTTTATATGACTGTTTGGCTGTGACTAGAATAATCAACTTCCATGAAATGTTGTCGAATTCAATTTACAGTATTTTTTCATTACACTTCCTGTTTTTCCTTTCTATGGCTGCCATGGAAGAGTCACTGTAATCATAAGCTTTATTTACAAAACCAACAAAGCGCAGCCTGGTTTATAACAGATACCTTATTTCCCTTGACTTAGAACAGAATTGGGTGTAGCTTTTCCATACAATTAGCATTAAGTAGATGAAGGAAATCTATTCTGAGAGGATGGGCATTTTAGAGCCTGCACAAATGCACTTTGTGTAAAATGTAAAATTTCACATGTTCCTGTGTATTTGACTCAGAAATATTATTGTCTGAATTAATGTTTGATGAGAAGAAATTTGGCTTACTCATTTTTGAATTGCCTCTGCATAACCAGAAATGCAACAATACTTTTTCTTTTCATAGTTTTCCAACGGACCCTTAGCTTATCCCTGAAGACTGCTCTGAACCTAAGGTTTCTTTACCTGCAGTTGCAGAAGAACCTAGACCAGGTTTCAGGATGTGTTCAGGGCACTGGACCACACATGGGAGGTGCATGGCCGCTGGAGAGACTAACAAAGGATGTTGAAATGGGGAGAGGATCGGAGAAGAAACATGTTGCATTCTGTATGCCTGATGTAAATACATTCTTTCTGCATGGGTTTTCAACCTGCCAGTTGTTTATGTCTGCCATATCTGCCTTGCATGGTGTGTTCTCTGTCTTAGTGCTATGGTCGGAATTGCCGTGCCCCCTCCCCAATTCATATGTTCAATCCTAACCCCCAATGGGGTGGTATTAAGAGGTGGGGCCTTTAGGAGGTGACTAGGTCATGAGAGTAGAGCCTTCAAAAGGGAATTAGTGCCCTTAAAAAGGGACCCCACAGAGCACCCTAGCTGCTTCCACCAACCAGGTAAGAACACTGTGAAATGACGGCCTTCTATCAACCAGAAGTGGGCGCTCTTGAGACAATGAGTCGGTCAGCGCCTTGATATCGGGTTCTCTAGTCTCTAGTCTCTTAGCCTTGTTAGAAAAAAATGTTTGTTGTTTATAAGGAAATAAAAGTAATCATTATTCCATCTCCGTCCTTACCCCCAGGAGACACACAGGCACACAAACCAAGAAATGACTTCGAAGGTTTAGACGATGCAGATTGAGTATTGCACTCACCCACTTACGTCTGGATCCCAATTTCTGTCACATGCACATTAGCATTATGGTATTATAAGATGCTGGCACTTTTCATATACTTCTGCACTAGAATAAGACAGCTATTCATTCCAGCCATCTTCTCTGTACAATCCAAACTTAGTCAGTTTTGCACCCAAGTCCTTGAGTGGTACCAAAGACGTATTGCTAAGTAAATCAGAGTAGGTCGTTTGATTCATAGATTTAAATCTTCCATTGGAATGACTTTTACTGAATGGGACTGAGAAGGGGATAGGATGTAACTAGCATGTCTGCATTCTATACCTTTTAATTCCTTAATCTCCACTATAATTGTCACAAGGTTTGCAACCTGTGCATGATATAATTTTAAGAGGTGCAATTGTAATTACATATCATTTGATTATACATTTATACTGGCAACCTTTCAAGTCAAGCTGCATTCATTTAATTACTTCTTCATATTTCCCCCTTATTTTCATTTCCCTGATTACTATTATTAACCCAGATGTAGCAAGTTGAAAGGCGTTTAGAAAGAGTGAGAAAATTCACATTCCGGTTGGCCATCTAGATTCTCTGAGGCCATATAGTTTGCAGAATGAGCCACTGAACCATTGGAATATTTCCCAATTAATGAACTTGCAGGATGACCACATAGAAGCAGAAAATCTAGAACACATTTGGGGGACTCTGTGGTGATAAAGCACATTTTTTGCTGAATAGCTCTTTGAATCGCCAGTTACTGATTTTGAGTCTGCAAACAGAGAGCAGTTATGGGAGGAAGCAGCTAAACAAACATCGTCATAAACACTGAAGAAATAGGAGCAAATTAGCGTATTAGCAAAGCCTCCTGCTTTCTGCAGTGCAACCTGGTCCAACTTAAGAAGGGGCGTGGCTTCTGCAGTCAGTAAAGAAGCTGATGCCCAAGGGTAAAGAAAAACTTCTCAGGATGCAGCCTTGCTGTTGCCAATGCTCCTTTCTTTTCTTTTTCTTTTTTGAGGCAAAACCTGATTTCTCAGTTTACTGCTGTTTGTCAAATAACATGGTTAATTATTTACCTTTCCCACCATTCTGCTCAAATTCTTTTCTTATCAAACTGCGGTGTCTGAACCTAAAACAAACAGCCTCCCAGGGCAGTTGGTGATCATGTGTGAGGGTGGCAGGACCTTTTTCTGTTCTTTCTCTCCCGGTCTCTGTTGTTTCCAGGAAGCATCCTGCTAGAGGGGCGGGCTCTCTGTGCGTTGGTACTCAGGGTTGGCTGCGACTGGGCTGTCCCTGACCTTTTAAACCTGCCCTCAGTCTGCTTCCTTATTTTTCAAGCCTTCCTAATACTTTCCAAAGGGTATTTCATTTGAGAAAGAAGTTGGGTTTTTTTTTGCTTTCTATCCAAGATTTTCTTGAGAAAGATATTTTTTGATCATAGACTGGCTGTAAAATGGACCTAACATAATCATCTGGAACTGGAATGGTTTGATGATTAAAAATAATTGGACAGAAAAGCTGCTGTTTGGGGCTTTTCGCCGCTTTACTCCAAGACTCCTTTCAGATGCAGATTGCTCTGGCGAGATGTGGCAGAAGAAGAGCTGGTAGGCGGGTGGTTGCCCACAGAGGCTCCGTTCCTGCAGCAGCGATCAGTCTAAATCCCATGCCTAGTTGAAGCAGCTGTTCTTTCCTTGATCTGGGGGTCTGCTTTTCTCCTTTCTTAAAGTTGTTCTCTCTTGACCTTTTATTCTCACTGTAGAGTCTTGTACAGCTGTATCTTTATTATGATGCCTGAAATCATTTGGGGCATATGGAGATAAGGGAGATATAAAATTGAAAAGAAATAAAAAAAGAAATGGAGCCCAAAGGGTTAAGCTACTTGGCCAAGGTCATACACAGAACTAACAGCCATTCATTTGTTCATTCCAGAAGGCTTATTGAGTATTTATTATGTCACATGTATTAGGATAAGTGTTGTGCACAGAATGGTAACAAAGACAAAGTCTAGACTAAAAAGCAGATCTTTTGACTTTCAAAGTTTTGCTCTTTCTACTACACTGTGCTTTAAAAACAAAATTCTGACCCAGGCCAGTTGGCTCAATGATAGAGCATCGCCCTGGTGTGTGGAAGTCCTGGTTCGATTCCCAGTCAGTGTACATAGAACAAATGACCATCTCTTTTCCTTCCCCTCCCCTTCCTCCTTCTCTCCTTCTCTCTCTCTCTTCCCCTCCCACAGCTATGGTTCAATTGATTCAGCACATCTGCCCCAGGCTCTGAGGATGGTTCTGTAGAACCTTCACCTCAGGCGCTAAAAATAGCTCAGTTGAGAACATCGGCCCCATATGGGAAGAATATCGGCCCCAGATGGGGGTTGCTAGGTGGATCTATCTCTCCTCTCACTTGAAAAAAAATTCCATTCCCTGTGTGTCTAACTAGAGCTGAACAGAAGCAAGAGTGTGAAGTTAGAACTCAATTTCCTCATTTCTATACTGGAACAAACAGGACTACAGATTAAAGGAAATAATTCCTATAGAGGTTATGTAACATCGTGTTTACCACAACTGCTCAATGCATTTTTAATTTTTAAATATTAGTACTATTAATGCTTTCTGCTTATAAATATAGTCAGTCTTATAATCATTGTAACCCCTTTTCAAAGTCTAAATTGGCAATCATTTCTTACAAAATGAAACTCTTTATCAATAACCATTTGAATTCAAGTGTAATGCTGAGGTCTAATATTTGATGAAACTTGTATTGACTTCTTTGAAAAAAATTCTTTCCTTCTCATAATAGCAGAGTTGAGCAAGTTAGATATTTATAACATCTTGCCTAACTATTACAAAATATTAAAAGTACTGCTGCACAAGCTGGAACATTTTTTGTAATGACGTTTTCCTCACATGTGATCTTACAATGGCTAATCCCAACGAACAAAGGATAAGTTATCCAAGGAAAATGAAGTCACAATTTTATCTTTATCACCCGTCTGAGTATAACTACCACCGGCAGATCGCGTCCAGCTAAAGTGAACATGTCTGGTTGGCGCAGCGACAATAGCAGGGTTGATAAGTAAATGATCAGCTTGTCCACAGCATTCCTTTCATGGGGAGGTCACTGTCCCTTGTGTTCCTGAAAGTCCAGCAAAGCTTAAACATTGCAGAAACTGGTCATTCAGATTAATCAAATGGTGTCATGTGCACTGCTCCTGGGATTATCATATTGTACTCCTGTAGTCTCTGTGCTTTAAGTTTGCCTACTTAAATCCTTTCAAATGTAAGAAGTCAAGTAATAGCGCTGCCTACCATATAATTAATATATGACTTGAACACATTTTTAAAAATTAAGTGGTCTGGAAAAAGTATTTTGAGTAATAGATTACTACTAACATGAATGGATTAGTAATGAGTATTGCTCATGATACATATGAAATGGAAAAGGATAATCAATGTTTAAAACTATATGACTGTGGAATTTCATTTTTATGTTTCATAATATGTAACATGAGAATGACAACATCTAATACATAGATTTTTGTAAGGATTTATACACGGCATTTAATTCATTTCATGTTTATTTTTAATTAATATCTTATAGTAATTCTCAAATAATTTTTATTACAAATGTAATAAAATTCAGCACTTTAATTATAATGGAAATAATTATCCTTAAATTTGATCCAGAAAGCACTGAATGCTTTTGCATCACATAAATATTTTTTAACTCCTCCACTAAACTGAAATCTCTAGGAATTTAGTAAGCCTGTCCAACAAATAGTTGTAAGATTAATCAATAGACCATATAAATATAAATATGGCAAATAGAAATGTCAATTAATAGATAAAATAATGGGTAAACCAGCTTTCAAAACATGAGTTTCATAAGTAAACACAAAGTACCGAATATCTACACATGAGGCCCTGATTAGATAAACACATGTTTTTAGAGTACTATAATATGTGAACATTTCTACCATGTGCTTAGGAAGAAACCTGTCCCCCTGCACTTGAAAACTTTAGATTCATGAAATGAGAAAAAAAATATATAAATATTATTCTCAAATCAGGCAGAATGCAATCAATGTAAATGACTATATCCATATAGTCTACTAGATATATGCTACTAGCCCCTAAAATGAAGACTACTCTTTATGTTCCAAAAATAGTGAATATAAATATTTCTGTGTTTCTAATTTTGGGCCTCATAAATTTTAACACCCAAAATGTCTTCAATATTATGAAATATTGATATACACTTAATTTGACTTGTATACAATAAAAAGTAATCATTTTATTGCGAGTGCCTATTGTTTTTAAAAACATATCCCCAAAGTAAAGACATTTGTAAGTTATAAAATAACCTAATGTGGAAGTTAAAAAAAAAATTGAGTATATCTAAAACTAATTTTCAATAAATTTATGAAATAAGTGGAATGAAATAAAGCATGCAAGTGACTGTAAAAAATATTGCTTCATCAAGAAAAATAAAAGAATATTTCAATTTGAATGTATTCCAAATTACATCAACTTTGGTAGAAAAAGATTGAAGCCGTATCATTTTACACTCAGGTAAACCATGAACATTTTCCCTGAGGAATCTAGACTACAATAGAAAAAGAATTTGTTGGCAGACACTAGAATGTGCTTACATAAATAAAAACACAAATGAAATCTTATCTGAGCCTTGCTCAAAAATGATAAAAATCGATTTCAAATTTTGTTGTTTGTGCTTTTGCCAATTGTAAGAAAAAATTTTATTTTGGCAACAGCATTCAGCTAATGAGTACTAAGTACTAGAAAAACACCCGGGTCAGTTCGCCTCCACTCAGAAACCAACATAACTATATGGGAGTCAACGTTCAAATTTTTGTAAACCTCCGTTGAAGGTGGCAGACTTGCTTTCACAAGATGAGGAATTTCTGAAGAGATTCAATGCAGCCTGTTGCCTAGAAGAAGTTTCATAAACAGTTCATTATAAACTCAAAGGAAAATAAGAAGCTTCTTGACATCTCCACAGTTGAGGTCTCTTATTACAACAGTCACGCTTAGCTGATGAACCTAAGCAAGAAGCTAATGAACAATGACCTGGTCGTCAGCACGAGGCTGATGAAAAGATCTAGGTCGAAGAGCAGTAGCTACACACCTGGAACCTGGATCGTGAACGGTGTATTTATTTTTTAAAAAATCATGGAGCATTTCACTAAAGGAGGCGGAATCCATACTGATCCAATGAAACGAACTGAACAATGAGGCCCCGTCCAGTTTCCCACTCCCAGTCCTCAGCATCCCCTCTGCACCTGCTTTATTTTCTGCTCTGAAGTAGCAGCAGCACTGCCAGGCTCCTGATCGGAGCGGATAAAAGTCAGATCATAGAAAGGCCAGGTGATAGAAAAAAAGATTAGGGATTATGGGGGTAAATCTATTATAAAATTATTGTATAAGTTTATTAAAAATAATTCAAATAGTAATGATGAAAAACAATGTTTATTAAGTGCTTGCAATGTGCCCATCACTAAGGCCAGGTGATAGAAAAAAAGATTAGGGATTATGAGGGTAAATCTATTATAAAATTGTTGTATAAGTTTATTAAAAATAATTCAAATAATAATGATGAAAAACAATGTTTATTAAGTGCTTACAATGTGCCCATCACTAAGTGCTTTACCAAAGTCAATTATTTTAGCTTTACAATGAACCTATGAGGTGGGTGTGAAATTTTCTCTTTGGTACAGACCAGGACACAGCCTCAGAGAGTTCCATGACATGCCAAGGTCACATAACTAGTCAGTAGCAGAGCCTTGATTCAAACCTGGGAAACGTAGTTCTAGTAACACCCAAGAATCTAGCTCCTTTTAACCCAGCATACTCATTGGACAGATCTTACTCTTATTGCTTAGAACCGTGATGGTGAACCTATGACATGCATGTCAGCACTGATACGTGTAGCCATTTTTTTTTAAATTATTTTATTTTATTTATTCATTTTTAGAGAGGACAGAGAGAGGGAGAGAGAGACACAGAGAGAGAGGAGAGAGAGAGACAGGGGGGAGGAGCTGGAAGCATCAACTCCCATATGTGCCTTGACCAGGCAAGCCCAGGGTTTCGAACCGGCAACCTCAGCATTTCCAGGTCGACGCTTTATCCACTGCGCCACCACAGGTCAGGCATGTGTAGCCATTTTTGATGACACGTGGCTGCATGCGGCCACATACCAGAGAAGTATGGGGCCGCATACCGAGAAGAATGTTTTATCCTTGGCTCCTGCACGGCCAGGTGCAGTAGCCGAGGATAAAACATTTGCTGTAGTGTAGACACTCTGTGCTGGAGGTCTGTAGGCCAAAAGAACAGAACTCCGCACAGAGCGTCTAGTTCTGGGACTTCCAGTTAGGCTGTTAGGGGATCTTTGACCTCACTTCCGGCTGGTGGAGCAGGGAGCAGTGGAATACCGTGGGGGACACATCTCTGGGGGCCCTGTGATCGCCATTACCAGCAACCGCATAACCACAGCAACCATCATCCAATCCACTGTTCTGGGGTGTCATGGATTTCTAATTGACCATCATTACCGAGATAAGTGAGGGGGAGGCTGGGAGAGGCGAGGGCCTGTGCTATGGGTGCCATTTCCCGCCCTTAGAAATAGCGGCAGTCATCTTAATTTACATAAGATGCAACTTGCAGAATTTCAAGACAGCATCTGGGCTCAGGTGTTTGTCAACTTGAGGTCAAAGCTTGAGAATCTGGAAAGGTGCCGCTTGGAGAATCAAGAGGAGTTCCACTACAAACAGGAAATTTGGAGTGCCTGGAACCAATTACCAGACACTTTTAGCACCCTGAAAAATATAGCAATGGCTTTACTCACAATTTTTCCCTCTACGTACTTTTGTGAGACCTTATTCTCAGCGTTAAATAATATCAAAACCAACAAAAGAAACAGATTAATAGATGAAGTTAGTAGTGCTTGCTTGGGCTTGAAGTATACAAATACCAACCTTCAATTGAAGATTTAGCCAATGAAATTCAGCAACAAAAAAAGTCACTAATAGGCATGTTAGTTAAAGAATTCTCCCTCCCTCTCACTTATCTTAGTTCACAGCACCCCACACAAGTTAAATAATATCAAGACCAACAAAAGAAACTGACTGACAGATGAACAAAGAAGTCACTAAGCAGGTAAGTTAAATAATTAGTTTTTGGTTTATTAAATACAGTTATATATTACAATTATACATTTTTGTTATTTAAACTATAAATATCATAAAATTATGTTGTTTTTTTTCTCTAAGTGACACACCACCTGAGTTATGCTCGGTTTTTTGGCGAATTCTTACACACCAAGCTCAAAAGATTGCCCATCACTGGCTTAGATGTACAGAGATAAAGAAGAAATCACGTGAGTAGTTAGAGTTTAGAAAGAAGCATTTTTGCTTACAACTGACTTTGTGATCCGAGGACAATCACTCAAGGTCTCTTGATTCCGGTATATGCAGTTTACAATAACGGCTAAGCTCCTTCTATTTCTAAACTGTTATGTGATTATGTTCACATAACACTTGGTGTAACTTCCACTTACCACATTTTACAAATGGGCATTTGGTTATGAGGCTATCTGACAGATTATTTTGAAAAGATATCTTACATTATTTATATTATACCTCTCACATTATGCCTATGCCATGGGGCCTCACTTATTCATGGGATACTAGACAATCAACATAGAACTGCTGAGTTCTGATACCTATGCAAGAAATAAAAGTACATAAATCTAAGTTATCTTGCTTATATCCAGAAAATTATTGAATTTACATTAATTTCTGAATTTTGCATAAACAGAGTTCACCAAATGTGTCTGGAAAAATGCATGTCCAAACATAGATGAAAGCCAAACTATTTCCTAGAAGTTGTAATACCATTCACTTCTGGGCCAAAAATTACAGGTGAGCCGGGATATCTCAACCTGAAAAATGTTTTTGGAATTGTTGATTTTGAGGCTTAAGTGTTTTCCACATTTTAGAAACAGAAAAGCTATTTGTTTCAAAGCTTTTATGATAAATACTTTTTTTTTTCCCTTCAGAATTTCAAAAACCTCAGGGAAAAAAGCCAAATATGAGAAAAGTTCTCATGCAATTCTTGATCAAATGCAACTATGTTGAAAAAAGGTCTATCCTTATTGTTTTGCTGAAGTTGCTTTCATTATTATTTTTTTATAATGGAACACTACATGTTTATTTTTTTTTTAATTTATTCATCTTAGAGAGGGGAGAGAGAGAGAAAGGGAGAGGAGCAAGAAACATCAACTCCCATTTGTGCAGGCAAGCCCAGGGTTTTGAACCAGCAACCTCAACATTCCAGGTCGAGGCTTTATCCACTGTCCCACCACAGGTCAAGTGCTTTCATTCTAATTAAGTTAATGAGATTATTCTTCTTTAGACCTATGCACATAACCCCTAATATAATTGTTAACATTCCTGCAGTCGGATTGTTCCATACAGCTGTAACTCTTTGAGGCATGTTGAGATATTTCTTTTGAAATGCCTATAAATCTCTGAGTAGTTAATCATCATAAAAGTATTAAAAATATAAAGTAGTAAATATGAAAAGAAACTAAAGAGAAAAATGATCTAAATTACTCTAAAACTACATAAACTGTCTCTAAAAGGTATAGCTTCTGTAACAACAAACAAACAGAAACAAAGCCACCACTCTGAGAGAAGGAAGAATTCTGGGTTCATTTTGTGGTCTTTTGAGTCACCTAACCCCTTCCACTTGAAGTTTTTTTCCATTGAAGATATCTCTAACAGCTCTTTTGTTTACCCAAGCTTGGAAGTCTGTATTTATCCCTAATAAAATTCTGTATCTTTCTTTATAGAGTTTGCCATTTGATGCTAATTCAAATCGATGACACTTTTCTTAGGACTGTTACTTAAAAGTGACAACCCCTAGATGTAACCAAAGGCTCCCCACATCTTCCTAACCTGTCACAGGGTGGTTTGTACAGGGCCCATCTAATATGTACCCTTGGCCTGGCTCACCGCCCGCACCCCATCCGCCTCTGTTGTCTGCCTGGCTTTTCACTTGGAGTGGGCCCAGCCATCTCTTCACCCCAGTTGCCTCCACCTCCCCTCGGGTCTTGGACAAAGCGCCATATACCCTGTGCGGTTGGTGTCACAACAATTCACCATCCAGACCTGGCCCAACTCAACCCACAGATGCTCTAGTTTCCCCAGAGGCTCCCGGGAGGGCCTGAGAGGAGAACCCAGGAGTGTGGGGAATGAACACTGACCCAGAGAGAAAAGCGGGGGGAGGAGCCAGCCGAGCTGAGATGTCCTCCCTCACTCTAAGTGACCTAAAAAGCACCCACATTTTTTTGGGAATCCCGGATCAGCTTAGTAAGGCATCACCGTGTGTTTGCCTCACTTCTCTCTCACTCTCTCCTCTTGGGCCTGCACCCCACCCCCTCCCTCGTGAAGTGTTTGCATAGCACGAAGCTCAGCCGGGCTCTGTGTGGTAGAGAAACTGGTTGACAACACTGACTTCATTCTCCTGACCTTGGCACAGAACCTCTTGTCTCTAATAGCTCACCACGAGGGTCTGAGCATCACCGGGAAGGATGTCCCATGTGTTCCCAGGTGACTGCTCAGCTGCCACACAGCATCTGACGGCGCTGATTTACTCGGGTGTGTGTGTCCTGCTGGCAGGTACCCCTGACTTCCACGACGCAGCGCTTTCCCCGCTGTCTTGGAGAATCTTCAAGGTCCCAGCGGTCCACGGTGTAATTTTGCAAGGGAGGAAAGAACATTTCTCTTTTTATGGGGTACAGTCTATCTCAGCGGGGTTCATGCTTTCTTATGAGAAAAAACAAGGTCGTTAAACTTTCAGAAGTCAACTGAGTCAGAAGACAAATTCAGAAGACAAATGCCTAAGATAACTCAGATACCACCCTTGGGTTTAAGCTCTGTCACCGGCTCTAGGCAGAGAAGGAGGACACATAAAAGATGAGTCAGGTTCTAAGAATTTCCAAATGAGTCTTCAGATGCGACCGCAGCAGATAATGGGGAGGGAAATCGGGCTATTTTACCCAAGATTCATGTCCTTAATAAAGTTCTGGGGACTCTGGCACTGGCCCCAGGGCTCAGGCAGGAAGCCTGCAAGGGGTTAGGGGTTTTGTGCGGATATTTCCAGCATCCATGGATCCCGCAGTCACCACTGTAGAGCGCAGTGTTCCCTAGGGAAGAGGCGTGGGGGAGGTGTGGGGGAGGAGCCTCTTCTCTGGCTCCCTCTGTGCTAGTAATTTGTTTACAGTGCTGCCAAGTTGTTTCTCGGTGGGGTTGTCCTCTGAGTCTTGTTCAGTAAAGGGTACACGTACAAAACTCTAAAATGCAAACTAGAAGCCACAGCGCCATAAGAAAAAGGCGGTTTGTACAGATGAGGGTGCTGTGTGCTTTGGGTCTGAGGAGGTGAAACAAGAAATCTAAAGTGACTTCCTAGGAGCCTTAGGTATTTGGTTTGATCAAAGAAGGGTCTTCAGAGGGGCAGAGTCATAAAAATGGGGACGCTGGCACCGGAAGGGCAGGGAGAGGGCAGTGGTGAGTGGACCCGAGAAAGACAGCATCGTGTGATGTGGTTATTAGATAGGCTGTCATCTGGTGCTCACCCTGAGTTGTTTTCCGTGGGAGAGATGGAAGGCGGGAGAGAGGCTGACTTGAGCAGCTTAACACCAGCGCTTATCTGCAGGTGGGAACACAGCTGCCTGCAGGTGGGAACGCAGCTGCTGGCAGCTGGGAGTGCAGGTGTGCAACCCTGGCTGCGGAGATCAATAAGGAGGTTCTATGCTGTTTAGTTTATTGGTAGACTCAGTATTTTATGGATAAATGGGACTTGTCCATTTTAAGCATATTGGTTAGGTAAAGAAATAAAAGTCAAATCTCCCCATATGCCGGAGACACTCTGAGAAGAAAAGGCAATTTCATATAAATGAGTCAAAGAAAAGGCCAAAGTATTAGACATCTACTTATTTGTAGACCAAAAACCATCTCTCATTCATGGTAGGTAGAATCTGGCTGGATGTTAGTGTGGTTCTTTCAAAAGCATCTCTCTTGTGTGGCCACCTGCTTGTATTCAAAAGAATAACAATGCTAGTCTCTGGCATATGCCACCCATGGCCCCTCCCATGAAGTTCCTTTAAAAACATGCCTGTAAGCTACATGAGCAGTATAAAACCCTTCCAATTCCACCCCAGTGTTCTTTTCCCATCAACTCCAGGGAGGCAGGAGCAAAGAAACCGTGTTGCTCTTGGGAAAGACATCAGAGAGAGTCTCTGAGAATGGGAGGCACAGACCCCATTTATTTGCAACCCCATGTGTTGCTTTGAGAATCCTTTCTTTGCATATCCTTCTAAAAGTAAAAATTTAATACTGGACTTAATAAAAGTTTAAAACTTCTGTCTTTTCTACTTCTAAGAAAACATAAAGGAAGCCATGGATTGGGAGATAATAGTTGCAAATATATTTGGGATGACAGATTGATATCCAGAATATATACGGAACTCACAACTCAATAATAATATATACAAGAAGCAACCCATTAAAAATTTTTTTGAACAGACACTTCACCAAAGAAGGGATACAGATGCCAAAGAATGACATGATAAAATGTTCAATATTACTAGTCATTTGGGGAAATGCAGATTAAAACCACAAGATACCATGACACACATATTAAAATGGCTAAAATTAAAAAAAGAGACACCTGATAGTAGCAGATACTAGCCAACATATAGTACAACAATAACTATCATTCACTGCTGGTGGAAATACAAAATAGTAGAGTGAGTTTGGGAGACAGTTCGGCAGTTCCTGATATAATGAAACATAAACATTGTGCAACCCAGTAATCTGACTCCATGGTGTTTACCCAAGAGAAATGAAAATATGTGTGTAGCAAAAACCTGTATGTGAATGTTTATAGGGACGTTTTTCATAATCACTAACACCCAGAAACCACACACATACCCATCAGATGGAGAATGGATACATAAACTGTGGTACATCCATTCAGTAGAATGCCACTCAGCAATAAAAAGGAAAAAACTGCTGATGTATCCAGGAACGTGGATGAATCTCAGGTGCATGTAAAGTAAGACAGACACTGAAGGCTACACATTGCTTGATTGTTCCCATTAATATGATGTCCTGGAAAGACGAAACCATAGGGACAGAAAGCAACAGAGATCACCAGGGTCTGGAGTCAGAGGCGGACGCAGAGTACAGAGGGACTCAAGAAAGCTGTCTGGAGTGATGGAAAATTTCTATATCCTGATGTGCTGGTGGGAGTTACAAGATTGCATGCATTCTTCAAAATCCATATAATTGAACACCTAAAAAGGGTGAATTTTACTGTATAATAAATGACTGTTTTGTAAATGTGACTTTAAAAAAATGACTGAGAATGCCAGCTGGTTAAAGCAAATGAAAGGGCATTGGCGATCCTATGGAGAGCAGTTTCACTGGGAAAGCCTGAAGCGAGACTGAGGTAATAGCACGCGTTTACTCAGTGAGGGGGAAAGCAGGGCGCTCTGTGGAGAAGGAGACAGGCGGACCTCGCAGAGTGAGGCATTAATCCAGTGCAACTGTCATCTGTCTTTCCCTCTGGGCTTGTAATTCCAAACCAGGGAAGTTTGAGGGGTGTGACAGGGGTGGTGGATATGGGGTCATGAGTCAGAGTCTCCAAGGACACTTGTGTTTGAAAAAAAAAGTAATTTGCAATATTTAATTTTTGGGGAAAAAACCTATTTGTCAAATAAAAACTAGGGAAACTGAACCCTGACAAACTTTTTTTTTTATGGGGATGCCCAGATAGACTAAAAAGACTCCCTGTGGGGTCCTGTTCCCTGTGAGGATTCTTCAGGATGGCAGGAGAGGGGGTGGAGATGACATTTTATTATATAATGAAAGGGAGCAAGGGGCTAAAACACCTAGAGAAATTCTGTCCCATAAACTTGCGCTCATCTTGCATTTAATAATAAATGTAATGTTGATATTATTTTAATTCTTCTTACCACCTCATCTTTAAGCCATTATTAACATGAAACAATTTGTTCTAAGGTAAGAAAAACGATCTAATCCTGTTACTTCTACTGAGTCAACGGTGAGGTAAGTCACTTTGTTTGGGCATGGAAGATACGATCTGATTTGGTTTCCCTTTGGAAACACCTCCAGTATCTTTTGGATTGGCGTGCCAGATTCTCACTCTGCCCAGCGTGGACGTGACCGCTGAGTGCTGAAAAGCTGGTGCATGAGATCCAGCTGAACATGTGAGTCACGGTGAGCAATTATAGCTCAGAGTCCATCCTCGCAGGGACCAGGGTCTCTGTGTCTGCATCGTCCAGACACCTCTGCCCTCTCCTTCCCAACTGCAACATGTCCAAGCCAGATCTCACAGGCTGAGTAAGTGACACATAGCATGTATAAAATTCCCCTTCGCCCGTGGCCCCTGCTAGAACTGCTGGAGTGATGATTGTGGTAACCTTGACTCCATGAGGAATGCGACTACTTGAACTCCACCTACTACTCAGCAATGTGTCACTTTGGAGCGAGCGGTAAGTTGTACCCTTGGGTCCTGGAATTATTACTGTATAATAAATGACTAAACTGAGGAAGCTCACATCTAAGCCTGGTTCATCAGGAGGAAACTGCCTGAAGAGACAATCACTGCAATGTCTGGAACAAACGATAATCTCCTACACCTACACAATGGAAAGGATTTTTTTTCTACAACAGTTTTAGATGCTGGTTTCATGTTCTGTTTTAGAGCTAGCTGGCTCTGGTATTCCACCAGCTTCTCACATTCATGCTGGCCTGCACGCTGGGACTGAACTAGCTAGAGATTTAAGGCCAAAATTTGTCCCTAAGGCATGGTTTGGGATATGGGCAGTCTACAATTTGATCAACTTCAAAGACCCCTGGAAACTATGCTTTAAGCTCTAGCCTGAGATACCCCCCAATTCTATAGGTACAGTGGGATGGAAGCAGAGAAGGAGAGGTAGTTATGATGATGTGTCCAGAAAGGCTCCAGGAGTCAGGTCAAGGTTAATGGTACCCATGGTGACTCAGGTCTTCAAGGGCATTCCAGGCAAGCTGTGTGTCCTGTGGGGGACAACCTGCCTTCAACCACAGATCTACTAGTCTCATGGAATGAAAAAGGAAGTGGGAATCAATGTCCAGAGAGAGGGTGGGGGGATTTTTCACCCCTGAAGTCCCACTGTGACACACCGTCTTAAATTTTAGCAATTGTTTGTCATGTTAATGACTTCTGTGACTCTGATTTTGAAAGTAGGAAATCAACCTGAAAACAGAAAGAAATTTAAATGGAGAATTGTCACAGAAATGAAGAGTCTCATGGTTCATAACTAAACCCAAGTTTTGAATGTCCTTTATATAAGGACAGATGTCCTTTATATCTAGGACATATAATGTTCTATATATATATACATAGGCCTTTTTTATAGGGACACTTCCCGACAACAGTTTGAATCCTCCTCTGATTATTAACCCTGCTGCGTGAAGTTCCATGCTTCATTCTCACAGATAACAACACCTCCTAAACATTTTGAAGTTGCTTGAGAACATCAGAGGCCTCCGATGAAGCAAAGTAATACATCTACTGTGGTCTTTTCTCCATTGTGGTTTATTTACATCAAAGAAGCAAATAATAGTGACACACTTATATCCCAGTGACTTGACTGCAGCTGGATGGGCTGGAAACATTTTCTTTATTTTTTATGTTTTGTGTGTGGGGGAGGGGGAGAGGATGCCCTTTAGTCCTCATCTTTCAGAGAGTGATGTCGGAACCGCCTCTTCAGTAGGATGACCGGTGCTGTTCCACCTGGGAGAGTGACAGAGAAGCTCCTTCCGACCCAGGGTCCAGCACAGGTCCCTGCACCTTGGCACATGCTTGTTGGTTCTGTTGCAGTTCCAGAGAGCATGATGGAGCCACTGGGAATTCTGGCTTGAGAATTTGCTAAACAACCCATTGTATTTCTGAAGTAGGATTTTCTTTAATGGAAAAGTCCTTCTTCATTATTTCTGTACGATTGACAAAGAATTCATGAATTCAAAGTGACCTGCTGCCTGACCTGTGGTGGCGCAGTGGATAAAGTGTCGACCTGGAAATGCTGAGGTCGCTGGTTCGAAACCCTGGGCTTGCCTGGTCAAGGCACATATGGGAGTTGATGCTTCCAGCTCCTCCCCCCTTCTCTCTCTCTGTCTCTCCTCTCTCCCTCTCCCTCTGTCTCTCCCTCTCCTCTCTAAAATGAATAATAAAATAAATAAAAATAAAGTGACCTGCTGAGCTGACTGCTCAGGCTGGTTGAGTTGGATTATCACCCCTCTCCCTTCCCTTGCCATTTTTTTTTTTGATTCTGGTAGCATTCCCATGTCCAATGTGAGAATAATTGTTCATTCATATGCTCTGAAATTCTTGCTCCGACCTAAGTCCTTCCCTGTCTCCTCTTCTAGATGCCATCTTTGCTGCATCACCCCTCATTGCAGAGCAAGACAACAGCCCAGCGTGCCCTGCTCTCATGGGGCAGCTGGGGTCTCTGCCTATAAAAATGGAAAATTAGCAGCCCATTATTTCAACTCCAATGTCTGTGTTGTGACTATAAAAGGTCTATTCCATCTGGTCCTCTTCACGGGAGACTGAAAGACATGTTGATGGCGAAAACCACTTAATTTCTATTGAGACTAAAAAAGAAATAAAGAGCAGATCTAGGTTGCCAGAAAGCCAAAGATAAGCATATGGTTGTTAAAATTACATGAACAACTGGAGGAGAGAAGACTGTCAGCCTGCAATGGCAGGAGGCCTTCTGTGGGGCTTTCTGATCCACACCCATCCTGGCAAGGACTACAACTGCAGAAGCCTTCAATTCCTCAAGATTGTGTGGGTGCTAATTTAGACTCGGTCTCTGGTTTGTTATGAAATGAAGCTTGTTGACGGTCTAAGTGCGGAGCAGAGGAGAATCTGGTTTGAAAATGCCTGAGAGACCTTTCTCCTCATCCTGCCTCTCAGGCATGAGTCACTCTTTCTGCTTTAAATACGGAGAGGTTCTAAAAGTGACTTTCATGTGGGTCGTACAATCCGTAATGACTGAGCTGAGAAGAAGGCACGACTCCCTGACCGTCCACGTGTCAGGGTTCTCCCGGCAATCTTGAGAGACGCTGAGATATTATAGGAAGTTCAAGATTCTGCTCCACTGACTTATCCCATAGGTTGAGTCTAACATTGTTCTGCAAAAGTTGTTAGAGGGAAGAAGGACAGTTTCTTCGTGGTTGTCGGAGACACTTGAGCACGGCAGGGTGTAGCTCTTTGATATTCTGGCATCGTTGACTTTAGAAAACTTTTGCTTTAAAAGATAGCTCTGTTTTTGTACATCAGAGAAAGGACTTAAAGCCTTTGATTCATGAATGCTGTTAAAAAACCCGCCTCCTCTCTTCTGAGGAACATTATTTACCTGGCCAACCACCCATATTGAAAACCACCGGGTTCTGTATATCATACATTTTGCAAGACACTAGTTTTACTGAGTGGGGTCAGGATATACCTCAGAGCATTTGTCAAAAACTGTTGAGAGCTGAGAGTATCAGCAGCTTTTTTTTTTTCTTTTTTTTTTGTATTTTGCCTTTAACAGGGCTATTGGTGAACTTAAGAAAGCTTGCATTTTCTCAGAAAGGAAAAAAAAAATCTATCTCAAACTACCACAAAGGCCATGAATTGGTATTTATCATTTTATTTACAAACAGATGTTTTTTTATTTCGAACTGAATTTTACTGGGGTGACACTGGTTCACATAATTACACAGGTGTCAGGTGTCCTGTACTCTGTAACGCATCCCTGAGCAATGCATGGCGTGTTCACCCCTCTCAAGTCGAGTCTTTGTCCATCACTGTTTATCCCCTTACGCTCCTCCACCCCCTCCTGCCCCGCTTCAGCAATCACCCCACTCAAACAGGTGTTTTTAAAAATGTTCTCTTTGCCCTGGCCGGTTGGCTCAGCGGTAGAGCGTCGGCCTAGCGTGCGGAAGACCCGGGTTCGATTCCCGGCCAGGGCACACAGGAGAAGCGCCTATTTGCTTCTCCACCCCTCCGCCGCACTTTCCTCTCTGTCTCTCTCTTCCCCTCCCGCAGCCAAGGCTCCATTGGAGCAAAGATGGCCCGGGCGCTGGGGATGGCTCTGTGGCCTCTGCCCCAGGCGCTAGAGTGGCTCTGGTCGCAATATGGCGACGCCCAGGATGGGCAGAGCATCGCCCCCTGGTGGGCAGAGCGTCGCCCCATGGTGGGCGTGCCGGGTGGATCCCGGTCGGGCGCATGCGGGAGTCTGTCTGACTGTCTCTCCCCGTTTCCAGCTTCAGAAAAATGAAAATAAATAAATAAATAAATAAAAATGTTCTCTTTTTCCCCATTTCTTTAAGAAAATATAATAGTATGACTACAAAGGGCAGGTGGATTTGCCAGTGGTCATTTTTCTGAGATGACCTCACCAGTCCCAGGAGATATAACCGAGAGGTTTCAAATACACAATTACTTAGAAGTTGTCCTTTATGGGATCTCCATGATCCATGCTCACTTTTATTTACATTTTTAAATGACATCTGTTGAAAGACTGTAGAAAAAAACTTGGAGCGTCAACCAGAGACCCTCGCATAACAATTAAAGGCAACGTGTTGGGCCAGAAAGCACTGAGCCTCCATACAGATGTTAGCAAGGGTCCCCTGAAATGAGTGACACCAAAGCCTTTACTGCAAGTAAGGGTTGACCAAGATTTAGGATCAGGTTTGGACTGAAAAGTATAAAAATGACCGGAGAGGCTGTGTCTGCCCATGAAAGAGCCGCTGCCAAATTTCCAACAGGGTTGAAGAAGTTGATTAGGGTTTGCTCCTGTCCCTGGTTTCAGACACACTAGGGGTTTTGGAATGTATAAGGGGGGGACTACTATACATACGTGCTATGACTCTGACAGGTCAGGACAGAAAATAGGTTAAAAAGTACTGCTTTAGTTCGTCAATCTCATTGCCACCTTGTGTTTCAGCTGATATTTGCAGAATTAGGGACCATTCTGTCTAATTGAGGATAGTATTCATCTGTCATGGGCATAAAATAACCATGGTTGCCAAATTCAAAACCAACCCAAAAGTGGAGTACATGGTCTAACTATTACAACTATATTTATGTGGACAGCAGGACCAAACAATTACTTTGTGTCTGTTCTAGAAAATGCAGGTTATCTAGCTGTTTTTATAGTGTCGCCATCCCTGGTTTTATACTGCTCTACCTTCCCAGAGGTCTCCTCGACTGCCAGGAAGACTCTTGAAAAGAGGAATGGATTTCCTCATCTGAGTGGCAGTTCAGATCGTCCCGCGGGCTCTGAGTCTAACCTCTGGGGAGCGTTGTGCCACTCACAGCCCTCCCAGATGTTTTACCCTGTGCGCCTCGTGTCCGCCCAGGACCCCAAATGCAGGGATCAGCGGACTCAAGCCCTGGGGGTCTAAGGAGAGTTGAAAGCAGTCTTACATTAGTGTACCTTGTCTTTGTGGTTGCTCTTTTTTGTTTATTAACATTAATATAAAAACATTGCTTTAAATGATTTACTGCCGAGCAAATCACCACTCCGGGAAGCTGTGTTCTGTTGGGTCTCTGGGTTCTGGTAACCCCTCCTTTTGCTCCTGCCTGCCTCCTTAGAGGGTTGTGAGGGTCTCCATACCTTAAATATAAGTGATGGGGGTAGGATGGGGAAATAAACTGTCAGACAGGCACGCTGAATGAGTGAGTGTATGTGTATGTAAATGTGGTGGCCCTGGGCCTGTCTGCCTACCTGAGTATCATCGTGAATTTGAAGAGCGCAGGGTGGGAAATGACACTCCAAACAACCTTGGAGTTTCAGATAAATATATCAGACATCACACTCACCCGGGAAGGTGGGTAGTGTAAGGCTAATTTTATGGATGAAGACACTGAAGCTAAGAGAAATAAAACCATTTTTCCAAAGTTGTAAAGGAAGAAGTATATGTCTTTTTAAAAAAATGTAATATAGAACCAGAAAGTACCCTGTCTGCTTTCTTTTGAGGCACAATCTTGGCTTCTTTTAGTTCGTACATAGGATTCCGACCACACCCCAAATCTGTGTCATGGGATGTGCATGGGACAGCCGCCCACGTGGCGACAGCCTAAGGCAGCTGCATCGTTCTCTCTTTCTCATGGGCATAAAAAGAGGCACATAAAGAGGGTATCTTACTGACATATATCTCCTGCCCACCTTCATGGAGAAATGCCAACTAAATTTTTTTTAATGTGAGATATAAAATAAGAATCAGAATTTCCTCCTCTGTATTCCATTTGTCAGAGTTCCCAAACACTATCTTAGATATACTCCTGTGGTATTCTCACGCTCTCAGATGCCTGGTAGGAGTATTGGTGGAGCCAACACCTAGGCACACTGAACATGTCTAAGGGAGAAATATGGGAAATCATCGTTGCGTTTTGTAAGGTAAAGGCAAAACTAAGTAGTCTTTGGTGTATGTCTAGGAGATTTTTCTTGTTCTCACTGGCTTTATTCTCTTTCTCTTTTTAATTGATAAATAATTGACATGTGCCTAGGACTTTTGGTAAGATTTCTAGTAAGTACCAACTTACTAGATTTTAATTTGATTTAAAATTATCCATCTATCCATCTACTCATTCATCCATCTAGATTTGTTTCTTCAGATGTTATTCTTAAGTTACTTAGAGTCACCCATCTGTACTGCTGAGGTTTCTCTTTACATAAGAGTTTAAGAAAATAGTCTCTGAAATAAAATACTCAATACATAAATCATTCATTGTAGTCTTCAAGAGGTAATTATACTAAAGAGTGTGACAAGTGCTTTTTTTCAAGTACACACAATTAGGTGTTCTGAAGTAGAGGGGAGGAGTCAAGGAAGGCAACCCGGAAGAGTAGAAACAGGAGCCTAGTTCTGCAGGTGAACAGCCATTTGTCAGCCGGGGTGTGGCGGAGGGCAGAGGCAATTCATAGGGAATATGAAAAAGATTGATGGTGATAATTTCTGGTTTTGATGTATAGTTACAAAATGCAATGGTCCCATTTGAAATGACATCTCTTTAATTGTCTAAGTCATTGAGGTAGACATATTGTATTTTCTTTGCTTCATCTCTGTTGGAGGGCTGTCCCCCCAAATGCCTATTGTTATAATGGCAAAGCAGTGTAGTCACAGCACCGTAAGCCTGAGTCCCTGGTGACAATGGACTGCTGTAGGGAACAGCAGCCCTAATGCTGTCATTTCCATCTGGGATACTAGTTCAGTATTGAGACACTGTTTCCTTTTAGTCACATGAGGTAAACTATGATCAATTGTCAAAAGCTGACAAGACATGGTCTTGGTTGTTGAGTTTGTGAAGCCAATCACAATTTTTTAATGCAATAAAATGTGTCTGGCCCTGGCTGGCTGGTTCAGTGGCAGAGCGTCAGCCCAGTGTGTGGATGTCCCTGGTTTGATTCCCAGTCAGGGGACACAGGAGAAGCGACCATTTGCTTCCCCCCCCTCCTTTCCTCTCTTTTCCCCCCTCCCACAGCCATGACTAGATTGGTTTGAGCACATTACCTCAGGCACTGAGGACAACTCAGGCACAAAAATAGCTCGGTTTCGAGCATGGCCCCAGATGGGCAGAACATCTGCCCCAGACGGGTGTTGCTGGGTGGATCTTGGTCTGGATGCATGCAGGAGTCTGTCTCTTTATCTCCCCTCTTTTCACTTGGAAAAAGAATAAAAAGAAAATAAGACATAAAATGTGTCTATTGTGAATCTAAAGTTGGAGCTAAAAGATTCTATCCTCAAACTGACTGACTCTCTTGATGAGAGAAAAGCACAACTAGAAATTCTTGTGGCAGCCGGAGAAATCTACACAGTGAGGAAGAAGAATGAAGGAAGTGCGTAGAGAGGAAGACACACACAGAAAAAGAGAGAGAGAGAGAGAGAGAGAGAATTTGCTAGTCTCTGATTCCAAGTGCATCCTTGCCCTTCAGTGCCATGGAACTCTCCCACAGCATCAGAGTGTTTCCTACACGTTCCAAACTACTTGTGGCACTGCAGTCTCTTTATATGTGCCCTGAGAAGATGGCATAACAAAAGCCATGGCCCCACAGTTCACTCACCTCTGCAGAAGTCATCAGAGATGATCAGTGTTTCCAGGAGCTAACTACTTTATCAAATTGGGGGCATAGTTTTTCCTCACAGTACACTCTTACATTCTCTCCGCAGGATTTCAGGAGATAAAATGAACCTTGTTAGTTGTTTTCGAGCTGAAAGGTATGGCCGTTTCTCTCCGAAAGGCGGAAGGCATATGAGAAGTTTATGATGTGCACACAGTGGATTACCTTCATCCACACAACCCAGGTGTGAGGTGCAGACAGAGCCTTTGCTTCTATGCTTAATGAACGTGCAGATTCACCTATTTGGGGGCCATCTTTAGGTCTGTGGCAACGTTGATGAAGTGTACCTCAGAACGCTCAAAACAAACATAAGCACTTTACCCAGAAAGCACTAGACTTTATTAACCACTTGAAATCCCTGGAGGGAAATGTCATTTCATTAGGAGGCTTCTTGGCTGCTGATCAAGGGCTTTTCATTTCCTTAAGCACATTGATCTGGTAACCATTTTCCTTCTCTGTAAAACAAGCCGTTTGGAAAGGCACTTTGTGAAAGCACACTCAGAGAGTCTGTTTCTTTTTGGTAAGTATAAACACTGACGCATCACCCGGAATCCAAGCGGAGTAAGAACCAAGTGCCGGAACCCTGATTAGATGTTAGTATTCACTCTAAATCTTTTGCACGTCTTACTACCCATCCTAGGGCTACTGAACCGCCACAACCCCCCTGTAATGGTTGCTGTTGTCATTTGCATCTAGGATTTTAGTTTAGCATTAAAGCTGCCTTTTCCTTCAGTTACTTGAAGCAAACAATGGTTGGTTTGCTGCCTTGTTGCTGGGTTTGTGGAATGAATCACTATGGTTTTTTTTCTTTCTTTCTTTTCCAAATGAGAGAAAGGGAGATAGAGAGAAGAATACCACAGGTGTCCCAACTAGGATCCACCCAGCAAACTCTGTCTGGGACCAATGCTTTGCCCATCTGGGGCCATGCTCAACTGAGCTATTTTTAGCACCTGAGGCAAAGGCTCCACAGAGCCATCCTCAGTGCCAGGCCAATGCACTCAAACCAATCAAGCCTTGCCTGTGGAAGGGGAAGAGAGAGAGAAAAACAGAAAGAAAGGGGAAGTGGAGGGGTGGAAAAGCAGATGGTTGCATCTGCTGTGTGTCCTGACCAAGAATCAAACCCAAGGCATCTGCACACCAGGCCAATGCTCTACCACTGAGCCAACCAGCCAGGGACAGAATCACTGTGTTTTAATGAAAAGAAAATGTGCCTTTGTGATTCTCAGCACATGGCACTCAATAAACGTAAGTCAAATACAAATCTACATCGTCAATCACAACACATTCCCACTCAAGTTTAGCTGTTTATTAAAAAAAATAAAATTCAAAGAAATAAATACTAAGATACAAGTCAGTGCATTTCTTACATTCCGTTCATTACTTATTAGTCCCCAGTCCAATTTAAATTATGCATCTTACTTGAGATGTCCCTGGACTAGAACAAGAACCTGTGTCAAGAAGTAGAAAGATCATGAGCCCCAGGTCAGGCTGGATTCTAAGCCCATCTCCCACACAGCTCCACGGCCAGCTCGTTACTCAGCTCATTGGGTTTTAACTTCCTGACAGGCACAATCCCAACAATGCCATTGGACTGCGATTCAAAATCATGCCACACAGTAAGTAGGATTATGAATTAATATGCCTATGTCCCTGCCTGGCCCATAGAAGTCACACAGAGTTACTCTCTTATCACCCCACGACCCTATCTACAGCTACGATCTTAGTGAGTTTTGTAAATCTTTGGTTTTCCACTGGTGTCACAGCCCCTCTGTTGTTGTTTTTTTCTAGCATCATGAATTAAAATATTCTTTCTCTTTAATACCTATTTTCATATTTCCTAGTCTCTCCATTTCTCCCCCTATGAAGCGGAAATGAAAATCCTATGGTAAATAAAAGCAGGCACTCTGCATTTGCTGGGTGTTGCAGATTTCATTGGACACATTTCCTTTCCACCAGCTGCATGAATTGAGTTTTTTGCTAAGGTTGCCTTAAACACTGGCTTCTCTCAGGAAAAGCCAGCGTTTCGTAGCGTGCCAGATTCAGAGAAGTGTTTAAAGAAGCCCACATCACCCACCGTGTAATAAGATCAAAATCTACTTTTAAACCAAACACCGAGCACACTTTTATCTAAAGAATTACTGACATCATGAACGTACTGTGTATAATAACTGGAGGAAATCCAAAAGGTAGGAGAAAAAAAAATGTGACTTTTCATTTTTTTCCTTGGGATTTTATTTCTTACAAGAAAAGCAAAAGAAGTGAAGAGGAGTTTAGATATTTATAACAGTCTTTGATGATGCCTTGAAATGTCTATTTATGAGTTCCTGTAAAACTTGTACAATTTTCCATGATTGGGATTAGTCGTTTCATGCATACTAGGTTTTGGTGAACCCTAAAGGCTAGTGAAAAACAGAGAGATGGAAAAATGGCAGGAAATTGCAAACCTAACACAGCAACCGCCTTGGCTTATTTCATTGTCTACCAGAAGTCTTCTTCTGACTTTTCAGACTAATAATATACTGTTGGCTTTAATAGGACTTAACTTCCATTAGAAAGACTGGAGAAATAAAACTCATTCTGCAAATGGACTATGGCTTTCTTAGGATTTTTAGAATGGAAAATGGATACCTTCAGTGGTCATTTTCCCCGTGGGATAAAAGAGCACCCCCACCCCCGATGGCTCTGCTCACACCTGCCTTCTACTTCACGTCTCTTAATGCACTGCCCTCCCGCCCGACTCTGCCCAACTCGGTGCAGACCCGCCATGCCCGGGGCTAATTTAGAGCACCTACCTCTATTACTGACCTTGCCTCCGTGCTAGGAATGCCTCTTCCTCCTCTGGAAGACCTCTCTGTGGTCGCATCATCCCCAAAGCATCTCCCGAGCCCCTTCCTTGTTGTGAAGACTGATCACTCCCCTTTGTTTAGCCCCCGCTATTTCCTGCACATCCTTGTGTTTTGGACTCTATGACATAAATGGCCTATTCTGGTTCCATGCCCGTCTTCCCCAGTAGACTCCGAGCTTCCTGACCTTAGGGACCATTTATAAGTCACCTTTGTATCCTCAGTGCCCAGTGCTTTGTAGGTGGCCAATAAAAGATGTTGAAGAAGTGAAAAGATATGGTGGAGGGGATAAGGACTTGAAACAAACAGGAGTGTGGGTAATGAATGCAGTCTACGATGCTGGTGGCTATTTTCCCAAGAACAGGTGCTTGGAAATAACAGACCGGGGAGGAGAGACAAGATGGCGCTGGAGTAGGCGGACGTACCAGCATCTACCTCCCAGAACCAATGTGGATTACAAACTAATTTTATGAACTATCAGCTGGAAAAACCAACTTTGGACTAAACTAAAAGGACTCTTCAACCAAGGAACTCTGAAGAAGCCACACAGAGACTGGTAGGAAAAGCGGAAACGCGGAAACGCGGAGAGGGCTGCCCAGCTTCTCGGAGCGAACAGCAGCAGGGAGAGACTCGCGTGGCAGGAAGTGAGTTTAGCAGAGGGGAAAGGATCCTGAGCCCCAGGAACAAAGCCCCAGCCTGCAGCCCCAGAGCCCAGAAGAAGCGTAAGGACAGTATTTAGCGGGAAACAAGTCAGGATACTGTTTGTGAGAGAGTCTGATTTCTCAGACCCAGGATCCTTCTTAAAGGGACCACGCAGAACATCTCTCTCACAAACACTCACCCGGGGCTCCTGGGGACGGAGGGAGAGAGGAGAGAACCACAGTAACAGGAAGAGAGTGCAATCTAGGAGGCATAGGGAAAAACATTTTGGGAGATAGCCACCCTAACCCCTGGGACGAGTCACTCCCCAAAGCTGAAGTGAATATTTCCCCCGGAAACAGCAATACCAGCAAAGGGAAGCAAGAGAGCAGCCAAACAAGCTCCCCCGCAGCATTCAGAGCAGAGTCGCATAGAAGGAGGGAGCTTTCGGGTCTACAGTAGTGAGTCTTAGGGTCCGAGCTGCAACGCCCCCACCCACGCGGCTGAGGGCGCGCCGGAGGGCGGGCGGCAACGGGAGACAAAAGCGCGGTTCTGCTGGCAGGGTTGGAAGCCGGCTGGCCACCAGTGGGCTCAGGTGTGAGCTCAATCTTGCCCGGCTGGGGAGAAGGGGGCGTGCAAAAGCGGCCAAGCTCAGCTGCCGGCAGCCTGTAATCCAGCCTCTGGGAGAAGGGCGGGAAACCCAGAAAGGGTAGAAACCAGCCCCGGAGCAAGGGCAGAGGAGCACATCCCTGCCCCGCCCGTGCAACCCAGGCTTGCGGTCTGACTTGGTAGCCTGCTCCTCCCGCGAGGGTGGAGCCAAAAGCCCAGAAGAGGCGGAGTTCCGCTACGAAGCTGAGCCTGGGCAAGCAGCCCTGCCTGGTGGTAGAGCCAAGGCTAGCAGCTGTTCCTTGAGTGGGATCATCCTGCAAAGGCAGGGCGAAAGCTCGGAAACAGGCGGAGACCTGCAGCTGAGCAAAGGTGCTTGCCAGTGCCCTCAGGACCGAGCATAACATCACACACAGGGTGGGGCAAAGGCCAAGGCCACCAACCCTTGTGCACCTGAGCACATGATCACAGCCACTCTTGTGAAGAGAAAATGCAGAGGCAGAGAAATACAACACAAATAAACCAAGAGAAATTCCTAGAACAGGACCTAAGTGAATCAGATATAACCAAATTACCAGATGCAGAGTTTAAAATAACGATTGTTAGGATGCTCAAAGATATTAGAACCACCATAGATGGCCATTACGAAAACCTAAATAAAGACATAACAAATATAAAAAAGGACATTGAAATAATAAAAAAGAATCAGACAGAAATGACAAATACAATATCTGAAATAAAGAATACAATGAAAGGAATTAAAAGCAGGATGGATGAAGCAGAGAATCGAATCAGTGAGTTAGAGGACACAATAAATAAAGGCATGGAAGCAGAGCAGAAAAAAGAAAAGAGACTCAAAAAGTCTGAGGAAACTCTAAGAGAGCTCTGTGACAACATGAAGAGAAATAACATCCGCATCATAGGGGTTCCTGAAGAAGAAGAGAAAGAACAAGGGATAGAGACTTTGTTCAAACATATTATAGCGGAAAACTTCCCCCAATTAAGGCAGGAAAACATTTCACATGTTCAGGAAGCACAGAGAACTCCATTAAGGAGAAACCCAAAGAAACCAACACCAAGACACATCATAATTAAATTACCAAAGCTAAATGATAAAGAGAAAATATTAAAAGCTGCTAGAGAAAAAAAGACTATCACCTACAAAGGAGCCCCCATAAGAATGACTTCTGACTTCTCAACAGAAACACTTGAGGCCAGAAGGGAATGGCAAGAAATATTCAAAGTAATGCAGAACAAGAACCTACAACCAAGACTACTTTATCCAGCAAGGCTATCATTTAAAATTGAAGGAGAAATAAAAAGCTTTACAGACAAAAAAAAAAACTCAAGGATTTCACTGCAACCAAACCAAGGCTGCAAGAAATGCTAAGGGATTTGTTATAAACAGATCAAAGGAAAAAAAAGAATATAGCAAAAGAGAAAAACAGTTTTAAAGAAAAAAAAATGGCAATAAACAATTACATGTCAGTAATAACCTTAAATGTTAATGGATTAAATGATCCGATCAAGAGACATAGGGTAGCTGCGTGGATAAGAAAACAGGACCCATACATATGCTGTCTACAAGAGAGACATCTTAAATCAAAAGATGCACACAGACTGAAGATAAAAGGATGGAAAAAAAATATTTCACTCAAATGGAAATGAAAAAAAAGCTGGGGTAGCAATACTTATATCAGACAAAATGGACTTTAGAACAAAGACCATAGTTAGAGATAAAGAAGGTCACTACATAATGATAAAGGGAGCAATCCAAAAGGAAGATATAACCATTATAAATATCTACGCACCTAATATAGGAGCACCTAAATATATAAAGCAGACTTTGATAGACTTAAAGGGCAAGATCAACAGCAATACTATAATAGTAGGAGATTTCAATACCCCATTAACATCATTAGATAGATCCTCAAGAAAGAAAATTAACAAAGAAACAGCAGACTTAAAGGACATATTAGATCAACTCGATTTAATAGATATCTTCAGAACCTTTCACCCTAAAACAGCAGAATATACATTCTTTTCAAGAGCTCATGGTACATTCTCTAGAATAGACCACATGTTAGGGCACAAAAGCAGTCTCAACAAATTTAAGAAGATTGAAATCATATCGAGTACTTTCTCTGATCACAATGGCATTAAACTAGAAATCAACCACAATAGAAAAATTGAAAAACATTCAAACACTTGGAAACTAAATAGCACGTTATTAAACAATGAATGGGTTAACACTGAGATCAAAGAAGAAATTAAAAAATTCCTAGAAACAAACGATAATGAGCATACATCAACTCAAAATTTATGGGACACAGCAAAAGCAGTCCTGAGAGGGAAGTTTATAGCATTACAGGCACACCTCAAGAAGCTAGAAAAAGCTCAAATAAACAACTTAACCCTGCATCTAAAAGAACTAGAAAAAGAACAGCAAGTAAAGCCCAGAGCTAGTAGAAGAAAGGAAATAATAAAGATCAGAGCAGAAATAAATGACATAGAGGCTAAAGAAACAATACAGAGGATCAATGAAACCAGGAGCTGGTTCTTTGAAAAGGTAAACAAGATCGATGAACCTTTAACAAGACTCACCAAGAAAAAAAGAGAGAGGACTCAAATAAATAAAATTAGAAACGAGAGTGGAGAAATAACAACTGACACAACAGAAATACAAAATATTGTAAGAAAATACTATGAAGAACCGTACGCCAAAAAACTAGACAACCTAGATGAAATGGACAAATTCCTTGAATCATATAATCTTCCAAAAATCAATCTGGAAGAATCAGAAAACCTAAACAGACCAATTACAACAAATGAGATTGAAACAGCTATCAAAAAACTCCCAAAAAAGAAAAGTCCTGGGCCTGATGGCTTCACAAGTGAATTCTACCAAATATTCAAAGAAGAACTAACTCCTATCCTTCTCAAGCTATTTCAAAAAATTCAAGAGGAAGGAAGACTTCCAAACTCCTTTTATGAGGCGAGCATAATTCTGATTCCAAAACCAGGCAAAGACAACACAAAAAAAGAAAATTATAGGCCAATATCCCTGATGAACTTAGATGCAAAAATCCTCAATAAAATATTAGCAAACCGGATCCAGCAACATATGGAAAAAATCATACACCATAATCAAGTAGGATTTATTCTTGGGAGGCAAGGCTGGTACAATATTCGCAAATCAATCAATGTGATTCATCACATAAACAAAAGAAAGGAGAAAAATCACATGATAATTTCAATAGATGCAGAAAAAGCATTTGATAAAGTCCAGCACCCATTCATGATCAAAACTCTCAGCAAAGTGGGAATACAGGGAACATACCTAAACATGATAAAGGCCATCTTTGACAAACCCACAGCCAACATCATACTTAATGGGCAAAAATTAAATGCAATCCCCTTAAGATCAGGAACAAGGCAGGGGTGTCCCCTTTCACCACTCTTATTCAACATAGTTCTGGAAGTCCTCGCCACAGCAATCAGACAAGAAAAAGAAATAAAAGGCATCCAAATTGGAAAAGAAGAAGTAAAACTATCATTATTTGCAGATGACATGATATTGTATATAGAAAACCCTAAAGTCTCAGTCAAAAAACTACTAGACCTGATAAAAGAATTTGGCAAGGTGGCAGGATATAAAATCAATACTCAGAAATCAGAGGCATTTTTATACACTAATAATGAACTGTCAGAAAGAGAAATCAGGGAATCAATCCCCTTTACCATTGCAACCAAAAAAATAAAGTACCTAGGAATAAATCTAACCAAGGAGATTAAAGACTTGTACTCGGAAAATTATAAAACATTGATAAAAGAAATCAGGGAAGATACAAATAAGTGGAGGCATATACCGTGCTCATGGTTAGGAAGAATAAACATCATTAAAATGTCTATATTACCCAAAGCAATTTATAAATTCAATGCAATACCAATTAAAATACCAATGACTTACTTCAAAGACATAGAACACAGGCCCTGGCCGGTTGGCTCAGCGGTAGAGCGTCGGCCTAGCGTGCGGAGGACCCGGGTTCGATTCCTGGCCAGGGCACACAGGAGAAGCGCCCATTTGCTTCTCCACCCCTCCGCCGCACTTTCCTCTCTGTCTCTCTCTTCCCCTCCCGCAGCCAAGGCTCCACTGGAGCAAAGATGGCCCGGGCGCTGGGGATGGCTCTGTGGCCTCTGCCTCAGGCGCTAGAGTGGCTCTGGTCGCAATATGGCGACGCCCAGGATGGGCAGAGCATCGCCCCCTGGTGGGCAGAGCGTCGCCCCATGGTGGGCGTGCCGAGTGGATCCCGGTCGGGCGCATGCGGGAGTCTGTCTGACTGTCTCTTCCCGTTTCCAGCTTCAGAAAAAATGAAAAGAAAAAAAAAAAAAAAAGACATAGAACACATATTCCAAAAATTTATATGGAACCAAAAAAGAACACGAATAGCCTCAGCAATCCTGAAAAGGAAGAAAAAAGCGGGAGGTATCACACTTCCAGATATCAAGTTATATTATAAGGCCATTGTACTCAAAACAGCATGGTACTGGCATAAGAACAGGCACATAGATCAATGGAACAGAACAGAGAACTCAGAAATAAACCCACAGCTCTATGGACAACTGATATTTGACAAAGGAGGTAAGACAATACAATGGAGTAAAGACAGCCTCTTCAACAAATGGTGTTGGGAAAACTGGACAGCTACCTGCAAAAAAATGAAACTAGACCACCAACTTACACCACTCACAAAAATAAACTCAAAATGGATAAAAGACTTGAATGTAAGCCGTGAAACCATAAGCATCTTAGAAGAAAACATAGGCAGTAAGCTCTCTGACATCTCTCGCAGCAATATATTTGCTGATTTGTCTCCACAGGCAAGTGAAATAAAAGACAGGATAAACAAATGGGACTTTATCAAACTAAAAAGCTTCTGCACAGCTAAAGACAATAAGAACAGAATAAAAAGACAAACTACAAAATGGGAGAATATATTTGACATAGCGTCTGATAAGGGGTTAATAACCAAAATTTATAATGAACTTGTAAAACTTAATACCAGGAAGACAAACAATCCAATCCAAAAATGGGCAAAAGAAGTGAATAGACACTTCTCCAAAGAGGACACACAGATGGCCAATAGGCATATGAAAAAATGTTCAACATCACTAATGATTAGAGAAATGCAAATTAAAACCACAATGAGATATCACCTCACACCAGTCAGAATGGCGCTCATCAATAAAACAACACAGAATAAGTGCTGGCGAGGATGTGGAGAAAAGGGAACCCTCCTGCACTGCTGGTGGGAATGCAGGCTGGTGCAGCCACTGTGGAAAACAGTATGGAGATTCCTCAAGAAATTAAAAATCGAACTGCCTTTTGACCCAGCTATACCACTGTTAGGAATATACCCCAAGAACACCATAGCACTGTTTGAAAAGAAGAAATGCACCCCCATGTTTATGGCAGCATTGTTCACAATAGCAAAGATTTGGAAACAGCCCAAGTGTCCATCAGAGGACGAGTGGATTAAAAAGCTTTGGTATATATATACTATGGAATACTACTCAGCCATAAGAAATGATGACATAGGATCTTTTACAACAACATGGATGGGCCTTGATAACATTATACTGAGTGAAAGAAGTAAATCAGAAAAAACTAAGAACTATATGTTTCCATACATAGATGGGACATAAAGATGAGACTCAGAGACATGAACAACAGTGTTGGGGTTACAGGGTGGGGGGAGGAGAGGGAGGGGGTTGGGGGAGGGGAGGGGCACAAAGATCATGGCTTTTCAGCATTTGCCATATTCCCCCCTTAATCTATAGACAGACAGCAAATATTTACGTATGGTGTTCCCACTATAAAGACTGCTGTCTTAGGGACAAGTGCTGATAAACTATTTCAGCAGTTCCTCCTTCTTCAAAGACTTATATGTAAACATAGAGCTCCATGTTTCACAGGACATACTCAAGCTCACTCCATGCTCCCTGGTGCTTTAGCACAAGGGAATGCCCCCCCCCCTTTTTTTTTAGTATTTTTTCTTTTATTTATTTATTTTTTGTATATTTCTGAGGATGGGGATGGGGAGGCAGTCAGACAGACTCCTGCATGCGCCTGACTGGGATCCACCTGGCATGCCTACCGGGGGGAATGCTCTGCCCATCTGGGATATTGCTCTGTTACAACCGGAGCTATTCTAGCGACTGGGGCGGAGGCCATGGGGCCATCCTTAGGGTCCAGGGTGGATTTGCTCCGGTGGAGCCTTGGCTGCGGGCGGGAGGAGAGAGACCAAGAGGAAGGAGAGGGGGAGGAGTGGAGAGGTAGATGGGCGCTTCTCCTGTGTGCTCTGGCCGGGAATCGAACCCGGGAATCCTGCACACCAGGCCAATGACTCCGACGGGTCTACCATATCGTGCTTTTTACTTAAAAAAAAAAAAAATTTACATTTCTTTTGAATGCTGATGAACAGGAGACACCAAATCTTTTTCGCCTGCAAACTACTACCTTCTTTATTAGATCTAGCTAATAACACTGTTCTGTCTTTTTTCCAAATAGCTCCAGATATATGGAAAAGATTTATATAGGCGGAAGGGGATCCTCAAACCCCTCAGCGAGATCTTCTGAGAATGGCTTTTAAGATACCTACAGGCAGAAAAAGCCCAATAGATATCAGGGGAACTACCAGCTTTTAGGATACACCCTTAAAGGCTCCAACACCCCAAAGGGGTCTCATAGGATGCCATCAAGGTCCTGCTTCAATAGTGGAAAGGAAGGTCATTAAGCTAAAGCCTGCCAGGCTTACACGCCTCTGCTGTGAGGAAACAGGGACACTGGAAGGTGGGCTTCCCCCTTGCTCCTCTAAGGGAGGCTTCAGTCTCTTCCAGCCCTGCTCCAGCCACCTATGACCTAACCTTGCCCAGAAAGCTGAGGTTTGCCACTGAAGGCTGAAGGTGCCCAGGGCCATTGGCCCCATCTACGACACTGTGGACGAGCCTAGGGTATTTCTTCCAAGAAGCAGGTAAACTGATCTCATTCGCACAAGGGCCACTTAACTATGTTTTGCCTGAATAGTCAGGTTTTTTATTCTTCCCTCAAAGATCTCTGTTGTGGGTGTTGATAGTCCTATTTTCTGCTGCTTTGCTTAATATATAGTGTTTTCTTTATCCCTCCTACCTCACTGCCCCACTCATATTTCAGGCTGGGACCTACTCTTAATTTAGAGCTCTCTTTCCTCCTTTTGGCAACTTGTATTATGAATTTACCTCTGCCACCCAGCTTAGTGTATCCCAAGGTTCTCTTTACCAGGCCACAGTCACAGAGCTCCAGGGAAAAGCAACCTGGTCTCAACTCTCCAGGCAGAGGAGAACGGAAGCTCCATATCCACGCATGCTGCAAATGGCTTTTTCCAGTCTACCTGAATCATTACCAGCTAGAAGCAGCGGTCATTGGGACTTGGACATGAGCTGCAAAGTACAGAATGGTGACAACAATTCCAGTGCCATGCGGACTTTTCCTGTGGGGAACTTTCCTGGACTCCTGCTCCCTGTGACAGCTCCTAACAGACTGAACTGTGGTTGGGTTGCATTTTTCAGGGATTTGGCATGGTGATGGGGCCAACTTGGACTTGGGGAACATGTTAAGGACACTACTCATTCATGGATTCTTGCTGTATTGGCCAAGAGTTTGCTTAAAGGCTTTTAATCACTGTAAAAAAAAATAGAGGACTGGATGAAGAAGATGGGGCACATATACACCATGGTATACTATTCAGCTAGGAGAAATGGTGACATCGGATCACTTATAGCGGAATGGTGGAGTCTTGGTAGCATTGTGCGGGGGGGTGAAATAAGCGAATCAGAAAAAAACAGGAACTGCAGGATTCCATACATTGGTGGGACATAAAAGCGAGACTAAGAGGCATGAACAGGAGTGTGGTGGCTATGGGGGGTGGGGGGAGGGAAGGAGGGAGAGGGGAGGGGGAGGGGTACAGAGAGAACTGGATGGAGGGTGGCGGAGGATGATCTCTCTTCGGGTGATGGGTATGCAACAGAACTAAATGACAAGATAACCTGGAAATGTTTTCTTTGAATGTATGTACCCTGATTTATTGATGTCACCCCATTAAAATAAAAATTTATTTATAAAAAAAAAAATAAATAAATAACAGACCGGCAGATAAAGAAACAAATGCTATGAGTTGTTTAGAGAGATGAGTGGTAGATAAAAATGGTACTGAGTTTCTACCATTTTAACTATATTCTAAATATTCTTGCACCAGTTATCAACTTTAAGAATATATATATTGCCCTGGCCGTTTGGCTCAGTGGTAGAGCGTTGGCCTGGTGTGCAGAGGTCCTGGGTTCGATTCCCGGCCAGGGCACACAGGAGACGCGCCATCTGCTTCTCCACCCCTCCCCCTCTCCTTCCTCTCTGTCTCTCTCTTCCCCTCCCGCAGCCGAGGCTCCACGGGAGCAAAGATGGCCCGGGAGCTGGGGATGGCTCCCTGGCCACTGCCCCAGGCGCTAGAGTGGCTCTGGTCGCAACAGAGTGACGCCCCGGAGGGGCAGAGCGTCGCCCCCTGGTGGGCGTGCCCGGTGGATCCCGGTCGGGCGCATGCGGGAGTCTGACTGTCTCTCCCCGTTTCCAGCTTCAGAAAGATACAAATATATATATATTTAACTTTGGAGGTTGTATGAAGGTAGTCCATAAACAAAAGGTGACTGGTAATTGCATAAGCAGCTGTCGGTTCTGTGACAGTTTCCACTGGAGGGGGAAATGGAATCACACAAGATGCAAGGAGCCCATGCAGTCTGAGAGGAACAAGAGGAAGAAGGTCCGCTCATGAATTCAGGAAGTAGCTGCTGAGTCTCTATATAGCACCAGCTCCATAGGGGGCACCGGGCCAACAAGACTGACCTGACCCCTCATCTCGGGGAGCTTGCTGTCAGCGCAGGGGAGGAGAGATACGTAAACAAACAAGTCAATGGATCAACAGTCAACAGTTTCAGATAATGAGGACTATCATGAAGATAATAAAGGATGCCATGTGATAAGAGAGAAATTGGAGGCTTCTTTGCAAAGACCACTTGCGCTGAGACTGCGGTGAATGGAAAAGCCCTGAGAACATCTGGAAGAAGAATGTCCCAGGCAGAAGAGACCCGTCCGGTCCCTCAGATCAGAGGGAAGTTCAGAGAGGAACCAAGAGGAGGCTGGTGTGGGCTGAGCACAGTCAGAGGACGTGATTCCTGTGAAGAGGCTGGAGAGAGAGAGAGAGAGAGCTGGATGGATTACAGTGAAGTCCGTTTGCAACGTGGAGACTCACTAGGAGTCGGGCAGTGACGGAAGAGGCTGAGCCTTGGGCCGCAGAGGTCGCGGTATAGAGCTGAACTTATCCGGAAAGCCATGGAGAATGGCACTCAGAGGTTTTAGGCAGGAGCATGTCGTGATACACCCGACTTTGAGCAGACTTTTCATTTCGGTGACCACAGTGAGCAGAGTGGGCCGGAGGGTCACCGTTTTGGTGAGAGAGTCGTCCAAGGGGATTGCCTCTCAAATAAAAAGTTCCCCGCGATCGCCCGTGGAGCTGAGGTCCCTGCCTGCCTCATTGTGGGATCATTTATGTGCAGCCCTGGCCTCCCTTCCTCAGTTCTTTGTGGACTGGAGGTAGCAGCTGGTATGATCCATTTTTAAGACATCTAACAAGGCCCAATGTCTCACACATACTATGTAAGAAAGCATACTTCTTGAACGAATGATACATACGTGTTATAAGATCATTTTGGCTCTGGGGTGAGGTTTGGTGGCTCTGCCTTTTCTTCCCTCCGTCCTTCGTTCCCAGGTCCTCTGGCGTTTCCCCTACGCCGCGGTGCGGCGTGTCTGCCTGCCCCATATCCACCTGCCTCTCCGGACAGGCGAGTAAGCCTGGACATAATTCGAGTTGGGAAGCTGGTGAATTCACCTTCCATTGCCACCAATCCTTCAGAGCCTTTGGACTCTGCAGGTCACCGGCTCGGTGGCTTAGTGCCGTCCTCTGCACACCCTCTCATCCCTGCCAGTACAATGTCCTGCACGCCGGGCCAGCAGTGAGATGGGACGGGGAGAGAGTGGCACGAAGCACTCAGACAGCTTAACTTGAGTTACCCTACTGCGTTCAGTGCTGATGAGACTAAGTCCCTCCACAGGGCATTTGCATGTTTACAATATGCGAGGCACGGTATTCAGAAATTTAAAAAGAGCACTGGGCTAGATTAAGAATGATGTTGTCTGCTTCTTTCAGTAATGTGGATCATCTAAATAACAATAAACCCCTTATCAAGTGCCTATATGTGCCAGGCAATGTGCTGGGCACCAAGGAGATAAAAAGAATAGGTAGTCGGTCTTATAAGGCTATTTGACTCATTCAGGGAGTCAGATAAGAGAATAGACGATTGTAATGCCCAATCCTCATTTCATTGTGGAATTTATCACAATTTGCAACCCACCATCCTAGCGGCTTTAACTCATAATGAAAAGAGTATGTTATTGTAGTGTAACTTAGAAGGACAGTATTTTTTGGAACATATGCCAGATTTTTTTTTTTTAAAAAAAGCAGATATATTGCTTCTTAAAAGAAAAGAACATGTTAAATGCATTGGAATTAAGTGATATCACACATTAGTTTAGAAATACTAGTGCTATTGCATAAAATTATTAAAATTATTCCGTTTTCAGGTTTCTTATCTTATCAGGCTCCTTAAATTCATTTATCTCCTTCCTCTTGCTTAGGATTGAGACTCCAATCAGTTTTAATGGTGTTTTTGTGATTGCTAAGCAGGAGAGGAGCCCACAGGAAATGTGATTGGGGTTTGCACCTTGGTGTGTGTGTGTGGGGGGGGGGGAGGGTATTGTGTCCTCTCCAAAACAAAAAAAGATCGGCTTGCTAATTTTTAGATTTTTAGTTAACAATCAGAAGTTATGATTTTGAATGAAATGTGACTTCTTCATTATAGGACTTTAATTTTCTTCCCACGTTAGTATTACTTAGGTCCGCAAGCCACAATACTGGGTTCTTTGTTTAATTTTTCAGCTGTGAAATGAAGCATAAAAAAGAAGACAAAGGTCCCCACCGGAACCCAGATCCCAGATTATCATTTACAAAGACTTAACCACACACTTCACAGGTTTTGTATCTTATTTATTTTGCGCCGCCAGATAAGGCGAGGCCTGCAGTGGCTAACACTTGCGTTATGGCTAATTTTAACCCCCCGTATCAATAAGCAGATGCCTTTTCAAAGTTATAAAAAGTATGCCATTATTATCAACTGGAGAGAATGAGGTCATTGTTCTCATAATACTATAAAAAGCCAGGAGGGTGAAAACATAACTCAGGGGGACAAAAATCTAATGCAGCCAATGAACTAACTACCTGTGCGGCCAAGAACATACACACGTTTGAAACCGTCACTCTCCGCTCTCACTCGATGGGTTTCACCAGATGAAGGTCTAAGGATTTGGGAGGCAGGGGCACGCAAGGAACTACTGAACAATTCACCAAAAGAAAGCAACTCGATGAGAGCAAATCAACTAGCCTGGTGGTCTGCCATGAGAACAGGCGGTAAAGATTAACAGAAGCTGGCACACAGCAGCAGAAGTCAGAGCGGTGCTTTAGGATACGCCTTCACTGTGTCCCGCCCGGCCCTTGTTCTTACAACCTTCTTATCTCCCAACGTGCATGCTTAGTTTAGACATTACCTTGGGCATCTTTCTGTCCTGTATTTTCCTGCCTTTGATGTGGCTGCCAAGGTGGAATAATTTAGAGTTGCCTTTAACACTAAAAGAGAATAGTTCCCATAAGTTTAATCATCAACCTCCAACTCAGCTGAGTGCACCATGAGAGACCAGTAACAATGGCACACTGGCCTTTTGTTCCCTGCACGGGAACGAGAAAGGGCGGCAGCCCCACGTGACTCCACCGTGGCTGTTCTTTCTTCCCGTGGTCCTGGCCCCCGTCCCTTACACTCCCCCCTTCACCAAGGCCCACGAATTAGCCTAACTAACTACAGTATGTTGGAAATAATCCCTCTTTGCTGAAGCGCCACATACAAATCTGGGGCCTAAAATCATCAGCTTAGCTATCTTCTATCTCCCGTGGGGCCCAGTAAAACAATAAAACTCTGAGGGGCTAGGGACATATATGTATATAGGCTTTGAGGGGTATTACGTTCTGAACTGGGAATATTGGAAATTGCACAGTACCATTTCCAAAAGCATCCTTACTAATGGAATTATTCACTCACTCAGGAAATTGTTTAGCATCCTCCTACCTAAACTTCTAGAAGTTTCCTACCACCTCAAACATTTCATATTTGTCTGTAGTCTCCTCTAGTATAATCTCTGGTTCCAGTCTCCAAGAACCCTGGCTAAGCCACAGCACAACCGGATTTTAAATTCTGCCCCTGATTTTTTTTTATCACATACCCTCACGCAAAAATTCTAGCTAGTCTTAGATAGACGTAGCTTTTTGTTTCTCTTGTGCACGGTGCTGAGCTTTTCGTTTCACTGATGAAACTGTTTTGCTCTCAAGTACAAACTGTCCACACACTGGCTGTGAATGACGGGATCCAACCAGGCTTTTTGCCATGTGTCTCCTTGAACTCTCACCCAGGAAACGCAGATCACGCTCCCGACAGATTGCCAAGGGAAATTCCAGAAGGCTTAGAAAGTTTCGAAAATGTAGTCAAAACCCATGAGAAGGTTTTGATGTTTTCTCATCCCTGCCCTGGTTTCTGTAGTTACCAGCCAGTTGGCATTATAAGTTACTGTAACTGTTACCAGCGGGTGGCTGGGCGAAGTTGGTGTTGGGTGAGTACCAGTCTGGAGACTAAATGGGCCAATGTTCCCAGCCTCACAGCAAACAAAGCAAGTTCAGTGTTAACCGGGAAGCCAGAGGAGAGTGCTCGTTCCAAGTCAAATTTCATTCTGTTTCTAACTCAATTAATGCGATTGTTAGCAACAGCGCTTAAAATAATCTTACATTGGAAATGAGTTTGTTAAATAGGACTGCCTTTCTTGGGTGCAACTGGGCGCTCACGCACAAATATCGCACTCAGTGTACGTTCGGTTTTGTGGGGACGGTGAACCTGATTCGAGGGCACCATTTCATTTCCTTCCTGTTTCATCCCCCAAGTACACAGTGGAGGTGACAACAGACTGCATTAGCCTGCTTTGTGTAAACGGTGACTGCTCTGTTTTAATGCGGTTAGTTCTAATTGGTTGTTTTTTAATTCTTTTAAAAGGTGAGAGTCAGTTTGTTTTATTTCTTATACTCCCTTCTTTCTCCATTCCAAAACCCTTAGTTCTAATCTGTATGACAAATTATATTTCATGTTAAATATATTTTTTTTTATTTTGATGGCTGGCTAGAAATCTCAACTAAAAAAATACAGATTCCTGCCATGGCTACTGTTCCCTGCCTTTCTAATTTTGATAAATGTACATTTCTTAATGGGAATTTCAGCTGGTTGTTTACTTCAATTTCAGAATTCCAGGACTGCCTGAACGGAAGCAGGACCCGAGTTCGGAGAAACTTATATCCAACAAGGTCACATGAGAAGAAGCCTCATGCCGGTGCAGCACAGTGGGTATTAAACTATAAAGTTGACATTCACTTTAAAAGTCAAAATAGTACTTCCTATTAGCGAAGGGTTAAATAACTGCTAACTAACCCAGACTCTGAGTAATGCCAAGATGACCTGCACTCACCTGGTGAGTCACACAGACACAAAGAGAGTTCAGAATGTGCCTGGTCAGAGGGGACTTTACATCCGACTGTGCAAGTTGTGTTTACACAACTTTCATTTCTTCTAGAAACAACATCATAGTGTGAACATCTCAGTCCAAGAAGCCAGGTGGGGAGGGATGGTCACATTTCTCTCTTTTTCAAGACAACTTCCTTCAAGTTGATTTTAACATTGGACTGGCATGAGTGAAAATCTTACTTATTACTAGAGCTTTTCCCTTAAGGCACATCCCCGCAGTGCGAAGGTCCTGCTGTCTCTCTGGGCCCAGAAGTACCGAGGCGAGGCTCCAGTCTTGAGTACAGACGCCATCCATTCATTATCTAGCCTCGTTGTATTCCTCTCAGGCCTGGGGACTCAACGGCCTGTTGCCAACATTGGCTCCGCTGTCCCTGGTGCAGCTAAGGTATCTATGTCTCAACCAGGCATCCTCTCTAGGGACAGCTCACCTCCGACCCTCTGAGGTCCCACCTAGTCCACAGGCTCCTCACAAGACAAACACCACCCCCTCCACTTTATATGTTGGGAAGTCTCTCCCTCTGGAGGCTTTCTGAGGCCAAGGTCTTGCTTTCCTCCCTTCAGGGCAATTTATGTAAGCCCCTATGAAAGACAGGAAATGCTGCTAACATTTTCCAGGAAGTCAGAGGAGTGCAGTAGAGTAGAAATAGAAACCCTCTACTTTCTACAGAGCAACACCTTAAAATCTCAGGAAAAGGGGATCCATGTTGGGGTGAGAGACACGAAGAAAAAGAAAAACAGAGAGAGCACAGACACATTGATATTTCGATAAATTACCTCACTGCGGCCCTGGCCGGTAGGCTCAGCGGTAGAGCGTCGGCCTGGCGTGCGGGGACCAGGGTTCGATTCCCGGCCAGGGCACATAGGAGAAGCACCCATCTGCTTCTCCACCCCTCCCCCTCTCCTTCCTCTCTGTCTCTCTCTTCCCCTCCTGCAGCCAAGGCTCCATTGGAGCAAAGATGGCCCGGGCGCTGGGGATAGCTCCTTGGCCTCTGCCCCAGGCGCTAGAGTGGCTCTGGTCGCGGCAGAGCGACGCCCCGGAGGGGCAGAGCATCGCCCCCTGGTGGGCAGAGCGTCGCCCCCTGGTGGGCGTGCTGGGTGGATCCCGGTCGGGCGCATGTGGGAGTCTGTCTGACTGTCTGTCCCTGTTTCCAGCTTCAGAAAAATACAAAAAAAAAAAAAAAAATTACCTCACTGCTAGTTAAGATCTTGACTGTTCGCTAAGCGCCATCTTTTTATTTGTACCGTCACCTGTTGGAATATTTTTTATGTTGACCCCTCTCTCTAAAGCCTGCTTAGTGGAAGAGGGAAAAGCTCCGGGTCTGTGGCAACATTCGGAGTCAGGGCACCTGTCTCATCACCAGGAGGGTGTTGCACTGTTTCAGATAACTGCCAACAAGTATTGCTCCTGAAACAGTCCAGAGAAGCCCGTTGTCTTGGGCAGTGATGGCACCATTTGTCAGATCTAAATCAGCTGTTCATTCGAGATAGGTCAGAATGTTCTGCTATAAATATAAAATACTAAAGACAAACAAAGTTCTTTGAGGGTAAAATCTAGAGCAGAAACATGCTGGTTTGGGGAAAATAACACAGTCCCAGCGAAGTTCTGTAGCTCAGAACTTTGGAAAATCATGCACGTTTGGTGGTGGACCTGTAAAAACAGATGGACAAGCACGCCGGGAAGGACAGTGCCTGTCCTCGAGCCAGGCGCCAGGAAAGGCAGGCGGTTTTCTATTTTAACCAGCAGACTCAAAGAAAAGAGACGACATAAATAATTAATGGAAAATGTTGTTTTTCTAGTTTTTCTGATTTACTGAGGAACTGTACTGGATACTATTTTAATTAAGATATTCATTCAGTTGATAGAAGAAAAAACACAAATAATCTCAGCCTAAACAAATTAAGGGCTTATATATTTTTTTCTATCAAACATAGTAGGTAGGCAAATCCATACTTATATGAAGGCCCCATTGTATTCTCACCGTTCCGGCTCCTCCAGCTTTGTGCTTTGTATATAGCCTCATATTTGGCTCCTGTATGATGGGGCCATAAGCTCAGCTGTTATATTCACTATCTAGCTAAAAAGAGGAAGAAAGCAGGAAGGACAATGAGGCACAGATCCATGTTTCATGAACCCCATGCAGTAACATCTGCTCTTGCTTCATTGACCCAACTGGCTGCAATCGATGCTGGGAAATGTAGTTTTTCCTTGGCCATGTTTTCACCTCAAATGCAACAGGGGTTCTCTTAATAAGAAAGGAGGTTGGTCGTTGGGTAGAATACTTGGACTGACCACCATAGTCCCCAGGCAGGGAAGAGCCTCATGAACAGATCATGAACTTGGAAGTTGGGCCTCATTTCTGCTTTGACTCTGAACATCTGGAAAGTTTCCCAGATATGAAATGAAGAAGATTCTTTTTCTAATTCTAGGAGGATGGGTTTCTTTGAGGAATCACTTAAATGTGTCCATAACCTTACTAACATTTTCTTCAAATAAAAGGTAGCCATAAAACATAAGCCCCCTGCCTGACCAGGCAGTGGCACAGTGGATAGAGTGTAAGGCTGGGATGCGGAAGACCCAGGTTCGAGATCCCGAGGTCTCTAGCTAGAGAGCGGGCTCATCTGGTTTGAGCAAAGCTCACCAGCTTGGACCCAAAGTCCCTGGCTTGAGCAAGGGGTTACTCGCTCTGCTGTAGCCCCACGGTCAAGGCGCATATAAGAAAGCAATCAATGAACTGCTATGGTGCCACATGAAGAGTTGATGCTTCTCGTCTCTTTCCCTTCCTGTCTGTCTTTCCCTATTTGTCCCTCTCTCTGTTCCTGTCATAAAAAAAAAAAAGAAACAGAAAACATAAATCCCTCTGTCTCTTCCTTTATGTTTATAACCCTCTGGGGAATAAAGTTGAAAAACTTTACTGAGAGAGTAAGATTTCAATAAACTGTATTGTACATTAGAAATAAAATAGGTCTAACAATCAGCCATTGTAATAGTTTACACAGCTGACAAAGCAGCATATTTTCAAACTTGTTAGGCCATTATACACTCTAAACATCTGCCTTTATCTGCCTTCATGTAAGGAAAACATAGTTGTTGTTATAGAGTGTTTGCAGTTTGAGATCTGATGCAAATGGATATCAGAGAGACGTTGGGTTCCCAGCTTCGGGGATGCAACACATGCGCTGTCTTCAGGAGATGAAAGGTACACACAGCCGAGCACATCACTGCCTGCCCTCGGGCTCCCCTAGAATGCACTTCACTCTCTGCTTCCTGCTTCTCCTCTGTCCGGGACCCACTATGGGCTTCTTGAGTCTCTGTCCCAACTCATTGGAAATAATTGGAAGCCACAACCACTCTTTTAGTGTTACACTTCAAACTGTTTGTCTCTGATCCCATTTGGACTTTGATCACAATAACTGTGCCTCTAATGAGACCAGACTGCTGGCAGCATCAGAAAACCCTGCCCAGCAAGTTTCGGAGGTCAGCATCGTTAGAGGCTGTGCTGACGGCTCACGGAGAACCACACGGGCCCAGCTCTGCTTTCCCAGTGGCCTTCTGCTGTGAATTATCACCACCTTTCAAAGGTTTTGGCTCATGATTGCTGCCCGGTGAATCCTGGGACTAGGTCTTTTTGGAAAGGTTTAAGAATCCACTTTGCTGAGGTGATGCTGTTGGTTGGAAGGAGTACACTGTTGTCCTTTTTGTTGAACCTGTGCTACTCAAGGACTTATTTTTCTAAGCAATTCCATGAACCTCAAGGAAAGAAGCCTGGTTCATTCATTTAAACTTTCCAAGCATCCGTTCTGTCCGCACCACCGTGTTAGGGCTTGAGAAAATGAGGTTAAGGACATTGGTCATTCTCTTTCTTTAGTTTCTATCCATATCCAGTTTAGTGATTACCAGACTCTTAGGCACATTTCAGGGACTCAAAGAAAATAATTTCCCAGATAGAAAGTTAACGCAGCAAACCAAAACAGCAATGAGATAGCATCTCATACCTGTCAGAATGGCTGTCATAAAAAAGACAACAGGATGTAGAGAAAAGGGAACCTTCGTGTACTGTTGATAAGAATGTAAATTGGTGCAGCCACCATGGAAAACAGTATGGAGGTTCCTTGAAAAATTAAAACTAGACCTACTATTTGGTCCAGCAATCCCACTTTGGGGTAAATATCCATAGGAAATAAAAACAGAAGAGATGTCTGCACTTCCATGTTCCTTGCAGTATTATTCACCACAGCCAAGAAAGGAAACCACCTGAGCATCTGTCAGTGGATGAATGGATAAAAAAGATGTTTTGTACATACATATATATTAATATTATTCAGTCAGGAGGAAGAAGGGCAGCCTACTGTTTGCATTAACATGAATGGACATCGAGGGCGTTATGCTGAGTGAGATAAGTCAGACAAAGACAAACACTGTACGATTTCATTTACATGTGGAACTTCAAAAAGCCAAACTTGTAGAAACAGAGAGTAAGATTGTGTTTTCCAATGGCTGGGCGTTGGAGGAAAAGAGGAGAGGCTGGTTAGAGTCTAAACTTCCAGTTATGAGATGAGTAAGTTCTGGGGAGCTAATGTACAGCATGATGCCTGTCACTAATGATACTGTGTTATAGCATTGGAAGTTGCTGAACTAATAGATCTTAAATGTTTTCACCACAAAAAAGAATTGGTAGTTATGTGATGTGGGGGAAATGTTAGCTAATGCTAAGGCAGTAATTATTCAGCAGTATATAAGTAGATTAGGTCAACAAGTTCTACACATTAAACTTACATAATGTTTATGTGAATATATAATATATGTGAATTTATATCTCAATAAAATGGAAAAAAGAAAGTTAATTCAACTACCAAAAGCAATTAGAATATATCTTTTGAATCAATGAAATGACGCATAGCCTATACAGACCAATGTTTCCATATAATCTTTAAATGGGGTAATGTCAGGCACTTTACAAACATAATCATACTTCAGAAGTGAATTCTGTTTACTTATACATTAACAAAACATGAGCCCTGTGAAACTTTTTCAACATATTCATGCTCTTCTGAGAATAATGAGTACGTGCAACTTAACAGGAACACTGAGTCCGTGAGCCAATCCTACAATGCAAGGGTCCGACAGTACAAATCAGGATGACATAGATTTTACAAACGAGAGCAGTGGGAGGGTTTAAGTAACCATTCAAGTGCTATGAAAAATGTCTCGCCCCTCCAGATCACAGCTTCCTCTTTCCTTATTTAATCGCCTCACAAAGCCATGAAGCCCAGACAATACTCTAAATGCCGGCGACCAGAACTGACACTCAGAAGAAAAACAGAGCATAACTGTGGACTCTTGAAATGTTCACAGTCTTAAGACTTGCAGGCAGCCGTTTCCTCTTGCAAGAGGCTCTGGACCTTTCCTTTGCCGCTTGTACTGCTGAGGAATGGTGGTTACGGCGGTGACTGCTGGGCGGGCAGGTGCCCCTGGCCTCCATGAGACTATTCTTGCCCCACGTCCAGGCCATCTGGGAGCTGATGGCTGCAGTCAGTCCTGCAGTTCTGGGGATTCGAGGATCTTTTCACTTGAGTCGTGCTGGTTTGGAAGGACACCTGTCCTCTGAATCACAGCCCCCCAATATGGTGCCAGCTTTCTGGGTCTGATCTTATTTCTCCTTATGCGAGATACATCGGTCAATACCGGCTTTCCGTGGCTAATGGCAGTACCCGGTTTACATGCCGGTGTCACCCGTCTCTCCCAGGATTGTCATATAGATTTTTTGGGGGGAGGGACCATTAAAAGCAGCATAAATTTACTTTTCATCTTTTTTTAACCAAAACAGTATAGTAGGCTTTAAAATTATATTAAGTTGGTACCTTCCCTCATTTTCATATTTCAATCGTACTTTCTAATAGCACTTCTGACTTGATTTATGTTGGGGATAAATAAAAGGGAAAAAAGAGAGATCCAGTGATTTCTTCTATAGCAGCTCTTATCAGAGAAGGGTAAGCCACAGGAAGTGCAGTTAGTTTGGGAAGCTGGCGCCTGGTGTATAGCACTGGAGACCGAATCTGGGCTCTGTGTTATCAGAGGCGCCACCCTGGGCCGGTCCCACAGATGGCCTTGGCCTCCACTTTCCTTCATCTGTTCAAGCAGGGTAATAATACGTCCTTTTGTAGAGCTGTGAGAAGTCTACAAGACGTGCACATAAACGTGTGTGTGCTTGGAGTGTTGCTAAGTATCAGTAAATGACTGCCGATGGCAACAATGAAGAATGATGATGGTAAATAAACCCATTGGAGAAATATTTTTATTCTGTTTTATATTATTTAGGTGCTCAGAAAAATGCAAAGAGAAATTATTCATCTCTTACTTAACTTGGTGGAGATAGAGCCTAAATTCAAGATTCTTAATGAGTTAACTTCAGGTAGATCAGGAGAGAAGAGGGTGGGAGAAGCAGAGAGAGGGGAGGGAGAGGAGGGGAGGGAGAGGAGGGGAAGGACAGGGCAGGCGGGAGGGGGAGGACTGATCATTCTCAGGAGAACGGTGGCTGATCAGACAGATCACACTTTTCTATTCCTCAGTTATCATTAGTGGGGGAGTCACTGGTAAGAATTTCTGGTAGGTTTGATGCCAGGTTGACAGTAGGTAAGCTGGACACATCTGTTTTATTCAGCAATGTATGTTTCGGTTAGCATCATGTCTGGCGTAGAGAGGACTCACTAAATATTGACTAAAAGAATGAACAAATACATAAATGCTATTATAAAAGTAAGTCTACGCAAAGTGTTTTCCCCACACAATTCACCCAGAGAAGGACTTACAGAGTGGTCCAACTTCTCTTTCTCCACTTATCTATCACTTACAGTATGTTGCAATAACTTTATTTTTAAACTGTTCTTGAATCTTCTGTGATAGACTGTTTGAGTCCCGGTACCATATGTCTGCCTTTCACATAGTGGGGGCCTATGGAGGTGGAGAAGGAGAAGTATGTTCTTGATAATATCTGCTCCCATCCTTCCTTCTTGTGAATGGCAGCTGTCAAAACACTCGGCCTCGCCTCCCGAATTCCCGACACGAAGCCAGCAAGATTAGAAATTCTTAACATTAGAGTGCAAGTGACCTGCATTTTTGACAGTTTTTAGTTAAGTTTTCAACAAAACTTGAAATTTTAAGAAGCTTGACCCAGGTAAGGGAGTTATGATCATAATTCAGAAATCTAGAGGAATCAGTCCTTGTTTTTCTGCAAGATGCTGATTGCCAGGATGGAGCAATCATTTTACAGGGATTATGCTTTTGTATAAAAAAAATATTTCAGAGAGAGACTGGGGTTTGCTGCCTATCTAAGTTCACAATTAATCCTGAATATTATTCAAAAGTATGATTTTAAAATTATTTGTTCCCTAAAATAAGACATAAGAAATACTTTTAAAAACAAATATGCTAGCTCTTTTGCGTGTGTGTGTGTGTGTGTGTGACAGAGAGAGAGAGAGACAGAGGGACAGATAGGAACAGAGATAAGAAGCATCAATTCTTTGTTGCGGCACCTTAGTTGTTCATTGATTGCTTTCTCACATGTGCCTTAACTGGAGGGCTACAGCAGACTGAGTGACTCCTTGCCTTAACTGGGGGGCTACAGCAGACTGAGTGACCTCGGAGTTTCGAACCTGGGTCCTCTGCATTCCAGTCCGATGCTCTATCCACTGCGCCACTGCCTGGTCAGGCAAAACCCATATGCTAAGGAGAACTATGAATATGCATCCATAAAACATAACTCATATTGATATTATTATAAATAATTGAAGTAATATAAATCAAGTAATAAAGTTTTTCCTTTACTTAAATTACATGAAATATATAGAAAGTTCTACCTTTATGTAAAGCTTTGCTAATTTATGTCAAACATTAATGTTAATATTTAATAATGTGTTAACTTCAATAATGGAAGACTATCCTGAAACCCTGTATCCTGCAATTTCTGTTCTTATATTATATCCTAAAAAGTTTTCACATATTTGTGCAGAGATTTATGCACAAAGATGTTTATCATATTGTTGCCTATAATGATGAAAGAAAAAAATGAAATGCCGATTACTAAACTACAGTTCACTTAAACACTGGCACACAGCCGTGCCAGGAAGATGATGCTGTTGAGAAATACTTAATAGTGTAGCAATGTGGGTGCATCAGTTTAAGTGTGAGACACTCACATCACAATTCTAATTTTGTGAAGAAATACATATATATTGTAAATACAAAGAGAAAAGATTTAAAAATACTCCCCAACGTATAAACATTAGTCCGGGTTAGCAGTGAAATCACAAAGAATCTGTTAATTGGGGCATAAGCTCCCCAGGAATGGAATTTGGGTGTTTTGCCCACTGTCTTGTTCAGCACCTGGAGCAGGGCCTGATATAGGGTAGGGACTCAATAAATGCAGGTTGAGTGACTTTCTATTCTTGTTTTACATACTTATGATTTTAAAATTTATCTCGCTTGTTGGAATTAAAGAATGTATTTTAAGGGCCTAAGTTATTGGGTGACAGCTTTGGGGCTAAGGCATTCTGTATGTTACCTCTCCACATATATTCAACTCGTCATTGCTATTTTAAATGGTTTTTATAAAGAAGCTAATTATAAATCATTTCTGCTATAACTTTAAGTATTTCAACAATTGTTCTGAGTTACTTGTTGACATGAAGCTTCCATTAGTTGCCCTTGGACCTAATTGTGTGAATGACCTCACTACCAGTATAGGGACAAGGCCATTTGTTTGATTCCAAAGTTAAATAGCTATGATTACATCTCCCTCATCTTGTTGGGGTTTTTTTTGCATGTGATGTACATTCATATTTTTTAAAATCCTAGATTTTTTACATTTTTATTACAGAATGCCTAGTCAAGGCAGAAGTAGGAGTGGATTGACATTTCTATCTGTCTCTCTCTCCTTTTCTCTCTCTCTAAAATCAATCAATAAAAATTGTATTAAAGGAGTGATTCAGAGTAAATTCAAGGGAGGTAGTCATTTGGAGATCATCTAGAAATTTCCAAACCATGAGGTATGTGCTGGGCCACTTGTTTTATAGTCCGCCCAAGCCTGAACTGAAAACTCTCCCAGTTAAAACAAAACAACAACAACAACCACAACAACTTCTCTTTGAGAGTTTGGAAGCATTTACATTCCTCTTGTGGTCAACCCACATCACGGTAACTGAGGGAATTTTTACATGGAGGACGTGAGTTGATGCATGTCATTATTAGAGAGTGCCTTGTCTTTTTCCTGGGTTAATTTTTTTTTTTTTGTATTTTTCTGAAGTTGGAAACAGGGAGGCAGTCAGACAGACTCCTGCATGCACCTGATCTGGATCCACCCGGCATGCCCACCAGGGGGCGATGCTCTGCCCATCTGGGGCATTGCTCTGTTGCAACCAAAGCCACTCTAACACCTAAGGCAGAGGCCCTGGAGCCATCCTCAGCGCCCGGGCCAACTTTGCTCCAATGGAGCCTTGGCTGCGGGAGGGGAAGAGATAGACAGAGAGGAAGGAGAGGGGGAGGGGTGGAGAAGCAGATGGGTGCCTCTCCTGTGTGCCCTGGCCGGGAATCGAACCCGGGACTCCTGCACGCCAGGCCGATGCTCTACCACTGAGCTAACCAGCCAGGGCTCCTGTATTAATTTTTAAAAATTATACACATGATAGATGATTCTATTGTCTGTGTTAATGTTTCAAACAATACAGATACAAAGAGAGTAAGCATGAAAGTCATCCTCTTGGCCCCAATCTTCAAGCCCAGAAGCAAATGCCCTGAGCAGTGGACCTGACCCTCCAGGGCTTCCCCAGGGCACAGACCTAGACAATAACATTTCTAACTACCGCTACCAGCCTTGTAGGTTTAGTATATCTGACTAAGGGATGAAGTAATTGCATGAGCAATGAAAAAGAAAAGATCAAACTGCCTCTTATTGCTGTTGATAGTGTTTTTTATCTAGAAAAGCTAACTGATTCTTGGGATGAAGAAAATGCAAGAATTGCAAGGATATCAGATCAATGTGTTTCTTTCAAAATAAGTTTTCTCCACTTTAGCAATTAAGTACAAGTGGGAATGTGAAAAAACTTATTAATATAATTTGAAAAGCTGTACAGTGTTCACTGGTACAATGAAATAACATTCAGCAATAACAGGGAACAGACTGTTGTTATATACAGTGTCACGGGATATCTCAGAAGCATTAAAAGCTAATTGAAAGAAACAAGGCACACAAAGCTACACACTGCGTGGTTCCACTTATAAGACTTTCTAGAAAAAGAAAAAGTATGGGGACAGAAATCAAATCAGTGTTCGCCAGGAGCCGGGGGAGGGAGAAGGCGGTTGACTGGAAAGGACATGAGGGGACTTTACGGGGCGACAATTGTAGTCTATGTCTTGATTGTGGGAGAGTTTCCATAACTATTTACCAGAACTCATGGGACTGCACACGTCCAAGGGGTGAATTCTACTGAATGTAAACTATTCCTTAATAAACCTGGCTCTAAATTAACATGCTTATCGTTCCTATATATGAAAATTGTTCCCATTTATCCTTCCTCTCTGGATGTCCTTATAGAGAGATCAATATTAACATTTATCAGTTAACATTAATAATAATTCTATATCAGGGTGATGGGACTTTGAGTGACATTTTGCATTCTTCTTTATATGTTTCTGTATTGTTTGATGTTTAAAATGAACATGTACTTTTTAAAATAAAAAAAACTGTCATTACTCAAAAATAAAAGCTCAAAAAAAAAAACAAACAAACAAAGAAGAAAGAACGAAATGATCAATAAGATCAGAACAAAAGGACTACAGAATGGCACTGTGATACTTTGCCTTCACTGAGGAGTTGAATTAGTCTTCTTCCTGGTGTCAGCCCAGCCCAAGAGCTGAGTAGGTGAGTGGAGGTGACTCATCCAGATCACGATTCCCTCAGGAGAGGACCCAACCTCCCACATGATCTCTCTACTTTCTTTAGTTCCAAATACTCTCTTGACTCATCAGAGGCTTCTACCATTTAGTCTTTCATGAAGCCAATGTATTCCTGGAATGTTTAGACAATAGAGAGTTTCCTTAAACAGTTCTCTTTTTTTATTGACATGATTCTTCCTCCGTCCTTGGGAGAAATCGTTACATATTCAGTACAATAATTTTAGTGATAAAGTTCTAGTCATGTTGCTGATTTCCCTACAGAAAAAGTCAGGCAGCTCCTCCGGTGGTGCTGACTAAATTGTCACATCAAACCTGCCATCTGTTCTCCACGTTCTCCCGCACCTGTCCTGGAATTATCTTGCGAATGACAACAAAAGGAAGAGAACAAAAACCCTCACAGGTTCAAGCAAGGCTGCTAGAAAAGGAGAAGGTGCTGTTTAGCACAACTGAACTTACAGGTCACCGGAAGTAGATCACAGGCTTCTTCTAGAATGCTATGAAGGTTTAAGCTAGAGGTATGTGTTTGGGGTTTACAACCCTCTGGGATGGGTAACCGCTGTCATGTTAACTATACAACCTGAGAGTGAGGTTGATGTTCACACCTGCCCTTTCACACTCCTGCCCTTTCACACTCCTGCCTTAGAAACATAAGACATAACCCCCAGGGCACCTGTGGCTACATAAACAAGCATTTCAGGGAGGGCCAAGACCAGAATGAATGTGCAGTAGCACCCGGGGCACCCACGTGGGCCACCCACTGTAGCTCAGGGGCCGCCTCTCAACCCAGACCACCTCCATGCTCATGGGTCTTCTTCAAGCCTGGTCGGTCGGCTCCATGGCCAAGCGCAGCTCAAACATAGCACTTCATAGTTTATTTCAAGTTCTCTTTCGGCCTACCATCTATGTCACCGTATAAAAAGTTAAAGTAAAAAGAACTAACTAGTTATTTTTATAAGTTCTCATCACGCTCTTGAAAATGTTTTAAAAAGAATGGAATAGATACTAATATAGAAGTGGACCCTGAATCCTTGACTCTCTCTGTGTGAGGCTGCTGTAGAATATTGTTGGCATCTCTGTAGAGAAAAGAAGCGAGTCTGATAAATGCCAGATCGTGCTTCACACACACCCACTCCACGTTCCATTACACGCTTTGAGGATATCTTTTTTAGAGAAAAAGAATTTGGTCTTATTTGTATCAGTTTCTACAAAGTCAATGATGCTTGATTTTAAAACTATTGTAACACATAGGTATCAAAAGGAATAACGTTCTCAACTTGTTATTCCTACTGAAAAGCTCTGAGAAAACCCATGCCATTAAAGGTGTTTTCTCTGATCGGTCACTTTTACAAGTGACTGTGCTCCTTGGTAAACTACGTGCCAAGCTGTACATATTGTATGAGTATTTACAAGCAAATACAATGTGTAACAAGTGGACATGGCAAGTCCATGGGCAAAGGTGGAAAAATATAAACAGACCGAGAAAGCATGGAGGCCAATTATGGACTTGGTCCCAGACTACGTCCAAAGAGTTTTAAATCCCCTGCTAGAAACTGTTTTGTAAAGAAAATGTGATGCGGCATCAAAAAGGCTCAGGTATTTTAGGCTGTTTGGAGAGACTCAGGCTGTCCTTGTGATGTGGTCCAGTTCTGCTTGGGCACCCACCGCTCAGGCCCAATCTGGGACATGGGTGTTAGTGTGGGGGGAAGAACACACGGAAAGGGATCGAGAACATCAGTAATAACAAGAGGCAGGCAGCATGGTGACAGGACCAGGACTTAGGATGATTGAAAGGGTCCGGGTCATAGAGCCGGGAGCAAACCACGTGGCAAGAAGGTCCGGGTCATAGAGCCGGGAGCAAACCACGTGGCAAGAAGGTCCGGGTCATAGAGCCGGGAGCAAACCACGTGGCAAGAAGGTCCGGGTCATAGAGCCGGGAGCAAACCACGTGGCAAGAAGGTCCGGGTCATAGAGCCGGGAGCAAACCACGTGGCAAGAAGGTCCGGGTCATAGAACCGGGAGCAAACCACGTGGCAAGAAGGTCCGGGTCATAGAGCCGGGAGCAAACCACGTGGCAAGAAGGTCTGGGTCATAGAGCCGGGAGCAAACCACGTGGCAAGAAGGTCCGGGTCATAGAGCCGGGAGCAAACCACGTGGCAAGAAGGCACGTTGTCACTGTCTTCAGATATTTGATGAGCTGTGCTTGGAAGAGGGTTGCATATTGTTGTTTCATGTGCTCCAAATGGTCTAACTTAGTCCAAATGATTGGAAACTGCAGGAAAACTGATTTCAACTCAGGAAGAGGAAGAGACTGCTGGCTAGTCTGGAGAGAGAACGGGCAGCTTGAGCGGTGAAGGCTAGCTTTGCAGATGCACGTGTGCTGTATGCAAAGCCCCGCACCGCCATTGATCAGGCAGGGAAGCAAGAAAGGGCATTCCAGGAGCAAGGGGTCGATGGGGTCCTTGTAACAAAGCGTGGTCGTGGAATGAGAACGTGGGTGTACTCACCTAGGTATACACTCGTAGTTCAAGGGATGGAGGAAAGATTGCACTTCCTGTTAGCCGGACATTCTATGGTCTGGGCAGAAGAGAAGGTGCTCTGTGTACTGAGGAAGGCCTTGCGCAAACAAATTACAGTATTTGAGAAATGTACTTCCCCCTTTACACAGTTCTGAGGCTGTTATAAAGATTTGGTTGTTTAAAGGATGGAAGAACTACTGTTTAATTAAGAACCGCAACCTGGCTGCAGGAAGGGGAAGTCACAACTTACGGGCTGCCCCAGACTGGGTCTTTATTATTGAAGTTTGCCACCATAAATTCATACCATGTGGTATGCAGTTCTGTAGACCTCGAGACTTTGTAGTTCTTACAAATATTTTTCTTGCAAGTGACTTGAAATATGTTATTTTTGATATTTTAGCAAAACGAGCTACTGTAACCCAAGTAAAACAAGTTGTTCTCACGCAAAGTACCATAGCCGAGCAGGATTTTGGCATCCTTTGATATTTTCTGGAGGGTTACTAAGAAGCTGTGGTTACTGACCTTCCTAATAACAAATAATCCAATTATATATTTATAATTTTGTTCCTTCAAAAATGTTATCCTTAAGTTGTCATTAGGTAGAAAAAGTGGCTTTTTGGTTTTTAGTTTTATAAGTTACCATGGCGGGGTCACACAGCATATACACATGAACACATTGCATTGTTATATATTCTCATTACAATTCCGTTAATTCTGGGGGAGGGGGAAGGGGGAGGGTGTAAGGAAGCACAAATATAAGGTGACTGAAAATGACTTGACTTTGTGTGATGGGTATACAACATAATTAACAGTTCAAATGCCATGGAAATGTTTACCTGAAACCTATGTACTCTTATTGATCAATATCACTATTAAATTCAATTTTCTAAAAAAAATTAAAATATATTAAAAAAACAATTCTAGTAATTGTAACTATAAGAAACCTGCCATTCTAGATTGTTGTCTTCTGACATCCAACATATGGCTTATCCTAATTTATTTATTTTGAATTCTCACTGCATTTATCATATTCTGTAAAGTATTTGTGCTGGTCTGCTAATAGTTCCTAGAGATACATCCCTGTACCAGTTCCCAGAATTAATTAACCTGTGACTGTTACCTTATTTGGAAAAGGGATTTTTGCAGATTTGATTATCCTGGATCACCTAGGTGGGTCCTAAGTGCAATTGTATGTATCCTTATAAGAGAGAGACAGAGAGAGATTTGAAATAGACATACAGGAGAGATAACATGAGCACCTGAAACCTGTATAATCATGTGAACTAGCGTCACCCTAGTAAATTCAACAAAAAAAATAATGAAGGCAGATATTGTAATGATGCCGTCACAAACCAAGGAATGCTCACAGCCACTGGAAGCTGGAGAGGCAGGAATGATTCACACCTACAGCCTCCAGAGGGGGTGTGGCCCTGCTGAGACCTGGATTTCAGACGCCTGGCCTCCAAAGCTGGGGGTATAGAAAACTGTTGCTTTAAGCCACCAAGTTTGTGGTAATTTGTTACAGCATTCACAAGAAACTAATACAGTGTTCTCACTTCCGGAGTAGGTTTCACTGCCTTTTCTTGACTCCTTAAAATCGCCCACACAACATCCTGGAACACCCTTCCCCATCGGTCTATGTGTTAGAATCCAGCCAGTGCTTCAAGGCTCAGCCTCACACAGCCTGTCCCCAGCAGTCCCCTGTCCCCACCCCAACCAGCAGGACAGGGAGTCAGTCACTCTACTCCACCGCCCAGCCCTCAACACTGAGAAAGTCACTAACTCCTTGAGTCTAGGCTTGTCAGCTTAATCACCTCCCCTGGGACCTTGCTCTAGCCATTTTCCTCCCTGGAAATCATTTTCAATTTATCCCTTCTGTCTGCACCTGCTCTATACTCAAAAACATAACCGGGTTCATCAGTGTTAAGATAGAGAAAATGCACTGTGCCCTGCTATCAACCACCCTATTAGCTTTGTTTAAAAGATCCCTTCCAAGCCGCATCGTTCACTCATTCTAAGTCATTTCAAACCTGACCTCCACATTTACCACGGGCTGTTCTTTCGAATTCACTGCTGATTTCATGAGGTCTGGTTCCTGCTCCCTGAGCATCATCTTGTTCGCCCCAAACTTAGCACCGAGCTCCACTGTGGGCTGCGTCTTGAACGGCCCAACTGGTCTCTTAGATTCAGTGTTTGCAACCAAAAATGCCACCACCCTAAAATCCAGTTTGTCCTCCAACGCCCCTCTCTATCTGCAACCTCGTGCTACATGTTTCTCTCTGGTTTTCCCCTCCCTTCCCCTGTACCCAAGCTGTTGCCTTATCCTGCTCCTCTCCATCTCCCTCCTCCACCGATTTTACTTCCTCAACATCTGTGTAATTGATTGATCATTACTGCCACTCCAGACGTAAAGAGGCCCTCGTTACCGACTTGTCCCCAGGGCTATTACAGTTACCGCCTAACACATATTCTGTCTCCTGCCTTCCTTCATTCTGCCCATTCCTACAGAATTCTGACACATTAATTTTTAAGCAATGCATTTATTAACATATCATTCCTTTGTACAAAATCCTCTAATGACTAACCGTTTTCTATTGAATTAATTATGCTCAATTCAATTTACTTCAACTGATATCAAAATGCTTTTTGCAATACAAAAGTCATTACCATAACTGACATTTTGGAGTTTTTCTGTATCCTGGCCACCAGGAAGCACTTCGCATGTGTATCTCCTTTGATCTTCACAATAACCCGAGGTGGCAGAGACTGTTCATATTTTGGTTTTATAAATGAGGGTCCTGAGGTTGAGCCAGGACTTGAACTGGCCCCTCCATCCCTACAGCCTCATGGGAGAGGCCGTGAGAGCATCTGTCCCTTACTCCCTCCCCCACTCCTTTCCAGCAAGAAGGTGGCCTTCCCTAAGTCAGGAAGACAGTTCTCATCTGGAACCGAATTAGCCAGCCCCTTGAACATGGACTTCTAGCTTCCAGAGTTGTGAGAAATGCCTTTCTGTTGTTTAAGCAACCTAGTGTGTAGTATTCTATTATCACAGCCCAAGCCAAATAATACATGAACTGAAGAGGCCAGCGTGGAGAGAAGGCTCGGTAGAGAGCGCTGACACCCGTTCTCTTGAGCCGGATTAGGGCAGGTTGGACAGGTTGAAATACACCAGGCAGAGCACCACCACACCAACGGTGAGCACCAGGGCCTGGCTGCTGGTGCTGACACACGTGCACCAAAAAGGCCTGCGTGTGTAAAACGTCATCGTTTTCCATGATAGGGAGGGATCTGGGCCTCTCATCACTTCATTCATGGCCATTATGAAAGTCTGTGACAGAATCACAGAAATCTGCATACTTTTAGAGAGTAAGGATAGTGTGGGAATATATAAAAATATGAAAAAGAATAGAGCAAAAGGATGGAAGGCCGGAGACAATGTTGGCAGCAGGTGTTGGGGAACGTGGGAGCAAAACTCGCCAAACGCTCGCGTCCCCCAGTGTACTCCCGGGGCATTCAAATTAGATTTTTGACTAATTTTCCAACATATTACTTGGCTTCAGAAGTAAGAAATATAAAGAGTGAATCATTTCTGCTATTGGAAGTCTTGAAAAATAAAAAGAGATTTGAAAATTTCAGTGTAGATTTCTAGTTCCCCCGACGGTCTCCAGCCCCCCTTAAGAGTGGCCTCAGGAGCATTTCTGTCCATACCAATTAAACCGAAAGTGAGGCTGAAGACCTAGCCCAGGGTATCACAGCCACACGGATGTCTTATCCACATGGCACCAATTTCCCCCTTTAATTGTTTGCCTGTCAGAATCAATATCTCTCTGGGGTCTGCTTTTGGGGCCTGGCCAATCAGCTGCATTGTGCTGACAGAGCTCAGCTTGTGCCAAATGGAGCCGCTGCCTCCACCCCCATTAAGGGAACAAAGCACACACGTATCGCAGAATCGCACCCGTGGCCTCGGAGAGCATCATGGGCTGGAAAATCACAGACTGTCAGAGGGTGAGGGCGGCCTGGGACCGGTTCCTTCCAGCCCAGCATTCTCCCGCAGAAGGGACAGAAGGGAGGGCAGCGAGCCCCCCAGTGAGCTCTGACAGAGCCTGGACCCCCCCCCCCTTCTGATTCTCAGGCCGGTTCCCTCTGTCCTAGAACTGCCGCTGCATCAACATGAAACTGACCCTTCCATCTATCCACGTTCCACGTCTGCCCTTAGTTTTTAAACTTGGGAAAATGTGATTTACTAGTTGGATGCTTCCAAGAACCCAAGATGTGGAAAAGAAAGTAGAATGAGTTAGGGCAATGGGCTCACAGGGAACCCAAATCAGGAACCTACACCAAGTTCTTGCGAATGGTTGGGAAAAAAAATATGTCAGGGCAAGATCAAGGTCAAGGCCAGTGCACGTTGCTTAGGCTGCACAGCATCTTCTGAGCTGGGTCCCTGCGCGTGAGCAATGCCCTCCCACAGACACGCCTAACGCCTACTCTGCGGCATGGTTTCAGTGCGGGGTCCGGAAAGGCCAGCCACGGCCTTTCTCTGGTCCTGTGGTCTAGCTCAGCCCAGCTCTGGCCTCAGACTTCCAACAGGGAACAAAGAACCCAAAGAGGTGAGTCTGCCGAGTCAAGTGCAGCAGTGGCATGAACATTCCTCTTCCAGACTGTGTGGCCAAGGTGCCAGGCGTGGCATCTGGCGTTCTGTGATAGCAGCACCGGACCCGTGAGGAGCCCTCACCCTCCACTCCCTGCGCCTGGCTACTCTCTGCTCAGGGTCCAGGTCTCCCTGTCCGTGACCCCAGATAGGTTGAGTGCAACTGACTCAGATAAGCCGGAAGGGCTTGGGCTCTTCTCTAAGAAGTCTCATCCTTAGCAATAAGAAACGTGAATATTAGTGACTTCAGCACACGGTAATATTAATATTTTTTTAAAGAGAAATGAAATGATAGGTTCCATTTTCTTTGCAAAAATACTAGTATTGAAAAAGTTTGATCACAAATTTTTAGTTCAAATATTTATTTGTATTATAATTAGCCAGAGAAAACAGTCAGTAAAGACTGATTAAAAGAATATAGTAGAGAGATGGGGTTTGAAATCGCAGTGAATGGGCATGACCGTAATTAATTTATCTCTAAAGAAAGATAAGAGAATTATTAGAAAAAAAACCCACTTAGGATTAAGCAAAGGGAAAGTGATCTTCTTCAATGAAGTTGATAAAATATATATTTACCCCAGTAGGTTCCCCAGCATATTTATTAATGAATTTGTTACGGGGAACAGATGGAAAAGATGGACTCCAATTGACCCATGCATAAAGAAATAAACTGACAGAAAATGGGGAATTTCATGCCTTGATGGGCTCTGAAATTGATAGAAATTCTCAGGAAAGATTTAGACATGTTAGCTGCTCTTAGTATGTTCAGCAGGTGTCAGCAATAAGTAGGCTGTTGAATTAAAGAGAATACTACTAGTTAATGATTGTGTTAGCACAGAGCAAAGATTGTATTCTGAAATGACTTTCACAGCAAGAACAGGCTGTCGTGGGAGCTGACCTCAGAGGGGCTGGAAACGCAGGTCAGGGGACAGGAAATGCCAATGGTGTTTGTTTTCATTTAATCATGGTCACAAAGATTAAAAGTTAATTTTGAAGGCAAAGGGTAAGTTCTGATGATGGTAGAAGAGCAGGGTTTTGTGCTTCTCAAACAATTACAAAAATGAGGAGAACTCTAAAAAGGGAAGAATACCAGGGAAATAGAAAATTTTGAGAGCTGATTTATTCTAAACTTAACCAGAACATTAATATGCTGATAAAGTAAACTTCAAACAGGGAAATTTTCCTGAGCTGGCTTCTTTCAGAAATGCAAGTACAATGTAGCTTGGGGAAACAATATTTTATGCCAGATGTACCAAGGTTACACATTGTAGAGTAATTTTCTTTAAACAGCTAACAACCGGTTTTGACATATGGGAGTCCCTTACTTCTAATTGTAACTTACTGCTCTTTTTCTAAAGATAGAACTATTGTGTGGTAAATAAAATGATAAGGGGTGTTGGGTGACCTCCAGTGGGTGTTCTTTGTATCCTTTTCTTAAGCACATGTGTCCGTGGTGTGTACCCAGGAACAAAGAGCTGGATCTTCTGTGAACGCTGTAGTCAGAGGGTTCTCATTTGAAAGGTGACTGCACTAGGAAGTAATGCCAACACGTTGATGATTTTCATTCAACAGGCCCCAGCTACTCCAAAGATACCTGTCCTCCATGACAAATACTGCTTACACATGAGGAAAAAGTTCCCATGTGTCAGTGATTCAAAGGTATTACTGAACCATTGGAAAAGATGTAGTCATCTTGAGCAACCATAGATATGGAAGGCTGGAAAGACTATGCCCCACAGCTGACTACATGTAACTGCGAGTCAAGTCAGGGACCATCTATGGTTATGGCTTCAAGTCAAGATATGAAAAAATTCAAAAGCTAAAGGGTTTGACGATTCCATAGCAGAGGTTAACATTCTCCCTACGCATGGTGACTATTATACTATACTTTTGACATCTAAATAAATGTTGTCTGTTTAATGAATATTTTCTGATTAACATCCCGTTCCTGCATGAAGTGTAACAAAGATGATAGGGTGCAATTCTGATACTACTTCAATTTGTGTGTTACCCAAAGAAATTCAGTCATATCCTAAGCCATGGAAAGTTTTCAGGTTTATATTCTACATAGATCATTCTAGCAACCAGAGGGTAAGTCAAGGGGGGTAATGTAAGAAGAAAGAAAGAAAAATACTTAAAGAGTCTATGTCAAAGATAAGAATGGCCTGAATCAGCATGAGGTCTGTAAGAAAGGAGAAAAAAAAATTTTTTTTTTAAAAGTCAGGAGTTAAATTCATCACACTCAGTGATTCACTGGATGATGGGGACTGGGATGAGAAAGATGAAAACATCCGGAATAACTCCTGGGTATTCCAGAAGCTGAACTGCTTGGGGTTAGTAGATGAGTGGAAAAATCAAGTAAATCAAAGAATATAAAAGCAAAAATTAAACTACTTGTGACTACATCAATCTGCATGGTAGCCCTGTCCCTTGGCCTCTATCTCTGGGGAGAGAAATCAAAGGTGTATAATAGTTGTAACACAATGGGAGGGATGTCAGTTTGGCATGAGTTGATATCCACCTCTCAGGAAAAGCAAGAAAAATGAATATTATTTGAACGCTGTGAGCTTCACTACAAAGGCCAATATGTCGTGTGACTTAATAAAGGTGCACTGAGCATAAACCTAAATGACGACAGTGCAGGTGTATGCCACACAATGTTGTGCTTGGTGTAAACAAATCTCATCTCCTGTGTCGGGGATGTTCAGAGGAGCCATTTGAAGAGTATGTTTTGGTTCAACGAGGGATTCTTCTTCACTCACCTTTCAAGCAGGAAAACCCTTTTACAGCTAAAGGAGCCTAAAATCCTTTCCTTATCTCAGTGTACAGAGAGGGTGCTTGTCTCCATGGTAGCCTGCTCTGGACCACAGGAGACAGGCATCATCAGATCAGTCTCCTACAGAGTGTTCGCATTAGAAAGAGCTGGGATTGCACAACCAATCCAGGATTCACAAGCAATGGCCCAGAGGCAGGAAGCAGCTGATCTGGTCTAGATATCATTTGTGACACCCCAAAGATGGTCCCAGTTGGACTAGGGCAAAAACTATTCCTTATTCACATGGTGAAGGGTTACCAGTGGTTCTTAGGTCAGAGTTGGGTGCTGTCTTCAGGACCCACACTGGCTTCCAGCCCATTCATTGTACTTTAAGTGTACACAGTGATTTGGACATATTTTCCATTTCAGCGTGGATTCAGTTATTCTTGATAATCCTTTTCCTTTTTGCAAAGCACTGAGTGTAGAACCCACCTAGAAATCAACACTCCCAGAAATTCCCAGAGGTAAGAATGTATAGTAGAGTCAAGGGTTTGAGAGTTGGAGTTGGAGAAATAAGGTAAAAAGTCCTCTTTAACAAATTCTTTCTGAATAAGTAGATTTGTGCTTTGGTGAGCTAAATGTTGTATTAGAATCCTACAAGTACTGCACCTTGAAGATTTCACAGTATTTACAGCAGTATGAATTCACTTATTCATTGCACGAGCATTCATCAAATGCTTACTATGGAAGACTTATTAGGAAGCAATGAAGCTGAAAATTATGAAACTAGTTAGGCTGTTGCCTTAGTCTAGGTGAAAACAGATGAGGTCTGATCTAAGGTAGAAGCTGTAGCATTAGTAAGGAAGAGCCAGACATGAGAGAAATTTAGATACAGTCAATAGTAAGTAAAAAAATAAAAAATCAGCATAGTATATAAGACAAATCAAATACTATACACAAGAATAAGAAATTAAATTGAAGAGATCTTAACATGTGATAAATAACAGACCTGCCGTATGTAGTGAGTCCCAAACAGAGAACCACCCAGCCTCCAGGTCAACAATAGGAATTTCTACTGCCAGGTACCAATCCTGTTCTCTTATCAAAGAGAATTCAACCTGGATTTATGTGAAGGTCAAAGGAGACAGGTCTGTAAGTTTCACCTGAAATCCATCTGGGGCATAAAATGATTCAGACTACTAGTTTTGAAGATGATTACCTGCAAAATGATAGAAACCTCACCTCTCCATGTTTTTGAAAGAATTGAAGACAAAATCAGGAGCAGATGAAAATGAATGATAAAGGTAACAGTAAAAGATGATAAAATCCAGTGGAGGCAGTAATACCAGAATAAATGTGTTTTATATAGACAATGCTGTTCTATTTGCAAAATGTATGATTGACTCTGTTGGAAGACAGAAACTGCCTATGGTTTACTGTAATACTCTGTACATAAACGTGAGTGTGTGTATGTATACATGTGTGTGTTTTGAGAACCAGCGAGAAGAAATATTGTAACAGTTAGTTCAGAAACTCAAAGCAAGAACTCAATTTAATTCAGAGCCCAAGGATAGTCCAGTGAAAGCGGTGTAATTTCCAAGTTGGCTCAGACACCCTGATGGACAACTATTTTTTTTTCTGGGTCAAGTTTGACCTCACTTGGTGCACATCCAACATTTGCCATCTCAATGGAATGAAACCAGATATGTAAATTAGCTTGCATTTATTTGTTTTCTTAAAGAATTAGCCCTGGAATTCCCCAAGTCAGTCTAAAGCAGGGGTCGGGAAACTTTTTGGCTGAGAGAGCCATGAATGCCAAATATTTTAAAATGTAATTCTGTGAGAGCCAGACAATGACCCGTGTATGTTATGCATTATCCAATAAAAATTTGTGTTGTCCCGGAACACAGCTGTGATTGGCTCTAGTCACCAGCAACCATGAACGTGAGCAGTAGGAAATGAATAGATTGTAATACATGAGAATGTTTTATATTTTTAACGTTATTATTTTTTTATTAAAGATTTGTCTGCGAGCCAGATGCAGCCATCAAAAGAGCCACATCTGGCTCGTGAGCCATAGGTTCCCGACCCCTGGTCTAAAGTATGATGACGCCATTTATAAAATTCCATTTATATCCATCTTTTCAGAAAAAGTATATTGTGAAAAATATGCTTCTAAAACTAGATTTTCCCCTTGCTTCATTAAACATTTTGAAAAGGTAAATTTACAATCAAATCACTTAGGGCAAAAATATTTCTAAAATCTCAAGGGCCTGGTTTGAGGTTACTACCTGTTCATACTAACCATTCAAATTCTTATGTCTATTTTGTTTTTAACAATTAGGGTTTCTAACAATGATTATAGATCTTTAGTTAGTGTGCAAAGATAAATTTATATTTTCTAAATTATTCTTATTAAAGGAAAAGTCAAAAACAACTAGTAGAGTTTCAAACAATGAATTGCAAAGTTCTTAGCATGGAAAATAAATGTGTATTTATTGGACAATTCTCATGAGGCAAGCATTGAAGCAAACAAGATTTCCAGGTTAAAGTTTAATTGGACAGAAAATTCATGTAATCAAATCATTTGAAACCCACATTTTGTGCTTAAAGGAGCCTTCATTGCATTCTTTCTGCTTATTTTAACTTAAAACCTCAGTTTAAAAAGGAGAAATAGTCCTTTAGTAAAAGTGTAGATATCCTATGAAAGAGCTATTATTAAAAAAAGGTGGTCACATCTATCAATGGGAATTATTTTGGAACTATTTTGCCCTCTTCTCTGTAAATTACATCAGGGCATAATATTTTTAAAATGTATTCGATATACTTCTATCTGTTCTTCAAAATCTGGGTTAAAAATGTTTCTTGAGATATCACTGCTGAAAAAAATACTACTTTGAAATAATATTGCTTTTTCAGTGTTCAATTTCTGAACGTCACTTTGAATACTTGAAGACAAGAAGACAAATTATTTTTCAATCCTTTTATTACATAGTTTCTAGTATGTTGGGCCAACAACAGTTAATTGTAATCTTAATGGTTATCATGACTAAAGCAGTATGAAAGCCAATTATTATAAGAAAGATCATCTTTTGAAGGAAGTTATGACTTGACAGTACCCAAGTAAATGGTCTGTGAAATAAAGGAACCAAGGTATTTGACATCATGCCAGGGAATTTTCAAATTAAAAAATCCTTATAAAGCCTGACCAGGCAGTGGCGCAATAGATAGAGCATCAGACTGGGATGTGGAGGACCCAGGTTCGAGACCCCAAGGTCTCCAGCTTGAGCGCGGTCTCATCTCATTTGAGCAAAGCTCACCAGCTTGGACCCAAGGTTGCTGGCTCAAGCAAGGGGTCACTCGGTCTGCTGAAGGCCCGCAGTCAAGGCACATATGAGAAAGCAATCAATGAACAACTAAGGTGTCGCAACGAAAAACTGATGATTGATGCTTCTTATCTCTCTCCATTCAGTCTGTCTGTCCCTATCTATATCCCTCTCTCTGACTCTCTCTCTGTCTCTTAAAAAAATATCCTTATAAGATGATTTATTATATGGACCTGGTTACCTTCTAGGGAAGACTGCCGTCCATGATCACGCTGGAGAAAGGACAAGAAGACAAGCTTGCATGGCACACTCTGAGGCCACGCCTCCTCTGTGTGAGGAAAGGTAAGATAGAAATGGTCTATCGTCCTGCCTATTTAACCAGATTGTTTTCTGTATCTTGCTGAAGCTGCTAGAACATTTCTAAAGTTATTGATTTTGTAAAAGTCTTTGATTCACATCTGTTAGGAGCAAATGATTTAGCTCCTCTGGGCTTTATGCATGATTCCCAACTGAGATATTAATTGTAGGGCAAAGTAATTAAAAGCCCCTGCTCTGAAGTCCTAACTGCTGCATTGGACCTGGTTTTGCCATTAGCTACTTGCATGCCTTTAGAGAAGTTATTTAACCTCATTAAGCCTCGGGTTCCTCATTATGAACTGGGAATAACAATAGCACTGAGGCAGGCCCTGGCTAGTTGGCTCAGTGGTAGAGCATCAGCCTGGCATGTGAAAGTCCCCGGTTTGATTCCCGGCCAGGGCACACAGGAGAACACCCATTTACTTCTCCACCCTTCCCCCTCTATCTTCTCTCTATCTCTCTCTTCCCCTCCTGCAGACAAGGCTCCATTGGAGCAAAGTTGACCTGAGTGGTAAGGATGGCTCCAAGGCCTCTGCCTCAGGCACTAGAATGGATCCAGTTGCAACAGAGCAAGGCCCCAGATGGGCATAGCATTGCCCCCTAGTGGGCATGCCAGGTGGATCCCAGTCAGACTTATGCAGGAGTCTCTCTGCCTTCCCGCTTCTTACTTCAGAAAAATACAAAAACAAACAAACAAACAAAAAAACAATAGCACTGATTCCATGGGAGTATTGCAAGTATGAAATTCTGGAAGGTTCTCATTGTAGTGACTGCCTGGTGCTTAATACACATGCAGTAGGTATCAGACATTATCGTCATTATTAATAATTAAGAACTAAAAGAAACAGAACATACCGTTATTTGTTACAGTGATCTTTCTTGGGGTGTTCTATAAGAAATGATTTGTTTCTCTGCATCCCAAATTTAGAATCCTTCATCCTTAGAGGGAAAACTTGGCCTAGTCATGATTACTGTGAAGTTTTGAGATAGTAAATGTAAGGTATGTCACATAGTGACAGATACTCAGTAAGTGGTAGGAGGGGCATAGTTACTATTATCAGCATGATTTTATAAATTTATTTCTGTCCATTTTGGCTTGGCACGTGGATGCTTGAGGCCAATAGGCAGAAGTTAGCCATGGTTGTCTGGGACAGTATTCTGGAGAAGGCTAAGTCTGTGGTTAGTATCCACCCTTCTTTAAATTCCTCTCCCCCTCATGTATAATATATACTTCTATACATATCTTGGACTAGATGCTTGACTCTAAAACATATGAATATGATAATATAGCTTTATAAAAAGACAATGATCTTTTTCCTAACAAATGAATTTTGCTCATTAAACCCCAAGCCCCTACTTGAGAGAAGGACGATATATGTGGACTTGTTGGGAAGACTTGCTGTCCTTCAGACTCTCACTGGTCATTGCTGGGTGAAGTCCAACCGCAGGATAGTGGAGGTTCAGATGAAATTCAACCACGGGATAGTGGAGGTTCAGATGAAATTCTCTTGGTAGTCTGTTTTCCTACCTTAAATGTTTTACTCGAGTTGCCTTTTGGTGTTAAAATGTTAGCTTTTATGGTGAAAAACTGTAAGAGGTTGTGGTCTCAAATCCAATCTACATATTTGGAGAATGTTTACTTATTCATTTAGTTTCTATTTCTATATGTACCCATCAATGTTCACAAGTACTAGTATATACCCACTATCTCAGATGGAGCTTTATGATATTTCATCTAAGAAACATATTTTAGAGCTATGAAGTAAAAAAAGTTCAGGTTTTCTCCAAGAGTTTTTATAGTCTTTATAATGAAATTTCAAAGTTTTTATATGTACTTGGCCAACAAGAAACAAATTTTGTAGCCTACATATTGTGTTCTGTTGTTTTCTAGTGATCCCCCCATTCTTACTTTATTTCTTGATGGCTGATATTTTATTTAAAATCATATATTATGCTTTCATAGTACTTTTGTTGGTTTATTAAGTCACCTCAGTCCTTCAGTAGAAAAATGCAGGGGATGTTGGTGACGACATAAGTATTGAGGCAGTTATAGATCTGTAGCCAAGCAGTCTTTCTCTCTTTTCCTCTTTCTCTCTCCTCTATCCCCACACATTTGCACAGCTTAATTTAGCTCATCTCAAATATTTTCCTTATATAAGGTGCCTTTCCTTTTCTCAGATTTATTACATTATGCTTTCTCTTGGTAAACAGACCCTTATACACAATGTTTGTTCTTTGGGGACTTGAAACTATCTGAGAACTATGTTCTCAACATAGCTAATTATAAAGTACAATTAAACATTTAAGGAACTCTGAGAGGTAATTGCGAAAAATCTACCTGAGGACATCTCCGGGCAGAGAAGTGTTTAGCTCTCACACTATCCTGTGCTCCTGAACAAATACATCCTCGGGATATCGCTTTTGCTTTTTGCTTTTGATGAGATGCTCAACTGTAAACCTTTGGAAGGATTTGTTGAACAATGAGTCTGTCTGCTGAGTAAACCCAAAGAAACTCTCAGAAGGATGGTATGGCAATAATTCTTGTGCTGTTTTGTGCTTTTCTCAGGAGATAAATTTTCAGATCTACCAAATGAATTTGAGCAAATATTTCTAAAACCCAGGAAAAACTTTTAGCAGAGCGATCTGAGCCCAGAAGAGTGAAATATAGCAGCCCTGCTGTGGGCACAATGATAGAGGCTCAGTTCTATCAAGATAAAAGAGAGATACGTTGGGCAATGAAACACGGATGCATGAGGCTCTAAAATATAATCCTCAGATGACTCACAACCTGTATGAAAGGCCCCATGTCCCCTATCCTCCCCTCCCTTGTATATATAATATATAGATATTAAATCAAATTAATATATTACAAAAACCTTTCAAGCAATGCTTTGTCATCTCCTACCTATAGCCAAAGATTTTGAAGAGTGATGAGGCTTGTGTTGGGATCCTATTTTGCTGCCACTCGGTTCAATAAATAAAGCGGTGACAGCTGACCCTGAACTCCAAAAGAGAGAAGCATGCGAAGAAAAGCTGACCCTCCACAGTCCTTTGCCCAGTTGGTTTTCTGCTACATTTTGGTTTCTATTAGTCAACATTCAACATCATGCCTGGCTGTGTATCTAACCCTGTTCAAGATATAATGACAGGAAATTTGGAGACACGCCCAGGCTACCATTCAACCCCAATTCCAATCAGACCAATTTGGCGGATAATCGTGCTCTTCATCACCACTGAGCTATTTTCTGCCGTATGAACAATACCACAAACAGTAGCAGTAGAATCTCGCTAGTGCCCTAATTGATGTATTTATAAAATGCATGGTATTAACTGCAGATAAGGGCCTGGCCACACCTTACCTCATTTCCTCTGCATTTCCTGTGCTATCTATCTCTTACTGAACAGAAGCATGGATTATAGAATGGAGAAGCCTAGTCAAGCATTAGAAAACTCTCACAAAATTCCTCTTTCTTTATACAACCAGCCAGCCCTCTAGCCATTGCATTCCGTTCCCCTCTTTCTGTTCCTGCTCTGCCCCAACCCCCTGTCGTCTGCTCTGCTCGACCTTATAGTCAAAATGGATGCCCTTTTTTTTACCTTAAATATTTTTAAACATGTACACTAAAAATATACTAATGAATTCTCACACATTTTCTGCCAAAGTGTTTTATATTTATTTTGTCAAACTTTAAGGAAGATCTATATTGAGACTTTGTGCTTAATTGATCTGGGTATTAGTATACTTTCTCAGTCATTAATGATTCCCATTTTATTTATTGAAGGACTGTCTCCATCCTTTTCCCCTAAAAACTTAACCTTTTAAATTGTATGCAGAACTCAGAAGCCCATATAATGCTAAGACTATACTGAGCTATGTAATTTGTGAACCTGATTATAAAAATATATGTTAAAATATATGTTAAAATATAAAAATAAGAGCCTTGATTTTTGACCTTCAATCCTAGACCAAAAGATCATCCACTGTGCCAAATGGGTAATGAGTTCTTTACGTACTTTATGACAGAGCTAAATAGGAAAATACTTTTTATTCCTACAAGTCTTTCACCTAAATTCATATTTTCATTCTCACAGCATATTTGCTAGCCAGATAGTTTGTCCTGAAAAAAAACAATAACACACAGATGAAGAAAACGAAGAGCAAAGGTTTTGTTCAAATAATAAAACTCTAATAAAGAGTATAGAAACTTTGGCCTTGATTCCTAGTCCCATTCATTTAATTTCTTTGTGAGACAACAAATTAATTTTAAAAAGTCAAATTTAACATTATTTATGATATATCATTCCTTTCCTATTACTCAAAAAAATTATTTGCTGTTTTTAGGAAGAACTGAATTCTGTTTTTACCTGGACATGAAATGTGTTCATTTAAGAAAGTTGTTAGTTGACAACATGTATATCACAATGTTTTATATACTTTCTTTTTTCTCAGTTGGGGTAAGAAAGAAATTGACTTAAGTAGGACAAAGCCTTTAGGTTATACTAACGTAGAATGTTAAAATGTAAGTCCCATCCATATGTCTTATTAGTCAGGAAGAACACAATGTACTGCTATAGAACATAAGTATTCTGCAATGCAGTTTAGTGGATATATTTTATAGGTATTAGAGAAGCATACTTTCCATCTCTAAGAGTTTCTGCTTGGTCACAAAGTAGGAGAGAAGGAAGAGAGTCCAAAGGAGAAGCTGAACCCTTATGGAAATAACATGATTACGCTTGGTCCTGGCTGCTGCGTTGTCTTCTATTTCACCATATAATATTGATAAATTTACATATTTTTTTGCTTTGGAAAATATCAAGAAAATAAAATTTGATCCGCTGACTAAGCACTTAATAGCATGAGCAGTTTGAAATGTTAAACATCAAATAAAAGCATTAAGCACTAACCTCCTCCCATTATTGGATGTTACCAAATAAACAGCCGGCTACTGCTGACATTAACACCGTTCATTGTGCTGCGTTAGTGTTACAGATACAATAAACTCTCCTGGGTGATGAACATTTTGTAATTCAAAGAATGACTCATGGAAAATATAGTTTTCATTTTCTAAAGCAGTGTAGGATGGAACTGAGAAATGTCTTACTGTGTGGAAATTGATTCAATTTGAACAGCAATCCAAAAGCTATAATAAACTATAAAAATGTACAAGTATGTTTTTCTTCTTTAATCTATTTGAGAAACACAGAAATGAACAAATCTAATAAGGTTCCTGGGACCCAGTGCAGAGTGATGTCCTATTACATAAACAAGCATTATGTAAAACAGGGTCACGATTACCACATCTATTTACATGAACCAAATCAAGCTAGTTTTTAAGACATGTGAGATGGCGTCCAATAAAGCATTACAACTGAGTTTTATTTTGTATGAAACTTTTTGAATGTTTATTTACCTTGATTTATATTGACCTCACGGGCCAACATCTGGATATGCTAAAGCTATAAAAGGATTCACCGAGTGATTCCTTTATGACAAGTCTAAATCAATACAGTTAAGAGAGAACTATATGTATACTTGTAATTTGTATTCTGTTTACCTCTGATGTTGGCTATTCTCTTGAAAGCCTTAAGCAATCACCTACCACCAGTAACTTTATCATTTCATTTCTCCTTGAGGACTTAATTAAATCTGACTCTGAAGAGCATGCTGGCTTGTTGGTCACTCTAAACTGACAAATCTAACTGCAAGGCAGCAGTGAGACAAAATCACTTCTCAACGAGAAATGTCTTTCTTTGGGATCTTAAAAGGAGAGTTGAGTCTCATCATTCTAGATTTTGGGATGTTTGAATAATTTCTCAAAGACCCATTCATTGCAATGATTTGCTTTGAATGTATTCCCAGAAAAACACGATGTTTTGAGCTTTGAAGATTAAATTTTTTAAAATTTCATGTAGAAAACATAACTTAATCTTTATCATAGTCCCCTGTGGGGGATGATTAACTAGAAGTTACTCTGAATTTAATTACAACAGCTCCTTATAAAACCATACGCCTTTCTTAAAGTTTTTAGCGCACACACCTCCAAATATGTCCAACTGTTTACATACAAAGGTTTAAAGGAGAGTCAATTTAGAGCACTGAAATAGGTCGGATTTAAAGTACTCCCGTTTCAGTCTGAAATTCCATGGCCAATAACTGGGCCCTTTTCACCGTGGACAGTGGCCAGCTTGATCAAGCTCTGCCTAAGTTGCAGGTTGAGCTATAAATAAGTAAACATACAAACCACAAAGGTCAAAACCAAACTAGAGTGTCCATTTTCCTCTAGGCACCTTAGGAGTGAGTGTGTTTTTCTCTCCTTTTAACTCCGGGAAAAGAAAAATGCTGTAATCGTACTGATTGTTGTTTTACTACAACTCACTTGAAGAAAAAAAAAAATGTTTCAGTATCACTTCCCCATTCCGGTGTCACTTTTATATACAGAATGGTTTCATGATTTTACCCTTTCTTAAAACTATGCTTTTAGAAGCCAGTCTACATAGCTGTCAGTCTGCTATGTTACCTAAGAGAAGCCACTCATTATATCACTTGTTTTATAGCAAGTTTTATAGGCACATACCGGAAGGCTATTCATCACTGGTTCAGAAGTTGATAGCTTATAAATGTGCAAAATCTGAGATTTGGGAATGAAAGGTGCTATTATGTTATTACCATGAATGTACGATTACTGTAAATACTGTGCTAACCCGGGCCTGAAAGAGCTTATTTAAAGATTATGCATTCTTTGGGTTTTGAGGTTCTGAAGCTCATCCATCATCCAGGGCCAATCGACATTTATAAATACCACAAGCCTGAATATTAGGCAGTTTTGTTTCATTCCTCTGCCCCGCCCTTTCCCGCTTCCCGACCCACCGTCTTTATCTAACCTCTGGCACCAACCATGACTTGTTTATCATCGTTTAAAAATAATGTTCAAATCTTTAACGCAACCGCTTTGTCATTAATTGGAAATGACTTTGTGCAGCTGCCTGGTCCTCGCTGGTAGGAGAAAGTCCGGCTATGTCAAATGGATTTTCTCCGTCCCTTTCACTGGCGACGTGTGGCAAAAACGATTGTACCCGAAGAAGACAGACTGTGTAATGAATTGTGCCGCTCCAGACTGACGTGAAGGACAGCGAGGGACAGCAAAAGGCTTTCTTCTGACAGGGGCTGCTGAGGAACAAGGTCGCTGATGCCATTTCTTCATTGCTGCAGATTGTTTAGCAATGTAGCTCAGCCTTTCCGCTGCTCTGGACCACAGCGTGATCCGGGGAACCCAGTGAACAGTGGTGTGAGAAGGGGCTCTGAACGGATCTGAAAGGAGCACTTATTTTCGAAGCCACTTTTGCTGTGCTCGGGTGGACTTCACTGAAGTCTTTCTCGGGCGGCAGGACCACAGAGTCATACATGGTTTATCTAACTCCTCACTGAGTGTCTTCTTAAATTGTAAGTCTTGGCCACATTTTACCTGCTGGCTAGAAGCCTAAAAGATAATCAGCTCAAAGTAGCATAATGATGGCATGAAAAAAAAAATCATTGTCCATTGAAAACAAAAAGAAAGAGGCATTTATGAAGTTAGACTGGGCAGAATGAGGAGAGTGAAGACGAGCAGGTTGGGCTGCAGGATACACTAACACTGGACATTTGTTTCTTTTGCTCAGTAGCCCCTTCTTCTTTCCTTTTAGAAATATTTATAAATTTTTTCTATTTGTTAGTCTTGTACCAATGAGAAATAAGGAACAGGCCCTGCCCCCACAGGTGTTAGGTCTACTGGAGAAGATACATTCATCAAATAGTCACTTGACTGACTGTGTGATTGCAAAGCAAGATAAATGCTCCAAATGCAAGGGGCCCAGCTCTGTAAGAGGGTTTGCACAGAAAACCCAGCGCTCATCACTGCGAACGTCTGACATTTGGGTGTGGGGAAGCCTTTGAGCTGAAACATGAAGAATGTGGAGTTAGCCAGATGCAGGGAGGTGGGAAGAAGAAGTAGTTCATGCAAAGTCCCCTGATGCAAGGTTTATATTAACCTGTGTCGCAAGAAAGCAGAGAGTGAACTGACGGTAGTTTAAAATGAGGGTGGACAAGGTTTATGAAAAGGTCAAATAAAAACCGCAATGAGATATCACCTCATGCCTAGTTAGGATGGTGTGTGTGTGTGTGTGTGTGTGTGTGTGTGTGTGTGTGTATGTGTGTGTGTGTTGGTGAGGTTGAGAAATTGAAATCCTTGTGCACTGTTGGTAAGAAGGTAAATTGGTGTAAATACTTTGAAAAACAGTGTGGAGGGTTCTTAAAAATTAAAAATAAAACTACCATATGATCCAAAAATTTCACTTCTGGGTATACGTTATATCCAAAAACATTGAAGTCAGGATTTCAGAGATATATATATATCTCCACCCATGTTTGCTGTAGCATTATTCACAATAGCCAAGGTCTGGAAACAACCTGAACACCCATGGATAAATGGATAAAGAAAAGGTGGTATGATATGCAATAGAATATTGTGCAGCCTTAAAAAAGAAAGCAATCCTGCCATTTGCAACAACACGGATGAATTTAGAGGATATTACGTTAGTAAAATAAGCCAATCACAGGACAGATATTGCACGATTCCACTTCCATGGGAGGTCTAAAAGAAATCCAGAGAAGGAGAGAATAGGATGGTGGTCACCAGGGGCTGGGGGGGAGGGGCTGGGAGAAATAAAAAAGTGTGGCTCAGCGAGTAGAAGGCTTCCATTTGACAAGATGAATGCTTTCTAGAGATCTTCTATACAACCTAGTGCCTGTAGTTTATATGCTATTGTGCACTGTGGGATATGTTAAAAGGACAGCTCTCATGTTGAGTGTTCTTACCACAAAGCAAAGCAAGGCAAAACAAAACACAAAAGAACAAAGAAAATTTTTGGAGGTGATGGATAGATTTAGTGTCTTGATTGTGGTGATATGGTCATAGGTTTATAGATATGTCCAAACTCAACAAAATGTGTACACTAAGTATGTGTAGTTTTTAAAAATATATATCAATTATACCCTAATAAAGTTTTAAAAACAAAATAAAACGAGGTTGGATAAATAAGGAGACACCAAATCACATGGGGTCTAGTGAGTAAGGAAACTACCAAAGGGTTTTAAAATAGAGAATGACAAACCCTATTTTTATTTTTTTTTTTGTATTTTTCTGCAGCTAGAAACGGGGAAAGACAGTCAGACAGACTCCCGCATGCGCCCGAATGGGATCCACCCAGCATGCCCACCAGGGGCGATGCTCTGCCCACCAGGGGGCGATGCTCTGCCCCTCTGGGGCGTCGCTCTGCCGCGACCAGAGCCACTCTAGCGCCTGGGGCAGAGGCCAAGGAGCCATCCCCAGCGCCCGGGCCATCTTTGCTCCAATGGAGCCTTGGCTGTGGGAGGGGAAGAGAGAGACAGAGAGGAAGGAGAGGGGGGGTTGGAGAAGCAAATGGGCGCTTCTCCTATGTGCCCTGGCCGGAAATCGAACCCGGGTCCCCCACACGCCAGGCTGATGCTCTACCGCCAGGCCGACGCTCTACCGCTGAGCCAACTGGCCAGGGCGCTATTTTTATTTTTAAAGAGCCACTGATGTCATGCTATGAATACTGGACTAGTGGAAAACAAGAACAGATGCAGATAGACTAAAGTAGCAGGTTATTTCAGGGTCCAGGCAGAAGATGGCAGACTTTCATCCCAAATCATTAGAACTAAATTAAAAAAATAAGGCACCAAAATGTCTTTTGGTCTGTTTCCAGCTAGGAAATGTTTGTACAGATGTGGCTTCCCCTCTAGGCAGCAACCAGAAGTCAGAGCTGGGATAATGGCTTGCAAAGTTATTCTGAACACATCATTCTCACTGCCTGTCATGCCCAAGGTCAACTTTCCAATTAAAGCTACCCGGTCACCTGCTCGGGGAAGCACAGTGAGGCAAATTCTTTAACAATGATTGCCAGAGGTGATCAGATTAGCCACCTGATTCAAGATAGCTCTTTTCATAGGCTGCTTCTGGAAGTGGCCTGGTACGAAGAGAGGCCTGGTGCATGAATGGAGCATTTGATGTCCAAACTATGACACTCCCAATACAGTTCGCTTTGAATAGTGTTTTCAGGGGGAGCAATTTTACTTCCCAGGGAACATTTTTAATGTCTGAAGACATTCTTATTTGTCACAACCTGCGAGACAAACTGCTGATATCAGGTATGCGGAGAATAAGAACGCCTTTAACCATCCTACACTGCACAGGGTGACCCCACGACAAAGAATTATCTGGCTCAAGACATTATGGTACCGTGGATGAGAAACTCTGGCTTTCAAGAACAGAACTGATGGAGACTTCCATGTATCATAAACAGGACATACAAAAACCAGTTCTTAGCTTAGTAGTGAAAATGACCTGAGAAATGTGACATTTAAAGAAAGCAGTTGAGACATGGCCTAACAGTACAGGAGGACAAAAGTAGGAAAATAATATAATAATTAATAATATAAGAATAAAGCCGTGTGTTTTTCAGACTCACAACTATAAACCTACTTTTGCCTACTGTAGTATAAGTTATTTGCAATATTTTGAATATTTATTCAATCAGTATTTTACTAAGCATCAGATTAAACTCAAAATACTTGTTAGAAAAGGAGCTAATACCCAAGATGTTTTCACAGACTTACTAATCCCCAATATTTCTTTAAATGTAAATATTTTATAAGGCATGTTTTGCAAATATTGAATTTGTAATTTCCCAGAGTTGACATGCAACTTGATTCTGTTAGCAGCTAATAAAATTTATAGTTTATTGTCTTAACATTTCATAATTTTGCTCTAAATTTTGCTTACAGATGATTTTACAAATCCTTTATACGTATATGCTAAATGTCTTCTACTTGCCTCTCTGTATACTCTCCCCACCCTTCTCCACCTTTGCCCAGGTGATTGCGCTTCATAGACTATGTCAACAGTTGCACTTGACTTCTGGCTTTGACTTGGGTTGGTTAATAAGGGGGTGAGAGGAGTGTAAAGTGGGTGTCTTATTTCCCCAGCCCTTCCCTGAGAGATCACCACAGCCTGGTAGTGTCCCCACAGCTCAGAGTAGATAGCCCTTTGCACAGCTCTCTCCGTCTCCACTCACCTTCTCCAGCCTGGAGTTGGAAACAGAGCCCCTGGATGCTATAATATCTGGTATTTTACCCATACTGTGACCACCCCATTAAAAATAGTTTTGTTAACAAACTCATTGTAGAATCCTAATATATATAACAGTATTATTTTCTGCTAAGAGCCTTATAATACAACTAATATTATTATTGTTTAAATGTTCATGAACTATTTGAGGAATCCATAAAAGACTCCACTTGCCATTGATACACAAACGACATGTATAGCATAACCGTATGAATGAGAATCAGTCCACAGATGCTGCCTTTCATACACAAAACTCTAAATAAAGTCAGAGCAAAGGCCAGAAGAAAGCCTGTCACTCCTTAGATGAGTCCCCAGGTCATTATAGCATTTGCAGGGCCCTCTTAGAACAAGGGATATTGGGGGAATGGAGAAGAATTAGAATTCTTTCACAAGCCCCTTGGGCACAATCAAGTCCCTTCTCCTAGTCCCAGCAAAGTCAGTCTATCTCCTGAAATATCAATATAAATGATCATTTAGTTCAATCTCCCGTTTCCTTGGAGATGAAAAATGCCTCTCAGATATTTTATTACATAAGCATTCTTCCTAGAAGTCTGTCTCCAGCCTCACCCCATCCACGTCCACAGCGTGCTTTGCTGAAAGCAGATGGTACTTGCAGTTGTGGGCAGCTCTGTATGGTGATCCGTAGTCTTCCAACTTCTCTTTAGTTTTCTTTTTTTTTTTAATTTAATTTATTGTGTTTACATAGATTCTAGTGTTGCCCTGACTGCATCCTCCCTCCTCTGTATTCCTCTCAACACCTCCCTTGCTGCCTGTTGGGCAGATAAAATATATTATGCTCACTTTGTTAAAGAGGGCGCTGCCCACATGGAAGCCTGTGCCCAGGTGATTGCTTGGATTGGGCGTGATTATATTAATGTGTGTTGGGGGCAGGCTGTGGGCAGGTAGGATCCTTGTATCCTGGGGCTTAGTTTTAGGACTAAGCCTTTCCCACCCTTTTTGATGTGGGGTGCTGCACTCTCATGAGGAATCGCATTATGCCTCAGATAAGTGACTTTGTATTAGAGACTTCCCTATTTTGTATATTGGATTAAAGGTTTTGATTTCTGTACTATAAAGTGGGGCAGACCGGAAGCTTGCTCTCTCGGTTCCTGAGATTATCATTAGAGCAGAGAGCAGGTTGGAGAGCAAAGTAAGGTCATGTGGAGGAGAGGAGAGGCAGCCAAGATGGTGGAGTGTTGAAAGAGAAGCCAGTTTGTGCAGAGTTTGTGCAGGGAGAAGGAAGGAGATGGGCAACAAAGGAGAATGAGGCTAGTGAGCTAGAAACCTTTGATTCTAAGAAACTCGGATAAGTCAGTAACTTTGTGAGCACTGAATGAGTGAGTTTTGGAGCCCAGTGTGTGTTTTTACTTACCCGCCAGGTGCAAGCTAGAATTAAAGATGATGGCCCACCAGTTTTTGGCTCTGTTGTTTCTTTACCAACTGTCCGAATCCAATGTGAACCTGCATGGGCCAGGCAGCTGTGATGGTAGCTGTGGATACTGGCTTCACACCGCCCTTCCCATAGAGCCCTCCCCCCTTCCATTCAGGTTTATCCCATCCTATCATCCCCTTTTCCTCTGTTCTCTTTTCCTCTGATCCCTTTGATCTCTCCTCTGTCTCAATTCTGTTCCTCAGTTCACATTGTTCCTTGGATTCAAATGAGTGAGGTTATATGATATTTTTCTTTCTCTGCCTGGCTTATTTCACTTAACATAATAGTTTCCAGGTCCATTCATGTTGTTGCAAAAGGAAATATTTTCTTCTTTTTCGTGGCCCCATAGTATTCCTTTGTATATATATATATGTACCAAAGCTTTTTAATCCATTCGTCCACCGACAGACATTTGGGCTGTTTCCAGATCTTCGCTATTGTGAACAATGCTGCCATAAACATAGGGGTGCATTTCTTCTTTTGAGTCAGTGATATGGTGTTCTTGGAGTATATTCCTAAAAGTGGGATGGCTGGGTCAAAAGGCAATTCCACTTTTAATTTTTGAGGAATCTCCATACTGGTTTCCACAGTGGCTGCACCAGTCTGCATTCCCACCAGCAGTGCAGGAGGGTTCCCTTTTCTCCACATCCTCACCAGCACCTATTGTGTGTTGTTTTGTTAATGAGTGCCATTCTGACTGGTGTGAGGTGATATCTCATTGAGATTTTAATTTGCATTTCTCTAATGATTAGTGATGTTGAACATTTTTTCATCTGTCTATTGGTCATCTGTATGTCCTCTTTGGAGAAGTGTCTATTCACTTCTTTTGCCCATTTTTTGATTGGATTGTTTGTCTTCCTGGTGTTGATTTTTACAAGTTCTTAATAAATTTTGGTTATTAACCCCTTATCAGTCGTATTGTCAAATATGTTCTCCATTGTGTGGTTTGTCTTTTTATTCTGTTCTTATTGTCTTTAGCTGTGCAAAACCTTTTTAGTTTTATATAGTCCCATTTGTGTATCCTGTCTTTTATTTCACTTGCTTGTGGGGATAAATCAGCAAATATATTGCTGCAAGAGATGTCAGAGAGCTTACTGCCTATGTTTTCTTCTAATATGCTTATGGTTTCACGGCTTACATTTAAGTCTTTTATCCATTTTGAGTTTATTTTTGTGAATGGTGTAAGTTGGTGGTCTAGTTTCATTTTTTTGCAGGTAGCTGTCCAATTTTCCCAACACCATTTGTTAAAGAGACTGTCTTTACTCCATTGTATTTCCTTACCTCCTTTGTCAAATATCAATTGTCCATATGGGTGTGGGTTTATTTCTGAGTTCTCTCTTCTGTTCCATGGATCTATATGCCTGTACTTATGCCAGTACCAAGCTGTTTTGAGTACAATGGTCTTGTAGTATAACTTGGTATCAGGAAATGTGATACCTCCCACTTTATTCTTCTTTTTCAAGATTGCTGAGGTTATTCGTGTTCTATTTTGGTTCCATATGAATTTTTGGAATATATGTTCTATATAATTGAAGTATGTCATTGGTATTTTAATTGGTATTGCATTGAATTTATAAATTGCTTTGGGTAGTATAGACATTTTGATAATGTTTATTCTTCCTAACGATGAGCATAATATATACTTCCACTTGTTTGTATCTTCCTTGATTTCTTTTATCAATGTTTTGTAATTTTCTGAGTACAAGTCTTTAACCTCTTTGGTTAAATTTACTCCTAGGTACTTTATTTTTTTGGTTGCAATACTGAAGGGGGTTGTTTCCTTAATTTCTCTTTCTGACAGTTCATTGTTGGTGTATAAAAATGCCTCTGATTTCTGTGTATTGATTTTATACCCTGCCACCTTGCTGAATTCATTTATCAGGTCCAGTAGTTTTTTGACTGAGACTTTAGGGTTTTCTATATACAGTATCATATCATCTGCAAATAATGATAGTTTTACCTCTTCTTTTCCAATTTGGATGCCTTTTATTTCTTTTTCTTGTCTGATTTCTGTGGCTAGGACTTATTCAACTCCTATGTTGAATAAGAGTAGTGAAAGGGGGCACCCCTGTCCTGTTCCTGATCTTAGGGGGATTGCTTTTAATTTTTGCCATATAATTATGATGTTGGCTGTGGGTTTTTCATAGATGGCCTTTAGCATGTTGAGGTATGTTCCCTGTATTCCCACTTTGCTGATAGTTTTTATCATGAATGGGTGCTGGATTTTATCAAATGCTTTTTCTGCATCTATTGAAATTATCATGTGGTTTTTCTCCTTCCTTTTTTTACTTAATTTCTTTTTTTTTTAATTTAATTTTATTTATTCATTTTTAGAGATGAAAGAGAGAGGGAGAGAGAGAGACAGAGAGAGAGAGAAGGGGGGAGGAGCTGGAAGCATCAACTCCCATATGTGCCTTGACCAGGCAACCCCAGGGTTTCGAACTGGCGACCTCAGCATTTCCAGGTCGACGCTTTATCCACTGTGCCACCACAGGTCAGGCTTCCTTTTTTTAATGTGATGAATCACATCGATTGATTTATGAATATTGTACCAGCTTTGCCTCCCAGAATAAATCCCACTTGGTCATGATGTATGATTTTTTTTTTCATGTATTGCTGGATCCGGTTTGCTAATATTGAATATTTTGTTGAGGATTTTAGCATCTAAATTTATCGGGGAAATTGGCCTATAATTTTCTTTCTTTGTGTTGTCTTTGCCTGGTTTTAGAATCAGAATTATGCTCGCCTCATAAAAGGAGCTTGGAAGTCTTCCTTCCTCTTCAATTTTTTGAAATAGTTTGAGAAGGATAAGAGTTAGTTCTTCTTTGAATATTTGGTAGAATTCACCTGTGAAGCCATCTGGCCCAGGACTTTTCTTTGTTGGGAGTTTTTTGATAATTGTTTTGATCTTATTTGTTGTAATTGGTCTGTTTAAATTTTCTGATTCTTTCAGATTGATTTTTGAAGGATTATATGTTTCAAGGAATTTGTCCATTTCACCTAGGTCCGTGATGGCAAACCTTTTATAAAAACCGCCCACTTTTGCAGTGCTGGTCACCCTGGTCCCTCCTGCCCACTAGTGGGCATTCCAGCTTTCATGGTGGGCCAATTGCGGTGCCATTTATTTCAATGTCCTTTTTTATATTTGCTATCTCTTGATTTAGGTACTCACTATGTCCATCTATTGCTGTTCTAAGATCTTTGAGCATCCTAACAATCATTATTTTAAACTCTGCATCTAGTAATTTGTTTATATCTGACTCATTCAAGTCCATTTCTGTGGATTTATCTTGATTCATTTGGGTTGCATTTCTCTGCCTTCCCATTCTGTCTATGTATAAGAAGGGTGTGACCTCTGTGTTCCCAAGGTGTGGACTGTCTGCAGGCCCACCACCCCCTCTGTGGCTGCCTCAGGCGTTCGGGTATGGGTGTTGCCAGTGCCGGCCTGCTGCAGCAGTCACTGCAGTTTCTACCTTTCCTCCACGGGCAGGGCTGTTCTCTTTAATTTCTATTTCAATGGCAGTGGTGGGATTCAGCTGGTTCGCACCAGTTCGGAAGAACTGATACCCAATTTTTTGTTGAGTTTGGTGAACCAGTTGTTAAAATGGCACTTGTCATCAGGGTTCTGTCTAAGGTGGACACCTGGGGAGGGCAGATAGACAGACTCCCGCATGTGCCCAACCAGGATCCACCCAGCATGCCCACCAGGGGGCGATGCTCTGCCCATCTGGGGCATTGCTCTGCTGCAACCTGAGCATTCTAGCGCCTGAGGCAGAGGCCATGGAGCCGTCCTCAGCACCCAGGCCAACTTTGCTCCAAGGGAGCCTTGGCTGTGGGAGGGGAAGAGAGAGACAGAGAGAAAGGAGAAGGGGAAGGGTGGAGAAGCAGATGGGCGCTTCTCCTGGGTGCTCTGGCAGGAAATCAAACCTAGGACTTCCACACTCTAGGCCGATGCTCTACCACTGAGTTGGCCAGGGCCACTTACCCTTTTTTAACATTCATCCTGCAACAGCATATTCTAAGCACCCATAATCATGTTTATTCCATTCATAGGTTCAAAAAACAACAACTGCAAGTGAGGATGCCAATCAAGAAGTAACCTGGAAATATCTTAAATAACAGTTTTATTGTCTTATGTCTGGTATTATTTAATATATTTTATTAATATTTTAAAACTCTTTCTTATAATCTAGTTATGTGTACCTCTTTTATTGTTCTTATTTAAGTACTAAATGCATGAAATAATAAACTACCTTTCAGAATATTGTTTTTTTATACTTAAGACGGTCATGAGGGCAGAGAACCAGTTGTTAAATTATTTGAATCGCACCAGTGTTCAGTGGCATCTTATTCTCTTCCTGTCATCTTCCCATGCTGTGCATCCCTGGGAAGTCCAGCCCAAGGTGACACATCTCTGATGTTCGGTAATGTATGGTAGATTACATGAGGGAGGTATTGACCTTGATTTTTCATGCTTTACCTTTCTTACACAGTCACAGTAGCATCTGCTACTTACTGCACACTTTTCACATAGTATAGTTTCTTAATTGGCTTTATATGAACCCAGATAATAGGATGATTCCTGACATTATGGACATATACTTCAGATTCTGCTATAGTGCAAAAAGAAAAAAAAAAAAGACTACTATTCTGAACTATCATTCAAAGAATGACTTAACTTCAGGATTCCACCTTCCTTATTAATCTTCCTCAAAAATTGTCATAGTCTCAGTATTTTCATTTAAGAAAAATGCAAACCATGTGTCATTTACATTGGATAAAAGCCATTCTAAGAGAAAATATTAGAAAATGCATTTACAATAGTGATAAGCACATCAGATTTTTATGCCAAATTGTTTTAAATATTAAAATAGCACAATCTAAAACTAAATAAATAAAGTAGCATAATCTTAGACTCATAGTTCTAAATCCCAGCTAGTCAGATGTTTAAATGTGCTTCATAGTTTCTACTAAAAAGGACTTTCTAAATTCACTTTTTTTGAAAGATCTTGAATGGCCCGATAAAAATCAGCATGCAAACCAATTCCCACCATCTCTGATGTGAGCTCCCATTCTGTGTGCCGGATGACCTAATGGAAGCCCGGGCCAGATCATTTTACTGTAGCACAAGGTGTCTCTGTCCCAGGATTTGTGTACCTGCATTAGTAGCAAGTCCAGTCATATATTACACAACTACTTGGGCTGTAACTGGAGACCGCTGATGGACAATAGTGCTGAAAGAAGGGTGCTTTTTCAGCCAGGGAACTTGTAACAGAGCCTGCTTCATCTAGCGTGCCACACAAAGTCCCCCATTCCGTCCGTCCTAAAAGTGCTCCCGTGATTGAGAGGGGAAAAGTAGAGCAGAATAGAGTGTGTATGTCTGAGAGAGTCTGGCCACTCAACATTCCAAATGCGATGTAATTTAAATCTTGAATGTTTTCTTTTTTTATTTTTAAAAACATTGGCAACGTGAAAGACGTTTACAGGCAAGTAGTGTTTCTATGAATTTTCAGTAGTTTCCGTCAAGAAGGTAAGATGTTTCAAAGACTCAATACATTCAGTCTTGGAATTGAGTGAAATTCATATCCTGAATCTAGATCAATTCAAAATTTTGAATTTTGAATCTTGATAAGAAGGAAAAGAGAAAAAGTGAGAGAAAAATGTTATTATTCTCTCTTTTACTAATGAGAAAATTGTAACAAAAGTCTCTTACACAAATTCACAGAATATGGTCGTCCTAAAGACAGGTCATCAAAATACCTTTTCAGTGATTCATTTGATGAGACTTCCTGATGGGAAGCTCTGGATATTAAATAGGAAAGAGAGCTGTGGGACTTGCCCCTTCGCCAGGGTCCCTCAGCCCACCAGAGTCAGAGGGCTTGGAGAAGAACACTGACCCCCTCTTCAGCAATGGTCAGCCTGACTACCCCTTTACCAAGGATGCAGAAGATGAAAGAGGGGGAAGAGCAGCCTAACCAAGTGACTCTTGGCTTCAGCAGTATTTCTGTGTTATCTGTGGCTTTCAGTTTTCCATGGTTCTCATTCTTATAGACGTTAGACAGGAACACTTTAATCTTTTGCTGGGCAGCTTTAATCTCTCTGCACTTAGCCATGTCTAAATTGGGGATAACACCAATACCAGGGGGATTAGCTGGGCATAGTTGTAGGTACTTGACAATCACTATAAGGTTATCTTTTCCTTTTTGTAAAATGTCGCTTCAAAAACTGAATCTCATCTCTGATGGAACTATTCAAATTAACTATACCTTAACAATGAGTTGTTTATGGAAGTGAAGAAGAGAAGCTCAAATGGTTTGGAATGGCGGCTTTGGAAATATATTTTATTAGAGGACTCCTTATTATCCTGGAAGAATATGTCTAACAACAGAGTTTGGAGAGAGAGGAATAGAAAAAAGAGAAATTGGGTAGATTTTAATTGCATAATAAGAAGAAGCGAGAATACCTACAAGAAAGCACAGGCTTATAAAGACCCATAGCTATCACAAAGCTACTGACATGAGCTCTTGTATCAGCCTGCCACCAAGCCGGCTGCTATTTTTAGCCAATTCTTTCATGCAGGATGTCTGGTTTGCAAATCCACTAGGATTTCTCAGGGACGCTTTGGGTCTTCTAGAAAAGTAGTCTTGCATTCCTCAACACTTCAAGTGTCAACATTCTTCAGAGCCTTCACTCCCAGAGACGAGTCAGACTGCCCACTAGTGGGTCTTACAGGAACATTGCTGACTGCCCAAAGCACTGGTCAACGTTGGGAAAGTAAGAGTTGTTCCTAGATGAAAAGCATTCGTCATCTGAAGAACAGATTCAGTTACCTAAATAGTTCTTTAATTAGTGAGCCTGTGGTTCAGTTACCAATTGCCACAGCCCTAATCAGGCACGTGGTGGCTACACATAGTGACGTTTGGGGGTGGAGGGGGTAATGTACTTAACTTTAAAGATCATGGTTAGCATTACTGTGTGGTTATTCTTCATCATAAAAATTTCCAAGATGTCAATTTAATTTTCTTTGGGCAGGTTGTCGATCACAGTGGTTTCCACCAATCTCTCTCTCTGCCCCATCCCCATCACAGCCCATTACATGAAATGATTTCTAGTTAGTGGCCGGAGGACCACACTGGGTGGAGCAGCCAGGGGTTTTGACCGCCTCTGCCTCTGAGTAAATCACTGAACGCCTCAGTTCCTAGTTCCTTCATCTAAGGTGACTTCTAACTCTGACATCTTGAATTCGTAGGAATGAGCCACAGAATTCAGTTACAGAAATCAATTGTGTTCTGGTGATTATCTCATTTTTCTGGAACCACATTTGTAATTAATGACAGCTATTGGCCCTCTTTTTCCTCCATAAAACATAGTTGTCATTTCGTCTCCATTTTTTTTTTCAGAGAATATTTTAATTTTAAATATTTTACAGATATTTTATTTATTTATTTATTTTTGTATTTTTCTGAAGTTGGAAACGGGGAGGCAGTCAGACAGACTCCTGCATATGCCCGACCGGGATCCACCCAGCATGCCCACCAGGGGGCGATGCTCTGCCCATCTGGGGCATCGCTCTGTTGCAACCAGAGTGATTCTAGCACCTGAGGCAGAGGCCACAGAGCCATCCTCAGCACCCGGACCAACTTTGCTCCAAAGGAGCCTTGGCTGCAGGAGGGGAAGAGAGAGACAGAGAAGAAGGAGAGGGGGAGGGGTGGAGAAGCAGATAGGCGCTTCTCCTGTGTGCCCTGGCCGGGAATCAAACCCAGGACTCCTGCACGCCAGGCCAATGCTCTACCACTGAGCCAACCGGCCAGGGCCTCATATTTTTTAACATGCAGTCATTGTAGTCCCCAGAATGTTTTATGGATTACAAAGCAATTTCACACAACTTTTCCTGTAAAAATTGACATCTTTCCATGAAATAGATATTATTATTCACATTTGTAGATCAGGAAAGGAAGATCTACAAAGTGTATTAACTTGCCTAAGGTTTCAAGCTAGCAACTTGAGGGAACTGGTACTTAAAATTCATATCATCTGTCTCCTAACTCAAAGAATTAGGACTTTGAGGTTCAATATAAACCCTGGTGAAGCTTTCCAACCAAGGACAAGGGGCCTTTGGGAGAGCTGTTTAATCGTTCTGAGCTTCAGTTTCCTTCTCTGTAAACCAGTAATGATAATGGCCAGCTCTCAGTGATGCTGTGGGGATGAAAGGAATAGCCTTTCGGTGGGGGTGCCTAACCCAGAGGCCAGCAGGTACCCGGTGGACCTGAGCAGGTTGAGTGTGTGCTCCTCTGTGTTCTTCCATCTTCTTCCTTGGCTGTCTGCTGGCCAACCCCGGAGCTACGTGGCTCACGTTAGAACAGCGTGCCCTGCAGCCTTTCCCGAGTGACTTACTCTCTTGGATCCGTCATGATACCCTTTTATATAAACCTCCTTATACAACCTTTATGAAACTCCGGCTGAGATCTGATCGGCAATGAATACTCATTTCCATGGTGATGATTACCCTGGAATGTAGGCTTGGCAACACACTACTGTACATTTATAAATAATAAAGGCACAAAAGGAGAGAAAGGATCTCCCCACCACCTTCTTCCTTAGATGTGATGTTAGGGTTCTGAAATTAGCTTCTAAATTTTTAAAAATTCTAAATTTTATTTTAGAATTTACTTTTCTAAATCTTTTTTTTTCTTCTTTTTTTTTTTTTTTCTGAAGCTGGAAACGGGGAGACAGTGAGACAGACTCCCGCATGCGCCCGACCGGGATCCACCCGGCACGCCCACCAGGGGGCGACGCTCTGCCCACCAGGGGGCGATGCTCTGCCCCTCCGGGGCGTCTTTCTGCCGTGACCAGAGCCACTCTAGCGCCTGGGGCAGAGGCCAAGGAGCCATCCCCAGCGCCCGGGCCATCTTTGCTCCAATGGAGCCTTGGCTGCGGGAGGTGAAGAGAGAGACAGAGAGGAAGGAGTGGGGGGTGGAGAAGCAAATGGGCGCCTCTCCTAGGTGCCCTGGCCGGGAATCAAACCCGGGTCCCCTGCTCGCCAGGCCGACGCTCTACCGCTGAGCCAACCGGCCAGGGCCACTTTTCTAAATCTTTAAAGCAGTTAATTGTCAGGATAAAAATTTCCAACAGCAGTTCAATCAAGGAATACCTATACATTTATTCATTCCTCTGTGGCGGGTCATACCCCACTAGAATGGAAGCAGCGTAACAATAGTACCCTGCTCTATGTTTGTTTCATCTCCGTATCCTAGAGAGAAGCTGGGAACCTCGTAGGTCTCAATAAATGTTTGTGAAATGTAGGAGTGAATGAAATGAATATGTGAATGGGCTGGACACTCTACGTATGCAACAATAACTCTACAGTGGTATACAAGATTCTCTTCTGACCTCATGAAACTTTAAATCTACATATTTCAGGAGACATGGCTCACAGAGAAGAGAGGAGCAAACGTCACCAAATTGAGTAGGTAGAGAAGGTATATGCCTTAGTTGTTCAAGGAAACAAGGTTCACTGTAGGGATGGAAAAGTCACTGGCTTCTGCCACAATTATCACTCTGACATGGCTCTTAAATAGACACCTATGCCCTGGCTGGATAGCTCAGTTGATTGAAACATTGTCCCAAAGTGCTGAGGTTGCCGGTTTGGTCCCCGGTCAGGGCACCTACAAGAATAGATGTTCCTGTCTTTCTTCTGCTCTCTCTCTTCCTCTCTCCAAAGTTACTAAAATAAATATTTTAAATAGACACATATGGAGACCCTGGCCAGTTAGCTCAGTGGTAGAGTGTCCACCCGGTGTGTGGAAGTCCCAGGTTCAATTCCTAGCCAGGGCACACAGGAGAAGCGTCTATCTGCTTCTCCACCCTTCCCCCTCTCCTTTCTCTCTATCTCTCTCTTCCCCTCCTTCAGCCAAGGCTCCATTGGAGCAAAGCTGGTCTGGGTGCTGAGGATGGCTCCATGACCTCCGCCTCAGGTGCTAGAATGGCTCTGATTGCAGTGGAGCAATGCCCCAGATGGGCAGAGCATCGCCCCCTGGTGGGCATGCCAGGTGGATCCCAGTCAGGCACATGCAGGAGTCTGTCTGCCTCCCCACTGCTTCTCACTTTGAAAAAATACAAAAAAAATAAAATAAAATATAAAAATAGACACATATGGCATTAAAATAATGACCATATTCGTGCTCAAATGATGCCCCCATTTAAGTTTATGTCAATGTTGAAAGAAACAAAAACAATAAGAGACTTTCCATGATATACAAATATACTTGTTTATATCCATGACAATCTCATCGTCTATTATTTGTTTAATTTTCTGGTGTACTGTCTGTGATTTTCTGAGGTCACTTTGGACTTTTTTCCAAAAGCAGCCATTGTTGTTTCTGAGAATAAACACATATTCTAATGTCACTGGTAAATAGGTACATGCATAATTGGGTTTGAGAGTGATAAACACATTATCTTGGACCTAAGCCCGGTTATAGCATAGGACATGGTGAGTGGTCAGAATTCAGATTAGTTCAGGAAAGGGATATACTAAAAAAATAGAACATTGTTCCTAATTTTAAATATAAAAATACTCAGTGGATATTTGGAAAACAGAATTATATTTTTAAATGCATAGTACCACTCAGAGATAACCATTAAATAAGCTTCTGCTTATATTTTTAAAGTTACACTCACATATTCAAAATTTGTATACAATACATATATTAATGTATGGTTGGGAAAATACATTTAAAAATATATCATGATGATTATAAAATGTCAACCATTTTTACCCACTCTGTCCCTGTCTCAGTGCCGACTGTGTCAGCCGCTGCTCTGGCCCGTGTCTGTTGGCGTGGGGCAGGTAGTGGGACCCAAAGCCCAAATGCTTCCATCTTCATAGTTACAATCTAATGAGCGAAGCAGATCTTACTCTGCGATAACAGTTTACTTACACAATGGACAAGCAACCTTGAGTCAGGATTCTGCAGACAGACTCCTGATTGCAGGGTCATGGAACAAACGAGAAAGAACAAATAGGGAAACTGATCAGTATCACAGAGCATGACATTTTTCTGATAAAGCAAAATTCAAGTGGAGAGGCCAAGGATAAGGAGGCAATTCCTTAACAGAAAGGAGGAGTGGCGACTGGAGGGAAGGGTGTTGGGCACAGGGAACAGCACATGCAAAGATCAGGAGGGAGGCCCCCCCCACCCAAGACTTCCTGGATGCAGAGAGTATGAGGGTGTGGAGGGGGGCTGAGAGCCGGGCGGGACTGCCTTACACAGGCCTGTGCCAGGTTTGGGGTTTTGTGTGAAGTGAATGAAGGACCTCTGGAGGCTCCTGGAGTGACCATGACAGGACTTACATTTTCTTATTTCTTTTTTCTTGAATTTATTCGGGTGACATTGGTTAATAAAATATAATATATACGTCTCAGGTGTACATCACCATGTGTACCCCCGTTGCCTCTTGTACCTCTCCCCACCCCCTTTCCCTCTGACTGTCACCATACTGCTGTCTGCGTCTATGAGCTCTCTCTCTCTTTCTCTTTCCCTGCTTACTTTCTTCACTCCTTCACTCAGCCCCACAACCCTCTGACTTACATTTTAAAACTTACTATCCTGGCTGCAGTGCCAAGAGGGTACTGGTAGGAAGTCAGGGTGTTTTGGACTAGGGTGGTGGCAGAGAGACAGAGGAGAGTGAATGAGTTCAAGATACGTCTTAGAGGCAGTGCTTGGTGCCTACCAGACTTACTACTGTACTAGGTGTGAGAGATGGAAAACTAAGGAAAGGAGACTTTATAGATGTTGATGGGAACAATACTGACTCCATCTTTGAAGCTCCTGCTTTTTTTGTTTTGTTTTTCTGTTCCAGTTTTCGTGCTGTTAACTCTTACTAACCTAACTAGGTTCAGGCAGCATACCAATGCTTTATAGTTAAAGATTGCCTGTGTTCTTTAAACTTACACAGGGTGGCCATAGAGATTCTTGTCAGTAATTGCTAGAACGGCATGAAACTGAGATATATATCGAACTAGATGCTAGCATCAACTCTAAGCAATCATCCATCACAAGACCACCGGGGTATGGTTTCTGGCATGTACTTCATTCTTTGTGCCTTGGTCTTGTCAACTATTAGTATCATAACTAAACTATAAAACATTTCCTGTAACAACTGTCTGGTCGGGGAGATTAGCTGCGCAGACTGTGGGGTTGTCTTCTGCTCTCACCCTACCCCTGTAAGTGACTTACCCCTTACAGTAAAGTCTGTTATATTCTATGGAGCTGCCTGTCTCATTTTCGGTCTCAAGACAACTTCTTGGTTTGGTGGTCACTGGACCTACCTTCACTCCGCCCACAGACAAAGAGTTATGAAGGACAATTCTCAGGCTTCTGGCATGATCATCTCAGTGGTAGTAGAAACATTATGCATTTGTAAATGATGGAAGGAAATTTGGTTTGAAAGAATTTAGTTTCAGGCGTGTTGTTTGAAATGTCCACACCACATTTTTTTTATAACCCCACAGAACTCTACTGTATGAGTTAAAATTTTAAAGCAAGTCTACTAGTTTGGGAATATAGTTTGTTTCGATTTTATACTAGTTTCATTTAAATTTTGCTCTGATGAACATCTTTATGGATTTATCTTTGCCAGTATCTCTGACTGTTTCCTTAGGACACATGCTAGGTTAAATGACACATTTAAAAGCTTTCTGATGTATATATTATTTATATTAAGATTTTTCTTTATTTCTAAGTGACTTTTACAGTCACTTTGAGTATATAATGGGTTGCCATTAGACATTCACTCATTGCCAAGCCTGACAGTAAGTCTATCAGTGAGTCTTAATCCTTAGCCAGCAGAGGAAATCTGGGATAACTAATCCTTAACTAGCAGAGGAAATCTGGGATAACTAATCCTTAACTAGCAGAGGAAATCTGGGATAGCTAATCCTTAACTAGCAGAGGAAATCTGGGATAACTAATCCTTAACTAGCAGAGGAAATCTGGGATAGCTCTCTGCAGGGCACCAAAGCAAGGAAAAGTCTAATAAAGCAGGTTAGGTTATATAATTTCTTACTTCTAATATCTTCCTATTAATTTAAGTATATATATATAGATATATATAAAATTTGGGGTTATTTGTTTAGTTTTCTTAACTTATTAAAAAAATTTCAGCACTCAGTTCTGACTAAAGGCTCCTAATTAAGTAATATATTAGTCAAAATTCCACTAGGTCTTAATTTAAAAACCACATATACTTAGTAGGAAATTAAAAGCCTAATTACACATACTGATTGAATAAAGTTAAGGTTATGTGTTATTTCTACCTTTGTTTTCCTTAGGTTGTTTTGATTCATTAAATAGGTAATCTTTTTTTCATTCCCCAAAAAAATGTCTTGATGGATTTTGAATCAGCTCTTTCTTCCAACACTATTATATTTAGTCTTGTACTCTCAATATGTAAAGCAGGGGTCCCCAAACTACGGCCCGCGGGCCACATGCGGCCCCCTGAGACCATTTATCCGGCCCCCGCCGCACTTTCGGAAGGGGCACCTCTTTCATTGGTGGTCAGTGAGAGGAGCATAGTTCCCATTGAAATACTGGTCAGTTTGTTGATTTAAATTTACTTGTTCTTTATTTTAAATGTTATATTTGTTCCCGTTTTGTTTTTTTACTTTAAAATAAGATACGTGCAGTGTGCATAGGGATTTGTTCATAGTTTTTTTTTATAGTCCGGCCCTCCAATGGTCTGAGGGACAGTGAACTGGCCCCCTGTGTAAAAAGTTTGAGGACCCCTGACGTAAAGGATGCATAATTCCTATGATTTTTTTAAATCATCAAATGACACTGAAGTCTGATCCATTTGACTTGATATGCTATCTTCTCAGTTTAATATAAGTTTTGTTTCTCTTCCCCTACTTTCTGAAAAATATTTGTATTTCTAGAACATTCTTTCTCATTTTTTCCTTTTATTTTATCAGAAAGGGTTGAACCCACAAATTATAGATAAGGATGCCCTTCTGAGCCATTTGCTGGGGGTAAAAAGAGCAAAGAAAAAAAATAAGCATCTCTTCCTTGTCTAATCCCACAAATAAATAGAACTACTATGCAGACAAGTCAGGAGCACTGTGGGAAAGCCAGGCAGATATGGTCCCAGAAGTATCATCATTTTCCCCAGTATCTATTGGAATCTATTTCAAAGAATATTCTTATTGACCTGAAATGCTGAGGTCGCCGGTTTGAATCTCTGAGCTTCCCTGGTCAAGGCACATACAGGAAGCAACTACTTGATGCTTCCTGCTTCTCCTTCCTTTTTCTCTCTCTCTTTCCCTCTCTCTCTCTTCTCTCTAAAAATTAATTTTAAAAAATGATTTTTTCTAACCATCTTCAGAGATCAGGCAGATGTCTTAAAAGTGTGACACGCTAGGAATTTGTAGGCAGTGGAGTGAAAGAGAGTGGCACCCCTCTGTACGGACATTCAAACTCTCTGTAAGAAAACACACACTGCTAACCAAAGGAAAAAGGGCTTTGGTTCAGGCCACTAGTCTGCAACTTCAGGGATATCATAATTATAGTGATTTTCTTTCAAACATAAACATTTGAATGAGCTCTTTTCCTGCCTATAAAAAGAAAGCAATCATGCTTAAAACAGTGGCTTCTAAACCTTAGTTTCCATAATCATCCTATGAGAAGCCTGTGGGTTCTCAGGCATCACCTGGCAAGATCTCTGAGTATGCAGCTCTGATGCGAAGGCTCCTGAGGCAGGTGGCCAGGCCGCCACCGGCGCTCCAGGGACCACTGTGGGGCCATCTGATCCACTTCATACCTGAAGGGTGAGACGAGTTCTGAGGGACCTCAAGCTCTCAATCTCACAGGCCATAGGAAGACTCCAACCTCTAAGTCCCTGTCGCTCCAGCTTCCAGAGTCTTTGAGGATTGAGTTTGAAGTAGTGTTCAATCAAATGCCTCACGTAGATGTTCTATCAAAGGTCAACTTTTTTAAAGATAGCAAAGAGAGTTTTAAATGCCCAACTTTTGACATGAGAGTGTCTGGAGTTTAAGTCTCACATTCTACCGTTTCAAGGAGAATGCACTTGGGTGGTTCCCTCTTGACCTCATTTTACTTTCTGTACATGGAGATCATAGGAGAACTGATCTCACGGATTGGTTGTAGGAGTAATGAGATAACGCATGTAAAGCACTTGAAACTATACCCCAGTGTAGTTGTTCTTGTCATTCTTTTTCTATAGGAATCAACACATTATACTGAAAATTTATGAAAGTGATAATTCTGCACTTGTTTCCTGGGGTGTTTTACATATTCACCCTCCCATTCCCCATACATAACAAAGTAACACTTAGTTGGAATTTTTATTATCTCATGTGAGTGGGGGAAAAGTGTATTTCTACTATAACACTACAATGTTGTTTTAAATCAGGAGATACCAAACCTCTTGAGTTTTCTCTGTTTCAAGAAAATATTGTTCTCTTACACTTTCAAATAACTCATGAAATATGACCTATTCTCTGAATTACTATCCATTTGTTTCCAAAACATGTGAAAAATCATAGTTTCTATATTCTTCTTCCTAGAAAATAAAGAGGCAGAATTCTGTGATGAAAAATGTAGCAATGATGTGTATAAGAAATTCTGTTAATTTCTACTTCTTCCTTTATTAATTAATGAATTCTTGTACTATATTTTTATAAAAGCCCAAATGCCAAATATATGTCTCTCTAAAACCTCAATGCAATAGTATGCCTGCTATATTAAAATGCAGTTTTATTAATAGTGAAGTAAGAGTCATACTGACTACGGTAAATAAAAAATAATGCAAACATTCACTTAAATTGATTAGACATTTACTTTTTGTGATGTGCTATAGTTACATATGCAAATCCTAAGCAAAATCAGAAAATCCTATGCACAATTGCATAAATTAAAACACATTAAAGAATGTATTAGTATGATGTTTTATTCTTATTTAAAACAGGGGAGGAACAAGAGGAAGGAGGAAGTGAAGAGGCAGCAGGAGGAAGTGGGAAAGGAGAGAGGACTCAATCTATCAACCAATGTTTGTTGGGCAACTACTATACACTCAACACTATTTCAGAAGCCAAGGAGAAAATTTTTGTCCTGGAAAAGCTTATAGTCTGATTATGATAAAAAATACTTATACAAAAAATAAAAATAAAGAAAAGGAGGAGAGAAGAAATTAAACAAGGATGTGTAAGTAAATGGTCTGGCCTCTAAGTTTACAGGCATTCAGAGTAAAGAAGTATTTATATAATTTTTATGTCAGCGTGCCTTGGTCAGTCTCTTATGGAGGAAACCTACTTTATATAGTAACAAGCAAGCAAACACCTAGTACCAGCTGCGGGATGGGGATCAGTCCCCAAGATCGCGAGGAAATGAGATTGCTTGGAAGCAGCTGAACAACTCTGCAAAGGGATGGAGAAGAAGGAAGTGCAAATAGGAGGGAAAAGGGATTGGTCCCCTCAGAACCTGGAGGAATTGTGTAGACAATGTTAGACAGTGTAGGAGAGGGTGCTGAGTCATCTTTTAATAATCCCCTGAGTTTTACAGTGTCAGCTGTCACTGCCTGCAGGTAGGAAGGGCTGTGATTCTGTGAACCTCTTCATTCTGGATGGCGAGGATGATGGTGTGTAGTTTGGTCCGCAACTACTGGGGCCATCAAAAAAAAAAAACTCCACATGTTAAGTACAAGATTGGCTAAAAATAGACCCATTAACTTCTACCAGATCAACACTGTTAAGGATCAAACCAACTGCATAGCCTTTCCTCTCTATCCCACGCCAAGTTTTCTTAGAAAACGTGAAGAAAACAAAGTCACGTGAAGGTAATGTCACTGCATCACAGGGCTGCCTTCACTGGCAGGTGTCTGAGAGCAGTGTCTGTCACAGTGCCCGGAGCAGATGGGCCACCCTGTGCTCAGTCCCCTGGGTCGGCCAGGATCCCTTTCTCTGAGTTATCTGACAGGAACACACCTTTCTCTAGCAGCTCATAAATTTTCTCTAGACTTCGGTCTCTGTTAGCAATGCAGATGCTTAAGGCTTGCTCGCAAGCTATCCTTCTATGATGCTCTCAGCTCTCTCTAATCAACACCTCGGCACTCATGGGAAAAGCAGGATTCTTCTTAAGACTTCTGCTTCAAAATGTTTCTCCTAAAAAAATGTTTTTCTGCCCTGGCCGGTTGGCTCAGCGGTAGAGCGTTGGCCTGGCGTGCGGGGGACCGGAGTTCGATTCCCGGCCAGGGCACATAGGAGAAGTGCCCATTTGCTTCTCCACTCCCCCCCTCCTTCCTCTCTGTCTCTCTCTTCCCCTCCCGCAGCCGAGGCTCCATTGGAGCAGGGATGGCCCGGGCGCTGAGGATGGCTCCTTGGCCTCTGCCTCAGGCGCTGGAGTGGCTCTGATCGCAACAGAGCAACGCCCCGGAGGGGCAGAGCATCGCCCCCTGGTGGGCAGAGCGTCGCCCCTGGTGGGTGTACCCGGTGGATCACGGTCGGGCGCATGCGGGAGTCTGTCTGACTGTCTCTCCCCGTTTCCAGCTTCAGAAAAATACAAAAAAAAAAAAAATGTTTTTCTCTCCCAATTAAGCATTTTTCTCATTACAAAATGGAGTGAACAAGTAGATCCCATGCACTCAATGCTGTGACGAATATTTTTAGCCACTCATAAAGACAGTCGATTAAACATCCCTGTGTTACTAACAGCGGTTTCATCAGGGAAGTTCTGAATCACCAGCACCATGAATAATATTTTCACATCTTAGGGAAAACACCGCCTGCCCAAGGATCTCATGCCTAATTTAAAGTTACAGTACTCCTACCGGGTGATTGCAGAATTATTATGAACTGTGGTGTTTAGCAGTAGCCATTAGAGAATTAGGACCCTGATTCAATAATCTCTATGGGTCTATTGGTCTCCTAGAACTGTTGTAACTAAGTATCACAAATTCTGTGGCTTAGCAACAGAAACTTATTATTTCACAGTTCTGGAAGCTAGAAGTCCAACATAAAGGTGTCGATGGGGTGAGCTGTGGTCAGTTCCTTCCGAGAGCTGTGGGAGTGTGGGTCCCATGTTCTTCTCTGGCTTTTAGTGGTTGCTGGTGAGCTTTGGCATGCCAAGGCTTGTGGGTCATTGTCTGATCTTTGCCTTCATCTTCATATGACATTCCACATGTATGTGCATCTGTGTCCAAACTTTCCCTTTGTGTAGGCACACCAGTCATAACGGGTTAGGTGCCCACCGTACCTCTAATATAACTTCATCCTAACTAATTTAGCCACCACCTATTTCCAAATAAGGTTACATTCTGAGGTACTAAGAGTTGAGACTCCAAACGATGAATTTTGGAAGACACAATTGAACTAACCACAGCGGTGTTGGAGTGAAAGTAGGCCACCTGAAATTAGAATCCTTGAAAAGAGTATAAGGCTTATGTATAGAAGTTGACCTCTGACTGTCTCTTAACTCTCTATCTAGCCTGCTATAATGCATGCTCTCCGGAGATTCTAGTTCTGTTCAAAATCAAAAGTGTCTATTCAAAGCATTTCTCCCCCACAGGAAAAAAATAAGCTTTAGAAGAGACACATTCTTAAATTTTTCCCGGTAGATTTCAGTCCTAGTAGGCTCTGTGTCTAGCTGTCAGTTTTGCTGATTTCTCTCTTAATCCTCATGTCTTTTCCCTCATGCTCTCATGGGGTAATACAGCAACTCAGAAATTGTCAGAGTGAGGATCTAGAGCACAGAAGGATTTTCCTTCCTGTATTTATCCCGTAAGTGGTTCTTAGTACCACTCCTGACGGTATGGCCTCTGCAGGCCCTTCAGTATAAATACAAGAACATGGCCACGATCCTTGCTGTCTGGGGCTGTGTTCCCGCGGTAAAGCTAAATGGAGATTCCCTTCTCGAACACGGGCGTCCAAATGTCATGATCCCCAGCGTGCATCCCTAGACTGCTCCAAGTGCAGGGCACTTGATCGTGACTCTTGCAGACAGTTTATTATAGAGTCAAGCAGCTTTTGCATAATTTGCATTTTAGATGGTTTGTAGCACCTTCTATGTACCAAATATGTTAAATATATACATTTTAATCTCAGATCAAATAGTTAGAGATAATAAAATGAACCAACAACCAAAGGTTGTCCTTGTTCTTTCTCCAATTCTTGAGGAAAGTACAAGGAAACACTGTTCATACTCACACACCAATGGGCAAAGTACCAGTCGCTCAATGAGCCATGTAACAAAAACCATGCCAAATAACTGAGAAGCTTTTTTCATCTTAAAGGCACAGGGGTTTAATCCAATGTATCTACTATTTCCACATGCCTCTGCCCCACCACGCAAGGGCTGAGTCCTACTGTCAATACAAAATTTCCCATGTATGATTTCATGTGCAAATGCCACTTGTCTGTAATGGGAAGTCAAAAGCGAGGGGAGACTAAGAGAGTAAGAGAGTCCGTGACTTTTATACCAGTTCGCTTTGTTCTCGTTGAAATGTAGAGACAGCAAAGAAACAGCAAACACATCAACAAAGCTCACTGTGTACCAGCACTGTCCCAAGTGCGTGACTGATAAGATATTTAGCGATGAGAACAAACACCACAAACAGAAAGGACAGCATTTGGACCACCGAGTAGCCGATGAGTTCCTGAGATATACTAACTTTAGCTAGGGTATCAATAGGGCTAATTATCACCAATGTGAAACTCTCTGGTTAAAAACGAGGGAAGCGGGCTGTTTTCGAGGTGAGTGTATAGGTGGGAAACAGGACTTACTCTCCATAGAGACATCAACAATCAAACCGAGGTATGATATGGGAGCATCGTGGGAGAACGTGGGTAAGGGACACAAGTTATCTCGGAAAATGAAGTGGGAGGGCAGCGCCCCGATTAGTGTTCAATGAGGGGGCATCCGCTGCTCGAACTGAGTCCCAGATTTAGATGCACCTGAAGAAGAAAACATGGAGCCCTCACAGGAAGCGTAGCAAGGAGCGTGGTTTCCTCCGGCGGTGGTTGGCCCAGGTTCACCCAGTGCCGCGTGTGCTGGGGGCTACTGAGAGTGGGCACGTTTCCGGGTGCCAGGACCGCATGACTTGATAGAGCATCAACGGAAAACGCTCTGATGTCGCTACTCAGTGTCAGAAAGCCACTAAGTCTGTGCCCAGCAGGTATGGCAACTCAGAAAGGGGAGGTTTAGGAGAAGCTGGTGATGGGCTTTCAGAGCAGGTGTGCTATATTCAGAAGTTAATTTGCAAGTAAACCTCCTCAAGTTTGACCTAAATTGTAAGCTTGAGTTTTCCAAGCGGACCCCTTCCACCGCTGGGAATCGTATGATAACCATGTAACCCGTATTTCTGTGGTAATCCTAATTGTGGATGTTCTGTCTCTTTGTCAGGTCCCACGTCCCCATTGGGGGGGCCAGGAAGTGTGGTTATCGCGGTTAGTAGAGATGCAGTGTACGGTGTATGCCCCCTGCTCTCCAGGTCTCAGGATGCCCATGGGCCTTTCTTTGCCCATCTCATTGCCCCCTCCCCTCTCGCTGCTAATGGCACAGCTCAGGGCTGGTCTTACTCTCGCTAAAGGTAGACATTCCTCAGGACTGTCTAATCAGAATGCTTAAAGAGAAAATTCAATTTCTTAGAGAGTGATAGGACTACATTCTAAAAGTTTCCACCATGATCACTTTAATTCTACATTTAATTGAAATTCCACTCTCGATTGTCTGTTTGAATGGGTAGCATTCTATTCTAGCAGGGCAGTTAATTGATTTTAATTATGATAGAGTTTACTGTCTGTGTGTTACTTTAATCCAATCTTAAGGAGAATTCACTAGTCTTATAGAAGTGTGAGGGTGTGTACTCTAAGAAAATTAGATGAAAGTGCTTCTTAATCCTTTGGGAAATGTGTCCCTGTCTGTGGTATCATTTTTGTAAAGTATATTGTTCTTTGCAATTTATTACCTGTGTAATCATGGTTGAGCTAACATCTCTCAACTTCTGTTGACTCAGTCATGTGGCAGGGTTGATACAGTTCTTTAACAGTGATATTGTAAAGGGTTAAGTGAAATGGCTATTTAACCATGGGTCCAAATTCAAACCTTTTGCTCTATAATGACACCATAATCCCTTAATATATCAACCCTTCTTAGTAATTATCTAACTGGCCCTTCTTAGTAATTATCTTCAGAGGTGGGGACCCTCATACCTCCTGAGCAAAAGAACAAGCATACTAAATCCTTTGTTAAAAAGAACCCCTAGTTAGGTCAGAGGAAAGAACATTTAATGAGCAACATTTTATAGCATAACTGAAAACTGATGATTTACCTCCCAAGTTTACCTTCCTGATTATTGCCCAACTTGAACAAATCTTTAGAATGTACACTTGATTTCATCTACAGATCCTCTTATACTATTATGTTTATTGTATTTTTACAAAAAAAGTGATTTTTCTTTGCCATTTTTACTATAGAGGATTCTTGCTTTTCTCATTCTTCATTCATTCATTCATTCATTTCACAAGCTTTTATTGAGAACTGGGCAAACATAAAGAAAACATGGTCCATACGCTAGAAATATGAATGAGGTGCTATATGGAACTACAGCGAGGTCACCTCCTCCACGCTGTGTCAGTGTGTGAGCAGTGGAAGGACCGAGCGTAGGATCAGTGTAAGATGTGACATACCCAGACAGAAGTGGGAGGGTAGGTAGGAGAGTGACAGCGATGAGGGGGTGGAGGACACGCTTCAGGTAGAAGCACAGGCTTGGGGTGGTGAAATAACAAGGTATGTTTGGCAACCTACAAGTCACTCAAAATGTGTGGGAGAGAGAGTGAGGTCTGCAGAGACAATAAGGAGAAAAGCTTGAGTGTTCAGAGCGGATCAAGAAAGACTGCAAGCCCCGAGGAAGCTGGACTTCATTCTGAGAACAAAGAGCTACCTCAAGAAGTTTAAGGAAGTTCCTAACAGGAGTAAATGTGAGTTTTAGAAAGAGGACACTGGTAGCCCTGGCTGGTTGGCTCCAAGGTAAGGCATTGGCTCGGTGTGTGGCTGTCCCAGGTTTGATTTCCGGTCACAGCACACAGAAGATGTGACCATCTGTTTCTCCATTCCTCCCTCCCTCTTCTCTCTCACTCTCTCTCTTCCCCTCCTGCAGCCATGACTCAATTGGTTCAAGCACATCGGCCCCAGGCACTGAGGATGGTTCCATGGAGCCTGTGCCTCAGGTGCTGAAAATAGCTCAGTTGAGAGCATGGCCCCAGATGGGCAGAGCATCTGGCAGGGTTTCCTGGGTGGATCGCAGTCAGGGTGCATGTGGGAGTCTGTTTCTCTGTCTCCCCTCCGCTCACTTGGGAAAGAAGAAAAAATTAAGAAAAGAAAGAAAGAAAGGAAGGAAGGAAGGAAGGAAGGAAGGAAGGAAGGAAGGAAGGAAGGAAGGAAGGAAGAAAGGAAGAAAGAAAGAAAGAAAGAAAGAAAGAAAGAAAGAAAGAAAGAAAGAAAGAAAGAGGGAGGGAGGGAGGGAGGAAAGGAGGGAGGAAGGAGAGAGAGAAGAAAGGAAGGAAGAAAGGAAGGAAGGAAGGAAGGAGAGAGAGAAATAAAGAAATGAAGGGAGGGAGGGAGAAAGGAAGAAAAAGAAAGAAAAAAGAAAGAAAGAAAGAAAGAAAGAAAGAAAGAAAGAAAGAAAGGAGGGAGGGAGGGAGGGAGGGAGGGAGGGAGGGAGGGAGGAAGGAAGGAAGGAAGGAAAAAAGGAGAGAGAGAAAAAAAGAAATGAAGGGAGGGAGGGAGGGAGGAAGAAAAAGAAAGAAGAAGGAAAGAAAGAAAGAAAGAAAGAAAGAAAGAAAGAAAGAAGGAAGGAAGGAAGGAAGGAAGGAAGGAAGGAAGGAAGGAAGGAAGGAAGGAAGGAAGGAAAGGGAGAGAGAGAGAGAGAAAGAAAAAGAAAGAAAGAAAGGAAGAAAGAAGGAATACTGGTGTTTATGCAGAGGCTGACGGCGATGAGCTGAGAGAACTGTTTCAAGATTGTTGCCGTAATCTGAACAAAAATAAATAAATGAATGAAGACCATGGATTAAAGGGGCAGTGGAGGGAGTGGAAGAAAAGAGGTGGCTAGAAAAGAACAGTAACCCCACCAATCTCTCCGGAAGTGCAGCTGTCAGAAAGAATCAGCAAACGCACGAGGCACGACACCTGTGACGAGAGTGAGAGACAGATATGAATTCCGGGAAAACCAATGTCTGACAATGATGGAGCAGGGTATGGTTCAAAATCATTCCTCCTGATAGACCGTGTTCTAACCAAGATGTCAGCAAAAGGAATGCGAACCAAAGGAAACAAAACAAAAAGCAAAACTCCACCTCTCCGCCCACCTAATTTTCTCCTCTTAATAATAGATTCATTCTTTTCAAGATACGTCAGTGGAGGAAATTCAACACTTAATGTGCATCTGAACCTAACTGCGTAAACAGGCCCAGTCTGCAGCGCACATCTTTAGAGTGGGAAATGCCAAATAAGATCATAAAAGCTTCCCCAAAATGCCAGTTAGCTTTTTATATATTTTGTCAAGCAGATAAAACATATTTAATTCGATTACATAAAATGCAAAATAAGACTTAGTGGATTGCTCTCTGACTTCAGAAATCATCCTTTATCACGGAGACAAAATCAGACAGAACTCCCAGGGGAAGTAACCCAACATATGGGTCCCGGAAGGACCTGGCCTGGTCGCGGCTCCAGTTTCTACCTCATCCTCAGAGAGTCACACACCCAGAGTAAGGCTGGGGTCAAAGGAGGAAGGAAGATTTTTGCCTCCAAAGCTCACGATCCCAGATCCCAGCCTTTATAGCTTTCCCCATTCAATTGTCTTGAATTCTCTCACTAGCCTCTCCCTACTGCCTCCCATGAGGGTGGTGAGTCTTCAGTGTGCACAGCCATGGGACTCCAGGGGATACCCTATACTTCAGCATGGAAGGGAAGACTTTGCCTTCTCTTGTGTCTCAGCTCCCCTTGCTTTCAATCTCTTGATTGTCATGTTTTTTCTTCCAAAGTAATTCCCTTCTTCTCCAGCTGAGCCATCTCCCTCAATTGACAGCAGGAGGCAGCACACAGTGTAGGAAGGATATGGACAACAGAGTTAAGCAAACTTGGGTTCAAATCCAAGCTTTCTAACTTCCAGCTCTAGAGTTTTAGACAAGTCTGGCTGTCTCTGTTGTCTCATCTATAGAATGGTGATTATAAAACCCTTTGTCTCTGGGGTTTTTAAAAGTACGTTTAAATCAGTCAATTCATGTAATGTGTTTAACACATGGCCTAGCTCCGAGGAAGTGCTAATTCGAATACGTTGTTAATAATTCCAAGAAGATTGCTTCTTTTTCTATTTAGACCTCTCTGGCTAGTTTCTTTGGAAATTGATACAGTCCTGGACCTTTTCTATAGGCGTGCTCTTAATCAGACTTCTCCTTTGTTCTTATTTTTAATGTTTCCTATCAGACCAATTGCAGTTACCTGAACCTCTCTGGTTTCCATCAGTCCATTCTGGTTTAAGTTTTGTGTGTGTGTGTGTGTGTGTGTGTGTCAGAGACAGAGAGAGACAGAGAGAGGGACAGATAGGGACAGACAGACAGGAAAGGAGAGAGATGAGAAGCATCAATTCTTCATTGCGGCACCTTAGTTGTTCATTGATTGCTTTCTCATATGTGCCTTGACCGGGGGGCTACAGCAGACCAAGTGACCCCTTGCTCAAGCCAGATGAGCCTGTACCCAAGCCAGTGACCTCAGGGTTTCGAGCCTGGGTTCTATGCACCTCACAGATAGTAAGAATCACCAAATATTAGCTATCTCGTTTAAGGTACAAATGCTCTATCCACTGCACCACCACCCGGTCAGGCTGGTTTAAAATTGTTTTTATTTATTTGTTCACATAGTATCTTCTCGAAAATTCCTGGGCATCATTACAATTTTCTCACTGAAATATTGGCTAAGACAGTTTTACATCCCCTAATACACATATGTCCTCTCTAGCTCCTTCTACCCATCCAACTTGCCATTCATTTATTCATTCATTCATTCATCTATTCATTCAAGCTGTGACAATTACTTTTTTGTAAAAATAGATCAAAGGGGATAGACAGACAATATATTATGATGAGTAGAATAATGAATTTCAGTATCAAATTAAATAAGTTGTATAAAATATTGACTTAAAAGAGCACCTCACAGATAGTAAGAATCACCAAATATTAGCTGTCTCGTTTAAGGTACAAAGAATATCACTGATAAGGAGCATGTCATCCTTGAGCTGTGTGTTCAGTGGTGAACAGATTGCTAGGGAATGGGGAGAGGGGGAAAGGCTGCATTTCGTGTCAAAGAAACAACAATGCATGTAAAGGCCAACATAGTGAATTGTGGACCGAAACAGTATACCGTGTTTGCAAGCTCCCAATAAAGGCTGGAGAAGTAGGCAGTGGATTGGTTGAGGCAGGGCAGCTGAGGTAGAAAAATCTCAGATAACAAGTCTCCTCTATGCTGGGCCAAGTATCCCATTTGGACTTGACTTTAGAACAGAAAGAATTTTTTCCAAATTATTAAATGTCTACAACAGGTAGCATCATGGATACTTGGCATTCGTTATTCTATTTAAATTTTAAGTGAAATACAAGGTAGATAAATATCAGTCTCACAGGTGTGGAAATCAAATGATCAACTACTGAAATGGCACAGTCAGAATTTGAGCTAGGTCCCCCTAATTGCAAAGTTCATATTCTATTACTCCACATTTTGGAAGGGATTGGACTTAGTGAGCATATTCAGAGCCTTAAGTGATACGGGACCATACTGGGAGTAAGAATTTAATTTTTAATACACATTTTGACTTGTTGAGAGTCTGTTTTTTTGCTATTAGTGTTTTTTTCCCCTCGAAGAACAGGCTGAGTGTGCATTAGAGAGACACTTCAGAACTTACACAGTGACCGGTACAACGGCGACTGACTGTTCTTATGGTGTTTCGTGAGGGAGCTCAAATGTCTGTGAACAAAATATGAATGGACTAGAGTTCCCACGGGGTCCAAAAGGAAGCTGAATGTTCCCCTAAGGAACATATAAATGTTTCTTTTTGTCTTCCCATAAGAAAAAGTCTAATGGAGGGGGTTTAAAGAAGGGAAGGAAAAATAGCTTCTTACACTGATTGATTCTCACATCGCAGGTCATCAACCCAGATGCTACCTCCATATGATCCCTTAGTGACATCATACTAAAACAATACAACTTTTTTTTTTTGTAGCGTCCCAGCAGAATAACCCCATTGTTTCCCCTGACCTGCCTGATTTTATAACACAATCCTGGTGGTTAATAAGCAAGCAGCTTCGCATCCCCACCTCGGGCATGGTCAGGAGAACACAGCTGGCTTCCTTCCCAGTCCATAACACAGATTTCGAAAAGTCGGAAGAAGGATCCACAGAACTGTGCGGGATGAAACAGGGCTGCTCGTGCAATGTCTGAAAAGTTGCGGTCTACGTTCTCTGGTGACTAGAATGGGGTTGATCACCCTGCTCATTCTAGAAGTCCTTCATCTGACCCAGAAACCTAGCTCACTGCCGGCAAGGGCTGCTGCGCTCTAGTCTCTGTCCTTTGTCCCTCTTAGCAGCCACCACACCTCCCAGGAGGCAGCAGACACTTCCGGCGTCCCTGGGCAGCCGCTCTCACCAGCGCTCCGTGATGTTGCATGCTCTGGGCTTGGCTCCTACATTAATGAGACGGACTCTTCATCAGTGTAGCCTTATCAGATTTGCTTGGGCATAAACATAGTCCCTGGTGCCAGCAGTACCACGAGGCTGCCAGGATATATTGACCTGGGGCCACTGAGAGATGTTGTATCTGTTTCCCTAATTCACAGATTTTATTGAGAAATCAAACGGAAGCCGTTAGTACGGGCACTCCATCCTTCACGTAGCTTAGGTGGCTTGGTAGTTCTATGTGCATACCTCGATGAGCTTCTTGGGAAACGGATTGTGTTAATCAGATGAAGAAATATTTATGTAATATTTTCTAGGTGGCAGGCCTTTCACTAGACAATGGTGAATTTGAATTCAGACTCTCTCCTTTTCCTGGAAGAACTCCAATCTGGCAAAAGAAACAAATACCTCCAGAACTCTAAGAGGTAGAATATGAAAAGTTTCATTAAAAGTAGGACGGACACATTACAATAGGTTTTCATGGTGTTTCTTCATCTATAGAGGTTTGCATTTTGTGGGTTTGAAGGTAGGATTGAAGACACTGCTCGGGGGGGTGCGGGTGACCCCTGAGGCATCAAGAGCCTCCCACTTCCCGCCCGGCCTGGGCAGTGCCCTAGTACTCGGTCTTCAAGCAGCATGCAGCCCCCTCTAAACCTGATCATTTCTACACAGACAGGAGCAGAGCAGCCAATGGGAGGGATCTCAAGTCTGACGATGTGGAAAGGGCGGTTGAGTTACTTTGACTGGAGAGAGTTTGGAGGACTACACACTTGTGAAGATAAGTCTTGCTGAGAGCCTTGGAGGACTACACACATGTGAAGATAAGTCTTGCTCAGAGCCTTGGAGGACTACACACATGTGAAGATAAGTCTTGCTGAGAGCCTGGATCCACGTTCTATGTTTGGATCTGAGTTGAGTGCGTGGACAGCCAGAGTTCGTTCTCAGCTGAGCCATCCTTCACCTTCTCTCCTGACGTGTACTCTGGCAAAAATTATTGTGCCATAAAAATAAATTTTGCGTCCCTGGCTGGTTGGCTCGGCGGTGGAGCGTCAGCCTGGCGTGCGGGGGACCCTGGTTCGATTCCCGGCCAGGGCACAGGGGAGAGGCACCCATCTGCTTCTCCACCCCTCCCCCTCTCCTTCCTCTCTGTCTCTCTCTTCCCCTCCCGCAGCGAGGCTCCATTGGAGCGGGGATGGCCCGGGCGCTGGGGATAGCTCCTTGGCCTCTGCCCCAGGCGCTGGAGTGGCTCTGGTTGCGGCAGAGCGACGCCCCGGAGGGGCGGAGCATCGCCCCCTGGTGGGCAGAACGTCGCCCCCTGTGGGCGTGCCGGGTGGATCCCGGTCGGGCGCATGCGGGAGTCTGTCTGGCTGTCTCTCCCCGTTTCCAGCTTCAGAGAGAAAATAAATAAATAAATAAATAAATAAATAAATAAATAAATTTTGCTTTGTTTCCTATATTTCATTTCCTTTCTCCCTGCTTAGTCCCCTTCAAACCAGTAAAAAACTTCTTCCTACAAAGAGCATGAAGTCACTATTTGCAGCCAATATCCTCATAGGTGACCAAGAAAAACAAAGTGTGCATATATCCTGCGTCTCCCCAAGACTGCTGCCTACCTAGTCTTTCCGCTTTATTTTAGACGCACCGCCTAATTTTATGTTTTTCACTAAGCAGGTCTCTCCGTAGGCATTTATTAAGTCATCTTGGTATGATGAGATATGTTTTCCAGTCCCTGGACTCTCCAATTAGTGTTTCCTCTCTCAATAGCATCCTTTTTGCCTGGACCTCCCCACCCTCCACTTTTTAGAAAAGTCTCTCTTCTACGCGGCATTCCCCTATCAGCATCTGCTCCCAGGTCTGGCCAGAAGACCAAGGAGTAATAATATCTTAAAGTAGTCTTGCCAAGGCTATTTGCATTTAAATAGGATTCAAAGCATTATTCTGAAGGCAATGCTCTCAAAAGGTAGAAGCTTAGACATTCTGAGGGAGATGGAGGAGAATGGAGGGGGTAGGACAGAGATAAACAAGGGCCTTTCTCCTGCGTCCTCTGTGGTCAACCCCCTCTCCTCAGTGGAAGGAGGAATCAAGTCTCCACCCAATCGGCCCTAACAAGGCCGCAATAGACTTTGATATCATAGCTTTTTAATTACACCCGTCTCGTATTTACGTGAACTACTTATAATTATGTGGACTTCTAGTTCTCACAAGCCAGTGGCGGGGGAGGGAGGGGGCTAATGTACCCAGATTACGCAGGAAGGAGGAGGTAGTGCTGGGATTGGAGCCAGGTTTGTCCGGGGCCACAGGCCAGCCCGAGTCCAGTTTTTACCCCTGTCCTGCCTCGAAGCAAAGTGCCCTTCCTCTTGCCTTGATTCATTCCCTGTAGCCCGTGTTCTGATGTTTTGAAAGGCTTTATTGACTCTAACCCTATTCTAAGATTGTGTTCCCACTGTCCCTTTTCTTCTTCCTTCAGTAGAAATAAGTTTTACATCATCTCAGGTGTCAGAATATGTCTTATAGCTCAAGTAGAAGATATTATCCTTCCATGTTTTCTTCTGTAAAATAGTACTAATTCCTATATTCCCAGGACCATTCATCAAAAGTGCTAATAAAATCCCAATGACCATTCAATTAATTAGTCCATTGTACCTTCCCCAAAGCAATGTCTTTTAAACATATAAATGAATAAGGTAAAAATGTTACATATATGAAAAACTATTCTTATTTTTATTTTGTAGTTGATTTTTAAAACCTTAAAATTCAGTATTTTAATGTTTAAAATACTTTATTATAATAAGTTATGTGTTACATATAACCAAGTAGTGAATTTTTAAGTTTAAATAGTGATTTTTTAATATTAGCTATACATATTAGTATTACTCGCATAAGTAATATTTTGTAAAGGAAACCATGTCCCTTATAAATATTTAGAGAAAATAAAATTCACAAAATGTAGCATAAACGCATAACTAATAATGTTACAGAAGCAAAGTGTATTTAGCTCCACAGACCATAAGTAATAAATAAATCAATAAAAACAACAATAAAAAAGTACCACTGGCCTGGCAATTGAGAAACTATAAGCAATGCCTTAATATGATACTTCCCCTCTTAAAAAAAATAGCTACACAAAATATCTGCATGACTTAGGAAAGCTCTCAGAGGTACAATATGAAAATGTTAGCTCTGACAGTTAGTAATAAAGACTGACATTTAAATAGGCCATGCTGTCGACAGAGATAACTGGAAAATGACACCAAACACTCCTTGTCTCCATCACTGCTCCCTCGGACAACAGTTTTTCTCAACTTCAGGCCACCACTGATACCCACTGAGGAGCGATTTCCAATGTCCCGTGGAAGATAATGAACAACTTACCAGGAAAACCTTTCCCTATGGCTAACAATGCCCTGTCTTAGACAGAAATTAACCCTTGCCTAATGTCCACAAGAATAATTGTGTCCCTCTAAATTCGTAATGCATGAAGGAAGTCCCTGTTTTATCCAATCCTTCTAACAGATAATCGATGAAGACGAGAGACAAAAGAAGCAACACACTCCAAAAATTAAATGCTCCACAAAGCCATCTCCTGCCTCACCTAATGCATTATGTTTCTCACGGGTCTTTTGTTACTCTCTAACATATTAAATTATCCTTCCAATTACCTTGGCAACTAAAACAAGAGTCCCTAATATGCTGATGACTTTGGGGCAATTATACCAGCTGTCAGTCGATGATAATCAAGGGATCTTAATGATTAAGCCCGATGAGAATATGAAAAAATGTGTTTGCTTTTTATAAAACTTGTGTCAAAAGCATACAGGAACCCTCATAGTGACAAAATTCTTTTACTACTTTAGATGAGCAATGTGGCCCCTTTTCTCTCTGAGGCTGGTAACAGATGAATAAATTGCAGCAACCTTCCAGATATGCACCCCTGACCTCACCCTCGCCCCCCCCTTCTTTCCCTGAGTCTTTTAAGCAATAAACATAGCAGAATGTGATGATTTTACAGCTGCCTTTTAATCCAGTTTACCTTCAGAACAATAGCAACAATAACAAAGAGCCTGTCCCAATAACGTGTCTGTGCACGATCAGCTTCAGCAATGTAAAGAGTCCCTTTATCCTGGTATTTCTGTCTCCCCCAGAGGTTAACCATCTTAAAAGGCTGGCATGTAGACTAAGCACAGGAACAAAGCATTACTAGAAAGCAGAGACCTTGCTCCAGCCTCCGCATCTCTGCTCTCCGTAATCCTTGAGAAATATATAGCAACTCAATGAAAAAGAACCGATACCTTGGAGTGAGAACATTCCAGCACAGGAATATCGCTGTCTTGCTGCCGGCTGCTGTGCAGAATGTGTGGCCTGGGCATGTATCCCTCTCTTCTTAGCTACGGGGGTCTGCTTGGTGGCCGTTGCCCACACAGGGAGCATTCACAACATGTATGTGGTTCTCGTCTGTAATGAGACTAAGCAGCTCAGCTTGGTGCTGCTTGCCTGGAGGCATCAGCTCTTTAGACCCTCGCCGTCTGATTGGCTGCCGCCTGGTCTCACTACACTCCTCTGCCTTAACCTTCCACAGCGTTCAATATATTTTCCCGAGGGAGGCAGTCAGGGAATTGCCTGTAAGGGAATTCATGGCAGGTTAAATTGAAGTGTTTTTTTTAAAATGCGGTGATGTGATTTTCTATGAATATGTCTAATGTTGCATTTTCCAAAGGTCTACATAATCTGCCCGGGAGAAACCTAATAAGGTGGATAAAATTTAACAATAGCAGTTTTATGTTTCCTTTCTGAAAATGCCATGAGTCTAATGTACTCATAACACAGTGGTCAGGTGGCTTCTCTGAATAAGCAACATTAAATCAAAACAGATGGGGGTGACAGAATATATTAAGAGAGTTATTAAAAATGCCAGGAGGCGCAGCTGAATAAGGCTACTGAAACCATTTCAAGAAAGTGTTCTAAATCTCTTACACAAAATGCTCTTACCCTATTTATGGTTGATTTTATATGGCTATCATAATGAAAACGTAAAGATCAATGGCAGAGACATGGTAAAGCTTTTGTTATCATCTCTAGAACAAAAGTAATAGGAAAAAGTAGCAAATATTTTATTCTGTGGAAGCAGGCAAAATAAGACTAAAAGACCACATAGCTTTATTGTCTTTATTCATATATTAGATTCAATTTTGTACTTGACTTTGGGCAAGGACTTAGTACAGAATATTAAAAAATAGCCATTGGCATATATTTTTTTTAATGGAGGCTTCAAATAAAAGATGGTGAATTGATTACCTACATTTCCCTCATAAAGCCTCACTACAATGACAAAGATTTTTATTTTAAAAACAATAAACTCACAAGGACAAAGAAATGGGAGAAATGACAACCAAATTTAGAAAACTCGAGAGCAGCGGATAGGTGGTAAGTGACCAAGGGAAGCTGAATTCTCAGCTAATGTTGGCAAAAGAAGTGACAAAATCACAACACGTTGGCCCAGATGAGCTCCGGACCTTTTCTGGAGAGACTGAGAGTCTCCCTGGACTGGCGTGGTGAAGAACAAAAGTACCAATATGGAAATGTAGGTGTTAATGAAAACTAGCTCTTCTTTCTCACACTCCACTCCTAGGAGACAGGTGTATATAGCAAGGTGTGTACTCTCCAGAAGTGACAGTTGAAAAGTGTTCTCCAGGGCTCTAACCATTCCAAAAGATAAGACTTACAGGCATAAATATCGGGTACCCTCTAAGAAATGGCCCAGCCAGGTTACCCAGCAGGGAAGGACACATGAATAAACTCTTCACTTGAGTTTTTAGTACCCCACTCTAACATGTGAGCAGATCAGACAAACACCTAATAGCAAAGCAGAGGCCACACAAACAAAAAAGAAACAGATCCAGAAGCAGACAGACAAATCAATATGGAAAAATGTAAATTGGAGGAAACAGTGGGAAAATAGTTTAAATACTGTGATTAATGCCCTTGTCGAAATAAGAGATGCACAGGCAGTTCTCACTTTGCATGGTTCCAGGGTGCATGGATATCAGTTACACAGTTTAGTTTCTAACGCCAGTCCCCAGGTAATAGAGTTCATATTTCAGTTACCACGGTACGCAAGCATACCCTCTCCATCGCCTTCGCCGTTATTGTGCTTCTCAGGGACCGCGTTTTCATCAACATCCAGGCAAGACCCGCAGTAATTTTTAGCAATAAAGTATTTTTTACGTAAAGTATGCAAATTATTTTAGACATCACGTTATTGCACACGTAATAGACTACAATAAAGTGTAAACATAACTTTTATAGGCACGGGGAAACCACAAAGTTCATGTGACTCACTTTCTTGAGATAGTTGCTTTATGGCCGTGTTCTGAAACCAAAGTCACAGTCTCTCCGAGGAATGCCTGTGTTAAATATGGGTAGTTAACATAGTGCACACGCTTTTCTGTTCGCTCTTCTGCCCATAGTCACTAAGCAATAATGGATGCACATCATGATCAGTGACCAATGCCATCACGTTCCTCAAATCCGTCCGTGGTTGGCTACTGAATGTCTGTAAGTTCATGCACAGACAGCAGTGTAGGTGTGTAGCCTTCTTGTTTCCTCATAAACTCTTGTGATGTTTTACAGAATAGTTCATGAAAAGGGGGAGCTGGCCCTGGCTGGTTGGCTCAGTGGTAGAGCGTCGGCCTGGAGTGCAGGAGTCCCGGGTTCGATTCCCGGCCAGGGCACACGGGAGAAGCACCCATCTGCTTCTCCACCCCTCCCCCTCTCCTTCCTCTCTGTCTCTCTCTTCCCCTCCCGCAGCTGAGGCTCCATTGGAGCAAAGTTGGCCCAGGCGCTGAGGATAGCTCCATGGCCTCTGCCTCGGGTGCTAGAATGGCCCTGGTTGCAACAGAGCAATGCCCCAGATGGGCAGGGCATCGCCTCCTGGTGGGCGTGCTGGGTGGATCCCGGTCGGGCACATGTGGGAGTCTGTCTGACTGCCTCCCCGTTTCCAACTTCAGAAAAATACAAAAAAAAGGGGGGGGGAGCTGGCCCATAAAGATAAAATGCAGCAATGAAGTAAAAAATGTAACAAAGTAAGAAAAATTTGGTATAATTAGAACTGGTAATAGCTCGCAGGATAGGAGAGAGACTACATGAACCACGATGTGAAAGTCCAATGAATAGAAAGAACAAGGCCGAGTGGCTTCAACACCTCTCAGTTTAAATTGCACTAGGAACAGAAAGCCACTTAGGGCTGGATTCAAGACTAATTAAAAAAATAAATTAGACTAACATTAAAGGTCAAGTGTTGATATTAGTTGCCTTATTGCGAGAAAACGGTGATTATAAGGAAGCAGAAGAAGAAACTTTCATTGCCAGTAAAAGCTGGTTTTATTGTTTCAAAAGTTGGCTGAATTGATTCATGTTCAGCTCCCATGTGAAGTCACTAGAGCAGAAAAGGACTCCACTGTGAAATTGGCATGTACCTTCTGATGACTGGCGAAGGCCAGAGGACGTTATAATTGGCTAATATATGTGGATGAAAGTGTGTGTGATGAGAAGGGTGAGGATGTCCAACAAGGAAGTGATACAGGCAAAAAGAATTCACATCAAAGGGCTCTCAGATATTTCATGATGTGAAATGCACAAAGGGTAAATGGTTAGAAGCTGATCCAAATTTAGAAAAGAGTATGGAAAAATGCTCATTGAGTATTCTATGGTATTGTGTGACACCATGAGAAGGTGGCAAGCATTATTTCCAGATAGAAAACATTTTAATTTTCAATGTTTTAATGCTTTAAATTACAGAGTACTAGGTAAAGACATTTTATTAATTTTTTATGTCCCTATACATTTAAAACTGATAACATGAATTTTTAATGTTTTGAAAAAAATTGTTACAATTTGCAGAACGATAGTTGTTTTCCATTGATCATTAAGATGGCCTTGCATGGTTTCTGCTTGGACGGCCATTTTTACAAACCTATAGAACCGTGCGGCGTGCAGACGGACTATATATTGTATCTAAGATATAAGAATAAGCAGCTATAAGCAAGAAATATGGGGAACAACAAAGCTCTTGGAAAACTCAGTGGAAGGATTGGAAGATAAAGTTGAAGAAATATTCTTGAAAGTTCAGTAAAAAGGCAAAAAAAACCCACCCAGAATTATGAGGGAAAAAAAAATATATAAGAAAGGTGACTGCCAGTTTCAATCCCCAAAACAGGGATACAGGAGACACTTTTGGTAATTAACCAATGGGATCAAGGCACTCCCCCCCCCCCCCCACTGTTGAAGTTGTTTTGTTCTTTTGAGCCTGTAGGGCTTTTGTCTGCTCACTTCAAAGCCATATTCAGCTGTAGCTCTCAGACACGACGCAAAGGGCTGGTGTCTGCTCTAGGAGAACTGAAATGCTTTGTTTCAGAATTGTCTTAACCGCGAAACCTACTCCTCTAGATTTACCACCTCGACCTACTTCATTCATTTATTTTCATGAAAATGGAGATTTCTGATGCCGATTCCCTGAAAGACATTCATTAGGCCAGTGCTCAGATACAAATAATTAATTATGCTGATAAATACCTCCATTCAAGTTGGCTCTTCTGGGCAATAAACAGAGGAAATTATTACTTACATCTCTAAATGTAATTCTGGGGAAACCAGAGACTTCTACTTTAAAATCTGTTTTAAAATGCCACTTTAAACCCTAGTAAAATTAACTCATCCTTAACCAAACTTCCTGTTGCCTTCATCTCCTTAAGACACATAGAAATCACAGCTACCTGCTCTCTGGACGTGGCCCCACCCACAGCAAAGGCAGATCGGGAAACACAGGGGGAAATTGAGCTGAATGCATATTGTTCAAAGCATCTTTTCTTCTGCCCTAGTTCTAGGATAAGAATGTAGAGAGAAGTTTAAAGGAAACAAAGTCAGGAACTGAGGGTCAGGAGAGAAATAAGGAAAATTCAGTGGTTTGTACATTCTAGAAGAAAGCTGGTAAAGACCAAAAGGCAACAAAACTCTTATTGAGGGTCAACACTTTCTTATTACCCACAAGAACCCCTGTGATGACTTTCTCCAGAGGGACTCCATGATTCAGTGATACTAAATATTAAGTGAGTTGCTTGTATCAGCTTTTGCTTTTAAAGTAAATATTGCAAATATATGGTGGTGGAAAAAGATTTGCTTTTCAGTGAGGGGCAATCACCAATTCAAATGCTGTAGAAAGGTTCACCTGGAACCTGAATACTTATTTTATATATATATATATATATTTTTTTTTTATTTTTCTGAACTGAGAAGCAAGGAGGCAGAGACAGACTCCCACCTGCACCCGACCGGGATCCACCCGGCATGCCCACCAGGGGCGATACTCTGCCCATCTGGGATGTTGTTCCATTGCAACTGGAGCCATTCTAGCACCTGAGGCAGAGGCCACAGAGCCATCCTCAGCGCCCAGGCCAACTTTGCTCCAATGGAGTCTCGGCTGCAGGAGGGGAAGAGAGAGACAGAGAGAAAGGAGAGGGAGTGGGGTGGAGAAGGAGATGGGTGCCTCTCCTGTGTGTACTGGCCAGGAATCGAACTCAGGACTTCCACATACCAGGCCGATGCTCTACAATTGAACCAACCAGCCAGGGCCCCTGTATACTCTTATTGATCAATGTCATCCCATTAAATTTAATTTCTAAATTAAAAAAATAAAGTAGATATTACATGTCCATTTTACAGATGAAGGAACTGAAGCCCAGAGAGGTTACGGAGCTTGTGCAAGGTTCCGTGGCAGGGCTGAAGCGCAGGCAGACACATCTGTCTGCGTACTGGCCCCTGCTGTCCTGCTCCGTCGTGCCCATGCCATTGCCAGTTGTTGGGATTGGGATGCTACCCTGAACGTCATCAGTAGAGCACAAACAAAAATAAGACTCCCAAACCCCTGTCCTTTCCAATACTCTCTTTTGCTTCTCACTATAGTTTGAGTTATTAGGAACCCTGGATATAACCCAAATCTACTTTATATTAACTATGTTATATTTCATAAGGCATCAGTTTCTTTATATTTGGATTATTGTGACAATTTAAAAATCTTGTGAAAGGTGGTACAATGCTCGCCACTCCTTAAATATCATTCAAATGTGAACCTGTTGTGAATTCCACATATTCTCTTGCTATTCAGAGTTTGATCCGTATTTTCCAAACATCACCCTGAAATGCATTATCTAACGCTTCCTTCAACGTCAGAATAGTTGGGGTCTATAAAATCAATTTCGCCCCATTCACTGTTTCCCAGAGTGAAAGGAGGCAGGTGGCAAAATCCTCCTGCTGTCACGGAGCCTCGGCTGCTGTAGCGGCACCTGCTGGACAGCGCGCACCGCCGGCTTCTGACCTTCTGGATCCCGCTCCACCCACCTTTCATGCTGCCTCCTGGGATTCACCCCATAAAACACCGGCATGTGAACTAGCTTTCCCAACTAAACAGCAGCACATCTCCGCACACTAGCTCCTCGCTCCCTCCCCAGCTGCTTCCCAGCGTTCTGTGTCCTAGAGTGATCCGCCTGCTTCGGGAGGAAGCACGTTAGAAACCTCTGGTTGGACCACCGCAGAGACTCAATTCATTCCTGAGGTCCCGGTTTCTGAACCGAGTTGTCATCCGTCCCCGTAGAAAGGCTGTCTGCTCTGTGAGTCACGTGTCCCTCGCCCTTTCTCTTGTGAGTGGGTTGTCTTCGCCATTTTTTCATTCCCGTTCCGTGTAGCCCAAGGCCCTGCCTTGAGATGCTGACCAAAGGCGGGCAACAGCTCAGGGGTGCTCACGGGGGTGATGAGAGTTCCTGGTGCGGTGGCTCTTCAAGTTGAAAACCAGCGTGGACAGGTCAGACCATAGACTTGCCACAGACGGAAGCTCTGGACACTTTTCCGGGAAGTAAGTCCTGAGGACATGGAGAACCAGGCTGGACACAAGGCGGCATCGAGTTTTAAAGAACACAGGAATCTGGAGGAGTGGTTTTCCCAGACTTCCTTATGACAATGAGAATTTCCATGAAGAGACATTTGGTTTTCTCAGTAGTTTATCGAGCATCATTCATCAGATACCCGTGATCCTACAAGGTAAAATAAGAATGGACATAAACCAATACCAGTTATAATAAGAGGTATATACTGTTCAGATTAGCAAGCTGCCTCCTTTGGCATTTGCTCCATAAAGAGATAAACATTCCATAGTAAGACTTTTTTTTTTTAATAAATAAATTTTTATTTAAATGGGGTGACATCAATAAATCAGGGTACATACATTCAAAGAGAACATTTCCAGGTTATCTTGTCATTTAGTTCTGTTGCATACCCATCACCCAAAGAGAGATTGTCCTCCGTCACCCTCTATCCAGTTTTCTTTGTACCCCTCCCCCTCCCCTCCTCCTTCCTTCCCTCCTCCCACCCCCCGTAACCACCACACTCCTGTCCATGTCTCTTAGTCTCATTCCTATGTCCCACCAATGTATGGAATCCTGCATTTCTTGTTTTTTTCTGATTCGCTTATTTCACTCCGCATACTGTTATCAAGATTCCACCATTCTGCTGTAAGTGATCCGATGTCATCGTTTCTTCTAGCTGACTAGTATACCATGGTGTATATGTGCCCCATCTTCTTTATCCAGCCTTCTATTTTTTTTTTTTTACAGTGATTAAAAGCCTTTAAGCAAACTCTTGGCCAACACAACAAGAATCCATAAAAGAGTAGTGTTCTTAACATGTTCACCAAGTCCAAGTTGGCCCTATCACCATGCCAAATCCCTGAAAAATGCAACCCAACCACAGTTCAGTCTGTTAGGAGCTGTCACAGGGAGGAGGAGTCCAGGAAAAGTCCACATAGCACTGGAATTGTTGTCACCATTCTATACTTTGCAGCTCATGTCCAAGTCCCAGTGACCGCTACTTCTAGCTGGTAATGATTCAGGTAGACTGGAGAAGCCATTTGCAGCATGCGTGGATATGGAGCTTCTGTTCTCCTCTGCCTGGAGAGGTGGGACCAGGTTGCTTTTCCCTGGAGCTCTGTGACTGTGGCATGGTAAAGAGAACCTTGGGATACACTAAGCTGGGTGGCAAAGGAGTAAGACTTCTTTAGGTAGCTGGGTGGGTTTACCAAGATGAACCAAAGAACAGTCCTTGCAAAGTATACCTTTCTTCAAAGTTACTCATCCCTATTTCTTTGCACTGTTTAATACATGGGAAGATATGAAACGACACATTCTTTCAAGTATTCATGCAGTCATGGATTCTTAGAGTCCTGACACACTGGCCTAAAATATTGCTTTACTAAAAATTCAATTGTAACTTGAAGTATATGGAAAATTCCCAGAACCTAAGCCTACAAATTTAAGTTGGCACTGGGCATACTGTGCTTTTTAAAATTTATATTAAAACTCCAGTAATCAAAATATTGGCAAAATAAATTTAACATCTAATAGGAAAGACAAAATAAACATGTCTGTTATGTTAAAAAAAAAAAAAAAAAAGCAAAACAAAACATAAAAACCCTTACATTCCTGAGAGATTTCAGTATGTTCGAAGATTAGTTACAAAATTAAGGATCTGTATAATAGGAAGAAGAACAGTGGTAGAGTCAGACAGACCTGGGTTCCACTTCCAGTCCCAGTGCTTGTATTCTGTGTAATTTTGTCGGCACTGGTGTAGACAGGAGACTTCCAGCTTGTTAAGAAGCCATGGAGACAGCAGGAAGTCTGAACAATAGTGTGACAGTGAGTCTAGCACGGGCTATGACACTTAGGCGCTCACTGCGCTCTGCTTTACCTGCCCGATGAAATGCGCTGATGAATAGCTGTAACTGATAAGGGCCAAGACTTAGGTGTGGTAACAAAGACATCCTCCAAAGCAGTGATATAAATGGTCTGTAAGTTTATATCTCCCTCATATAACCACCCTTAGGTGAACATTGCAGCCTGGCAAAGAACAAGGCTCCTTCCATCTTGTCTCAGGAACCCTCTTCCACGGGACCGAGCTGGGTCAGAGGCCCCGTGTGCACCAGCCGGGTGAAGGGACAGGGCAGGGGAGCCCAGGCTCAGTGTTCCGCATCCTGATTCCAAGTGGCAATGTCACCGCCACTCAGATTCCGTGGGTGGAATTTTATCACAAGGCCTGCACTAGCTGTAAAGGGGACTCAGAAATGTCATTTGTGGAGGGTCAGCCACAAGCCAAGGGGAGGCATAATTTTTAAGAAAAAATGTAAAACAAATTTTGATGTATAACTAGTCACATCCCCCTCAGACCCCTCTCAAACCACCAAAATATGTTCTCGTTCAGAAAACACATCCACCATCCCTAAGGGGACCCCTCAAAGTCCCTTCTATACCGTACCTCGCTGAAGGTCTAGGTTCTCTAGGCAGGGGATAGTCTTCGATCCGGTCCAGAGGTAGTTGCTTGTTGTCCAATGACCTGTAAGCTAAGAGTCCAGTTATCTGTGCCCCCTTTCCCTCCAGACCCCCATGCATGGTGGGTGGAAACAGTCTTCCTGCGACAAAGACTTCGGTTTAGAAAGGGAGGCACAAAATGCAAATTCAGTGACGGTCCTTGAGGAGGCGAATGGTGTAGGTCTCTGCCCTGCCAGTCCAGGGTGTCTTGGTCAATTCACCTGCCACACAGGTTCGGATCCTATGAGAGCAGTTCTCTGCCTCATTCTCTTTCTTGACTCCTGGCTGAGCCCTTTGAGAATGGTCTTCTTTGTTCACTGTTCCCAGCACTAACATCTGAAGTGGATATGGAGACGATACTTGTTTGGGGTTCACATAGTCACAGGCATTTGTGAGCCAGGTTTGTGATTTCAAAAATGTAGTGGGCTCTTCAGTAGTTTTATTTCTTCGGGTCAGTGCCAGTTGCGGATGGTCACCATCCACAAAACCCTTGTGTACATACTTCCCAGGCTAGTCTTGTTTCCTGGCTTCCAGATCCATTCCTCCTTCCTTCACTCGAAAGGCGTCTATCTTGAGAACATCTGAAACAGTGAGTTTATGTGTAAAGGTTAACACGCCTACTCTGATCTTTTTTTTATTGCTCTGGCTTAATGGTAAGTCTTTGAGAAAGTCCCTTAGAGACAGCAGTTATGACTCTACTGCTGTTTGAGGAATAGAAGCAGGAGGTATTTTCAACCCCATTTGTCCTATTTCATGCCAAGTCTTGCCTGTGTTTATTTTTTTCTTTTAATACCTTGCTAAATGCTGCGAGAACCCATACAAATATACATTCTGGTTCTGTGGCTACATGTTTGGTAAGTACATGTGGCCTGCCTTTCAAGTTATCACAAAGGAAAATTTGATCAAATATTTCACCAGAGTATAACAAGCATCTCTAGTCTTCTGACCTGATATATACATGCCTTAAACTCCCACCATATGACTGTTTATCACATGTATCCCTTGTGTTAATCACACAAGTTCAAGGTGCCAATTTCTATATCAGTTGCAGAGAAGCTAAACTTTTAATATAAAGAGTCAGCATGATACATTGAATTATAATTGGATTAGCATGTAATTTATTTATTTATTTTTATTTTTATTTTTTATTTTTATTTTTTGTATTTTTCTGAAGCTGGAAATGGGGAGAGACAGACTCCCGCATGTACCCGACTGGGATCCACCCGGCACGCCCACCAGGGGGCGACGCTCTGCCCCTCCGGGGCGTCGCTCTGTCGCGACCAGAACCACTCTATCGCCTGGGGCAGAGGCCAAGGAGCCATCCCCAGCGCCCGGGCCATCTTTGCTCCAATGGAGCCTTGCTGCGGGAGGGGAAGAGAGAGACAGAGAGGAAGGAGAGGGGGAGGGGTGGAAAAGCAGATGGGCGCTTCTCTGTGTGCCCTGGCCGGGAATCGAACCTGGGACTTCTGCACGCCAGGCCGATGCTCTACCACTGAGCCAACCGGCCAGGACCAGTATGTAATTTATTTTGATAGTGAAAGAGAATGCTATTTATATTTACATCAAGACAACAGGCATATGACAGGACTGTCCAAAGTCGACTGGGACTATGTTCACCCTATTTGAAGTTTAAATATTTAACGTGTGTTTGCCTTTCTTTTTTTTTTTTTTTTTATTTCTGAAGCTGGAAATGGGGAGAGACAGTCAGACAGACTCCCGCATGTGCCCGACCGGGATCCACCCGGCACGCCCACCAGGGGCAACGCTCTGCCCACCAGGGGGCGATGCTCTGGCCCTCCAGGGCGTCGCTTTGCTGCGACCAGAGCCATTCTAGCGCCTGGGGCAGAGGCCAAGGAGCCATCCCCAGTGCCCGGGCCATCTTTGCTCCAATGGAGCCTTGGCTGTGGGAGGGGAAGAGAGAGACAGAGAGGAAGGAGGGGGTGGGGGGTGGAGAAGCAGATGGGCGCTTCTCCTATGTGCCCTGGCCGGGAATCAAACCCGGGTCCCCTGCACGCCAGGCCGACGCTCTACCGCTGAGCCAACCGGCCAGGGCCATGTTTGCCTTTCTTAAGGCAGCACTGAGGTGAATGATCTGGGCTAGCAGTGTGGCTCCTCTCTGCGTGGAAGCCTGGTCTCCCCCATCTTCTTTGTCCTCCGTTCCATTTCTGTGTAGAATGCTTTCCTCACTAGTTCAGTGGCACCTCCCTGCTGTGGCTCCAGTGAAAGAGAGGACGTATGGAAGTGCGCTCACCCAATATTTTCAGGAAAAGCCCCGGAGTGGCAAGCATCGCTTCGTCCTTAGTGTATTGATGAGAACTTAGTCACATGGTTACACTTATGTGCCAGGGAGACTTGGATCCGTAGAGTCTGACCGAGCAGTTATGGGCCCAGCAACCGCTCCGGTGCTCTGGGAAGTGGGAGAGATGTTGATAGTTTCCAGCAGCCTCCACCAAAAGAGCAATCTTCCTTATTAAGAATTATTTCCTCCTTTTCAATTTAAGGTTAAAATTCCCAGTGTTCCTAGACTTTCATACAGTCTCTAAGATGGTATCTACCTGTGTTTATTAACTCTCGTCATTTACTGAACATCCTGGTTTGGAAGTATCTTGGGTCTGGAGCCTTAACCCAACTTATTATTGACATATATGGTTTTTTAGCATTATTTTTCATACTTGTTCTTAGTTTTGTAATATTTTGATAGTGTACTGTCTTTGATATAAATTAATCTCCTTTTTTCTGTAGAGGTTGACATTACTCTCCATATTGAATATTGAAATCATTATTACTACATTAGTAAGCAGTCCTTGGCTTTGCCTACAAGAAAAAATCATATTTTTCTTTATCGTTCCCTTTTCCCTAGTATTTTAAACATGTTTTCACATTTTCCCTTGTAGTGCATAAGAGTTGAGAGGAATAAGCATCCAGTATCCTTTGTTGTCTTTGATTGCTTTCAAGAAATTACTGAAACTTATCTAGCAACAAAAACCCTTAAAGAGTTTTAATTCCACTTTCTTGGGGACCATGACCACTTCTTTCTGTGGGGGACTTAAATCCCTCTGCACACCCAGTGGGGCTAATGGCCGATCTGATTCTTTTCTTCCTGGGAACGAGAGTTTGCCACCACTTTTCATTACTCACATAATTGACTTTGGGGTTTAGGGTTTTACTAATTGGAGCCCTGACAATCTCCTACTGTTTGAGAGACTTGTTTTGGCAAAACCACTGAGAGGCAGTTTTCACAGGATAGGATGACCTATGCTTGCACCACATTCCAGGGTGCTGAGTCCCAGCCCTTCGTACTTAATCCCCAACTTCCCTAACTTCCCTTCTGCTCTTAAGAATAAAAGAAGCCCCCACCCTGCCTCCTGCAGCCTTCACGTATGTGAGCAGAATAGTAAGAGCGAAGAAAAGACTCAAGTACCGCAAGATGCCTTTTTTCAAGTCATTTAGCTTCCCTGGGGCACATTACCCAGCCTCGAAGTCAATTAAATCTTCCAGCTCACCGCGTGGCATTCAGACTAGGTCACTGCAGTCACCTGAAAGAGCCACCGTACTCTGTAAAAGTTAGGAGTGTTAGGAGCAGAAAGCATCTATGAGAATCTGACTCACTGTCTTGCGAGGCGAGATGAAATCGCTTTGCATGAAAACTGCTGAAAGGTGAGAATGCCAATTTATTAATGTATTGTGCAAACACAAACTTATGAAATTACTAAGCGTGAAATGAACCATTAATAATGGAAGTGGAAAGGTTCATTTTATACACAGATTGTAGTTATGGTAAAGGTGACATCAGAGGGCACCCTTCTGATCCTACTGTCTTATTTCCGTGAAATAGTATCACAAGTATGATGGTGCTTTTATTTTCTTTTTTGATTTCCCGAATACAGTATATAAAAATAAGGCCTTTCATGGGAATTAAAATGAAAGAGTCTTTTCAGAGTTCCAAAAATATTACCCTAACTCTGCCAAGATTAAGATGGTCAAAGTTTCCATGAAAAGCATAATTTCATGGGAGTTATGCCTATTCAGATGTGTACCAAAAAATACCAAGTTTACTCCTTTTCGATATGCATATCAAGAAAAGGTTAATTTGGTTTATTATGCTATTCATCTTGCCAAGAGTGTTGTTACTTCAATTTTCATCACTAGAAGTTTGAATTTTTTTTAGTTTTATATTAAATATAATAATTTGTATTTTATAAGTTTTTATCACTTATACATTTATGTAGTACTTCCAGATGTCCGAGGTAAGCTGGACAGGTATAAGTATTAGTTCTTTTCCAGTTTTTAACAACAAAGAAAATAAAGCACAAAAAAAAAACTTCAGTGACTTAAGCAAAACCATAGAGCAAGTAAATGGTGAACTAAAATTCAGATCTCCAATTTCAAGCCCAGTTATTTTCTGGCTACTGGAAAACCTCTACAAAACACCACATTGGAGCGAAACTGAATAACTGGGAAACAAAGAATTGCATTGCACATTTTTGCAGTTAGAGACCTCCACTTTTTTCCAATGTTATGCCTTAATTTTCAGAACTTCCACTGGCCACTTCAAATGGTAAAGAAAACAAAGCTCTTGGAAAACAAGGTCAAATCTCGACGTGGAGTCTCTGGGTCTGCCCGGGAGAGCTTGAACAGGCAGAGAAGATGACTGGACCATTTACAGTGACTGTGCTGCCTTTGAGAGATAGCATCGTTGTAACCAATACCGCCGTCTCATTAGCGCAAATTCTAATCTGGCTTTGTGGGAGATTTTCCATTCAGTCCTTGGTTATTGTCCTTTGGTGGAGAGATCTGGCAGATGATAGTTGAGTGACCTCATTCTTCTGGGAGATGGGCTTCGGCCAGAAATGGAGTTCTGCAAAATGGAAATGGCTTGAAGGAAAAGGAAAACATGAACAGTGCACGGGGTCAGAGGTCGTAGAGTGCACAAGTAAAACATGATGATCTCAGGAGTGAATGTGGTATCTCCTTTCGGAATCAGCGAACAGGTGGTGGTTTCAGGTGGACTGGTTTAAAAAAGAATTTACCAAATATAGATGTGTTACAGTTGGTAAACCAAATTAACTCTAATAACAAACAAACGTTTCATAAAGTGGTCATTTAAGTGTGGCAAAACTATGCAAAATACATAAGATTTATATTCTATTTCGCTTAAATATTATGTGCCACAATATCCAATACTGCCTGTAGGTAAAATAAACTTCAAAAATGTCATCAGCAGCGGTAGAGCGTCGGCCTAGCGTGCGGAGGACCCAGGTTCGATTCCCGGCCAGGGCACACAGGAGAAGTGCCCATTTGCTTCTCCACCCCTCTGCCACGCTTTCCTCTCTGTCTCTCTCTTCCCCTCCCGCAGCCAAGGCTCCATTGGAGCAAAGATGGCCCGGGCGCTGGGGATGGCTCTGTGGCCTCTGCCTCAGGCGCTAGAGTGGCTCTGGTCGCAACATGGCGACGCCCAGGATGGGCAGAGCATCGCCCCCTGGTGGGCAGAGCGTCGCCCCTGGTGGGCGTGCCAGGTGGATCCCGGTCGGGTGCATGCGGGAGTCTGTCTGACTGTCTCTCCCTGTTTCCAGCTTCAGAAAAAAAAAAAAAAAAATGTCATCAGTATGTCACCCCATTAAATTTAATTTCTTTCTCCCCCCTCCCTTTTTTTTTCTTGCCACCGCTGGTCAGGCTATTCACATTTTTTTTTTAATTAATTTTAATGGGGTGACATTAATAAATCAGGGAACATAGGTTCAGAGAAAACATCTCCAGGTTATTTTGACATTTAGTTATGTTGCATACCCATCACCCAAAGTCAAATAAAAAGTGTCATCAATACATTGACTTAATTAAAAGTAGAATTAAATCATAACCTGGAATATAAATTGAGAATTACAATTTCTCAATCATAATAGAATTTACCCTGTGATGTCTCCTAAAGAATTAGATTAGAATTGTCAAATTTAAAGGGTCAATTTATTTGAATATTTCACTGCTGTTATAGACAGATATACCCAAACTCATAAAAAGATGTAACAAATGAGTGGAAAGCATTTACAGGTGTTCGGGAAAAGTAACCTATCTAAGCTAAGTGTATATCCAGTGATGTATGGCAGTCTACAGAAACAGTTTACTCCCTTCAAAGAACAACAAAAATGGTTCTCAGTGCTCGTCGGTATCACGTGGTGTGGCAGAAAGGACATAGGCTGGCAATCCAGGTGGATGGACCTCGGTTCATATTTTAGGCCTATAAGTTTCGTTTCTTTTCTTTTTTCTTTCTGAAGCTGAAAACGGGGAGAGACAGTCAGACAGACTCCCGCATGCGCCCCACCGGGATCCACCTGGCACGCCCACCAGGGGTGATGCTCTGCCCACCAGGGGGCGATGCTCTGCCCCTCCAGGGCGTCGCTCTGCCGCGACCAGAGCCACTCTAGCGCCTGGAGCAGAGGCCAAGGAGCCATCCCCAGCGCCCGGGCCATCTTTGCTCCAATGGAGCCTTGGCTGCGGGAGGGGAAGAGAGAGACAGAGAGGAAGGAGGGGGTGGCGGGTGGAGAAGCAAATGGGCGCTTCTCCTATGTGCCCTGGCCGGAAATCGAACCCGGGTCCCCCACTCGCCAGGCCGACGCTCTACCGCTGAGCCAACCTGCCAGGGCCGCCTATAAGTTTCTATATGTAAATTTCTTAGTTTTCGTGATCCTCAGTGTCCTCATCTGTGTGATGGGGTTGGTATAAAACAAGATCAGTACGTTTAGTAGTCTGTAGAACTGCGTTGTTCTCCACTCTTGGTGGAGTAAACTTTAGCATCTGATACCTGTTTTATTAGTAGAGTAAAACTTTCTAAGTCCTATGCCTTTCCTTAGTGACCTGCAATTTGAAAAATGTTATGGGATGTCAATTTGCAGTTTATTTGTCTGTCACTTCCTATCACATGTTCATGGATTGATTTATTTCAAATTTAGAAAAAAAATACTGTGCAGAAACATGTTTGCTGGTTCACCAAGTTTTCAATACTTTCACCTAGCTTTATTCCGTGTTCAGGCATATTTACTTCTCTGGTAAAGATGGAGGGGTGGAGTGAATGAACGCCATGTTACTGCTCAGGAAAGTGAGAATGGAACCGGGATTACGACTGATTTAAAGATTTTAGAAACTGCATTCTCTGAGCTGACGGCACAATTGCTTAGAGTCAGAAAAACAAGGATTCAGACAAACTGCTCACTTGTAGGCGCAAGATTTCATGCTCTGAATGTTGCCTCATTTATGGTTAACATTGGGGGACTGACCAGATTTCAGTCTCGATCACTCCCGTTCCATTGTATCAGAATAAACAAACTCCACAGAACCTTTAGGCCTGAATTACATCTAGCATAATTTTACAATCCAGTCAGGCACTGAAGACATGTTCTAATGTCCTATGTTCCTGTGACGGCCTGTGTTTAAAATTGATAGAGCTGTTTTATTTGCACTGATGTGAAAAGCTCTGGCCATTTCTCTACCACTTTTGTTCACGCCCATAAAAATCCTAAGTACATATTTCTTTCCTTTGTTCTGTAGGTCAGTTAATTCATTCATAGTTCCAAATAAATATTTTAATGTTTTAGTTTCATTATTTATACAGCCTTCTAATATGGACTTTGGCTTATGAAGTCTGCCTTTTGCATAACTGTAGAAAACAAAATAATACACAGCGATTTATGAGACATTTTGGGTTTCCTGTTAAGTGGACAGAAGCAAATAAGTATGATTAATTGTGGGTGAAGTGAGCCTCAATCCAATCACCATAAACAGAGTGTCTTCTCAATGATTAAAAAAAGATTCAAGTTGGCTTGAAAAGATCTATTGATTTTGTTGCACTCAGTCACCTGCCTTTTATAACAGTGTCCTGATTTTCTTTGGGCAAGCCATGATGATCCACTTGACACAATCCCCGTGATCTGGGGTTCCTGAGGCCCTCCCCAGGTTCCAGATGTGGGGGCTAATCCTGGTCTGGACCATTGGTATATCCCAAACCTCTGGCTACAGTGATTGCATTAGGATGGTCACATGCCCTAAGCTGTCGGAAGGGAGTTGACTGACCACAGGACTCTAACTGAGCTATTAGAGAAAAAGGAGCTATTTTCCTACAAGGTTACTGAGCCACTATAATGTAAGCCTGGAGTTGTGAGAGACATCTGGCCACCATGTTGATAGAAGCAGCTTTAGCATGAAGCCCACATCCTAAAAAGCAGAGCGGGGATGTGGAGATAAGCTCTTTGCAATTGTATTTCATGTTGGTTTGCCAAAAGTAATATCTATTCCTGGAATTTATAAATATGTAAGGCAACATTTTTCTTTTATGTTTGATTAGTTTGGGATAGCAATTTTTAATTGGATTTATGTCACTTGCAACCAGAATAATCTAGCTCATCTTTATGCTTTGCATTTCAGTTCCAGGAAACACCTGTGCTCCCCTGCATTTGATTAAGACCTTTGTTAGCAATCACGTGTCTTGCACTTCACTCTCTTAGCACTTTACAAAAGTTTGGACACTGGGCTTGACACCTTCTCTTCATTTCTTTCTAGTTGATTCTTTTTTTTCTTGCATCTTGGTTCTTTCCAATCTCTCTTTTAAACAGAAAATCACTGCTCATCTATTTATTTTTGAAATGGTAAAATGATGCCATAAAAAAGAGGCATAAGTATAAAAGTTAGAAATTTTGAACCATCATGATTGTAGACCCATTTTACCAAGGTAATAATGTAAGCATTGCGATCTCTTCAACTTCCCAGTCTATAAAATGGAGGGAGCCATATTGAGATTTCATGAATAATAACAAGTCTAACTGTCCATACTGAAAAATAAAGACAAGTGGTGGCTTTCATACCTCTTTTGTAAGTAAGCCCACAAACCACCTTGACTATTTACGTTCAAATAATTCCAGTACTTACCTATATATTTTCTTTACTATTTGCCATCCTTTCCCTTCCTCACCCCAGTAGAATGGAGTTCTGTCACATGTAAGGCATCTATGATGTACGAACCCATTTTCGGCCAACTCTTGCCCAGTGCTCACAAAGATGGCAGTTACTTTGGGAATGACATTCCCACTTACATCTCCAAGTAACAATAAGTAGGAATAAAAACTCTGAAGATGAGTCTGAAGATTTTCTTCCTTTTGTAAGAGCAACTTTAAAAGAAATATTTTCATTCTCCTATCAGAGACGCCCGTGATTCTGGGTTTCTGTGGGCGATCAAGAATGACAGTTGACATATTACTACATGCACTTTCATGTTTGTGACTATAGAAATTATCTGAGACTAAGATTTATCTTGGATGTTAGTGGTATAATCTATAACATTCACATATGTGGGGTGGGGTTTTTCTCACACTTAAAAAACACAAATCGAATGAATAAGTTAGACAAGTTCTCACTTAAAAATAATCTAATGAGAGTATAATCAAAGTGAATAGAGCCTGACCAGGTGGTGGCGCAGTGGATAGAGCATCGGACTGGGATGCCGAGGACTCAGGTTCGAGACCCCGAGGTCGCCAGCTTAAACGCGGGCTCATCTGGTTTGAGCAAAAGCTCACCAGCTTGGACCCAAGGTCGCTGGCTTGAGCAAGGGGTTACTTGGTCTGCTGAAGGCCCACAGTCAAGGCACATATGAGAAAGCAATCAATGAACAACTAAGGTGTCGCAATGTGCAACAAAAAACTAATGATGGATGCTTCTCATCTCTCCGTTCCTGTCTGTCTGTCCCTGTCTATCCCTCTCTCTGACTCTCTCTCTGTCTCCATAACAAAAAATAAATAAAAAATAGGTATGCATAATTTAAAAAAAAGTGAATAGAACAGACCAAGGAAATTTCTGGAAGAGAAGCCGATTTCATGAGTCACCCCACTGCATCTATTAGAATGGTAACTAGAGGCCATGAGGAGTCTACCTGGTCCTGACGTATCACATTAACAAGACCTTTCACTCATTCTCTTATGACGTCTACAGCACTATTCGTCATAATGGTCAAAGTCATACCATGGAATAAGAACTATCTTCAATTTGCTATACAATTTACTTGAGTATGTCATAAATAGCAACAAAATCTAATAATGTGAGGGTTTTATTTAAATTTTCAACTTCTTCATGTTAAGAAACTAGAAACAATCTTTAGTTGTTTGATTAAGCAATTAATCTCCATTCTGATGTGCTTAGGGTTCCTCGTGGTTTTCCCTTGCTCCAATTCTGATGGCCATCTCTCTGTCACAGGTTTTGTCCCGTATTGGTTTATAGCCGAACGTGTCCTTGTTGATGTCCTTTTCAGAAGATTCTTATTCTCTTCATTGGTAATACCTTGCACTTAATTTAAGTATCATGTTTGTCACCCCTGAAGAGGCTTGCTCTCCCTAACATTGCCTTCAGAATGCCTTCTGGCTGTTCATGGATTGACAGCGAATGAAATTTCTGTTTTCAAAGTCTCACAGCTCATTGTTCTCTGTGACCGCATGCTCCCGTTTTATTTTCCTGGCACCTTAAATAGCTCTCCAATAACTGGATTCAGTGAGAACCCACATCACAAGTTTTCCATCTGTGTTTTGTGTGTCGTGTTTCTTGGTCCTCTGACAGAACACTCTCTACTCTGTTTTCTTCTTTACATTCTTCTCAGTACCAACTACACTTAAACATATTCTCTGCTAAACGTGAAAAATAATATTTATACTCACAATCTTAAAAGCACGCCTCCCTAATCACCTAACCAAATATAATTAACCTAAGGCACTTCATTGGCAAGTGCAACATGTGGTACATACGTAGAGTTACATTAATGGATATCCAAACTTTTTCACATCCCTTTGCAGCCAGTAACTTGGGTTTGAGAGACAGCTCTAGAAAACGAGAGCTGTGAACCATCAGCGTGAGCTTTGTTAAGGGATAATTCCGTAAAAAGTTCAGTACAGCTTTGCTTTCCACTGCCAGCCCCAGGACTGACTACAGTTGGCGGTCAGGTGCCCTGAGTAATAGTTGGGGTCTGGGGTTCCAACTCTGGTCTTGGACTGACTGACCTGTGGCTTTCAGGAAGTGCCGAGCCTAGCCCCATGTCGCACGGTGCATACACGCCAGTGGTTCCAGTCTTCACTATGCATCACCGTCGTCTGCATAGTTAATGAACTACCGATGTCTGGGCCCCACCTCCTCATAGAATCCCCTTCTAGCAGTCATGAATGGGATTAGATGTCGTATAGACTAAAAGCTGATTTGATCAGCTTGTAAAAATCACTTCCTCTTCCCTATACAGGTTCTAGTCCTTCAAACCTGTCCTTCAGATTTCTTACACGTTCTCTGAGGAAACCGTGGAAAAGTAATAGCCTGTTAAACTCTGAGCCTCAGATCACTTAGTCCCATACTCTCATTCAGAGGCAAAACAGTAAAGACTAAAATACAGTGACTTAGTAAATGTCACCTTCAGCTGCACTAGGTCAAATGAGGACAAGAATATAGATCTTCCAGACAGAGCTATTGCTTTCATATCAGTGTATCTCACCACAGCTGCTCTCCAGGTTGATGTCAGTGAAACACTAGAATATTACCCAGATCAGTTAGTCATACTCTGCATAAGATGCTATGGAGGAAAGAAGTCTACTTAAAAATTATTTCTAACAAGGAAGTGGTTCAAATGGATTTTCTGGCAATCTTTTGTTAGGTAGAAAAGTCAATCTGAACGTTTGCTTCCACACTGTTCTCATTATTTGAAGTTTGATTCATCACAAGGCAACGGTTATTAACCGAGTACATCTGACTCATGGATGTTCCAGGTCTACAAACAGCTGGAAGAAGACTGTTTCTGATTGGTTCCGTGTTTCCCGCCACTCTCTCTGGCTCACCTCTGTCCCCCTTCCTCCTCCTTAGAGTCACCCTGGCTACCTAGCTACCTGGGACTCACAGGGTCACACAGCCACGCCAGCTCGGTCCAGGCCCCATCTCCTACCTCTCTGTCCTCTCGGCGAAGTCACACATATTTCTATTTCTGGTGACCGCTCTGTTAATTCCACATTAGAATGTGCTTTCTCATTCTAATGTGAGATTCATTCTACCGTGTGCCGAGCACTTCTTGACTCCGGGGCCACCGCAGTGAATCAAATAGACAGGTGTCCCTGCCCCGTGCACTCGCATCCCAGAGAGAAGACAGAAAAGTGTATTACTAGAAATATAAAAGATGATACACTGGATGTTGAGAAGTGATAAGAACCGTGACGATAAATAAAACAGAAGGATTATAGATAACTGCTTTGTGAGAAAAGAAATGTGATCACAGTACATGACTTATTTCTGCAACAAACCAAAGCTACAGAGCCGCGATAATAGAAACAGTGTTTATAGAATTGATGGGTAATAGATAACTATGGAGACGGTGGAGGGGAGGCTGCAAAGGCATTGGGTGGCGTTAGACCGCTGAGCTCATCTAGGAGCTCAGTCCTCTCTTCCGTAACAGTGAGCTACTAGATGCTACCTAAAAGTGGTTAATTAAAAAAAATAACAGCATAAACATATTACTTTCTGTTTGGAAATGTCACCTAAAAAGGTAAAAACTGATTGCCCTAGAGTGATGGGAGGTAAGCAGTAGCCTGGGGCCTATTGTTTCTGCACGATATGCCTTTAGGGCTATTATTTTTTTAAACTTTGTAAATCTATTGCTTTAATGATTTTTTTTGTTTGTTTGTTTGTTTTGTATTTTTCTGAAGCTGGAAACGGGGAGAGACAGTCAGACAGACTCCCGCATGCGCCCGACTGGGATCCACCCGGCACGCCCACCAGGGGCGATGCTCTGCCCACCAGGGGGCGATGCTCTGCCCCTCCAGGGCGTCGCTCTGCCGCGACCAGAGCCACTCCAGTGCCTGGGGCAGAGGCCAAGGAGCTATCCCCAGTGCCCAGGCCATCTTTGCTCCAATGGAGCCTTGGCTGCGGGAGGGGAAGAGAGAGACAGAGAGGAAAGGGGGGGTGGAGAAGCAAATGTGCACTTCTCCTATGTGCCCTGGCCGGGAATCAAACCCGGGTCCCCCGCACGCCAGGCTGACGCTCTACCGCTGAGCCAACCGGCCAGGGCTGCTTTAATGATTTTTAAAGGCAAATGTAAAAACTAAACAAACTGAAAATGGAGGACTTGATGAAATTGATTTACAACCTAGAGAGAGATGAAATATTGCATTGCTGAGTAGCAGAATCAGAATTAGATCTGAGCTGTATACATTTAGAGCCATGAACTTTGTTTTTGTTCTACCCACTCTTCTGTGTGGTTGAGTGGATAAAACGCAAAGCACCGTGGCACTTGTCCTACCACGGCAAATAATAAATGACAAATGTTGTTATTGTAATTCAATACCATACATTTAATTATTGTGTGATTTCAATCTTTCTGAATTTTTCTCATCTCTAAGTTAATGATAATACATAAAGAATTTCTGTGTATATTAGGGGCATTTTTTTTCTTTTCTTTTTTTCACAGGGACAGAGAGAGAGTCAGAGAGAGGGATAGATAGGGACAGACAGGAACGGAGAGAGATGAGAAGCATCAATCATCAGTTTTTCGTTGTGACACCTTAGTTGTTCATTGATTGCTTTCTCATATGTGCCTTGACCGTGGGTCTTCAGCAGACTAAGTAACCCCTTGCTCGAGCCAGCAACCTTGGGTCCAAGCTGGTGAGCTTTTTGCTCAAACCAGATGAGCCCGCGCTCAAGCTGGTGACCTCAGGGTCTCGAACCAGGGTCCTTCGCATCCCAGTCCGACACTCTACCCACTGTGCCACCGCCTGGTCAGGCAGGGGCATTTTTTAATGTATTAGAATATTCCACTATTCACCAAGTATGAGAACTTCAGAGAGGAAGTGGGATAAAGCCTTGTCTTGGCTTTAGTTCCCAAACCTGCCCTTCAGGTTCATTCAACCTCTCGTTCAGGCTGAGCTCTGGGAGGGGCAGGTGGGTGAGTGGAGAGGTGAGTGTGAGACCCTCCTGAGTCTGCGCCTTCGTTATCATCTATGGCTCCCCTCCTTCCCTCTTCTCTGAATTATAGAACCTCCATCCTTTTGAACCTGTTTTGTTGTTAATGTAGTAGCTGCTGGTTTAGATGCCAGGATCACAGCCATAGAAGCTTTTACAAGCCAAGAACTAACTTATTTTATTATCTATTGTTTTAAAATGTAAGTTTTCTAATTTAGATAGGTATGGGAGACCAACAGAAGCAGTCGCCATTGGAAGAGGGTTAAGTGCTCAGTTCCCGAGAAGAAGGGACGCACCACACGACGGAGGCCACACCAGGGCCAGAGGTCTAAAGGGGACAGGTGGGTAGGACCCTTCCTAGTGGTCTCCACGGGAAGAGGCAGGCCTAGGGTTGTCTAGTTTAAATAATTTCAACGAGCTCTGAGGAATAGGCACTATCCTAAACTGTCTATAATCTCTGGGAGAATTAGGGCAGGGGGATAGTGACCTGGAGTTTGAGAACCCAGTAGAGAAGGTGGTTGGGGGTGTGGGCTCTGGATTGATTGATTTGCTTTTAAAAGGTGAGACTTTGAAAGGTTGAGGGGGATGTCTTCAGTGTTGGCAAGGCTTCAGACGCAAAGCCTCAAAATACCCCAGACAAAAAAATGTACACACTTCCAGCTATAGGACGAATAAGTTCTGGGATCTAATGGAAAAAGAAAGAGGAAAAAAATAAGACATAGTTGCTACACCTACATTCTGTAGTGTCCAATGACATTTGGAGCAACGGAAAAATTGTTATCTAGTTTCCCAAATGAGAAGAAAAAAGAGAACTAATAGGAATAGTTAATATTGCAAATTAGTATCCCAGTAAACACCTTCCGTATTTTGTAACACAGTGCTTCGCTAATCACAGTCACAACATGTTATTGATGAATTTTTTGGTTGTTGCTGTTGTTACAGAGGTCCCCTTGGATGCTTCTCTCCTTCCATAAAATACCTTCAGTTTAGATGCTTGATGATACTGAAAGCATATTGCTTTGCAGATTGTTTTGAAATCCTGAACTGACCACCCTAGAAGCTTAGCTAGTTCCAGAGCCTTCCATGATCCCAATCCAAACTGTTCGTATCGAAGCCACCTCTTCCGATTTTGCTACCTGAGACAGTCACACTTCAACAATCGCTGGAGACTTGAACAACCGGCATTCTTCCTCTGTCCCCTGTGGCACCGTCCGTAAGAGGTCCTTAACATTTTCCTGAATTGATGAAAACATAGCTGTGTTAACACAAATAAACAATCATTTCTTAACCGCTCACTCTGGGAAAATGTTGTGTTACGTGATCTATTTATTACTTTGTTCCACACGTTTGCTGAGTGTTGCTGTATGCCAGATACGTTAGTAGGCATCAAGGCTGTGGTGGGGGGCAAAACAGACAAAGAGACCTTCCTGGAGCTTGTTTTCAATAGGAGGGTTGGCAGTAAACGAAGTAAAACCTCAGGGCACATCAGATGGTGATAAGTGCCATAGAGTGAAGTGAGGCAGAGAAGGGGAGAGGGGCCTATGATTTTAAGAAAGGCAATAAGAAAAGCTGTCCGTGTATGTGATAGTTTAGCAAAGATCAGAAGGACACGTTTGAGAGAGGCGTGGCAGGGACAGGAAACTGGAGTGAGCGAGCTGGAAGTACGAGAGGGCGTGGCTGGAACTCGGGAGCCTTGAAATGGAGAGTACGGAGAGAAGAGACAACAGCGAAAGGAGAAAAAGAAAAGAGAGAGAGAGAGAGAGAGAGAGCAATATGAGATCAAGTCCCTAACCTTGAGAGCTTCATGGTCTCATTCAGGAGATAAGGTTTATTCACACTAAATCATTAGAAGTAGGTGTTTGAAGATGGATTCTGTTGTGTGATTTACACAGCAAGTGAATTCTGTGTTAAAATACTAAATGAGATCTCTTGGCGTTTGCCAGAATGCCCATTACCCAGATGACAGGTTTAGTGACCCCTAAAATTAAGGCAAATCCCCACACTCATCACCGCTCTCACCAAACATGACCTCAGCGTCTGCTGTGTGCAATTTCCTCTGCTAAGTGCCAGGACCGGGCACGGCCACAGACGTGGGCTTCCTGCGGGAGGAAGGATGCTCTCTGTAATCTGCCCCTGTCTAGAGCAGCTCAGGATGGGGCCAGGGTGGGATTCAGCGGTGCCGGAGCTGGCCGCTAGGAGCAGGTTGCCCAAGGTTGGTCTGAGCAAGGTGTGTGGCTGAAAGAGCGTGTGGGAGGGGCCTTCACAGACACGTGGGTATAGGGATGAAGAGAATCCACCTTTGATTCGTTGGTGGGTCCCTTAACCAGGATCTGTGTGGAGAGAGGTTGTGAGAGAGGAACAACCCTGATTTATTGAAGACCCCCAAGGAAGGTCAGCAGCTCAGGCACTCTGAGACCCCTCGCTCTCAGCAGTTCACTTTCCTCAGCAGTAACATGAACAGAAGCTATATGAGGAGTCCTGCCTTTACGAGCAATTTGAGGGTAAGAGACGTGAGCAACAGCAGGTGTGCAAGGCACAGTAGGAGGGACCTGGGGGGACATGCCAAGAATTCCCAGGCTGGCTGATCAAAGCAGTGGACAGTGTAAGAAGGGGCTGCCTGTCTACGGCCATACCACCCTGAACGCGCCCGATCTCGTCTGATCTCGGAAGCTAAGCAGGGTCGGGCCTGGTTAGTACTTGGATGGGAGAAGGGGCTGCCTGGGGGGGGGGTGTCTGCAGGAAGAAGTTTGGACCGGCACCAGGGATCGGTGTTGTGTGGGATGTTGGAGGAAGTCACAGACTGGTTGCTTCATAGACACCAACGTCCCATGTAAATATATATTAGTACATAGCTCAGAGCTGTGCAAGTGATTTGTAATACATGTTTATTGAATTTTAAATGAGTTCTCAATCTAGTTTCTCTGGAAATTGACTTAAAACACAAGGGAGCAGAAAGAAGCTACCATATTCCCCATGTATAAGACGCACCTTTTTTCAAAAAAATTGGGGATCTAAAAACCAGATGCATCTTATACAGTGGTTGTGGAATTTCAAATGCCATAGATGGAACTGAGGACGAGGCAATATATGAAGACAGTGATCTGTCATCAGACACAGATGAGGACAAGCTAATGGATGGGAGTTTTGACGGTGATGAGGAGTTGTACAAATTTTATGATGAATAAAACTTGAGTTCAATAACTTTATGTAATACTTTTTTTTTTCAAATTTCGGGCCCCCAAATTAAGCTGTGTCTTATATGTGGGAGCATCTTCTACATAGGCAATACGATAAGTCCCGGAAAGATGCGGATATTCAGTACAGAGAAACTTCAGGAGGGAGAAACATGGAAACCCCAGAAGATGTTATCCATGAGAGAGGATGTGGCCACGTGGGCTTCGTCTTGGATCAGACACTCTGTGGATCAGTAGTTGTCATTTATCCTCTGTCAGCCATGTAAAGAGCACAAGTCCTATTGGCCGTGAAACCAGACAAAGTTAGAGGTCATGATCCTCCACAGTAAAAACTTGCAGGCTATTTTGATATCTGCCTGGAAACACTCAATTGTCATGCAATCACCAGAAATATCTTTCCACCTCCACTTACCCATGGAAACATTTTGAACATCAGTGAAAGTACATTGCACTTAAGGTTGTGCCATATATTTTTTTTATGTAATAGTTTTTAATTTTTATTCCTTAATTATAGTTGACACACAATATTATATTAGTTTCAAGTGTACAACATAGTGACTGGACATTTATATACCTTATGCAGTGATCACCTCGATAAGTCGAGTCACCATACATACTTATGACCATATTATATAGTAAATAGTTAATCGCAAGAGCAGAGAATTTTTTCTCTCTTCTTCCCTTGTCTTTTATGAATTTTCATACCTAATAGTATGATCAAAGCAATCCAGTCAGTGTTTTCCTTTCTCTAGGAATTGAATCATGCTGAAAAATCTATGAGCCAATGATAGCAATTCCTCATTGACGGCTTCATGCTGAAGAACAGACATCTAAGTTTTAGCAACTTAGTTGGAGTCCAAATGCAGAGCGGGGTTAATGAAAAGAGAGACTGTTTTCTTCCCTCCTCTAATCCGCCCACTACCCGGTACAGAGGCCAGTGGTCTGTTACTGCTTAGGGCTGGAAAGCATCTAGAACGGAAGCTTCAAAGCCATATCCCTGCCATTTACCACCTGGGTACGCCGCCCTAGGTGTGGGATAGGCTGGTGGCAGGGGTCCAACCTTTTTTCTTAGAACAGGTCCTAGGCGAGCTGTACAGTGCACAGCACTGCTCTCTAGTGGTCAGAAGTCAGAACTGGAAGTAAAGACACATTTTTACTTTGTCTTTTTCTCTCAGAGACTGTTTTGGGTTCCCAAACTACTGCTACCAAAGTGAAGGAAACAGTTGATAGGATTTTCTGGATAAAATCCAGGCTTGAATAATCCTGGTTTTGTCTGACTTGTCTGGGTAATGACAGCTGCTTGGGCTGATCCCGCTTTCAGGGCAGTGAATCATGTATCCATGCTATTCATAATTCAGCTTCTCTAATAGCAAATGCACGACGTTCCTACCACCACTAAATATGTATGTCATTTTTCATCAGTTACATGGGGAAATAATGTTCCCTTGACTACCATAGAGACTTAGAATGAAGACCAAGTAAAAGTCTATGGAAACAGTTTAAAAGCAAAATGCTGAACAAATGTTTTTATTGAGGAAATCCATAATCATGTCTCACTTAAAACACTTCATTAATTCAATCTCATGCTTTAAGGTTTTCACCTAGAAATACAACATTGTTATGAACATGTATACACAAACAAGTTATAAAAAATAATTTATATTCTATGCAATAGCCTCTCTTCTAGCCCTGCTGACGAAAGTCTCACCATGAAGGAAATGTTTTATTGGTGACTTTAAACTATGGGAGATATATGTTCTTCCCCTTCTGTGATTAACTCACAGGGATTTTCTTTAAGAACTGTGTGACCCACATTTCCAGAGCACCCACACAGCCTTCGTACAACTGTTTTAATCAGCCTGCTTGTGTTCAGTGTGGACTGAAATGGACAGTGGAGAAAGCCCTATGTCAGTGTGAAGTTTCCTACTAAGTAGAACTGATTTTTTTTAAATCACTTCCGGGCCACAAAAATGTAAGAAAGTGAATGATCATAAGTAACTGCTTGAATTGCTGAATTTTTCACTATATTGAGGTTAACAACTGGGTAATGATACTTGATTTAAGTTATATAATCTTCTCATAATTTTTTTTTCACCCTCATCAGAAAAATATTTTCAGTGAAATCACAGATTCAGAAACAAAACAAGAGGAAATATATTCTCATGTACTGTGCTGGGAGGTGGGACATGAAAGAATATTCCCAATAAGGTAGACAATTACTTCAAGTAATTTTTTTTGTGTGTGGGGGAGAGGTTTCTTTGATAATGATCCTCAAGATAATTAAGTTCATGCCTGGCAAATGCTGACAACTATTTAAACTTCATACTCATGTGAGAGTTCAAAATAACAATGAGAGTCAAAGTGTTGTAGAGACGATGAAGACTGGCTTAGCTGTTTGATTTGCATGTGGACTTAATTTTATAGTTCAGGGTTCAGCACACCCACCCCTGCACAGGTAGAGTTTTAACTCCAAGGAATGAAGACATCACTCACTGTGCCAGCACATACAGGGCCAAATTGTGCAATTTTCTACATCAACTTTTCATCCTCTTTGATTCCCTCTCTCCATCAACTTATTTCTTAGTCAGTAAAGCAAAAGGAAGCTTTTCCACTGTGGAAATATATTTCTCTATTTCTGATAATAATAAAGTTTGTGCCTTTACTCTCAATTCTTATGTACATTTCAAAAGCAACCTTTCAGAGTATACTATTATCAAGTCTAACATTGTGTGTGTGTGTGTGTATGTGTGACAGAGACAGAGAGAGGGACAGATAGGGACAGACAGACAGAAAGGGAGAGAGATGAGAAGCATCAGTTCTTCATTGCAGCACCTTAGTTGTTCATTGATTGCTTTCTCATATGTGCATTGACCAGCAGGTCGAGTGACCCCTTGCTCAAGCCAGTGACCTTGGGCACAAGCTGGTGAGCTGTGCTCAAACCAGATGAGCCTGCACTCAAGAAAATGTCCTCGGGGTTTTGAGTCCTCTGTGCCCCAGTCTGACACTCTATCCACTGCGCCACCACCTGGTCAGGCCAAGTTTAACATTTTATAGTAAATTCTGCAGCACATGGACTCATGTGCACGTCGGCTGTGCTTGTCCTGCTCCATACTGTTCTGTTTGTGAGGTGATGCCTGGCCTGCATGCTCTGTGTGGGGACAGTGCACATCCATGAGAGTCAAAGGCCAGTGGAGGCGGAACAATGGGCTGAGTCTGAGGACCTTCACGTAGACTCTGCCACAGCTGCCTACCAAGATCACAGGGGCCTGCTTCCTGTTTCTGTGCTCATTGATGTCATAAGCTTCTGCTCTTAGCTTTGTCCACAGACTTGTCACTGTGCTCACATGCCTGGGAGCTGACATCTATTCGGCCAGTACTCCAAGCCCAGCCTGCCACAGACTCAGCTTTAATATCAAGGACCAGATAATGACCTATGTCACACGCTCCTTCAGGCATCTGACTGTAGCAAGTCCCTGCTTGGCTTCACGCTCCCTGTCCTGGCACTGCCATCTCACCATCCTGGCTGGATGAATGGGCCCAAATAGGAGCCCTCTGACCACTGTGGAGCATCCCTCTCCTCAGACAACGGCTGACATTTACTCCCAGTGGTTCAAAAAAACTATTTCCCAATATCTACCTACTTGGGATGCAACAAACTAAAGGTTCATAAAAATATGAAGAAAGCAGGTGTGAAAGACAGCATCTTAGATATTGGTAGCAAACTACTTTTCTTTAGAAAAGAGAAAATACTGGTTGTAATCAAATCCAATCTACTCAAGTCCCTGATATTAGTCCCGTCGACCTGGAACCTATACTGACCTTGCAGGAAGGCTGAGTTCACCGTGGGGGACTGGGGGGTGAGGACGGGGGGGGGGGCCTCAGGCACAGTGCTGACCACAGCTGAGAACGGGAGGACCCACCCTCAGAAGGAGAATTCTGACCCTGACCAACCCCTCCAGGAAATGGACTGCCTATTAATAAATGAGGAATTGGAGGAACACTCTTCTGGGGGAGGTCTCCTCACCATTTCTGTCCAGAAAACTCTTACACAAATTCCAGAAATAATTTACATAGTGGAGCCTCCTTAGTGGCCCTGTGTTGGATTTCTCCAGGCTTGTGTTCCCACAGTGTTTAGTTCCACTCCTATTATGGTGTTCAGCACACTGTTTTGCAACCTTTGTTCATGTGGTTTCATTCCCTCTGGATTGTGAGCAACTGTAGGGCAAAGATTGGGCCTCAGTCATCTTTGAATCCTCAGTTTTCATTGACGTGCAAGCACAGACACTGAAGAGATGCTCAGTGAATCAACAAATGTTTCCCATCTTACGCTTTTCGCAGCATGGGTGCTTTGATCATTTGCCAGAGAGAAAACCAAACTCCAGACCCCCAGTACTCGGTTTTTAAACAGAGACAGAGGATTCTGCTTCCGGTTAAGATGTAGGTAGCTTCCTGTTAGGAGGTGGGTAGCTTCCGGTTAGGAGGTGGGTAGCTTCCGGATGGTGCCACTCCCACCTTTGCAATGAGAAAAGGCCAGGTAATCTACAAAATCATAACTGTTTTCGAGCACATCAGAAAGCAGAGGTTGTAAGGCAACTGAGTGAAACCCAGCTCTGCAGAGTGACGAGTCCGCGGAGAGGAAGCGGGTGACACGGGCTGTTTCACGTTTGGCAGAGCCTGAGAGAAAAACGGAGCTGCCATAAAGGCAGGCTGCAAGAAAACAGCTACCATGTTCTTAAAGGCCGAGGGCAGGCTGGGGAGGTCGCTGGCATGCCCGGGAGCCGGCGACACAGGAAACGGGGCAGTCCTCCACTCTTCTCCCCGCAGCTCCCCACTGTGTGCAGGGCGGGCAGTCCTCCACTCTTCTCCCCGCAGCTCCCCACTGTGTGCAGGGCGGGCGGTCCTCCACTCTTCTCCCCGCAGCTCCCCACTGTGTGCAGGGCGGGCAGTCCTCCACTCTTCTCCCCGCAGCTCCCCTCTGTGTGCAGGGCGGGCAGTCCTCCACTCTTCTCCCCGCAGCTCCCCACTGTGTGCAGGGCGGGCAGTCCTCCACTCTTCTCCCCGCAGCTCCCCACTGTGTGCAGGGCGGGCAGTCCTCCACTCTTCTCCCCGCAGCTCCCCACTGTGTGCAGGGCGGGCAGTCCTCCACTCTTCTCCCCGCAGCTCCCCTCTGTGTGCAGGGCGGGCAGTCCTCCACTCTTCTCCCCGCAGCTCCCCACTGTGTGCAGGGCGGGCAGTCCTCCACTCTTCTCCCCGCAGCTCCCCACTGTGTGCAGGGCGGGAGACCGTCCCTGGCTGAGGTGCATGGCTTCCAGCCAGTGGAAGCACACCTGTTGCCCTTGAAGAGGGGCAGGAAAAAGGCTCAGGTGCAGAATCGAGAACTGCGTACAAAACAAAGGAATGTAACCACAGGGGAGAAGGGGAGACAGCTCTAGTGCCCAAGGCTCTGGGGACCGTTGCGTCAGGAGCCGCGGGAGCCGCAGCTGGGTGAAATGCTAGGCCATCCATGTGTCTCTGTGGAAGTCGCCTCCACCTCCTGCCTCTCAGCACCTGCCGCTGTGGACTTCTGCCTGAGCCTGGACCCATCTAAGGCTTCTGCCACCAAACTAACCTGCCAAGAAACTCACCTCCTTAGAAGAGCCCACGGGCTTTGGCTGTTCATTACCTCACTGTATCTCCCATGGGGCCATAGTCAGACCCCAGCTGCAAGGGAATCTGAGAAGTATCGCTTTAAATTTTAATCTGGGGGTTAAAATGAACTTTTCCCTCCCTACAGTGCAAACACACACCTTAACCGTGATTCAGAAAGGAGTCCTGTAAATAAGTTGGAAAGGAGTTGAACAAGCCAGTCCCTAGTATCCACTGCACCTGCTGCTCAGCCGGACCCAGCGACGCCCCCTGGTGGAAAGGAGTTGAACAAGCCAGTCCCTAGCATCCACTGCACCTGCTGCTCAGCCGGACCCAGCGACGCCCCCTGGTGGAAAGGAGTTGAACAAGCCAGTCCCTAGTCTCCACTGCACCTGCTGCTCAGCTGACCCAGCGACATCCCCTGGTGGAAAGGAGTTGAACAAGCCAGTCCCTAGCATCCACTGCACCTGCTGCTCAGCCGGACCCAGCGACGTCCCCTGGTGGAAAGGAGTTGAATAAGCCAGTCCCTAGTATCCACTGCACCTGCTACTCAGCCGGACCCAGCGACATCCCCTGGTGGAAAGGAGTTGAATAAGCCAGTCCCTAGTATCCACTGCACCTGCTGCTCAGCTGACCCAGTGACGTCCCCTGGTGGGAAGGAGTTGTACAAGCCAGTCCCTAGTATCCACTGCACCTGCTGCTCAGCCGGACCCAGCGACATCCCCTGGTGGAAAGGAGTTGAACAAGCCAGTCCATAGCATCCACTGCACCTGCTGCTCAGCCGGACCCTGCAACGCCCCCTGGTGGAAAGGAGTTGAACAAGCCAGTCCCTAGCATCCACTGCACCTGATACTCAGCCGGACCCAGCGACATCCCCTGGTGGAAAGGAGCTGAACAAGCCAGTCCCTAGCATCCACTGCACCTGCTGCTCAGCCGGACCCAGCGACATCCCCTGGTGGAAAGGAGTTGAACAAGCCAGTCCCTAGCATCCACTGCACCTGATACTCAGCCGGACCCAGCGACATCCCCTGGTGGTTTCCTTTGTAGCGCTGAGAACGAGGGAGAGCACACATGGTCGTTTATTTATCTTTGTCTTCTTAATGTCTCCCTGCGCCTCATTCACTTGTAAGTCCACTCGTGCAGGGACCCTGTCCACCTTGCTCTCTGCTGCGTCCTCAGTATAAACTACAGTGTCTAGCATATGGGTGGCACTCAGTAAAGATTGTGGAATAAATCAGCCGACCCATTTGAGAACTGAATAAAAACAAAACCAAAAGTGGTGACCCTGTCCGGGTGACCCTCCACCTGCAGGTACAGGCGCAACATTTCCATTCGACATGCTGAGATTCCCCGGGAAGAAAGTGCAGTAAGGAGATAGATGATGTGTGTTCTCATGACCTTGCTTAAAATGCCCATGGAGTTATTAAAATATGCATGTCCACCCCACCACCGCCGCCATCACTAAAGCAGAGGGAAATATCTGAAATGTTTCGAGCCTTCCTGCAGGTAGGAAAGCAGGAGTCCCTGGCGGGTCACTGCCCTAAAAGAGCCGGCCATCAGCGAGCACCATGTTTGGAAGAGCCGGCCAGCCTACAGTGCACAATGCATCTCCATTAGGCATTCGCACGAATTCCTGGAACCTCTGCCAGCTGGCTTCTCAGACTGATTCACTGGCAACAGAAAAGGAAGGGGAAAAAAATCCAAGGTCTTAGGGTGCATTTTTTTCATTCTCCTTGTATAGCTCAGAGGAGGCTAAAAGCTTAAGGAGGGGTCCACAGGGGTTGAATAAGAGCCAGAAAGGGAGATTAGCAAGAAAGGAAGGTATGCGGGCCTGGGAGAGCTGGGGGGTCTTTCTTGGTGTTCCTGTGAGAAGAATTCAGTGCCCTGTTCATGCATCCCAATTCCTAGTTCTGTGGGTAGCACCGCCACTCAGCCTGTTGGCCTTCCCTTTCCCTCACTGGGAGGGGACAGAAAGCAAGGTCAGTCACAAGGACGCGTCTTCCTGCCCCATCCGGGAAGGGTTAGGGCAGGGGCTGTCCTCCAGGCAGGTACCGCAGGCTGCTGCGGAGAACAGAGGTGCTGTGTTCTCTCTTATCTGGCTACCCAGGGAAAACAGGAAATGTTTTGGTGCCATGGAGAAACCTTGGCATGGAAACATTCCCCTCTCAAGTGATTAATTTGCCCAACTTCCCTATTTCAAAGGCAAATAGCAATCAACAAGCTAACAAATGTGCAGCCAATTAATCAAATTGCACTAAACTTCTTTGTAACTATCAGCTTTCCGCATACGTTTTCTTTTTTCAGTGGGCGGTTTTTCCTTATGACCTTCTCTCCTAGAGCCGTACAATTTTGCTAACTTAACAACCCCAGACTCTCTTTTACTTTCCACAAGAATATGACAATATTCAAAGGGGAAGGATAGTGAAAGAAAGAAGAGTTTCTTCCCCTCAGCTCCCTTCCTATGAGTGATGGCATCTAATGAGCACAAGGTTTTTGAGACATACTTTCTGTCAATGTAAGAAAGGGCCAGACCTACAGAGAATTTTTGTAAGAGTTTATTTGAGCCAAAACAGACAACAATTGCTGGGAAGCAAGATCTCAGATGCTCTGTTACTGAGAGTAACAGTTTTGCAGCTTCTTTTATACATTTGCAATTAAGGGAGACCCGCAGAGAGGTGGGAGAGACAAGGTGGAGGGAATTACAGGGTAGTTAAAAAGATTATGGACTCTCTTGGGGGTGGTTACACTTAACAGGGATCTGAAAAGAGGCATTTCAAATGTGTGTTAACCGAACTGCACCAAAACAACGGACAGAGCTAGCTCAGAGCAAAGATCAACCTCTTATTTCACAAGTTACATGCCTGGGGCAGGACTACCTACCATGACCTGCCCGGCTAGGAATTTTTGGTCAGATCACCCTGTCAGGCTACTTTCTCAAAAAAAAAAAAACCCTTTTATTCCCTCCACAGATTTAAATGTTATTTGCTAGCTAAAGTGGAAAAAAAAAATCTGCTGTTTCTATTAACATCTCAATCTATTTCAGTGAGCAGAGATCTAATGCATGAAAGGCAGAGATAAAAGTGGAAACCACAATACAAAACACTTGCAATTAAAATGACACAGCAGGAAAGCAAGTGGAAAGCAACAGGAAAAAATTACATGAGTAAATTAACCTGAAAGGGAGGAATTCGAACAAGGGCCCTAAATTCAATTACTGGCGAAAGGCAATTAAGCAGTAAGGACAAATTAATAGAATGCAAGGTAGCAAGTGGGGTGGGGAACAGGAAAGGGGAAGGGAGCTTGGAAAGAGATGAATGAGGTCAAGGGAGCTGGTCTTTCATTCACTTAGTAATTCATTCACTGAGCCAACAAGTGCGTATGTAGAATAAACTTTGTGGAAGGTTGTGTGAAAGATGAAATGCAGGAAAGAGAAGGGAAGAAGCAGCATTAGGGGGTAAACTGGTCTTGACCAAGAATTACAAATTCCAGAGATTGAGAAGGGGGCTGTAATATGATATGATTAGACCCAATTAGCTGCATTATTTATAATAACCAAAACATGGAAGGAACCCAAGTGCCCATCAATAGATGATTGGATGAAGAAAAGGTGGTACAAATATATACAATGGAGTATTATGTGGCCATAAACATGAAATCTTACCATATGGGACAGCATGGGTGGACCTAAGGGTATTGTGCTCAGTGAAATAAATTGGATAGAAAAAGACAGATACCAAACAAAATAGAAACAGACTCACAGATACAGAGACTAAAATTGAGCATTGCCAGATGGGAGGGGGATTGGACGGCTGGATGGAAAAAAAAATGCAGGATTGAGAAGTACAAGCTGGTAGTTACAAAATAGTCATGGGGATGTAAAGTACAGCATAGGAAATATAGTCAATAATATTGTAATAACTAGGTATAGTGCCAGGTGGGTACTAGACTTACTGGAAGGGTGGTCACTTTGTAAATTATATAATTGTCTAACCACCGTGTTGTACACCTGAAACTAATATAAAATAATATTGAATGTCAATTATAATTGAAAAAAAAATTTTAATTGTCACCTAGTTCTAAAGTGGAATTTTGTTTTGCTGGTGTTTAGAATTTCAGGATGTCAATTTTCAAAAATAAAACATTTGATCTCTTTGCTCCATCTAGTGTTGTATCTTGGAATGACATGCACCTTAGTATCTCACAACCCGAGACTCTGCTGTGTTCAAGAAGTTGAGATCCATAAAACTATTACACAGGAAAATGCTAAAAGTTCTCACCTACCTCTTCCTGAGCATTATAGTTGATTTTTCTCATAAGTTAAGGTAACATTGTTGGTAACTTCAAATCAGCATGAAAGGGGAAAAAGGCTTATTTCTTTAAAACTGTAGGGTTCATGTGAGAGAGTTTCAGGGATCTGGTTGGATATATACATTTGCACAGCCAAAGCAGGAGGCTAAACAAGGGGTCTAATACAACGGCTTCTTCCTGGGAAGGTTCTCTTTTTTTCTTTTAATTGAGAAGGACAGATAGAGACAGACAAGCAGGAAGGGAGAGAGATGAGAAGCATCAATTCTATCCATTCTTTGTTGCAGCACCTTAGTTGTTCATTGATTGCTTTCTCATATATTCCTTGACCTGGGGGCTATAGCAGAGTGACTCTTAGCTCAAGCCAGGGATCTTGGGCTCAAGCCAGTGACTTCGGGCTTCAAGCCAGTGACTTTTGGGCTCAAGCCAGCGGCCATGGGGTCATGTCTATGATCCCACGCTCAAGCTAGCAACCCAACACTCAAGCTGATGACCCTGTGCTCAAGCCCAGTAAGCCCACGCTCAAGCCAAATGAGCCCATGCTCAAGCCTGCGACCTCAGAGTTTCAAACCAGGGTCCTCACCATCCCAGTCCAAAGCTCTATCCACTGTGCCACCACCTGGTCAGATCTGGGAAGATTCTTATTGGCACAGTCGTGCTTCATGATGCTAACATCAGGCCACCGGAAGTTAAGAAGGTGCTTTCTGAAAGGGCCTTGTTGGTCAAATAAGTTTTTAAATATGATATATGTTTGCTTGCTTATAGTTTGCATTGGGTGTAGGGAACAGGCTGTAAGCAGGCAGGGTGGTTATAGCCTAAGGCTTAGTTTTAAGACTAAGCTTTTCCCCACACCCTTGACTGATTGCATGATGTGGGGTGGTGCACTCTCCTGAGGAATCCCATTATGCCTCAGATAAGTGACTCTGTATCAGAGACTTCCTTGTTTGTATACTGGATTAAAAGTTTTGATTTATACACTATAAAATGGGGCAGACCGGGAGCTTGCTCTCTCTCGGTTCCTGAGATTAGCATTAGAGAGGAGAGCAGAGAAAGGCCACATGGAGGCAAGGAGAGGCAGCCAAGATGGCAGAGTGCTAAAGGAGAAGCCAGTTGTGCAGAGTTTGTGCAGAGAGAAGGAGATGGGAAACAGAGGTGAATAAGGCTGGTGAGGTAGATACCTTTGATTCTAGGAAACTCGGATAAGTCAGTAGCTTTATGAGCACTGAATGAGTGAATTTTGGAGCCCAGTGTGTGTGTTTACTTGCCCACCAGGTGCAAGCTAGGATTAAAGATGATGGCCCACTAGTTCTTGGCTCCATTGTTTCATTACCATCTGTCCGAAACTAATGCAAACCTTCACGGGCCAGGCGGCTGTGATGATGGCTGCCGCTACTGGCTTTACAGGCCTCTAAGGGAGGCCTGTGCAGGAGGCCAGAAGAGAAAGGTCTCTCTGTCCCTCAGAGCTCTATGGTGAGGGGTCACTAGGAGGATCAGCTGTGGACCCTGCATTAGCCAGACAATGAGAGACAAAAAAGAAGAGTAATCCCATTTTTTTAATGAGGAAAATAGTTGAATAGACATTTCACATGCAAAAAAAAAAACATAGTCATATGGAAAAGTCATCAGGGAAATGTATGTTAAAGCCACAATATTTATCCCTGACAGGTTACTTAGTTGGTTAGAACATGTTCATCCACATTCACCAAGGTTGCAGATTGGTCCCTGGTCAGGGCACATACAAGAATCAACCAGTGAATGCATAAATAAGTGGAACAACAAATTGATGTCTCTCTCTCTTGGCTTTATTCTCTAAAATAATTATTTTTAAAATTAAAATATATATTTTTTAAACCACAATGAGAGGCCATTGCACAATCAACCAGAGCAGCTAAAACTATACAGACAGACAATACAAGTCTGATCAAAGATGTAGAGCACTTGGAACTTGTAGATTTAGGGTGGGAGTGTAAATAGTTAGATTTCTTTAGCAAAAAACTTGGCATTTCCTTATAAAACTAAAGCTATTCCATTCCAATCTACTAGCCATTCCAATCCTAGGTTTTTACTTAAGAAAAATGAAAGCCTATGTAAGAAAAAGACATAACCCCAAGTCTGACCGAGCAGTGACACAGTGGGTAGAGCATCGGACTGGGACACAGAGGACCCAGGTTGGAAACCTCGAAGTCGCCACCTTGAGCATGGGCTCATCTGGTTTGAACAAAGCTCACCAGCTTGAACCCAAGGTCACTGGCTTGAGCAAGGGGTCACTTGCTCTGCTGTAGCCCCCCAGTCAAGGCACATATGAGAAAGCAATCAATGAACAACTAAGGATCTGCAACAAAGAATTTATGCTTCTCATCTGTCTCCCTTCCTATCTGTCTGTCCCTCTGTTCCTCTCTCTGTCTCTCTCTCTCTGTCACACAAACAAACAAATAACATTATGGAAAGAGAAGGAAACCACATATTGCATGATTCCACCTACTTGAAATTCTAGGAACAGGATAAAACTTCTCTATGGCAGAAAGAAATCAGAATCCTAGTTGCCTCTGGGAGGGGAAATGTAAGATAAAAACCAAATGGAAGTGAATAATAGGGAACTTCCTGGGCTCAAAGTAATAGTGCTCTACCTCTTGATAATGGTTTACATTTATTCACATTGCTGAGTGATAAACTTTCATTATATGTAAATATCTAAAACAGGGGTCCCCAAACTTTTTACACAGGGAGCCAGTTCACTGTCCCTCAGACCATTGGAGGGCCGGACTATAAAAAAAAAAACTATGAACAAATCCCTATGCACACTGCACATATCTTATTTTAAAGTAAAAAAAACAAAACGGGAACAAATAAAATATTTAAAATAAAGAACAAGTAAATTTAAATTAACAAACTGACCAGTATTTCAATGGGAACTAGGCTCCTCTCACTGACCACCAATGAAAGAGGTGCCCCTTCCGGAAGTACAGTGGGGGCCGGATAAATGGCCTCAGGGGGCCGCATGCGGCCCGCGGGCAGTAGTTTGAGGACCCCTGATCTAAAAGAAACTAAACAAATACTGTACTCTAGTGATACACCTTCTGAAAACTTTAGGTATGAAGGGTACCAAAGTCTGAAACATACTTTGAAATGCATGAAAATTAAAATGGATTAATAATAAATAGATAATTACGTGATTAAGTAAATACACAAAATATTGATTGTAGAAGCTAAGTAGTGGAGTTTTGAGGTGTTCACTGTTCAATGTTTTTAACATTCTGTAAGTGCAAAATGTTGGAAAATGGTCAATAGAGAGGATCTCAATGAAGATTCTGATGGAAAGCTGATCTGTTTGTAAACGGACGTGTAGTTTAGAATGTCACTGGTAACATTGGCAGGACTAAACTCAAGGCGAAAGGAGAGCTGGTATTCTTTTTAAGAATTGTGAAGTTGATTATTAAACTTATCCAAGGGCCAGTCTATTTTTTTCAAGGTTTCAACTAAAATCCTTTCTTTAATAAACACTCATAAATGTTTATTTCATATATGGCAAATACGACAGCTATATTGTCAGAGCAGTGCAAACTGTATTCTTACCCTTTCAACCCTCAGTTAGTATTATTTCTACAGGAACTATTTTAGTGGTCACACTAGGTCATGCGTTGATCATTATTTCCAGTCATATTAGTTGGCTGAAGCTCCTTCTTCAGCAGATTTTTTTAGGAAAGATTCACATAAAAAATATTCCCTAAGTTGTTACATGTGGATAATAATTTGTGCCTTTTATATTTGATAATTTTGACGCATAAATATGCTTTCACTCACATGTCTTTCCTTGTGTCCCAGTAGAGCCCAAGCTCTATGTCGATCAGGCATCCCTGATTCGACTTCCCCGTGCAGTGGGACACTCCTGCTTATCAGCAGGGCTGGCAGCCTCTTCGAGACTACTCTTGAGGCGGCTATGAGGATGCTACTGTTAAGTGCCACCGGAGGAAAAATGCGACTGACACATAAATTAGTTGCAATAATCGCACAGGCAATTTATTACTCACAAATCCTTTTGGCGTGCCTGGGTACAGCTTAAGGGGGCCCCGTTGGCATGCTCCTCCCAGCTCTCTTTGGTCAGAGCTACAAGAAATGTCTGAGATTTTACTGCCTACGTTTTCTTTTAGGTTTCTTATGGTTTCAAGTCTAATATTTAAGTCTTTAATCCACTTGGAGTTTATTCTTGTGTATGGTGTGGGAAAGTGGTCTCGTTTCATTTTTCTTGCATGTATCTGTCCAATTTTCCCAACACCATTTATTGAATAGACTGTCTCTACCCCATTGTATATTCTTGCCTCCTTTGTCAAATATTAATTGATCTACTTGATTTATCTTAATAATAAAAAACAGTAGCTGTAATTTGTTGAGTACTTTCTATGTGCCAAACATTTATTTTAATTGTCCCTAAACCTCACAGCAATTCTGTCATTTGGTTACATTGTTTTCAATTGACAGAGCAAGAAATTCATGCTTAGAAAGATTAAATAATTTGCCAAAGGTCATAAAGCTAGTAAGTGGCTGAGTGATAGTTTAAATTTAGGTTTGATTAGCTCCAAAGTTTGCACTATATCTAATACTATATCTGCCTTTCTCAATAGTTTAGGATCATATTTTAGAGTTTATATACAGTAAAATATCTTCTCTTATCATTGGAACACTGCAATATTATTGAAATAAATATTATTGAAGAAAGCAAAGTATGATATTCTTACAAAGTGAATTCTAGAGTGAGCAAACAATTTTCCAAGTTCATGTAAGTAACAAGGCTCAATAATATTCCATTGCATGATGTAGCACATTTTGTTTATCCATTCATTGATGGAAGGACACATTTATTGTTTCCATTTTTTGGTTATTGTCAGTAATGCTGCTAAGAACATTGTGTACAAGTATCTGTTCAAGTTTCTGATTTTAATTCTTTTTAATTCTTCTATATAACTAAAAGAGAAATTGTTGAATCCCATGATAATTCTAATGTTTAATATTTTTGAAGAACTACCATACTGTTCGAGAGCAGCTGCATTGGTTTATATTTCCATTAACAATCCAGGAGGATTCCAGTATCCCCACATCCTTACTGACATATGGTATTTTTTGTATTTTTAAAATAATTTCTTGATAATAATAACCATCCTAATGGGTGTGAAGTGTTATCTTATTGTGAGTTAGATTTAAATTTTCCTATTGATTAATAATATTAATTATCTATTTATGTGCTTATTGGCCATTTGTATAATTTTCTTTTTGGAAAAAATATCTATTCAAGTCCTTTGCCTATTTTTTAATTAGATTTTTGTTCTGTTTTGTTGTTGTTGAGTTGTAGTTCTTAATATATTTTGGATATTACTTCCTTGTCAGATATTTTGCCAATATTTTCTCCCATTTTGTGGGTTTTCTTTTATTCTCTTAATAGTATTTTTTGATACACAAATGTTTAATTTTGATAACTCCTGATTTATTAATTTATTTCTTAGTTTACTGTGTTTTGGTATCATTTGCAAGAAGGCATTGCCGAATCCAATATTAGGAAGCTTTCCCCCTATATTTTTTCCTAAGAGTATTATATTTTAGTTTTTATGTTTAAGTCTTTAATCCATTTTGGAGTTAATTTTTGTATATAATGTAAGATAAAGTTTTGATATAATTTCTTTGTGTTTATCTTACTTGCAACTTATTGAGCTTCTTGAATTAGTAGATTTATATATTTTATCAAATTTGGAAACATTTTGGCTATTATTCAATTCCCCCATGTACATGGCTATTTATGAATGTCTTAATATCCCAAAGAGTCTCATTCCAGCTTCTCCTTGGGGCCCAGATGTTCTACTGTACGTCCTTAGCTATCCTATCCTCTTGTCCCAGGTGTCTCTGTGAATGTTGTCTTCCTGGAGCTTTCACACGCAGTGGCGGCTGCTTTCCCCCTAACCAGAGCTACAAGTCTGATGAGACAGAGGCTGGTTTTTTAGGAAGCCCCCAAAGAGGTTAGAATGTGGCCACTAAGGTTTACTCTGCAATCCTCAGATCACGGAGACAACTAGGAGTAAGGCTCCTGTGTCTTCCACATGAAGATTGGGCTAAACTGAGGGGGAAGGGGCAGGGCAACAGGGAATACAAATGCCATGAAATTACCTATTTTTTTTTGAAAGGTAGATTTTCTTCCTTTGGCCTTCACTTGGTGACTGCAGATCTTTGGCTGGTTTCCAGAGCTCCTACACAGCCAGCTCAGCCCGGTTCTTACATTTTCATATTTCCATGGAAAATGCCTCTGCATTTTATAGTCCGCCATTTTGCTGCTATGCTTCCCTTGAGAAAATTTTGTGTATCGATAGCACTGGGGAACAAGATTTTTGTTGCATCCACACAAACACTTGTTCTTACCTAATTCGAGTGTGCTGATCTCAAATCTGACATTAGTTTTTCTCTGTAAACTACAGTTTTGTTTTTTTTTGCAATTCAAGATTTTAGGTTTTCATCTTATTGTAAAATTTTCAACATTTAATTTAACATAATGAAGTAGAATGTCTTCTTGGGCATCATCTTTGTGAAAATATAATAATTTATATAATGTAGCAAATACATTAAAAGATATGATTGCATCAGGATTTATCTACAATTTCAAAATAGAACATGTTAAAACACTTATTTTAATCATAAAATTTGCACAAAACTTATTTGAATTCTATTCAGGCAAAAATTTGCATTTGTAGCTCTTACATTTGTGTACTTGTTGAGGACAATCTCGTTTGATGCTCCAGTAGTCTGCCATCATATTTCTGTCCCATTGCCCCTGATAACGCTCTTCCATCATCTCCAGATCTTGATAAAAGCATTCTCCCTGCTCATCACTAACAGCTCCAAGGTTTCGGGAAGCTTATCAAGGTGACTGTTCAGGAAGTGAATCTTAACACATAATGAAGTAGAATGTCTTCTTGGGCATTGTCTTTGTGAAAATATAATAATTTGAGGTCTGTCAAATACACCTGCTTTTATCTTCTCAAAAGACAAGGCAGGAAAAGCAGAAATAATATGTTGAAAGCATTCACTTTCTCTATTCAAAGCCTTAACAAACTGCTTCATTAAGCCAAGTTTGATGTGAAGTGGGGGAAAAATGATCTTGTCTCGATTAACTACAGGTTCATTCACAATATTTTGCATCCGTACTTCCAGAGCTTCACGTTTTGGCCACTCCTTCTGTATCCAGTGTTTTTCCCAAGCTCAGCTGTCCCACAAACACAGAAAGCAAGGATACTTCACGAAACCTCTTTGTTGTCCTAGCAAAAAATTTACCATTTTAAGATCCACACAAATGATTCAGTTAGATCCACACAAATGATTCAGTTATGCTCCTCATACTTCAGAAAGTAGAGGACAATTTTTATGTCATTATAATCTTCTCACAGATGAGTTGAATAACCAATTGGAACCACTGCATAAACATTACCGTTGTGTAGGAGAACACATTTCAGACTCCATTTACAGCTGTCAAGAAATAGCCGTCATTCGATTGGACTGTAAGTGGTAACACCTAGCTGGCTGAGAAGACTATTGATATCATGACAGTAAACAACGTGTTTGTCTTTGGAAAAAAAGTACACAAAAATTTGTTCATGCTTCCTGAAATGGGATACTTTAGCTGACCAGTGAAATACATTCTTTTCTTGAAGCCTAATAACTCAGCTGCTTTCTTTGATAGGCCCAAATCTCTTACTAAGTCATTCAATTGGGGTTGGCTAAACTGCTGAGGGGTTAATGACTGCTTGGCATCAGAAGACCCTTCAGATTCTACAACCATTTCCTCATGCATTTTATCAAAATACACTTGATCACCATGTTCACTTTCTTCATCCTTAGAAGAAATAAAACCATTGAAAACTGGAATTGGGAGTGTCTCAGAGTGTGGGATAGGTCATATTGCTGAAGGAATGTTAGGATATGCGATCATATGCCTTTTTTTCTTGTCGATGCCCTTTGTATGGATCAGACAGAAATAATAGTCACTGCTGTGGTCCTTAGATTCATGCCAAACCATGGGAATACCAAAAGGCATTCCTTTGCATTTTCCTTTTGTCCAGTCATGAAACATTTCCTCACAATTATAACACACAATATGAGAAGCCCAATTCTTGTCTTGATCGCCAAGGGGAACTTGAAAATAGGCAAAATATGCACATGTCACAAATGATGAAATATTGCGCCTTTGACGTTGAGTGTGTAACAGCCACATATATAACAGAAGGTGTCAGGACTATTCTTACATTTACACCTACTCGAAGAAGCCATAATTCAATCTTAAAACAAAATAAGAGGGTGTTTTTATCAGATAATTTTTTTTACATTTAAAAACAACTACAATTATGTAAAAATGATGTTTGTAAAACATTAATTGTCTTGTGGTTATGTTCAATCCAAGAGTCCTTGCCCTTTAACTCTAATTTAAAAACCAATGCATGCCATTAACTGTAACAAAAAGAAATTAAAGTAGCATAAAAACTAGAGCATGCACTAAAAAAATGGATTTCAGATTTGGAATCAGCAATGCAGAAATATATAGAAACAGTTCTAATACCTCATGCAACAGAAAATGGGAAAAATATTGTTCCCCAGTGAAGCAATCACTTAAAAAGAAAATCAAATGCAGACAACATTTCAGGCATAAAAAAGAACTGCAATACATTTAGGTTGAAGCTAATTTCCATAATATTCTATAAAACTCTTACAAATCAATAATAAAAATGTAATGATCCAAGTAAAATTTGGACAAACAACAGAAACAGGTAATTTGAAGGAAAAGAAATGTCAGCATTTCTTTTGATTATGTTAAAGTGTGCGTTCAGCACTTATACAGGCCACAAAGGAAAGATCAAGTCTAGCATTTGATAGAGATTGCAAACTTTATACTGGAGCTTTCTGAATTGTGTCGGGTTTATGTATTTCATATCCCAAACATTTTCATAGTAAACCTTCCCCTTCTTTCCACTTTTACTTCTCATTTTTTTAAGGACTGGTTCTCCAATTTTTACTACAAATTTTACTACAAAGATAAAGTTTTTTCTTAGGTGATAGAAGATGTGGTCAGATTAATAATCCAACCCTTCCAACCTGGGCCTTCATTTTAATTTCTCCAGTTGATTCAAAATTTGCATTATATAAATATTATGCTAAGTGAAATAAGTAAATCAGAAAAAGTTCAGAACCATGTGATTTCACACATAGGTGGGTTATAAAAATGAAAGACATGGACACAGACTGAAGTGAGTGGTTACTACAGGTAGGGAGCTTGGGGGTGGGGGGAGTAAGGAGGGACAAATACGCAGTGACAGAAAATGATCTGACTTTGGGTGATGGGGATACAATGCAATCAACAGTTCAAATGCTCTAGAGATGCTTACCTGAAACCTACGTATTCTTACTGACCAATGTCACCCCATTCAATTTTATTTCTAAATAAATTTAAACAAAAGAATTTGCATTATAAAATGAAGATCAATCTTCATGAGCATGAGCATTAATTCTCACCAAGGACCTGTTCATTATGATTAGAGTAAGTTATTGCCGGCATGCCCTGCTTTTTGAAAGTAGTGGGGGAACTTAAGAGTTTGCATTTAGCTTTAGTAATAGTAGATTTTAGTTACAATCAAAAGGATTGATAATTATGTTACTAAAAGCTTTGCTCCCAGAGCTGGAAACAGGAATGGGACTCCGAGACTTCATGAGGCTGCAAGCCATCCACCTCTGTGCCCCAGGCCCAGGAGCTCCCCAAGCAAGATGGTATCTAAGCCCCCAAACTCCAAGAATGTAATTCCCATTGACAAGATGCAGATAAACAAGTACTGGTCAACAGATGAAAAAAACTCTAGAAAAATCTCTGGACTGCAGCTTCTATCTAATTAACTTTAGCCTAAATTCCAAACCCCTTACCACCTCCTTTGGTCCCTTTATAAAAACAGAGATGAGGTGTGAAGATGGGGTTTTGGGTGATATAAAACCCCCTTCTTCCCAGGTCACCAGCCATCCCAATAAAGCACCCATAAAGATTCAATCCTTGTCTCTACTCATTGTCTGAGTGGTGGCAGACAACAGGAACACTGATATTTCTGGTTTCAAAAGTTTGCATTACCCCACTTTGCTTTCACAAATGACCTATATTAGTAGTACCTGTTTCCCTTAAGTGCAAGAAACCTGAAGAAAATATTTGGCATTATGTAAAAAAAAAAGTGAAAAGCAAAAATAGTAGTCCCCTTTTGTTTTGCAGCAGTCATTACAGAGGGGGTGTTGGTCAAATAAGTTTGTAAATATATATGTTTGCTCGCTTATAGTTTGCATTGAGTGTGGGAGACAAGCTGTAAGCCAGGCACGGTCCTTATAGCCTAAGGCAGGGGTCCCCAAACTTTTTACACAGGGGGCCAGTTCACTGTCCCTCAGACCATTGGAGGGCCAGACTATAAAAAAAAAAAACTATGAACAAATCCCTATGCACACTGCACAGATATTATTTTAAAATTAAAAAAAAAAAACCAAAAAACCGGGAACAAATACAATATTTAAAATAAAGAACAAGTAAATTTAAATCAACCAACTGACCAGTATTTCAATGGGAACTATAGGCCTGCTTTTGGCTAATGAGATGGTCAATGTGCTCCTCTCACTGACCACCAATGAAAGAGGTGCCCCTTCCGGAAGTGCGACGGGGGCCAGATAAATGGCCTCAGGGGGCCGCATGTGGCCCGCGGGCCGTAGTTTGGGGACCCCTGGCCTAAGGCTTAGTTTTAAGACTAAACTTTTCCCCACGCCCTTGACTGTTGCATAATAGGGGGTGGTGCACTCCTATGAGAAATCCCATGTATGTCTCAAATAAGTGACTTTGTATCAGAGACTTCCTTGGTTGTATATTGGATTAAAGGCTTTGATTCCTACCCTATAAAATGGAGCAGAGGAGCCCATGCTGAAGGAGAGCAGAGAAAGGCCAGGTGGAGGAGAGGAGAAGCAGCCAAAATGGCTGAGTGCTGAAGGAGAAGCCAGTTTGTGCAGAGTTTGTGCAGAGAGAAGGAGATGGGGAACAGAGGTGAATAAGGCTGGTGAGGTAGAAACCTTTGATTCTCGGAAACTCAGATTAGTCAGTGGCTTTGGGAGCCCTGAATGGAAAGGGAAGTTGTTGGGCAGATAAAATGTATTATGCTCACTTTGTTAAAGAGGCCGTTGCCCAGGTGATATTAATGTGTGTTGGGGTGGGCTAAAGGCAGGCAGAATCCTTGTAGCCTGGGGCTTGGTTTTGGGATTAAGCCTTTCCTACCCTTTTTGGTGTAAGGTGGTACAATCCAATCATGCCTCAGAGAAGTGACTTTGTATTAGAGACTACCCTATTTTGTATATTGGATTAAAGGTTGTGAAGCTACACTATAAAATAGGGGTAGAACGGGAACTTGCCAGTTGGTTCCTGAGATTAGCAAGAGAGAGCAGAGGAGAGCAGCAGAAGGAGGCCACGTGGAATAGGCCAGGAGTACTGAGTGAGATGCCAGTCTGTGTAGAGTTTGTATCTGGGATAAGGAAGGAGATGGGGAACTGAGGAGAATAAGGTTGGTGAGCTAGAAACCTTTGATTCTAGGAAACTCGGATAAGTCAGTGGCTTTGTGAGCACTGAGTGTGACTGGGTTTTGGAGCCCAGTGTGTATTTTTACTTGCCCGCCGGGTGCAAGGTAGGATTAAAGGCTATGGCCCACCAGTTTTTGGCTCCATGGTTTCTTTACCGACTGTCCGAATCCAATGTGAACCTGCAAGGGCTGGGCTGCTGTGATAGTGGCCCTGGCCACGCCCGCTGGCTTTACAGAAGTGTTTTCCCACTGTGTGTATTTCTTGCCCACCGGGTACAAGCTAAGATTAAAGGTAATGGCCCACCAGTTTTTGGCTCCATTGTTTCATTACTGTCTGTCTGAATCAAATGCAAGCCTGTGGTAAGGTTCCAGAGAACTGTAAAACTTAGTATTGGCAGCACCATTTTAAAAGGAAAAGTCAGGCTTTCTGTCCTGTCCTTTCTTTGGAAAATGGAGGGAAAAGGATATAGAAATCTCCTCATTTATAAGGACGACTAGGGTCATTTGGTTTTAAGTTCTCTGAAAGGATTAAGGTTCTCTGAAGAACTCCCTTTCCCTATCAATAAGAGGCAAAATTTACATAACACCCTACACTGATTTTAGCTCTCCCTCCCTTCCTGGAATCCTGAGATTAGCGTGTACCTCTAGTCCCATGATGGCGAACCTTTTTATAAAAACTGCCCACTTCTGCAGTGCTGGTCAACCTGATCCCTCCCGCCCACTAGTTGGGTATTCCATGGTGGAGCTTGGGCTTTCATGGTGGATGGGTAGTGGAGCAACCAAACGGCGCCGTGATTGGCCCAACATGTTATTATCTTGTTAATGATTGTGTCATGCTGTCATGCCCCCCCAACTTGTATGTAGTCAAAGGGTATATAACCAACCTCTGAGAAGTATTTGGCACATAATTTGGGTCTGCAAATGCCCCGTGTCAGCCATATGTGGCCGGCATATTTAATAAATCTCCTCCTTTAATAAAACCTTTCAAAATTCATCTGGATTTGGTGTCTCTACGTAAACCTGCTTGTAGAGCCAGTAGCCAGGGCCAGGGCCACTATCACAGCAGCCTTCTGGCCCATGCAGGTTCGCATTGGATTCGGACAGTTGGTAAAGAAACCATGGAGCCAAAAACTGGTGGGCCATAGTCTTTAATCCTAGTTTGCACCCGGCGGGCAAGTAAAAATACACACTGGGCTCCAAAACCCAATCACATTCAGTGCTCACAAAGCTACTGATTTATCCGAGTTTCCTAGAATCAAAGGTTTCTAGCTCACCAGACTTATTCACCTCTGTTCCCCATCTCCTTCCTTCTCCAGCGTCAAACTGCACAAACTGGCATCTCACTCAGCACTCCGCCATCTTGGCTGCTTTTCCTGGCCTCCTCCACGTGGCCTCCTCCTGCTGCTGGCTCTACTCTCTCTGCTCTCTCATGCTAATCTCAGGAACCAAGTGTCAAGTCTCGTTCTGCCCCCATTTTATAGTGTAGCTTCACAACCTTTAATCCAATATACAAAATAGGGTAGTCTCTAATACAAAGTCACTTCTCTGAGGCATGATTGGATTGTACCGCCCTACAGCAAAAAGGGTGGGAAAGGCTTAATCCCAAAACCAAGCCCCAGGTTACAACGATCTCCAACATACATTAATATCACCTGGGCGATGGCCTCTTTAACAAATTGAGCATAATACATTTTATCTGCCCAACACTGCTGAAGTGAGGAACGGTACTTTGCAGAATCTGGGGTACAGTACTTTACAACAAACCTGCATGGGCCAGGCGCCTGTGATGGTGGCTGTGACTACTGGCTTTACAGGGGCATTCACCCCAAGCAACACATGTATCTCCCCCCCACCCCCACCCCAGCCTTCCCTGGGAACCACATTCAGTGTCTGAGCATTGAGTGGCCAGGTCTCTGAGCTGTGTCTGTGGGCATCTGTGCTTTATCTAAATGTATGCTGTGTATCGCCAGCAAGATGTGCCCGTAGGTATCAGAAAAGCCTAAAGGTGTTTGTAAGGGTCTCACCCGTAGTGTAAAACTGGATCTAATTAGATGATTTGATCATAGTGAACAAAATAAAGAGATTGTATGTGCATTGAACTTGCCTGTGTCCAGAGAGAAAAAAAATCTTGAAAGCTGCCAAAGTTACTGTTGGTTCTGCTAATAGCAAAGTGGTCTCTTTTGTTAGCATCCAATAATGGATAAAATTAAAAGTCTATTGATTTGTTGTAAAGTACTGTACCTTACTTATGTGGGTTTACATAGAGACAGCAAGTCCAAATGAATTTTTTTTTAATAAATAAATTTTTATTATAACGGGGTGACATCAATAAATCAGGGTACATATATTCAAAGAAAACATTTCCAGATTATCTTGTCATTTAGTCCTGTTGCATACCCATCACCCAAAGAGAGATCGTCCTTCGTCACCCTCTATCCAGTTTTTTTTACCCCTCCCCCTCCCCCTCCCCCTCTTCCTCCTTCCCTCCCCCCACCCCCCGTAACCACCCCACTCCTGTCCATGTCTCTTAGTCTCGTTTTTATGTCCCACCAATGTATGGAATCCTGCAGTTCTTGTTTGTTTTCTGATTCACTTATTTCACTCCGCATACTGTTATCAAGATTCCATCATTCTGCTGTAAGTGATCCGATGTCATCATTTCTTCTAGCTGAATAGTATACCATGGTGTATATGTGCCCCATCTTCTTTATCCAGTCTTCTATTTTTTTTTACAGTGATTAAAAGCCTTTAAGCAAACTCTTGGCCAATACAGCAAGAATCCATAAAAGAGTAGTGTCCTTAACATGTTCACCAAGTCCAAGTTGGCCCCATCACCATGCCAAATCCCTGAAAAATGCAACCCAACCCCAGTTCATTCTGTTAGGAGCTGTCACAGGGAGCAGGAGTCCAGAAAACTCCACATCCAGGAAAAGTCCTCACGGCACTGGAATTGTTGCCATCATTCTATATTTTGCAGCTCATGTCCAAGTCCCAATGACCACTGCTTCTAGCTGGTAATGATTCAGGTAGACTGGAAAAGCCATTTGCAGCATGCGTGGATATGGAGCTTCTGTTCTCCTCTGCCTGGAAAGATGAGACCAGGTTGCTCTTCCCTGGAGCTCTGCGACTGTGGCATGGTAAAGAGAACCTTGGGATTCACTAAGCTGGGTGGCAAAGGTAGATTCATAATAGAAGTTGGCAAAAGGGGGAAAGAGAGCTCTAAATTAGGAGTAGGTCCCAGCCTGAAATATGAGTGGGGCATTGAGGTAGGAGGGATAAAGGAAACACTATATATTAAGCAAAGCAGCAGAAAATAGGACTATCAACACCCACAACAGAGATCTTTGAGGGAAGAATAAAAAACCTGACTAATCAGGCAAAACATAGTTAAGTGGCCCTTGTGCAAATGAGATCAGTTTACCTGCTTCTTGGAAGAAATACCCTAGGCTCATCCACAGTGTCGTAGATGGGGCCGACGGCCCTGGGCACCTTCAGCCTTCAGTGGCAAGTCCCAGCTTTCTGGGCAAGGTTAGGTCATAGGTGGCTGGAGCAGGGCTGGAAGAGACTGAACCCTCCCTTAGAGAAGCGAGGGGGAAGCCTACCCTCCAGTGTCCCTGTTTCCTCACAGCAGAGGCATGTAAGCCTGGCAGGCTTTATTTAGCTCAATGACCTTCCTTTCCACTATTGAAGTAGGACCCAGATAGCATCCTATGAGACCCCTTTGGGGCGTTGGAGCCTTTAAGGGTGTATCCTAAAAGCTGGTAGTTCCCCTGATCTCTATTGGGCTTTTTCTGCCTCTAGGTATCTTAAAAGCCATGCTCAGAAGATCTTGCTGAGGGGTTTGAGGATCCCCATCCGCCTATATAAATCTTTTCCATATACCTGGAGCTATTTGGAAAAAGACAAAACAGTGTTATTAGCTGGATCTAATAAAGAAGGTAGTAGTTTGCAGGCAAAAAAGATTTGGTGTCTCCTGTTCATCAGCATTCAAAAGAAATGTAAATTTTTTTTTTTTTTTTAAGTAAAAAGCATGATATGGTAGACCCGTAGGAGTTCCAGGATATGACTACCCCCTTTTAAATTTTTTTATTTTATTTATTTATTTATTTATTTATTTTCTCTTTTTAGAAGCTGGAAACGGGGAGAGACAGTCAGACAGACTCCCGCATGCGCCCGACCGGGATCCACCCGGCACGCCCACCAGTGGCGATGCTCTGCCCACCAGGGGGCGATGCTCTGCCCCTCCGGGGCATCGCTCTGCAGCGACCAGAGCCACTTTAGCACCTGGGGCAGAGGCCAAGGAGCCATCCCCAGCGCCCGGGCCATCTTTGCTCCAATGGAGCCTTGGCTGCGGGAGGGGAAGAGAGAGACAGAGAGGAAGGAGGAGGTGGGGTGGAGAAGCAAATGGACGCTTCTCCTATGTGCCCTGGCCAGGAATTGAACCCGGGTCCCCCGCACGCCAGGCCGACACTCTACTGCTGAGCCAACTGGCCAGGGCCTTAAATTTTTTTTTTTTAAATTGACCTTAAAATGTTTGCTGAGAAGTCCAAATGAATTTTTGAGGAGTTTTATTGATTAAGCTGGCTTCATATGTCTAACACGGGGTATAGCTGACCCAAATCGTGCAGTGTTGAATATAACTCTGAGGCTGGTTATATACCCTTGACCACATACAGGTTGGAGGGACCATGACACAATCATTAACAAGCTTATAACATTTGTCTAGAGCAGGGGCAGTCAACCTTTTTATACCTACCGCCTACTTTTGTATCTGTTAGTAGTAAAATTTTCTAACTGCCCACTGGTTCCACAGTAATGGTGATTTATAAAGTAGGGAAGTAACTTTACTTTATAAAATTTATAAAGCAGAGAGAGTTACAGCAAGTTAAAGCATATAATAATAATTACTTACCAAGTACTTTATGTCGGATTTTCGCTAAGTTTGGCAGAAAAAATCTATATAAAACAACTTACTATAGTTAAATCTCTCTTTTTATTTATACTTTGGTTGCTCCACTACCGCCCACCATGAAAGCTGGAAAGCCCACTAGTGGGCAGTAGGGACCAGGTTGACTACCACTGCTCTAGAGGATCTATAAAAGACATTAAAACTTTCAAGGTAAAACAATAGTGATGTCGTTTTACATATCAAAGTGTAATTTTGATTCACAAATCACATTTTACATTCACAAATCTTTTAGTGTCTATCTCCCCTCCTTTGCTTAGAGGTATATATTACTCTCAGGATTCCAGGAAGGGAGGGAGAGTTAAAATCAGTGTAGGGCAGGCAAACATTGTCTCCTATTGAAAGAGAAAAGAAGTTCTTCAGATAACCTTGATTCTTTCAGAGAATTATAGTTAAACTAAACGACCCATTACCGTCTGTCAGAATCAAATGCCAACCTGCATGGGCCAGGCTGCTACTACATAGCTTTACACTTGTAAAATTACAAAGTAGAAAATAAAACTTTTTAAAAGTTCAGTTTAAACTAGAAACTCTGTGTGCTAAGTGTTGGTTTTTCTTTCAGAGGGCAGTTCAAGTTCCATCCAGCTCAGTAGACATCAGTGAGAGCAGTAGACAGGGCACACTTTTACTTCCTCTCTCATTAATGTCTTTGCTGAGTCTGTGGTTTAGTCGAGCTTACTTTAAAAGCCCTGTAGTTTAATGAGCAGAAATGGAAATGACACTGGTAAGAGGAACTGTACCTTTATTTTAGGGAAAGAAGTAAAAAAAAGAAATGCCACCTAGAATTTCAGTTCATACAGAGCCAGACAATGTCTTTTCTGAGTGGTAGCTGTGATGGGGGACCCGGGAGCACTGTTCAAAATGACTGTTGATCTGATGCTCTGAAGTAAATGTAACTATTTATCTGGGTCCAAAACATACTCAATATAGTGTAAACTCATAAGAAGTTCTAAAGATGAAAAGATAGAGTCTTTTTCTTTGGCTTTCTGTTAACATTGGGAAGATCAGTTGGTCTAATCTCTTTGTTCCTATTTTTATTTAAAAGATTCTTAAGAGTCACTCTAAATTAAACTTGTGCAAAATATTGACTCTTTTACTTACCCAGTAGCTAAGTCTGGGGCCCAGGGGTGGGCATTTTACACTCTGACACAAATTATTTCTTGCTTTTAATTTTGCAATCAAGTCAAGCCAGTGACATGTTTCAACTGTCCCAGGCTGCTTTGTTACTTGACGTGTTTGTATAACCCGTTAAGGCAATTTGCGCTGTCTCCTCAGGCAAATCTCTCCTTCACTAGGTTTCGTTTTCCTCATTTCCCAGAATGAGTTGGGTTACCAATCGCTTTAGTCCCTGTCCACTGTGGTATGTTACTATATATCGATGTTATATCAACAATAAAGAATGTGTTCATTTCTTGTCAAGCATATTCCTTTAACTAGTTGGAGTCAGTCAAATGAACAGACTGAACAGACTGAGCAGTGAATCTGGACTTTTTCTGGGCGCCTCTCTGTGTCTTAGGCAGGCTGGGGCCTCTGCCCACCCCCCTCCGCTCCTTGTCTGCTGTGAACTCCGTCTCTCTCTGATCAAAGGGTTAGCCTCTGCATTACTTCCTTACAGTGTTGCCCGGAAGACAACGTGAGGTCAGGGGAACGGGATCAATTACTTTTAATTAGGAACCAAGGTCTACGGCCATACCACCCTGAACGTGCCCGATCTCGTCTAATTAGGAACCGAGTTAGTATTATTATTACTTTTTGTCCCTCTGACCATATACCATTCAATTCCGACAGTTTTGCATCAGCCTTTGGTTAATATTTATAATAGAGGAATTCACTCTCAGTTCGATATTTATTAACTTCTGCATGCCAGGTCCTGCCCACTCCAAGTGGCGAAGTCCCAGTCTTTCAACTTCCTCCGTTGCTAAATCTGTGTGTGACCCTTTCAACGAATCCCAGGGGACTACCTGAAAAAGAAGAAGAAAAGACATATATAAAATAAGCAGCTATTTCAAAAGTGTCTTCCTAAAAAACAAGTGTCTTTCTGAGATTGTATTTTGTTTCCTTTGCCCTTCTTAAAATAAATACACCAGCTGTAAAAGGCTTTTTTTTTTCTTTCTTTTTTAAACTTTAGTTTCACTTTCGAGATTGCAGCAAACACTTTCCTGATGAACGCGGCTGCATTTGGGCTGATGGGAGAAGGAATGGTCAACTGTCATCAGAGTAAGTGAAGATCTATATATTTTAAATTCCTGTGGGGATAGGATCTCTGCTGTTGGGTGAAGCTAGAATGCATGTTGGTTTTAGCATTCTTGGGTCTTTCTCTGACCCGGTGCTTGAAATCTAGTCAGAATCATTCTGGAGCATGAAAGAAAAGGCAGGTGACGTAGCTTTGGGAAGAAGGAAACAACTCAGTACAAATTATAGCAACAATTTCTCATTAACATGATAAAACATTTTATGCAGTAATTTAAAAAATTTTTGTTTTCTTTGTAAAGTCCTGAACTTGGACAGACACATGACGGTAGCTACGGAAATCATTTTCCAACAGACTTTCTTAAAAAAAAAAAAAAAATCACACCTTTGTCTTAAAGATACAAAGCCCTGTGAGCTTTAAAGAGCTTATTGCCTTTTGCCACTTTTGTTGGCTTGAGAGGAGACAGAAGCTGGCATTTTATAATGATGGGTTTAAAAAGGAGGAACTTTTCAGCTGCTCCTAGGAATAAGAAAATGGCTTTCTTTGTCCTAAAGAAGGAAAAAGCCTTCAGGAGAGAAGTGGAAAGATCTTGCAATGGATAAGAGGATCAGAAATGAGCAGGGGCAAATGGGGATTAAGTCGGACGGAAACGGAGTCAGCCTTAGCTAGTGCTCGTTTCAGGAAGGTGCCTCCCAACGTTACAGAATGATTTTGTGTCGGCGTATGTTTGCATACAGTGTATCTGTAGCAATTTATGGGAAGAAAATGTAAAGTGTACCATCCAAACTGTCCAAGCCAAACTCTAACTGTTGGTAATGCTGAGAAGCCCGGCTCCAGACTCTGTGTCCTAGCCAGCGTGCCACGTTGGTGTTGGCTTGTACGAGGACAGTGGTCCTGGGCACCTGACAAGGCTTTCCAACCTTGCCAGCCCCACTGAGCCCAGCCCGTTTTCACGTCTCTTCAGCTTTCTGCTTTCTTTGTTTCTATTATGTCTCACTGAACAGCATCTTACTTTCACTCTCATTTCATCCTCTAACTGTATTTTTGTTTATTTGTTTGCATGTTTTTCCTAAGCACATTCTAGAATAACTTTTTCATATGGGTTACTCACTTACAAATTTACTTTGCATACTCAGAATACTTCCCCTTCTCATCTATAATTGCTCAGTTGGAAATGAAATTTTAGATTCAACATAATTTCTACTGCATGTTTTGAAAGCTTATCACTATTTGTTGGTCAAATAAGTTTGTAAATATGATACATATGTTTGCTCGCTTATAGTTTGCTTTGGGTGTGGGGGGACAGGCTGTAAGCAGGTAGGGTCGTTATAGCCTGAGACTTAGTTTTAAGACTAAGCTTTTCCCCACACCCTTGACTGTTGCATGAAAGGGGGGAAGAGTGATTACGTTCTAGGAGGAGCCCAGGCTGGAGGAAAGCAGAGAAAGGCTACGTGGAGGAGAGGAGAGGCAGCCAAACTGGTGGAGTGCTGAGGGAGAAGCCAGTTTGTGCAGAGTTAGTGCAGAGAGAAGGAGTTGGGAAACAGAGGTAAATAAGGCTGGTGAAGTAGAAACCTTTGATTCTAGGAAACTCGAATAAGTCAGTGGCTTTGGGAGCCCTGAATGGAAAGGGAAGTGTTTTCCCACTGTGTGTATTTCTTGCCCACTGGGTGCAAGCTAGGATTAAAGCTAATGGCCCACCAGTTCTTGTCTCCGTTGTTTCATTACCATCTGTTCGAATCACATGTGAACCTGCACGGGCCAGGCGGCTGTGATGGTGGCCGTGGCTACTGGCTTTACATTTGGCGTAGTCTGTGGCAGGATTCAATACAGATTGGTATGGAGACACCACCACCTTTGAGCGGTGGAGTAGAGGACTGGCTGCTGTTATGGTTCCCCATGGCTGTTCTTTTGGGGACCGTAGCCTGGCTGACTTTTACAGCCAGGCATGAGGAAACTGAGAGCTCTGTGGAATAGGCTGCCCGGGACCTGCAAACAGAGCAATGAAAGAAGCTGGAGCAAACGTGGGAGAAAGAGATGTCGACTTGAGCTGGAGCAAGCACTGGAGAAGGCTGACCAGGTTTGTGAGATTCGCTTGGAAACAGAGCAGCTGCTGGAGAAGGAATTACAGGTTCATGAGTTGCAGAATGCCCTGGACATAGTGGAGAGCCAGAAGCAGCGGGAGGCCGGGGCTGCAAGGTCCATGGAGCAGAAGGCAACAGTGGCCCCGGGGTTCAAGCCTGGCAGTGGGAGCTGGTGTTTTCGGTTCCTCTTTGGACGATGAGGAGTATCAGGCTGGAGTTGTAATCCGCAGTCTCCAGAGATGAGATCCCAGCAGCAAGGAGTACTTGCTATGTCCCTGGTAGGTCTGCAATTTTGGGACATAGGGGTGAATGCCATCATGCTCTCTGAAGCAGAGATGGAGATGCTAACTGCCATTGCCATGTGCTCCTCTTTGGGACAGTGTAAGACTTGCCAGGACGGCAGGGATAAGGGGGGGGGTGGCTGAGCCCCCATGTGCATGGCTGATTCCTGGACTATGACCAGAGTGGGCATTGGCTCCTATGTTGGATGGACTTACGAATTTTGGACAATGTGAAATACCCTGATGAGGGTGGGGGGCGGCTTTCCTGGAAGCACTCCCCTGCCCCGGGAAGCTTTTCCCATGGCTAGAAAGAAGGCTGAGGACATTTTGCACTTTTGGCAAAGTGCTCAGAGACTGATGAAGTGTATCTTTGTAATTGTTGAAATTGTATGATTTGTCACGTTGTTGTAATTTTTGTAATATGCCTAATTTCCTTGTGCAGGAAATCTAAACCTGTGGTTTAGATTTAAAGTGAGCAAAAGGGGTGAAATGTTGGTCAAATAAGTTTGTAAATATGATATATGTTTGCTTGCTTATAGTTTGCATTGGGTGTGGGGGACAGGCTGTAAGCAGGCAGGGTCATTATAGCCTGAGGCTTAGTTTTAAGACTAAGCTTTTCCCCACACCCTTGACTGTTGCATGAAAGGGGGGAAGAGTGATTACATTCTAGGAAGAGCCCATGCTGGAGGAGAGCAGAGAAAGGCCATGTGGAGGAGAGGAGAAGCAGCCAAGATGGTGGAGTGCTAAAAGAGAAGCCAGTTTGTGCAGAGAGAAGGAGATGGGGAACAGAGGTGAATAAGGCTGGTGAGGTAGAAACCTTTGATTCTAGGAAACTCAGATAAGTTAGTGGCCTTTGGAGTCCTGAATGGAAAGGGAAGTGTTTTCCCACTGTGTGTACTTCTTGCCCATCAGGTGCAAGCTAGGATTAAAGGTAATGGCCCACCAGTTCTTGGCTCCATTGTTTCATTACCGTCTCTTTGAATCAAATGCAAACCTGCATGGGCCAGGCGGCTGTGATGGTGGCCGCGGCTACTGGCTCTACACTACTGTTTTCTAGTGGGTGATGAAAAGTTTTGTATGAATTAGGGTCTTACCTTTGGAAGTTATTGGTCATATGTTTTTCTGAGATGGTTTTAGGTTGTGTGCCCGTGTGCCTGTGAATGGTTACAATTCTTAGGTTTCATAAGATACTCTGTGTATTTTCCCTTTTTCACTTATCTTACTGTGGGTCAAATAAGTTTGCAAATATGATGTATATGTTTGCTCACTTATAGTTTGCATTGGGTGTGCAGGACAGGCTGTAAGCAGGAAAAGTCTTTCCTTATAGCCTAAGGCTTAGTTTTAAGACTAAGCTTTTCCCACCCTTTTAATACTAAGATCTTTTTAAAACTAAGCTTTTCCTCACACCCTTGACTGTTGCATGATATGGGGTGGTGCACTCTTATGAGGAATCCCATTTATGCCTCAGATAAGTGACTTTGTATTAGAGACATCCTTATTTGTATATTGGATTAAAGTTTTTGATTTCTTCACTATAAAATGGGGCGGGGGGAGCTCGCACTCTCTTGGTTCCTGAAATTAGCATTGCAAGGAGAAACAGCCAAGATGGCAGAATACTGCCAGTTTGTGCAGAGAGGAGATGGGGAACAGAGATGAATAAGGCTGGTGAGGTAGGAACCTTTGATTCTAGGAAACTCAGATGAGTCAGTGGCTTTGGGGGTGCTAAGTGGAAAAGAAAGTGTTTTCCCACTGTGTGAATTTCTCGCCTACCGGGTGCAAGCTAGGATTAAAGGTAATGGCCCACCAGTTCTTGGCTCCATTGTTTCATTACCATCTGTCCAAATCGAATGCGAACCTGCATGGGCCAGGCGGCTATGATGGTGGCTGTGGCTACTGGCCATACACTTACCTAGCACTGGATGAATCTTTTCTATCTGATCGAAAAGATCTGATACCTTCAGATCTGGGAATGTTTTTCAGTCCTTCCAGGGTATACTTTGTAAATGGAATTGTTCCTCTCAGTACAGTTGGCCCTTAGTATCCATGCATTCTGCATCTGTGGATTCAACCAACCGCAGAACAAAAATTTCTATGCCTTGAGTTCCCCTATCAGTATATCAACTATTTACATAGTATTTACATACCTTTACGTGATTATCAGTCACCTCAGGATGATTTAAAGTATACAGGAAGCTGTGCATAGATTATATGCAAATACTACACCATTCTATATGAGGGACTTGAGCATCCCTGGATTTTGATATCACAAGGTCCTGGAACTAATCCCCTGTGGATACTGAGAGAATTCCAATCTCAGGTATTCACCCAAAAGAAATTGAATATACATGTTCATTAATGTTCATAATGATTTTATTTATAATAGTGAAAGATTTCACACACACATGTCTAAATAATATAAACATGAAAAATGTATGGTATATTCATAAAATGGAATACTACTCAGTTAAAAAAAAGAACTGAAACATGAAACAAGGATGAATATCAAAAATATTGTCTGGGTAAAAGAGGCCTTATGTAATAGCATGAGTATGATCCCGTTGAGATGAGGCTTTAAACCACACAAAACTAACCTCTAGTAAAAAATAACCAGAGCGGTGGTTGTCTCTGGGAGATGGGGACTGGAATTCCCCCGGAAAGGGACGGGAGCTCTTTAGGTCTTAGGTTACACAAGTGTATGCATGTGTTAGAACTCAGGGAATGTACGTTAAAATAGGTGAATTTTATCGTATGAAAATTTTACATCAAAAGAAAAATTCTACTTAGAAATATTGAACTGAAGGTAACTCTCCAGGGAAAGGTACCCATGTTGCAAGACATGTGGTAAACTTACGGCTAGAGCATGGATAGATGGGCAGACAGGTGGTCACACAAGGGTGGTCGTTCCAAAATTCTCTGAGTCATGCTGTTGTTTGGGATATTTCATTAGCAATGTTGGAAAGAATTAGCTGTGGTACTGCAGCCATTTTCTACACGAATGGATTATTCTAAGCAATGAAAATGCACAAATGTTGCTACAAATCAAGATGTAGAGGAATCTCACAAGCCTGATGTGGAATAAAACAAAGCATTAAAGGATACATAGGACATGATTTCATTGATATATACTGCTCACAAAAATTAGGGGATATTTTGCCTGACTGGGCGATGGTGTAGTGAATAGTGCATCGGACTGGGATGAGGAGGACCCAGGTTCGAGACCCCAAGGTCGCCAGCTTGAGTGAGGGCTCATCTGGCTTGAGCAAAAAGCTCACCAGCTTGGGGCCAAGGTCGCTGGCTCGAGCAGTTACTCCGTCTGCTGAAGGCCTACGGTTAAGGCACATATGAGAAAGCAATCAATGAACAACTAAGGTGTCTCAATGAAAAACTGATGATTGGTGCTTCTCATCTCTATCCGTTCCTCTCTGTCTGTCCCTATCTATCCCTCTCTCTGATGCTCTCTCTATTCCTATAAAAAAAAAATTAGGGGATATTTCAAAGTGAATATGGAGCTATAAAATATCCCTTAATTTTGTGAACAGTGTATATATAATACAAAAGCAGGTAAACGTCACCTTTTGTGTAGGAAAACAGGAAGATCTTGTCTTTGGGAAGGAGGGTGAAGGAGGAAGTGGAAACTGGGCTAGGGTGCTTGAGGGAGGGTTCTGGGGTGTTCAGAGTCCTCCCCCTTTCTTAATCTGCGCTGTGAGTACACTGACATGCTCCCTTTGTGATAATTCAGCCAGCTCACTGTGATAATTCAGTACATTCATGGTTTGTGTACTGTCTGTGCCTATTTAAAATATAATAACTCAAATTTTAAACAGTTATATCACTCTAAGTTCTGATGCAAAAGGCAAAGTTTTTATCTAAGAATGTAGAATAACGGGACAAAAAGGTGGAAATCTGGAAGGAAACTTTAAATATTTATATAAAGAAGATCACATAGGAAGACCAGTGCCTACCTAAAAGGGGTTCCAGAGGGGAGAACTCGGATGAAAGAGAAAATAAAGTGATCCCGGGAGTAACAGAAAAAATTACAAACGTTTAAGAAAGATAGGAACCTTCAGATTGATAAAGCCAAAGTGGGCATAGCTACATTTTAAAGGAAAGACTTAGAGTGACACATACTTGCAAAGTTTTATATTACCAAAGATGAAGAAAAGATACTAGACACTTTTGAAGAGAAAAAGTGAAGTAAAAATAAAAAAAAGACAGTCCTTTATATAAAAGAAAGAAAATCAGATGGGCATGATTTCTATTTAGCAGCAGTGGATACTAGAAGACAATGGAATAATGCCTTCATGATTTTGCCTAAAAAGTACTGTGAACCTCAAATAGTCGACACGTAAAAATCACATGACAAAAGAATAAAAGCATACATATAAGAAATTAGGATGAAAACCTCCTATAAACATTTTGGAAACCTATAAACTACTCGAGGAGATTCTCTAGTCAAAATAAAAATACTTCCAGAAAGAAGGTACTAAAATTCATAAAATAGTGGCATTAACCCAGCAGCACAGGGAGATGGATTCCATGACGATGGGCAAGTAGCAGGTGTTGGACGTGGCCATTCAAAGTGGCCATTTAACCAAGAGTAAGATCAAGATGCTGGATGATTTCAGTGTTAGGTAAATGAAGCCACATCTAGTTCTTCCTTTCTTTTCTTTTTTTTCTTTTTTTTAAATAAATGAGAGGCGAGGAAGCAGTGAGGCAGGGGGCAGAGTGACAGACTCCCGCAAAGGTCACCATCCTGGGAGCAAAGGGTTATACCTTCCCCCCTCAGCTCACTGCACTCAGCTGCACTCATGTTTTATTCATGTGCCATATTAATTCTCTGAAAACTGCATTTAACGCAAAGGTTTCATAAACTAAAATCCTTTCTTTTCTATGTGCAAAGCTGTGATTTTTACTGAAGACTCCTCAAGTCACCCATCTAAAATATCAGTCGTGTTTAATTAGTAAGAATTACAAACATTTTACATAAAAATCAAAGTAGTTTATACAATGTTTTCTAAGCTAATTTTTATACCATAGATAAAAGATTCTTATTAACACGTTTAAAGGCTTTGGATTTTGTGACTGGCATATTAGCAAGTGCTTACATTTATTACTTTCACTCCTTAGACCAAGCGTTAGGGTAAAACGACCCATGGATGCCTCATAAGACTTTCTTTTCATTCTCTAAAATCAAATTGAAAAGCAGAGTGCTTTTAAAAGAATCAGGCCTCCTTAAATAGATATTGTTTGTAGTTATTCCGGGAAGATGCTGGCTGCTTCCCCAGCCTGTGAGCACAGCCCAGAGTCTGAACCGAAGCTCTCCACCTGACCCAACGCAGAGTTAATAGGGAGCTTCTCAAATCTTTCTGACCACCCGTGAATTTCCTTGAATTTCAATGATTTCACATGCTTGGTTCCCTCCACCCTTTCCTTCTTGTTTAATGGTTAGCTGTGACTGTCGCAGGATACAATTCGTTTTGCAGAGATTTTTCTTTACAAAGTAAAAAAATTTACAAAATGGGAAATAGTTATAATTACTATATAAATCATGGATTATTATACTAATTAATAATCATAGTACTAACATTAAATATTGCTTGATTTCGGATACTGCCAGACTTATCGCTTTTAATCTTCATTAACAACTTATGGAGGGGCTCCTCTAATTATCTCTACTTCCAGGATGAGAGAACTAAGACCTGAGAAATGAACTGACTTGCTAGAGCCTACAGTGTAGAGGATCTGGGATCAGAACTCAGTGGGTGGAATTCCAGGGTTTGTTCCCTTTGATGACTACATTTCTCTAAGTCCTACTAGTTTTGCAGTGCGTGTTCATTTATATAATCATAACACCGTAAAGTTTACGGCGTAAATGATATTTACTGACCTTAGTGTTTGTGAATTGGTCTAGATGAAGTATGTCTGACTTGTCCTAGTTTTAGGATAAATGCTGACGTTTTACATCTTGACAATGCCACCTAATGTTGAAGCTGACAGTTTTAGAAAATGCAGGGGAGGAAGACGTGTATAGAACACATGGGCGTGTGCATTTCCTGTAGCACAAAGCGAGAAGTCAAGGCATTTTGTCTAAAGTTGGTTAATCAATAGAGTTTGAAGTATATAGTCTTTAAAATGATCATTGTAACAATAGATTAAATTAAAAATAAAGAAAAATTGTGAAGACGATGACAAAATAGTATAATTATGTTCCTTATCTTTATAGTGCAAAGAAAATACTTAAAGTCAATAAACAAAGAAATAGTTGCCCAAGCATATTATTTAGGTCTGTGAAGGTGACCATGAGAATTAAAAATAGAAATCATCAAGTGGTTGCCTTAGGTCATAGCCTCCCTGGTGGAGAGGAAGCATGAAGAAGGAGCTTGTCTGTTCCATTTTGTACATTCGGTGCTGCTGGAGTTATTTCCATCCGATGTACTACTTGTATAGTACATCATTGTATGTCATAAAAGCTACAGTGAAAAATACCATGCCTAGTTACATTTGGTTATATATTTTACAAGGAATATGCCAGTGCATCTGAAAACGTGTGTTATTGATGTTTATTGCTTTGTAACGTTTATGTCACAGGGAAAAATTATGAGCCGGAATCTGCTGTACCACATCTCCTGCTGTTTGGGACTGTTGCTTTTTTGGAGTGTGTGTCCATCTTCCACCAACCGATGTGCCGTTTGGCATGAAGTAGCCGACTGTAGTCATCTGAAGTTGACTGAAATACCTGATGACCTCCCGGCAAACATAACAGTATTGAATCTGACCCACAACCAACTCAGAAAACTACCGCCTGCTAATTTTACAAGATACAACCAACTTACTATCTTGGATGGAGGCTATAACAGCATCTCAAAACTGGAGCCAGGATTGTGCCAAACACTCCCTTTGTTGAACATTTTGAATCTTCAACACAATGAGCTGTCTCGACTTTCCGATGAAACCTTTATCTCCTGCCTGAATTTGGCTGAGCTCCACCTTCAGTCCAATTTAATCCAGAAGATTCAAAATAATCCCTTTAAAAGCCTCAAGGTAAGATGAAAATGTTCACTTCCATCTAGGAAATGAAAATTCTGTTATCTAATATTAAGTCTTCAAGTTATGTATCATCCTTAGACTTATGATCTAGCTATCCAGGTGAGGAATAAGAAATCTGATCTGCTCAAATTAGGGACCACACACAAATATTGCCATTATGACTGCCCATGTTTTCAAAAATGAAAATATTATCTTAAATCAGTTTCAATCTTAATTTTAAAGAACTCTGCCTCTCTCACTTCCTCCCATTAGAAAGAGAGCTTTATTCTTTTATTTACTTTTTATTTTTAAATTTTTAAATTCTACTAATTTTAGCAAGAGAGGAAGGAAAAGAGACAGGAACATTGACCTCTTCCTGTCTGTCCCTTGGCTGGGATCATGCCAGCAACCTCTGCGCCTCCAACCTCTGTGCTCTAACCAACCGAACAGTTGGGCCAGGGCTAGAAACAGAACTTTTTTTTTTTTTTTTTCTTTTGAAGCTGGAAACGGGGAGAGACAGTCAGACAGACTCCCGCATGCGCCCGACCGGGATCCACCCGGCACGCCCACCAGGGGCGACGCTCTGCCCACCAGGGGGCGATGCTCTGCCCCTCCGGGGGGTCACTCTGTTGCGACCAGAGCCATCCCCAGCGCCCGGGCTATCTTTTGCTCCAATGGAGCCTTGGTTGCGGGAGGGGAAGAGAGAGACAGAGAGGAAGCTGGGCCATCTTTTGCTCCAATGGAGCCTTGGTTGCGGGAGGGGAAGAGAGAGACAGAGAGGAAGGAGGGGGGTGCTGGAGAAGCAAATGGGCACTTCTCCTATGTGCCCTGGCTGGGAACCGAACCCGGGTCCCCCGCACGCCAGGCCAACGCTCTACCGCTGAGCCAACCGGCCAGGGCCAGAAACAGAACTTTTTTTAGCTACAAGAGTTAGAGATGAATCAGAACATCCCATGAGGAGCACAACAAAGAAACTCTCAGAGCTGCCGACTTGGTACCTGAAGTAATGAAAAAAATATCAAGTCCGAATTCTGACTTAAATAAGGTTAACACATTGATCAATGATAAGTTGTTCAACTAAAATTTACCTACCCTTGATTTTAGAAATCTCCTCACAATATTGCTTTTCCAGTGACGACTTACATTTGGCTTTTCAGTACTTTATTTGAATGTTAAGTCTGTGGAAAAGTGTATAGGGTGGGGCAAAAGTAGGTTTACAGTTGTTCATATGAAAGATACTATAATTAATAAATAATAATGCAAGAATGAACTGCATTGCCTGACTGGTGGAGGTGCAGTGGATAGAGCGTCGACCTAGGAAGCTTGAGGTCCCAGGTTTGAAACCCCAAGGTTGCTGGCTTAACAGCAGGGTCACTGGCTTGAACTCAGGATTGCTGGCTTGACCATGGGATCACAGATATGATTCAGGTCGATGGCTTGAGCCCAAAGGTCACTAGCTGAAGCCCAAAGCTGCTGGCTTGAGCAAGGGGTCACTGGCTTGGCTTGAATCCCCCATTCAAGGCATATATAGGAAGCAATCAATGAACAACTAAAAAGGGATACAACTAGGAATTGATACTTCTCATCTCTCTCCCTTCCTGCCTTTCTCTCTGTTGCTAAAAAAATAAAGAATAACCTAGGTTTAACTGGGTTTACACGCTCACAACTGTAGACCTAGTTTTGCCCCACTGTGTATTTATTATCTCTAAATTTGAAACAATTATTAAATGTTTTCTCTGAACCAAAGCCATTTTCAAAACTCTTTGTGATTTTTGTTTTATGAACTTAGACTGGCCATTTCTTGATGTCAGATACCAAGAATAACATACATATATATTTAAATATGCTTAGAAACTTTTATAAAATTATTTTCTTGGAAGCTATTTGAAATTCTTCCTTATGTCTTCTTAGATTCTATGTGGACAAATTATGTCTGAACACAAAGACCTCAAAATCTGTTTAGAGTAATCATTGGAAAAATGTTATTTTTATTTTTAAAACATAAATAAAAGTCATATTCTCAAGCTTTTGCCTTGGCATACATCAACTTTTCCCTGCCTTTTACTTGGGTTGGAAGCTTTTATATTCAAAAATAGCATAGGCTAGAAAACATCCCACAACACTGACAAAACAAACACACAAAGTTTAATATTCTCTACTAGCCATGATGCAAAGTTTACATTGCAATCAAGCTTTCTCAATATAAAAACCTTAAGCTTTCATAAGTGACAAAGTTTTACTTATACTTTTTAAAAAACATTTTTTTCCTGTTGCTTAGTTTCAAGGTTGATGCATGACACTATATGTTTGATAAGCCACGTGAATGTTCCTAACATCATAAATACATGTTTATTATAAATAAGTAAATGACACATATTATTACTACTCCTTATGTCATGAATAAGTAAGCTTAAGTTCTTTTATTTTGGTAAGAGAAATAAAGTGATTCTTGATGCAAATAACTAAATCCTTGCAACAATAATATTTTCAATCACAACAAAGATTTTTATTACTCCTATGGTCAGTTTTCTATAGAATAATTAAGCAGTGACATTTTGCTGTTGAGTTATTTCTAAGATTCACATATGTTTAGAAAAACTATTTTTGATGACAAGACTCTACTTTGTATACATATTGTGTTTTCTTTTTCTCTCAGAATTTAATCAAGTTAGATCTGTCTCATAATGGTTTATCATCTACTGAATTAGGAACTGAGATGCAACTGGAAAATCTCCAAGAGCTCCTATTGTCAAATAATAAAATTCATGTACTAAGACGTGAAGAACTTGATTTCCTTGGCAACTCTTCTTTAAAAATATTAGAGTTGTCATCAAATCCAATTAAAGAGGTAAGATGTGAGGTAAAATTATTTTGTGTTCTACCTTTAAGTGTGGGAAGTCCCTAATTGTGTGACATGGGTAGGAATCTGAAAATCCCTATAGAAAGAGGTGATAACTGCCAAGTCTTCCGAAATCTTTCCCACTGACTGCTTGGCCGTTGATGTCATCATCCTCACAAGAAAGGGAGTTTGGTAGCCATTAGGAGCTGGGGCTCTGCTGTCAAACAGGAGTGGGTTAAAATCCTCGTTCCATTACAGACCAGATCTATGTCCTTGGGGAACTTAACCTCTCTGGATCTTAGTTTCCTCACATGTAAAGTAGAAATAATACCATCTATCATACATAATCTCTGAAAGAACTAACACAGCATGAGGGTTAAGACCACAAGCTTTAGAGTTGAGGTTGGTGCCTCCCTGTCTGGGCTTTACTTGTTATTAATTGTGTAATCAGTTTGTATAATAATAAAACATTACTACCCTGACTGACTTTCTCTTTAGGGATCCATGATCTTCAATAAGTTAACTATTTCCATCTGCAGATATGTCTATATTTTATTCTTCATATGCTGAGAATAAGAATGTTGGAAAGCCTAAATGAAATCAGATTTTATAAGGCTCTATTAATTTTCAGACATAAAAGTGGATGGTGTCCAAAATTATCCTGAGATAATTATGAAATATTTTATATGAGCTACTCATGTTAATTATTAAACAGTATTTTTTTCTATTTAGAACTTTTATTGTAGAAATCTTAAGAAATATATAAATAATGAGGAGGAAAATAGAAGTCATCCAAAACCCATAATTCGGAGACAATCAATGTTGGTATTTGGGTTATGTTATACCCAGCTTTTTCAAAATAATAATAATAATAAACTCAGAAGCTTAAACTTATAGAATACTTAACTGTGTGTCAGGCATTCTGACAAGTTATTTATTTATATTTTTTATACAGTCCTGTAACCAATTTATTCCTATCATCATGTCACACAAGAGTAAACTGAGATAAAAAAAGATTAAGGAACTTGTTCAAAGTTCCACATGTGGCCAGCTGGTGACGGAGCTGTTTTCTGATAGTGTTAGATCAGAGACCATGCTCGTATTAGTTGTCTTATAACATGTCTTTGAGGATGACAGTGTACCCTGCTGTTTAAAAGTAGCATTATATCATGGGCATACTCCATGTCATTAAGAAGTATTCGAAGAATTTAATTTTGATTACTGCCAAATAACCCTACCATGTAAATGTATCATAATTAGTTTACTAATTTCCTGCTTTGCAGTTCAACTCACTTTACTTGCATAAAGCACTCTTTCTTCCACATTTCTGTCTTTTCTCCCATTAGCCCTAACATCCTACAGACGACACAGTAGAAAGAGAGCCTCTTGGCCAGGGGTCCCCAAACTTTTTACACAGGGGGCCAGTTCACTGTCCTTCAGACCATTGGAGGGCTGGACTATAAAAAAAAACTATGAACAAATGCCTATGCACACTGCACATATCTTATTTTAAAGTAAAAAAACAAAATGGGAACAAATACAATATTTAAAATAAAGAACAAGTAAATTTAAATCAACAAACTGACCAGTACTTCACTGGGAACTATGGGTCTGCTTTTGGCTAATGAGATGGTCAATGTCCGGGTTCATATTTGTCACTGCTAGCCCTAACAAGTGATATAATGCAGTTCTGGAGCCGTGACGCATGCGTGTGTCCCGCGTCACCCGAAATAGTACTGCATGTGAGTGACGACTCGCTTTGCGGCACCGCCACATACAGTACTCACATACAGTGAGAGGATGCATCCTGTCCACCTCTCACTGACCACCAATGAAAGAGGTGCCCCTTCGGAAGTGTGTCAGGGGCCGGATAAATTGCCTCAGGGGGCCGTATGTGGCCCGCGGGCCGTAGTTTGGGGACCCCTGCTCTTGGCTTTGTCGGTGTTTAACCCACAGGGCCTGGCTACGTCTTCCCTGCATGCCTCCTCTCCTGCCTTCTCTCTTGTTCCTCCGAGTCCAAGTGGCCAAGGCTTCTGGGGAGGGCATGGGGGCAGAGTGGGAGGAAGGAAGCTGGAAACCCTGTAATGAAATGAGTCAAGAGAAAACCGTGGTGCAAAGACAGAGGGCAAGTGGGCAATCCTATTTCAAAAAATGAAATGCAGCCATTCCTTCCACAATGTTCACCGAGAACAGCGGTCCCTAAGCCAGAAACAGGCTCTGCCCCAATGATGACTTTACCAATCATTTATTAGTTACAGCTGTCATCAGCGTGGTGAAGCGAAATATAGAGACATAACCTAGCCTGACCAGGCAGTGACAGCAGTGGTTAGAAGTCAGACTGGGACACAAGAACCCAGGTTTGAGACCCCGAGGTCACCAGCTTGAGTGTGGGCTCATCTGGTTTGAGCAAGGCTCACCAGCTTGAGCCTAAGGTCACTGGCTTGAGCAAGAGGTCACTTGTTCTGCTGTAGCCCCCCCCCCCCCAGTCAAGGCACATATGAGAAAGTAATCAATGAACAACTAAGGTGCCACAGCGAAGAATTGATGCTTCTCATCTCTCTCCTTTCCTGTTTGTCCCTATCTGTCCCTCTCTGTCTCTGTCACAAGAGAGAGACTAGACTGAGAAGTCAGGGGAGGTCCCCAAGTGGCACGGGAGCAGAGATGCGAGTGCTGAGCAGACACTACCAGCCCGGGGCCAGGGCAGATGAGGGGCTGGGGCAGGGCTGGGCCCTGCGGGCACAGGGAAAGGACCAGTGTACTAGGTGGGTGGAGAGGAAGCCCGGATGAGGGGGAAGAGAAGTGGGGTTGGGTAACGCATTGTGTTTAAGCTTTGCAAGGGTCCCACAAACTCTGTTGTGTTTTGGTTGTTAACCTCTTTTTTTCCCCCTCTACCTTTAGTTCTCTCCAGGGTGTTTTCACGTAATTGGAAAATTATTCGGTCTCTCTCTGAACAAAGTCCCGCTGGGCCCCGGTCTCACAGAGAAGCTTTCTCTGGAATTGTCCAACACTAGCCTTCAGAATCTCTCCCTGAGATACACTCAGCTGTCCCAAACAAGCAACGTGACTTTTGCTGGACTACAGCAGACAAATCTCACCATGCTCGATCTTTCCTACAACGGCCTAAAAGTGATTGGCAACGATTCCTTTGCTTGGCTTCCGCATCTAGAATATCTCCTCCTGGAGTACAATAACATAGAACATTTGTCTTCTCGCTCCTTTAATGGGCTTGCCAATGTGAGATACCTGAACTTGAGACGCTCTTTTACTAAACAAAGCAATTCCCTTGCTCTGCTTCCCAAGATTGATGATTTTTCCTTTCAGTGGCTCACACGTTTAGAGTCTCTTAATATGGACTATAACAACTTTCCAGGCATAAAGAGAAATACATTCACAGGGCTCCTAAAGCTGAAATATTTAAGTCTAGCCAACTCCTTCACAAGTTTGCAAACTTTAACAAATGAAACATTTGTATCACTTGCTCATTCTCCTTTACTTATGCTCAACCTAAGCAAAAATAAAATCTCAGAAATAGAGAGTGGTGCTTTTTCTTGGCTGGGTGACCTAAAGGTACTTGACCTCGGCGTTAATGAAATTGGGCAAGAGCTCACAGGCCAGGAATGGGGAGGTCTAGGAAATATTGTTGAAATCTACCTGTCGTACAACAAATACCTACAACTGACTAGCAACTCCTTTGCCTCAGTGCCAAGCCTTCGACAACTGATGCTCCGCAGGGTGGCCCTTAAAAACATGGATCTCTCCCCTTCACCTTTTCGCCCTCTGCGTAACTTGACCATTCTCGATCTAAGCAACAACAACATAGCCAATATAAATGATGAACTCTTGGAGGGTCTGGAGAAACTGGAAATTCTGGACTTGCAGCATAACAACTTAGCTCGGCTCTGGAAACATGCAAACCCTGGTGGTCCTGTTCAATTTCTAAAGGGTCTTTCTCACCTCCGCATCCTTAATTTAGAGTCTAATGGCTTTGACGAGATCCCAGTAGAGGTCTTCAAGGACTTATTTCAATTAAAGAGCATCAATTTAGGATTGAACAATTTAAACATACTTCCACCCTCTGTCTTTGATAATCAGGCATCTCTAAAGTCATTGAACCTTCAGAAGAATCTCATAACATCAGTTGAGAAGAATGTTTTTGGGCCAGCTTTCAAGAACCTGAGTAATTTGGACATGCGCTTTAATCCATTTGATTGTACGTGTGAAAGTATTGCCTGGTTTGTTAATTGGCTCAATGGCACCCATACCAACATCCCTGAGCTCTCCAGCCATTACCTCTGCAATACTCCACCTCAGTATCATGGTTTTCCAGTGATGCTTTTTGATATATCACCCTGCAAAGACAGTGCCCCCTTTGAACTCCTTTTCATGGTAAATACCAGTATCTTATTGACTTTTATCTTTCTTGTACTGTTCATCCATTTTGAAGGCTGGAGGATATCTTTTTACTGGAATGTTTTAGTGCATCGAGCTCTTGGTTTCAAAGAAATAGATGGGCGGCCCGAGCAGTTTGACTATGCAGCATATATAGTTCATGCCTATGAAGACAGGGACTGGGTCTGGGAACACTTCTCCCCAATGGAAGAAGAAGATCAAACTCTCAGGTTCTGTCTGGAAGAAAGGGACTTTCAGGCAGGTGTCCTGGAACTTGAAGCAATTGTTAATAGCATCAACAGAAGCAGAAAAACTATTTTTGTTATAACACAGCATCTATTAAAAGATCCATTATGCAAAAGGTAGGTGGATATTGCGATATTTCAAGTATACACGTGTTTTTAAATTGTTTTTAAATATTACCAGCATTATTACTCATCGCTCAAATAATTTTAAAAATAAAATTAAGAAAAATATAACCTGATTTTTAATGGACAGATAAGTAAATTCTAAGGGGAATTTTAGATTTTATAGCTTTTAGCTATTAAAAACTGTATATTGATAAATAAAAATTCAATTTTTTTTTAAACTTAGGTTCAAGGTACACCAAGCAGTTAAGAAAGCTATTGAGCAAAACCTGGACTCCATTATCTTGATCTTTCTTGAGGACATTCCAGATTACAAATTGAACCATGCACTCTGCTTGCGAAGAGGGATGTTTAAATCTCACTGCATCTTCCACTGGCCGGCTCAGAAAGAACGGATAAATGCCTTCCATCATAAATTGCAAGTAGCACTTGGATCCAAAAATTCAGTACCTTAAATTTATTTAAAGACTAAATTAACAAAGGAGAAACTTTGTTAAAAAGTTTTATGTTAAAGTTAGGTTTTACTGGGTGATAATGTAAATCTGTTTATTTATATTTTATAGGTGAATGTATTAGATCATATTATTTCTCTTATATGGAAATAATATCTTCTTATTTCATAGCCTTTATTACCAATTGACTTAATTTGACCCAAAAGAAACATATAAGAAGGAATATCCTCTACTAATGAATATACATAATTAGTTGCCAAGGCTAATGAAAACTTAGGAATTTAAGTTTTAAAATATTCTTCATTTAAGTAAAGTAAGAATTATTATATGAGGGTTTGTAATAGTTATATTTGTATTCTTTTGTATGCTTTCATAATAGAATAAAAATAATTGTTTAATGGGCACAATACTATTTCAATTGTAAAAGAGTAAAATATATACCCATATTTTTAAAAGTTTAATTATTTTTTTCTATTTGAAAAGCTTGTACTTTAGTGATGTCTATCTCAGTGTTGATTTTGTTTAACTTTAAAGACCATTTTAAATGGTATTTTCAAATGATGTTAGAAGGAACCTTGATTTGGGGTTTAGAATTGTGATTTAAATAGTTCAGTCTCCTCAGGGTTAACTCCACGTTGTCTGTTGCCTCCTAACAATGTGACAGTGTGGAGGACTTCTTTTCAGTTTCACATTACACAGGACACTTACACATCAGACCCTTGTTTTATAACTTTTTTTTTGCTAAGATTTCTTTTCTAACTGTGAACACAACATGCTGTACACATATGATGTGTTGTAGAATTGTGCACAAAAGATTTTTTAAAATACCATTTTAATATACAGACCCAAGGACAGAAAATGTTTGCAAATCATTTTGATTACTTAATAAGATAAATAATTTAATAAGTACTTATATTTTCCTAATATTTGGATTTCTGCTATCAGAGGTGTTATAAGAAACAATTCCCTTATTTAGAAGTATTGCCAAAAGGCTTGCTTTTTGAAGTTAGTTAGTTTATTGGCTTTGTGGAAACAAAGTATTATCCTCCCTTACTCATAGACTCAGGAGGGCCAAATCACTGGGTCCCACTGGGCTTCTTTGACTCATGATGTTGAAAATTATGATGATAAACAAAATCTTAAATATTCTTATGCATTTATTTTATTTTTTTTTTTTTTTTTTTCTTTTTCATTTTTCTGAAGCTGGAAACAGGGAGAGACAGTCAGACAGACTCCCGCATGCGCCCGACCGGGATCCACCCGGCACGCCCATCAGGGGCGACGCTCTGCCCACCAGGGGGCGATGCTCTGCCCATCCTGGGCGTCGCCATGTTGCGACCAGAGCCACTCTAGCGCCTGGGGCAGAGGCCAAGGAGCCATCCCCAGCGCCCGGGCCATCTTTGCTCCAATGGAGCCTTGGCTGCGGGAGGGGAAGAGAGAGACAGAGAGGAAGGTGCGGCGGAGGGGTGGAGAAGCAAATGGGCGCTTCTCCTGTGTGCCCTGGCCGGGAATCGAACCCGGGTCCTCCGCACGCTAGGCCGACGCTCTATTCTTATGCATTTAGTGAAGATGATCATGGTATAAAGCCTTCACATAGAATATATTATTGTACCACAAAATAATATGCTTTGTGTAAATTAATCCTTATAATTATTTTGTTTTAATTTTGTTTTACAGTAAAGAGTTTAATTATTAGAAATAGACATGAACAGCTTTTTAAAGCTTTCATAGTTTTGGTATTCAAATTAAAAGAAAGTTGAAATTATAATGCTGAGTTCATTTTTATACTTGTTAAATTTAGAGAGCATTTGAGATGTCACGTTTTAGAACTGTGATTTAAATAGTTCAGTCTGCTCAGGGTTAAGGCCACGTTGTCTGTTGCCTTCCAACAATGTGACGGTGTGGAGGACTTCTTTTCAGTTTCACATTACACAGGACACTTACACATCAGACCCTTGTTTCATAACTTTTTTTTTTGCGAAGATTTCTTTTCTAACTGTGAAATAATTCTGTTTTATTTTGGCATCATAAAATGAAAACCACAACTATTTTTCTTCATACACATTACAATGTATCAATGTTCTCAACTTCATTAAAATATTTCTAAGTAAATTATTACTATTAGTTAATCTGTATATCATCAATGTGTCAACAGCAGGGCAAGAACTGACTTTGCCTTTATTTGCTTATGTATTTGCTTACAAGACAGTCAAATGGCCAGAATTTAAATGAGTTCAAATGTAATCTTTTAAAAGTTTGATTAATATTTGGGAGGTCAGGATACACAAGGGATGACCTGTTGAACTGAGTATAAGTAAAACTACTCAAAGGTGTAAGCCAGGGGTCCCCAAACTATGGCCCGCGGGCTGCCTGCGGCCCCCTGAGGCCATTTATCCGGCCCCTGCCGCACTTCCGGAAGGGGCACCTCTTTCATTGGTGGTCAGTGAGAGGAGCATAGTTCCCATTGAAATACTGGTCAGTTTGTTGATTTAAATTTACTTGTTCTTTATTTTAAATATTGTATTTGTTCCCGTTTTGTTTTTTTACTTTAAAATAAGATATGTGCAGTGTGCATAGGGATTTGTTCATAGCTTTTTTTATAGTCCGGCCCTCCAACGGTCTGAGGGACAGTGAACTGGCCCCCTGTGTAAAAAGTTTGGGGACCCCTGGTGTAAGCCATGACTTGTGTTTGACCTATGCAGGAAGCAACATTCTGCAGGTTGTCCTTCCTAATTGTCCTCAGGAGAAGTCCTTGTCCCTTGGGCTCAAGACAGAAGGTGTGCTGAACAGGATGTCTGTCTGACCTATTTAATTTGCACCAGTGAATGGACTTCTTTGGAAGCCCTCAGGGTGCCATCCTCTCCTGTGTTCACTCCAACGTCTTTCTGTTTTTCACTTTCAAACCCAAACCCAGCGGAATCAACAACATTGAGTTTAAAATAAACCTAGGTATCTGGATTTTAACTGTAAATGACACCTTTGAGATTGTAATTAGTAGTAGATACAATCAATCTGTTAGTGAGAAGGGAGGATTGAATGCCATTTATTTGACAATGTCTAATTATTGAAATGTCTACTTTGGATTATTTGTAAAAGAAACTCAACAGTAACTGATGGTGACCATTAGAAAATGTAATGAAACTCCAAAGCAAGTGCTTAAAAAATGGTTGGGATTTTTGCTTTGTTTTGTTTTGTTTTGTTTTGTTTTGTTTTTATGGTCTCTGGAGACGTAAAGGAGGTTAGTGACTGTCTGGGCCTGGGGACAGGAATGGGGAGGAACTGCCTGTGGGCACAAGAGATCCTCGTGAGTGACGAAAATGTTCTAAACTGCACTGTGCTAATGACTGCACAACTATGTAAGTTTACTAACACTCCTTCAAACACATGCTTAACCCGGGTGGATTTTGTGGTATGTAAGTTATGTATTATTAAAGCTGTTGAATGCATAGTGAGGACAGAGCCCGGACCCTTGCCCATGGGTAGCTCTGCGTGCCCCGGGGGGCCTGCCTCAGCATGCTGTGCTGGAGGCCCACCGCGATGATGCGTGCTGCTGGTTCTTGGCTCTTCCCTGACTCTACCCGCCCTCCCGCGTGCCAGCTGATGGCCTGAGCAGCTCTGGAATGTCAAGAGTTCAGAACACAGAAGCCAGAAGGAAGGTAAGGACAGAGGAGGCTTTACTCACCTGGCACGGGCGCCGTCAGACTTCCGGGTCCTCAGCAACGTAATGCCACCTTGTCTGGGACAAACACTGGGTTGATGTTACATCGCAGGAGACAGGCCACAGCAAACCCAAAGTGAATTTTATAAGTTTTATTGCAAACCCGCGCAGGGACTGCAGGCAACCCACGTAAGGGAACACTGCAGCCCCGAGCTTCTAAAATGGCTCCTTTTTATAGGGTGGCTATCGAGGCTGAGCGAGCAAGCAACGTTTACAAGGGCGGGAGAGGTGCGATTAGCTGACCTTGTTCTCGGCTAAGTCTCTGGGGTAGGGGCTTCCTTGATCTGGGTACATAGAGTTCCGTGGAAAATATTGCTACATTTCTAACGGTTGTTTATCTTTTTTCCTCCAGCTATGTACTGGATGTACTCAGTTTTCATGGCTGGTGGCCTGCACCGCTTGTCCTAAGATGTCATAGTTGAGGGAGATAGCCCTTCCTCAGTGGTAAGAAACAAGAGGGCCACTCAAGATGCCCGTGGTGACAGACCAGCTTCCTGATCTGGCAGCTTAGTGACTCTGCAGGCTGTGCTGATGGCACTTGTCTCTGGGGCTCATCTGGCAATGCCTGGCCTTGCCCTGTGTGTGCTCACAATGCCAATCCTAGCCCAGAAGAGGAAGTCTGGCACACTCATAGTGGGCAGATGAGCAGACGCTAGGCTAACGGGGACCCAGGCATATCGAGGACTGGCAGACAAGCCTAAAATTTCAGCAAGCTGAACACTCAGCTGGGTAGCTTGTTAAAATGCCGGTCCCGGGCATCACCCTCAGGAGCTCTGAGTCATGGAGTTTGGCTCCGAGTTCTGCATTTTGACCATCATTCCAGATGACTACTAGCTGGGAATCTGTAGATGTCAATCTGAAAATCACTTAACTAGACTCATAGTCAGTTGACCGTAATCTCTTCACCAATGTGCTCTTTATTATTTTGACAAATCTGCTAATAAACTTTTAAAGCAACCATTTATTACCTACCATCCTCTGTGCATTATATCATTTAATATTCACAACAATTTTATGAAAAAAGGACATTACAGCTGGGAGAACTGAGGCCCACAGAAGCCAAGTGACTTATGTCAAGTCAAACAGCAAGAATGTGCAAAATTCAAGTCCTCGTTGGTTTGGCTGCAAAATCATCGATCTCTCTACTGTGACACAGTTTCTCTGACTGTGGAAAGACATGCCATTAGACAGATGCACACTTTCTAACTGAAGACTGAACAAGTAGAGAGAGGAGTGTTCAAGAACATTAGCCACATTTTTGGCTCATGGTTATTCTTCTTTTTCTTAACACCTAATAGAGCATTTACTATGTGTTAGGCAAATGATCAAGTCTTTTTCATGCATCAATTCTTTAAATTATCACAATCTCAAAGGGTACTATTATTATCTACATTTTGCAGATTAAGAAACAAAGAAACATCATTACTTAACTTACCCAATGTCATACCTCTGCCACTTATTGTAGTCATGATTTGGACCAATGTAGTTTGACTCCATAGTCTAAACTTTGAAACTACCAAAATACTATGGGATATGATATTGACATTGACTGTGATATGTCACTTGAGAATATGAAGAGGTTGAGTTTGAGAAGACCTAAACTACTTCAATGATAGCATTTAATAGTAAAGAAACAGTCAATGCATGAGTTATATTCATTGTGCACAATGTGAGCTATTTAATTGGTAGCTGCTCTTTTAATTTGATAATAGCAGATAGTCAAACTATTCATTGTAGCTACCTATTATACCCAACAAACACACCCATCTCCCCTTCCTTCTTGATTAATAGAGCCCTGATTTTGTTTAGGTGGCAACATGTTCAGGGAAAGTAGACCCTTTCTACAGCACTAGGAGATGCACTATAATTTATAAATATGATAACTCTTATTTCCCCTATGCTGATGATTAGCTTTACAGAAGGACTTTTAATCTAGTTCTGGCCAATGAGAACCTTCTGGAAAGTATTTTGTTCCTTGTTGAGGGAAAAGTGAGAGAGTGAGCTCTACCTTTTTCATGCCTTTAGTGTAGTTATTTGAGGGAAAGATGGTTAGTGTTCAGGGTGCCATCTTGGCACCACCAGGAAACAAGGCGTAATATCCTGACAGTGAGCGAAGAGAAAAGAGAGATCTTGAGTCTCTGTGATGACATTGATCATTTGCAGCACCAGTCCCAGAACCAGCTTCCTGTGGGCTTCCCGCTCTGAACTACTTGAGCATCTCAAATGCTGTTGTTAGAGCGAGCTTTCTCTGTCACCTGGGCTGGGAGCATCTGAAGAGCCTCGTGCGTCTGGTCCCTGTTTGTCCCACTCTGCTCTCTCTGCTACCACAACCAGTAGATTCGATCATGGGCTGTTAATAATTTATCAGTTTAAAATCCTTTTTTTTTTTCTTTTTTCTTTTTAGAAAGAGAGAGAGAAAGGAACAGACAGACAGGAAGGGAGAGAGATGAGAAGCACCAACTCGTAGTTGTGGCACCTTAGTTGTTCATTGATTGCTTTCTCATATGTGCCTTGACCAGGGGGCTCCAGCTGAGCCAGTGACTCCTTGCTCAAGCCAGCGACCTTGGGGTCATGTCTATGATCTTATGCTCAAGCCAGTGACCCCACACTTAAACTGGTGAGCCCACATTCAAGATGGTGATCTCGGGGTTTCAAACCTGGGTCCTCGGCGTTTCAGGCCGACACTCTATCCACTGTCCCACCACTTGGTGAGGCCAGTTTAAAATTCTTGGTTTTGTATTTTTTCCATGATGGAATCCACAGCCCTTAATCACATATCAAGAAAACTTACTTGAGGCTTTTGAGGTTTGGATCTGTTTTGTTTTCTTTTATTGTTTTTATTATTGAAAACAAATACGACACACTTACTGAAAACATTCAAATAGTACACAAATGAATAAACTTTAACGTAAGTGCAGTTATAATTTCCTTCTAGATCTTCTTTCGGTTGTTCAGTGTAATCTGGTTCCACATATAATAAAAACTAACATCTACTGAGAGCTTACCCTGTGGTAGGCTCTGTTCTCTCTGTTCCAGTTACCAAGAAGGTGTTAATGTGACTCTCACAAAGTTCCATTATGTGAGATAGAAACCGTTAAGGGACAGAGAGGGGCCTGAGTATGGGTCAGTGGCAGAGACAATAAAAACCTAGACAGTCCAGCTCCACAGCCTGCAAGACCGGACTGTCTCCATTGTGGTGCTTAGTAAATACTTGTTCAATCAACGTATTTCACTGTTCAGAAGTTTTAAAGTTTTATAATCAAACTTGACAGTATTTTTCTTTATAGGCTCTGGCCTTGGTGTCATGCTAAATGACGCTAAATTCATAAACAGATTAATTACTCAGGTTATTTATTTTAACTTCCACATTTACAAAACATACCATTTCTTTATAGCGAAGTGGTCATAACTTCCTGATACTTTCTCAGTGATGTGGACAGGTGTTATTGTACATATCAGAAAATCAACTCTTCAAATTGTTCATCGATATCAGCAGAAAAATTTCATCACACAAAACACTGCTTTGACATTTCTAGTAAAATCTATCTAAAATGGACACCGTCACAGTTAGAAACAATGGTTTACTGCATTTGCTTTTGTTTCCTTAGTCTGCCTGAGCCAGACCGCTGTGGCACATTACCTGGATCTCATGTTATGAGAATACCCTGATACTTGTAATTAACCCAGAAGGCTGGTTGCATCTAACCTCTCCCTGAAAGACTGCTGATAGATGAACAATGGGTACAAAAGACCTAGCATCTTGCTGAGAATTGCTTATCATGTTTGCAATTATAGGTCATTTTCAAAGGACCTTCAAACAAAAGGATCAGTCATTCACCAACTGTGCCTTCTTCATGGGGCTGGCTGGCGGAATGCTACATTCACTGCCTTAACCCACAGCGATTCTTCTTCCCTGCTTCTTTAGGATTCCTATCATTCTCCCCGTAGATTTGAAACAATTATGATTATCATTTTTCATAATGAGTGCACCCACTAAATATTTCATAAAGGTACCAGTAAGATACCATAATTATGAAGTACTCCAGCAATTAACGAATACCACACAGCTGTATTAGTTTTTTACAGCTGCCATAACAAAGTGCCACAAATTGGGTGGCTTAAAACAACAGAAATTTATTCTGCCACAGTTCTGGAAACTAGAAGTTCGACACCAGCTGGCAGTAGGACCCTGGCCTCTAAAACCTAGGAGAGAATCTTCTTTGCCTCCTCCTAGCTTCTGACTGCTGTCGTCAGTCCTCAATGTCCCTTGTCTTGAAGCTGCATCACTGCAGTCTCTGGCTCTATCATCACCTGGGGTTCTCCCTCTGTGTTTCTGTTCAAATTGCTCTCCTATTAAGAGTACAGTGGTCATGGCCCTGGCTGGTTGGCTCAGTGGTAGAGCATCGGCCTGGCGTGTAGAAGTCCCGGGCTCGATTCCCGGCCAGGGCACACAGGAGAAGCGCCCATTTGCTTCTCCACCCCTCTCCCTCTCCTTCCTTTCTGTCTCTCTCTTCCCCTCCCACAGCAAGGCTCCATTGGAGCAAAGATGGCCCGGGCGCTGGGGATGGCTCCTTGGCCTCTGCCCCAGGCGCTGGAGTGGCTCTGGTCGCAACAGAGCGACGCCCCGGAGGGGCAGAGCATCGCCCCCTGGTGGGCAGAGCATCAACCCCTGGTGGGCGTGCTGGGTGGATCCTGGTCGGGTGCATGCGGGAGTCTGTCTGACTGTCTCTCCCCGTTTCCAGCTTCAGAAAAATACAAAAAAAAAAAAAAAAAAAAAGAGAGAGTACAGTGGTCATATTGGACTAAGGTCCAATAGAATGACCTTGGCTTAATTTGATTAGGTCTACAAAAATCCTATTTCCAAATAAGGTCTCATTCCCAAGAACTGAGGGTTAGGGCTTCAACATATATCTTTAAGGGACACAATTCAATCCATAACAGACAGAAGATATACACACACACCTTAGAGATAGAAGGTTTTCAAGGCCAGGATCTGGAAGTGTTTGCAGATTTTCTGTTGCTTTATTAACAGTCTCCATGTAAAGAACAGCATGGGCACAGAAGAGAAGTGGTTAGTAACGGAAGCACAGAAACATCTAACACTGGAGAGCCAAAGACAGGGAGGTGAATGCCCCATGGGTCACGCAAGGTTGTCTTATTGTGAATGCCCCCTACATATGAACCATAATACACACTCCCCTTATTCGAGTTCATGCTCATCTAATGATCTTTCAACTAAATTTGCTCTTTACAGGAATTTCTCTCCTAGGGAAAGAGCAGAAGACACCTCTGCTGCTGTGTCATTATTAGTGAACACATTGGAGTTGGGGTTTATGCATCTTTATTGTATCAGTGACGATAGAGGGACTCCATCCTGAGAGGCTGGTCAGCTGTCATGGCCCAGGATCAATCAGATGCTTGGCAGTGTAAACACGGAAAGTGCGCATGCTAGAAAAGATTCTACTTGCGTTAAGAGTGACCCAACACATTGAGGATTTAGTTATTTGCGAATCAGAAGCAAGAGCCTTATGAAATAAACAAGCAATCTTTAGGACACAGCTTTGCAATCCTGAATGAGTACCGTATGGAAATAGTCCGATGTTCTGGCGGACCTCTAAGGCTACCCGAGGTTGCTATAAAGAAATGCTATGTTTTGTAAACTTGCTACGGAGGAGGAGCTGAGAATGTGAGAAATGTGGATGGTTCTGGCGTCCTCACATCATGACAAAGTGGGCACAGCTTCCCCTCTCCGGCCCTGAGACCTCCAGTTCCCACTGCTGCTCTCCGACGTCTGTTACCTACTTCCATTTCTCTCCTTTTGATTCTTCACTGACAACTGCATGCTCTTCCCTCTTCCAACATCAAAGGCTGTCTGGTCCCGCCCTTCCCGACCTTGGCTCTCATCTCTCCTAAGCACACAAGTGTTCTTCCCCCCAGGTTAATGTACTTGTTTCCTGGGGCACTCACCTGACACTTCCCACAGTACTTCAGGCGTGATAGGAAGCTGCTTCTTCCTTGCTGTGGGAGGAGAGCCCTTGGGGCTGTGTCCACAATAGATCCCCAGGCTCTTATCCTTAGTCTCCTCTCCTTATTCGTGCCTTAAAGGAACACTGTCCAATTTTGCCATCGCCCTTAGAACTTCCCCAAATTCGCCAAGCTCTGAGCTGAGGGCAAGGAGTTTGAACAGCCCTGGGGGTGATGAGCCTGCTTCTAAAATATCTGGAATTTAACTAATCTGGCAGGACCGAACGTGTTACGGTCTGGGAGACGGCCAGCTCTCGGACAGGAGGAGAGGTCGTCTTCCCCTCTTTCGGGGTCTTAGTGCTGCTGTGCAGTCTTGTAGTAGAAATAGTGCCCCACGCACATCTGTTTGTGATACTCAGATTCAGAAAAGAGATCCGGGCACAATATGGATACCATAAGTAGGACATCGATGAACCCTCTACGAGGAAACTCAAAACCTGTCATTAGCATTGGAAATTTATCGTGTTTCAGAATTCAGTTTGATAACTTGCCAAAAGCCTAATAAGACTCACAGATGTCAGTCAATTCACTCACTACCAGGCTTATTCATTGGCAGGACAGACCCTGCCAGTATCTTATTTTTGAATCTTGCTCAGAACTGACCCTACACTCCTGCGAATCATTACACACATACATTCTACTATTCATATAAAGGTCCTCGGGTCTAGCAAAATGGAAATTATTAGACTTGCTAAGAAACTCTGACCTTTCATACCTACCTTTGAGTTTATATTTAGTCAGTCTGACTATAGCTTGAGTTCTCAGACATGGTTATTAAATCTCCTGGTCTACTCTGACAGGTGTTTAAACCCGCACATTGCATGTGGATTTCACCAGTTTAGCTGTCAGGGCCCAGTCTTATTTCCAAGTTCTTGGGTGAGGCACCCGCTGCTGTTCCGCTATGTCACCGTTACTGACACATTTTGAGCACGGCCCTGAGTGGGGGCAGTGCACACTACTGCATCAAGTGCCCTCACCTGAAGACACTTTTTTTTTGTAACCAATCTTCCCTCCTGTCAGAGAGCTGGTGTGTCCCGGACCCTGGCGCGTTTGGTCTTGCCAGACTAGATAAATTCCAGAACTTCTGGAGGCAGTGTTATCTTTCCCAGGGCTGTTCAAATCCCTCGCTCTCAGCGCAGAGCTGGACGAATCTGGAGAAGCTTTAAGGGCGATGGGAAATTGGACAGTGTTCCTTTAAGGCACGAATAAGGAGGAGGCCAGGGCAGGTATTGTGGACACAGCCCCGAGCTGCCGTCTGGGGCCCAATTAGCAGAGAGCTAAGCAGGGTTTTTGTTTAGCTTAGCAACCGCCGGCGTCCCGGGGGCCCGTCGGGCTATCACGCGGGCGGGGGCCCGGTCCCAACCCTCGGCCCGCGGGGGCGCTGGCAGCTGCAGCACCGCACTCTGGGGTCTCACAGCACCGGGCAGAGGGGGCCCGCTCGGCCAGAGGGTGGTCGCCGCCCGCAGCCCCGGCGCTCTGCGGGCCACCTGGGCGTCGGGAAGGCGGGTGTCCAGCGCTGCGGGCTGAGCGCGCAGGGACGCCCCTCTGCGTGGGGCGCGCCCCAGGGGCCCCCGGAGTTCGGCGGCGCACGCGGTCCCCAGGAGCCCCGCCGCCACCCGGCGCAGCCTCCTCCGCATCCCTGCGAGCGACAGTGGATGGAGCCCCGAAGCCCGGCTCCTCGTGGCCCTGAGGTTCGAGCAGCGGCAGGGACAGCGATTCCCTGGCTGGGGCACGATGAAGCTCGCTGTCCTGGACCTTGGGTCTCTCTTGGCCAAAATCTTCAAGACCTCGACGGCGTCCCCGGCGGCCCCCTCGGACCACGCAGAGGGCGCTGCCTCCGCAAGGCCCGCGGGCACAGCGCTGGGCACGGCCCCCGCCCCGACCGTCCTGCCGGGCCTGGCGCCGGACTCCCCCTCCACCTCGCGGGGGGCGCCCGCCGCTCTCCACCCTCTGCCCACCGCCTCCCACCCCAGGGCCTCCGGCGCGAGCCGCGCGGCCGAAACAGTGGGGACCCCCTTCTCGCTGCCCAGTAGCCCGCGAGCCACCCAACTGCAGCCCCGGCCCCAGGCCCTCCCCCTGGCTCCTCCCGGCGGGGGCTGCAGCGCCGCGGGCTCCCCTGCCCACCCGGTGGCGGTGGCGCGGCCGCCCCCCGGCCCTGGTGGGGTCTGGGCCGCGCTGCCGTCGATCGGGGCCGCCCCGGGCAGCAGTGCAGCTTCGAGCCCACGGAACCCCCGCCAGCCTGGCCCCGGAGACCGAGAGCCTGGCCCCGGAGACCGAGAGCCCAGCGCCTGGGTGCCCCCCGGGCCAGGCCCCACGACCCTGTTCTTCACCCTGCCGGGTATCGGCGAGGAGTGGGCCTCGGACAGCGACTCGGAGGAGGGAGGAGACACGTGAGTAGCAGCGGGGACCAGGCGGCCTGTGCTTCCTGGGGACCCTCCCCCTCCGCCCGCAGCACCCAGCTGGCCAGCCGCCCTTGAGAAAGTTGCGCTGTTTGCAGGGACATCCACCAACTGCCCTGGGCACCCTCCTTGCCCGTCTCCTGGGTCCTAATTTGGTGCCTTTCTGTTGCTGTATTTTCAAACACGCTGTGACAGGCCTTTGCTCATCTTTCTCCGAGATAATCCTCTACTGTTCACCAGCGGAGCAGGAGTGAAGGTGAATGAAGCAAGCTTGAAGGGGAAGAGGGCAGAATTTATTTATTTATTTATTTATTTTTAGTTTTCTTCCTCCCCCTTCCATTGAATTTATTGGGGTGACACTAGTTAACAAAATTACACGGGTTTGCGGTGCACAATTCTACAACACAGCATCTGTGCACTGTGTTGTGTGGTCACCGTCCCAGGTCATCATGTCTGCGGGGCAGGATTTTGTTTCTCCTCCCACTGAGCGCTGACAGAGTGTTTGATAGTCTGGCTTTCTCCAGGACCTTGAAAGAGCCTTCAGGTCCCTTTCTCTGAAACTTAATAAGGCAGAAGTGTAGGGTAACTGAATACACACCTCGGCAGCTGCTATGTTAAGAAATGGTGCCTCCTTATTTTTCAAGGATCAGCCTCAATTCTTATTCCAGGTGGGATGGGTTTTCTTTGTGCCACGTCGGATTAATCTACATATGTGTAACATCATCTGACACCAATGACATTTGTAGTGCTCAGGACAAACCTGATGTACACCCTAAACCAGTGGTCCCCAACCTTTTTTGGGCCACGGACCGGTTTAATGTCAGAAAATATTTTCACAGACCGGCCTTTAGGGTGGGACGGATACATGTATCACATGACTGAGACAAGCGTCAAGAGTGAGTCTTAGACGGATGTAACAGAAGGAATTTGGTCATTTTTAAAAAACAAAACATCGTTCAGACTTAAATATAAATAAAACGGAAATAATGTAAGTTATTTATTCTTTCTCTGGGGACCGGTACCAAATGGCCCACTGGTCCGTGGCCCCGGGGGGTTGGGGACCACTGCCCTAGAGCTCCTGAGTTCTCGCAAATGCCCTGAGGTGCTCCGGAAACGTTGACAAGTTTTCACTGGGAACGGAGGACACTTCCCTAAACACACACACACCTCCTTTCACCGCCATGAACAGTAATGAAAACATCCTTCTTATAAAATATGTATTTTAGAATTAAGGTGAATTTCACTTCTTTAATGAGCAGTTAAATGGGTACAAAAATATTCAGCCTTCTGAATCCTACAAAAGAATAGCGAAATGGTTAAAGGCAGACCAGAAGGGTCCGTTCCTGAAAGGAGATTCCTGCCTTGTAATCTGGTGAAAGAGGGATAGTCAAGCCTGCTAATACAGAAGCCCCCCCAACCCCCCGCCAATTAAATTAACTGAGAACTTCTTCGTAAGACTGATTCTAACCCATTCACAATTTAAATAATGACATTTTTACAAAACTGCACATTTATCTCAGTGCTAAAGTCAGCAGTTAAATAAGTTGTTTATTTTAATTTAAAATATTGCAGTGTGAAAAACATGAATCAATTGATTTTTTTAAAAGTAAAATCAGCTGCATTTGGATAAGTGGTTAGAAGACATATGCATAAGGAATTAGACCAGGGGTCCCCAAACTTTTTACACAGGGGGCCAGTTCACTGTCCCTCAGACCGTTGGAGGGCCGGACTATAAAAAAAAACTATGAATAAATCCCTATGCACACTGCACATATCTTATTTTAAAGTAAAAAAACAAAAACAAAAACAAAACGGGAACAAATACAATATTTAAAATAAAGACCAAGTAAATTTAAATCAACAAACTGACCAGTATTTCAATAGGAACTAGGCTCCTCTCACTGACCACCAATGAAAGAAGCGCCCCTTCAGAAAGTGCGGCGGGGGCCAGATAGATGGCCTCAGGGGGCCGCATGTGGCCCGCTGGCCGGGCCTAGTTTGGGGACCCCTGAATTAGACCTTTGTTCTTAGCTACTGGTCCTTAACATTTATGCAATTAATGTTTTATGAGCAACCGGATCGACACACTGACCTTAAATTCTCTTCTTAGGGCTTTTTACGAACGGGCCCTGGATCACATCCATGGGGCCAGTGACAGACCTGGGGCTGCTGCCTGTTCTTGAGCATCTCAGTCCGTGTTTGTATGGTCTACACGTTTTTAATAGATGCTTTTAAAATAATACTATGTTTGACATTTCTGACAGAAGTGACTGTTTGCTATTTGCACTAGCAAATGTGTCAATTTTTACTAAAAGTGCAGGTTGAATTGTAGGTAATTGCCATGAGAAATAATATGCACAGATATGTACATTCAAGAATTTTTCTGGTAACGAATTTGTACTCTTTGTACAACATCAGCAAGCCCTCTGAGTACACCAGTTTATTTTTTTTTCTTTTTATTTATTTTGTTTATCTACATGCTAAAATAGCTTTATCCCCTTTCTTTCATACCTCATTCTTTTTTAATCATAAAGTGTACAAAGCGAAAAGGAAGAAAATATTAAGGTGATTTTTCTTTCAGTATTATAGACCTTTTGCACCTTGAAGTATATTTTTTCCCTCTTGGATTTCTAGGGTGGTTATTTATGACATTGAATAAACAAACATCATTCAACAATGGATTTAAATTACTGTATATAACCACCATCTCACCTGCCAATTTGCAGATAGCTGCTACTAATTATTAGTCTGCTTGATTAATATTAAAATGGTATATTTATTTTTTAAAGCCCAGAGACATGGAGAGGGGAGGCAGTTAAAGAAAGGGTTGGAGCAGGACACCTCCACCTTTGTTCTCCTGTTTCAAGGTTGCCGTGGTTATTTGTGGTCTTCTGTGGTTCTATACATTTTAGGGTAATGGGTGAACCTACAGGTATCATGCTGAGTGAAATAAGTCAGACAGAGGACGGCAAATACTGTATGCTTTTACTTTATGTGGCATCTAAAAAAGCAAAACAAATGAACAAACAAAACAAAACAAAGACAGACTCATAGAAACAGAACAAAGCAGCAGTTACCTGGGTGGAGGAGATGGGGGGGGGGGTGTGAAAAGGGAAGGAGAATAAAGTCAATATTATCATGATAAGTTTGCATGGTGACAGATGATTACCAGAATTAGGAGGTGATCACATTGTGTGGTGTAGAAATGTCAAATTACTATATTGTGCACCTGAAACAAATCTAACTGATATAATATTGTTAAAAGTATACCAACTATACTTAAATAAAATAAAATAGAGTAGGAAGAAGAAAAGATAGGTAGAGAGGATGTGGATGCATGTGAACAAATACTTGAGAAATAGTCATCTAATTTTAAGACTATCACGCTCAGTTACAAAGGAAAACTCTCATTCTCAGTTTATACATTTTTGAAGAAAGTGTATGCATTTTACATTTGACCCGGTTGTGATGTACTTGGCTTGTGTTAAAACTAAAAGCAGTGCAATTAATTTGGAATGGAAATAATACAAACTTTCAATTCAGAGTCTTTTTTTTTTTCTTTTTCAATAAGATGCTCCGTAGCAGCACGCGTTTTGACCTCTGACCCATGGGTGAGATAAAAGAGTGGCTCACGGGATTTCCCTTCCTTCCCGCAGGGCACACTGGCTGCTGCACCTGTAGCGGAGGGGAGGATATTGAGCTCCCTTCCCTTCCTTCTCTCCCTCTCCTGAGCCCCCAGGTACGATCTGTATCCAGCACATTCACCCTCACCTGCCTGTGCCTTTCCTTTGTACCTTGTACCTTGTTTTCACTGTTTGTCCGTCTTGTCCATCTCTCTTGGTTATCTGCGTTTGCACTTCCGGTTTGAACTACACAGTTATTATCTTGTAAAAGGTTTTATTTTCTGTTTTGGAAATAGAGAGGTGTTTTTGTTGTTGTTGTTGTTATTGGTAGATAGCAATTGCTATATAAAAATGTTGGTAGGTTGTAAACTTCGTGTGGCCAGGAAGTATTTATATCTATTTTAAGTTATTGCTGTTCGCATGTAATTATTGCTATTTTGAGTGAATGAGTTCAGTTGCTGAAGTCATGCGTTGGTGTGAAAATATCGCAGTAAAGGCCTGCAGGGTTGGTAACTTGGCCAGCAATAAAATGAATGCAAGCTCTTATCTCTCAGTTCATCAGTTGCTGGGGCAACCTAGAGCGGAAGGGCTGCCTCCACCCAAGAGTCAGAGGAGCTGGATTCTGATCTCCAACCATTTGCCTGCTTGTACTTCTGGGTAACTTATCAGTTTTCCAATCTGCAGATTTTCCACCATGATAAAATGGAGATGATGACTTTTCTCCCAGGGATGGTCTAAAACTTAATTGAAATAATATTTTAAGTGCCTAACACATGAAGAAATGCATCTAAAATGTTATCTATCGTTACTATCTGTTTCTTGGCACAGAAATAAAATTTGAGAGCATATTTTATTAAAGAATACATACATTGCAGGTGAACAAAAGAGTGGCAAAAATAGTGTATTTACATTTATCGTGTGACCGTAACACACGACATCTTTTAGTTCAAATATTTGGGAGAACAAATGATAATACACTATAATCTTTCAGCTTGCTCCCTGCACAACTTACAGTAGATAAAGGTTATTTTAATTAAGATTACCACCGATTGCTATATAATACATAGAAGAAATGTGTTTGCCACCCTGGGATCTGACCTTTAATTTTTAATTTTCAGAGATAATGCAGAATCATCAGTAGCATCACAAATCATACCTGACTCGCCCTTTGTGTAGCTTTTGCCCATTTCTACTTGATAATCCTGTGATTTATATCTTATCTGGTATTAATTGAGACTATAAATTCTTTGTCCTGTGACATTTTATACAACACATGCCAAGAAAGGGCATTTAATAAAATTTATTAAATGAATGAATGAAAATCTTTTCTTTCTCATGTAATCCAGTTTGATAGGTTTCTAATCTCATAAAAATCTAGAGGCAATTTAAATACCTTTCTTTAAGAATAATTGTTGTCTCGGGCATTTTGGTTTTGTCATCTTGGAGTTTTCTTGAAGTTATAATGCTTTCTGCTAGGACTTTATATATCCTCAAAGATGAATAGTGAGTTCAGTAGACAAGTGTCGTATGACTACTGCTTTCTCTTACAGTCATGTGACCATTGCTTTCACTGAAAACAGTAATAAACTTGTCTTGGTTGTCCATGTCAAACCCAGGAAAACAATTTTGTTCTTTCTGTCTTTTGCGATAGTTTGTGTGTGTGTGTGTGTGTGTGTGTGTGTGTGATAGAGACAGAGAGAGGGACAGACAAACAGGAAGGGAGAGAGATGAGAAGCATCAATTCTTCATTGCGGCACCTTAGTTGTTCATTGATTGCTTTCTCATATGTGCCTTGACTGGGGGGGGGGAGCTACAGCAGACCAAGTGACCCCTTGCTCAAACCAGCGACCTTGGGTTCAAGCTGGTGAGCCTTGCTCAAAGCAGATGAGCCCATGCTCAAGCTGGCGACCTCAAGGTATCGAACCTAAGTCCTCTGCGTCCCAGTCGGATGCTCTATATACTGTGCCACTGCCTTGTAGGGCTGCAATAGTTTTTTAAACTTTAAATTATCTTCTTTACTCTGGTATTGTATTTAAGATCGCAAAAACTACATTTGAGGTAATAGTTATATGTTTTGCTGTGTGTATTTAAAGAACATGTTTTGAATCTTCTCTAATTTATTACCTAACACGTATAATATTTGATATGTGCCAGTTTCATAGCTACAATCCTATGATATGAGATTTGAATGTTTTATAGCTCTAAAATTATAATAGCTAATTTAAATTGGAACCGTTTTTAGAACATAGGTTTGAAGTCAGATTGACTTTGATTCAAATCCCACTTTATAATCTTTCTGAGTATGTTAAGAACAAAATACCAATTAAGTATTCACTAAAAAACTTCTCTCTATAGTATCTGAGACATAAACTCTATAATAAATAGCTACTGTGGCTAGTTTGTAATTTTCATTATTTTAACTATATTTTAGTTTATCACTCTCAATCAGGATCTTTTGTACAGAGTATAGATTATTGCTAGAACCTACAGGAAAACTAAATACAATATTTTCCAAATATAGTTGTCAAATGTATTGGTAAAATACCTATTCCATCTAAAACCCAGAGGGAGCTGGACTTTCTGAGTAATCTAGAGAAAGAGCTGGAAATGGATCTGATCAACAAAGAATGGGGAAAACATGGTGGATGAGCCAGGGGCCCCGAGCACACAGTTGAGAGAAGAGTCCATAGATTAGGGAAAGAAAGAAGGGGGTCTGGATGAGTCCTAAAGAAGCTGTGAATGGGGGTAAATACGTAGTTGGAGTTTGGAGGACATTCCAGCAGACTGGAACTGTGAGCAAACACATGGAGGTATAACAGTACGGGTCATATGAGGAATTCAGTAAGTTAAGAGCACAGTGTTTGAAAGGGAAGTAGGAGAAAACTGGAGGGAGCCTTGGAGACCAGACTCTGTTTAGTAAACCCTGGAGAAGTCACTGAATGTTTTAAGGCAGCGAGGTGGCACGAACAGGGCTGAGCTCGGAGGATGACATTGATGCATAAGAGAGTGTAAACGCAGGTGCCATAGTCTCTAGAAAAGGCCTGCGTTGGCCAGACTTTTGTTTTACTTGCTAACAGAGTTAACACTGTTGTAATTGTGTTTCACGACTGACCTGAGCATTGCTCAAATATGTATGATTGTACAAATATGAGGTTTTTAGCATTTAAAATAAGAGCCGGTATTTCCCTGTCTCCTAGACACCTGCAAACTGTAGGGCTGCCTGCATCTCCAGACATTATCGTGAATCCCCGAACAAACTTACAGGGCAGGGGTGTTATTTTCATTCTGTGAAAACATTGACACTCAGAAAGAAAAGGAATTTGTTTAATTTCACATGACTAATATGTAAGAATCAAAGCCAGGCAGTCAGTGCATATCATCCATAATATGTGAAAGCAAGTGTTTGGTTTATTTTTTAACAGATTGTTTAATATGGTAATGAAAATTAAAATCTACCTTTGAGGTAGTAGGTAGTATTTTTTCCTGTAATAAATCTACTCTAAGATATTATACTCTTTTCAATTAAAATACATTTGAAAAATAAAAATCATGTTAATAAGTAACCTAAATGTAACTTCCTCAGAATAATATTTCTATTAATATTGATAAGACCAAAAGTTAAAGCCATTTAGCTTTGTCCATTTTAAAGTATAGATGACAACTGACCTTTGGCATAAAAAACATGGATTCTTATAATAAAGTATTAATTTTGCTAAGTCTAGTTTATTTTATATATATTTCATGTGTATTATAAATTATTTTGTGTGTATTTAATGTCAAGTCAAATATTTTATATATTCTAGTAAGGCAGTAATGAGTAAGTATGTCTTACTAGAAAAAACAATAGACCAGAAGGAATTAGATATGGCCCTTGCAAGGAGAAAGAATATACCAGCATATTAGTTTTTTCTTACTTAGATTTTTCACTTAAAGATGTTGTTAGAAGATGCCTTGTAATTAAATATTGACAACTGTAATCCTTGCCAGGCCTTTATATACAGTGGTACCTTGAGATACGAGGAGAACAACATACCATTTTTTTTTAAGATACGAGCTACGACTTGGTCTGTATTTTTGTTTGAGATCCGAGAGAAATTCCGAGATACGAGTCATGACTGGGGAAGCTGCTGCTAGTTGACACATTGGCGCTGGGTCCAGTATTGGCAGCACAACACCAGCATCTCATTCTTTCTCACATGTTACCTACAGAATCAATTCGAATCTCGTGTACTGTACTTGTTCTGGCATCATTTTTGCATTTTTTACTAACTTTTTTTGTGTGCTATCATGGGGCCAAAGAAAGTGAGTGTAAAGGACAGTGGTGAGAAGAAGAAGAGAATGATGTTGATAGAAGTAAAGCAAGAAGTAATAGAAAAACATGAGCGTGGTGTACGAGTGATTGAACTGGCAAGGCTGTATGACCGTAATATATCTACAATTTGTACCATCCTTAAACAAAAAGATGCCATCAAAAGTGCAAATCCAGTGAAAGGAACTACAGTTCTGTCCCAATTAAGGACAAATATCCATGAAGAAATGGAGAAGCTTCTGCTGGTGTGGGTGAGAGAGAAAGAGCTGGCAGGAGATACAAGTGACAGCAACTTGAAGAAGAAAGAACCATCAACCTCAAAAGAGGCAGCAGAAGATACATTTAAGGCAAGTCATGGCTTGTTTGAAAATTTCAAGAAGAGATCTGGCATCCACTCAATGGTGAGGCATGGTGAAGCTGCAAGCGCTGACGTTAAGGCAGCTGAGGAGTACATCGCAAGGTTTTGTTTTTTTTCTCTGAAGTTGGAAACGGGGAGGCAGTCAGACAGACTCCCACATGCGCCCAACCGGGATCCTCCCGGCATGCCCACCAGGGGGCAATGCTCTGCCCATCTGGGGCATTGCTCTGTTGCAACCAGAGCCATTCTAGTGCCTGAGGCAGAGGCCATAGAGCCATCCTCAGCATCCGGGCCAACTTTGCGCCAATGGAGCCTTGGCTGCGGGAGGGGAAGAGAGAGACAGAGAGGAAGGAGAGGGGGAGGGGTGAAGAAGCAGATGGGCTCTTCTCCTGTGTGCTCTGGCTGGGAATCCTGCACAACAGGCCGACACTCTCCCACTGAGCTAACCAGCCAGGGCCACATCGCAAGTTTTGCTACGCTTATCACAAAGGAAGGCTACATCAGCCAACAAGTGTTCAACTGTGATGAAACAGAATTGTTTTGGAAAAAAATGCCCTGGAGGACTTTCATCACCACAGAGGAGAAGAAGCTGCCTGGCCATAAACCCATGAAGATCGTCTGACTCCTGCATTGTGTGCAAATGCTAGCGGTGACTGTACAGTAAAGCCACTACTAGTGTATCATTCTGAAAATTCTCGAGCCTTTAAGACTCACAAGATTCTTTTTTTTTTTTTTTTTTAGATTTTTTTTTTTTTCTGAAGCTGGAAACGGGGAGAGACAGTCAGACAGACTCCCGCATGCGCCCGACTGGTATCCACCTGGCACGCCCACCAGGGGCGACACTCTGCCCACCAGGGGGCGACGCTCCACCCCTCCGGGGTGTCGCTCCGCCGTGACCAGAGCCACTCCTGCACCTGGGGCAGAGGCCAAGGAGCCATCCCCAGCGCCTGGGCCATCCCCGCTCCAATGGAACCCCGGCTGCGGGAGGGGAAGAGAGAGACAGAGAGGAAGGGGGGGATGGAGAAGCAAATGGGCGCCTCTCCCATGTGCCCCGGCCAGGAATCGAACCCAGATCCCCCGCACGCCAGGCCGATGCTCTACCGCTGAGCCAACTGGCCAGGGCCAACTCACAAGATTCTTAAAGAAAAACTGCAGGTTATGTGGTACGCCAATTCTAGGGCATGAGTTATGCGACAGTTTTTTATTGAATGGGTAAATCTTATCTTTGGTCCTGCAGTGAAGAAATAGCTTCAAGAAAATAAACTCCCAATGAAAGCATTACTTATTCTTGAAAATGCTCCAGCCCAACCACCTGGTCTTGAAGATGACATTCTCAATGGGTTCAAATTTGTGAAAGTCCTCTACCTCCCACCCAACACGACTTTAATCTTGCAACCTATGGATCAGCAGATCATGTCCAACTTTAAAAAGCTTTATACGAAGCACTTGTTCCACCGCTGCTTTGAGGTGACTGAGAATACAAATAAAACCCTTTGAGAGTTTTGGAAAGATCACTACAACATCGTGATATGTTTCCGCATTATTGACTTGGCATGGCAAGAGGTTACAAGAAGAACCTTGAACTCGGCATGGAAAAAGCTATGGCCTGATGTTGTTGCAGACAGGGACTTTGAAGGAGTCGAACCAGAGACTGAGACCGAGGTAGAAGCATTGGAGGAGATTGTGTCCCTCAGAAAGTTGATGGGTCTGGAGATGGATGAGGGTGACGTAAACGAGCTCGTTGAGGAACATGAGGAGGAACTCTCAACTGAGGAGTTGAAAGAGCTACAGATGATGCAATTTACAGAGCTTCTGCAAGAGATTAGTAGTGAGGAGGAGGTAGAGTCGGAGGAAGTGATTTCTACAAGTGAAATTAAAGACATGCTGGCAATGTGGGAGAAGCTTTCAAGTTTTATTGAAAAGAAACACCCAGAAAAAGTTTCAACTGGTATTGCTTCAGCACGTTTTAATGACACTTGTTTATCACATTTCCGTAACATTTTAAATGGCATGCAAAAGCAAACCTCTTTGAATAGATTTTTATTCAAAAGTCCTGCAAGTGAAACTGCTGAAAGTGAAGCCAAAAAGGCAGAAATAGGTGATAATTAAATGAAAAATACATAATGTTAAGCTTAGATTATGTTTAAAGTTAAGAAAGTGCATTTTTTTTACAATTAAGTTTTTGTGGTTTTATTTTAAATAAAGAAAGTGCAGTTTTAGTTTTGTTTAAAGAAAATGCAGTTTTAGTTTACATTTAGTGTTAAGAAAGTGCAGTTTTAGTTTACGTGTCTACAGTGCCTGCATCCCTTCCTCCCTCCCTCCTCCTCCACCATTCACCTCCATTAGCCGCACTCGTCTGTCTCCAAGGTAAGAATACAGTACTAAATAACACTTTTTCTTTTATTTCATATATTTTGTTATGCATTGGTAAAGTATACATGTGTGTTTCTTAATTAAAAACATGTCTTTTTTTATAATTTAGGATGGTTGGGGATGTTTCACAGGGCTGGAACAGATTAAATCTATTTCAGTTATTTTAAATGGGAGAAATTTGTTTGATATACAAGTTGTCTGAGCTCGGTTACAGAACGAATTAAACTCGTATCTCAAGGTACCACTGTATATGTTCATCCAATAAGTATGTTTCTTTCACATAATACTTTAATAAATCTCTCTTGCTTGTTGATTTCTAACATGAATGAGATGATTTTGATGATCAAAAAAAAATTTGAAATACTTGTTTTAAAGATTTATTAAAATGACAGTTTTAAAATTGATCACTAACTTCAGTTCCTTACTAGATTTCTAAGAATAATGTAATAGCAAACGTGTGACAATCACTTTTCTTTTGTTATGAAACCACCTTTTTATGCAATGCAGTGACAGTAGCTGGGTTTGCTCAACGTAAGTCCTACTTTTAAAACTTGTGGTCTGGACTAGTTAGCTAAAATGATAAAACACTTTGAGTTGAGTGTCTTGTGTGTATGCACACGCTGTTTCAAACACACTTCTAATCCATGTACTTGCCGCTGTTGGAAACTTCTGTTTTTGTCCTTTTAGGCTGACCATGAAGCAGGATACAACCAACTCTGTTTTCACCAGAGAGCATTAGTGAACCATTCCTGCATTACGAGCACTAGGAGAGGGAAAAGGCGTATTTTAGTAAAGCTTTCCTTGGGAGATGAATGGTGATTTTTACAACATTGTGCAATATTTCACTACAAAACTTTTCCTAGTTCTATTTCCAGCAATGCCAACCTAGACAGTTTTGAGACCAAGCACTACCTGAGTATAACTAGAAAAGCTAGACAGTAAACAGAAACCACACAGGAGTTAGGATGAATTGGAAATAGACCCGTCGAACACAGACTGAACCAGATAAAAATCTCCCTATTTCTTGATTGGATTAGGGTGATTTGGATGGCTGGAACCCTCAGCCCAGTCTGCTACAGAGGCAAATATAATCCCCTCAGAATGTAAGCTGTAAGCAACAGCTTTATATTGTTTATTAAAAACACACAGTTTAATGTGAGAATACAGAAATGTTGAATATAAATGTATGGATGTAGTGTTTGTACATGCAAATTCTAATGCAAAGAAAGCTGGTATAACTTTTATATCAGAGGTGGTAGACTTTAAGCCATAAAATGAAACTGAAACTTATAATAATGCTTGCTGCAAAACAGGATTTTGCACCTGCACTGATCTAAACAGGATTTTGCACCTGCACTGGAATGAATTTCCACTAAATCTTAAAATTTGCAAAAAACCATACTTTAAAATCCATCTAGCATGATTTTCAAAATGTCAAAAAAATGTGAAAGATTGACATCTAGTGGCTTTCTGGCAGTATTGCATAAAATATGTTAATCCAAAAAGAGGAACATAGTTGTATTTTGCTTTATATAGGCTGTTCTTTCTTTCTTTCTTTCTTTCTTTCTTTCTTTCTTTCTTTCTTTCTTTCTTTCTTTCTTTCTTTCTTTTTGCCTTTAAAAAAACCACTGTAATGTTTTCTCTTTATTTGGCTTCTGTTTGTAAATAATTGCCCCCCAAATTATCTTGCATGCATGAAATAATGCGCCGAGATGTTTAGAATTCATCGGGAGAAAGATGCTATATAAATCAAATCAGCCATTACTATCAGAGGCAACAGTGTTCATCCTCAGACTGGAGGCTGTTCCTTCTTGAGACATTGCCCTTCAACCACCCCAGGGGACCATACCCAGTCACTGTCACCGGGAGCGTAAAGCATAATCTCTGCTCTGAAGGACCTCGCTGTGGAGACAAGAAAACCTTTAATCATAAAATATAAAGCAAACAAGAATTCATGTATGGATGCCAAAAGTGTTCTGAGTTGGAATATGATATTCTGGAGACATGAGCAGACTGGGAAAAGCTTCAGGGAAGAAAAAGCAAAAGCTATGATGTAAAAACTGTTGGAGAGACCATCAATGTCCCCTTTATCAGCCAAGGTGCACGGTGGCAGGTGTCTCTGTCCACTATGAGCAGAAGTTTACTAGATTGATGTATAAATTGGGAAGGGTGGATATTGTTAATTTTTTTTTCTTAATTTTATTTTTTAATTACAGTTGACATGCAGTATTATTTTATATTAGTTTCAGCTGTATAGCATAGTGGTCAGACAATCATATAATTTACAAAATGATACCTTGATAATTCAAGTACCCAAGTGGCACCCTACATAATTATTATAGTATTACTGACTGTATTTCCTGAGCTGGACTTTACATCCCTGTAACTATTTTGTAATTACCAATTCCTACTTCTTAATCCTTTCACCTTTTTTGACCCCACCCTCAAAACCTTCTTTCTTCCTTCTGGTAACCATCAATTTGTTCTCTGTATTTGATACTTTCTATTTTGTTTGTTTGTTTATTTTGTTCTTCAGATTCCATACACCAGTGAAATCATGGTATTAGCTTTCCATGACTGAATTCTTTCACTTAGCATAATACCCTCTAAGTCCATCCGTGTTGTTGCAATGGTAAAATTTAATTCTATTTTTTTGTCTAAGTAGTATTCCATTGTATATATGTATCACTTTTTTTACCCAGTCATCTATTAATGGACACTTGAGTTGTTTCCATATCTTGGCTACCATAAATATGCTGCAGCGGACATATGAATGTTCTCAGAAAAAAATTCTCACAAAGGAAATTTACATCATTATTTATAAGCTATAACTACTAAAATTTTTTGTAATTATTTAAAACTAACATCCTTATATGTTTTGCCACTTAGGTAATATTTTTTTCATTTTCATGTTAAATCATATATTAACTATATTTTTTATAATTGTGTATAAGCTGTGAACTTCATAGTTTGCCTAGAACTTTCTAACATCATTATACTATTCAAATTCAAATAATAAAACATAATATTGTTTATTGGTCTTTTTGGAAAGTAGTTACTAATAAAATACATTTAAGTGTGTAGAGGAGTTTAACATATTTTTATAAGGACAGAGAGAGAGTCAGAGAGAGGGATAGACAGGGACAGACAGACAGGAACAGAGAGAGATGAGAAGCACTAATCATCAGTTTTTCACTGCGAGACCTTAGTTGTTCATTGATTGCTTTCTTATATGTGCCTCAGCAGACCGAGTAACCCTTGCTCGAGCCAGCGACCTTGGGTCCAAGCTGGTGAGCTTTTGCTCAAACCAGATAAGCCGCGCTCAAGCTGGTGACCTCGGGGTCTCGAACCTGGGTCCTCTGCATCCTAGTCTGATGCTCTATCCACTGTGCCACCGCCTGGTCTGAGGAGTTTAACATATTTTTAAATAAACTTTTGAACTTTAGGACAGTTTTAAATTTACCAAATAGCTGCTTCCTATTATCAACACCTCATATTATTATGGTACATTTGTCACAATTAATAAATTAATAAGAACAATGCATTGTTCTTAAACTCTATATTTCATCTTACTTTCACCATTGTATTACCCAGGGTTCTCATGAGAACCAGAATGGCTAGGATGCATTTACATCCATGTCTGCAGCAACATCTTTATACCTATTTATAGATTCATATAGAGAGAGATGTATTTATAGATACATATAGAGAGAGGTGGAGAGATAAAAAGATTTATTTTCAAGAATTAGCTCACATGATTATGGAGGCCTGGTAAGCCTAAGATTTGCAGTAATTTAAAATATTTCATACTCTTTTTATGCTGATTACATGTTGAAACAATAACATTTTAGATATATTGGATTAAATAAACTACATTTCTGTCCCAGAAAGAAAACTCAGTGTGGCTTATGACTAATGGAGTAAACTCCGATAAAATTCAAAGAGAAGCACAAACTGTATGTAGGAGAACTTTATGTTGGTGGAGTTGGCGGAGGCACGACCAGCTTGAACTAGTAGGACTCAGACTTTCGTTCCCTCCTGAACTTCTCAGGAAGGCAGCAGCTGAGAGCATCCTCAGTTGCGAACCTGGACCATTTCATATTCATGAGGATGACTCAGAGGGCAGGAGCAAAAGCCCAGTAGGCCGAGCTAAGATCTGGGAAGAAGCTGAAGAGCAGAAGTGGGTCCTAACCAAGCAACTTGAGCCTGCTTGGATTTCAAACAGCCGCAGACGGATGACGGCTGTATCCCCGAGTGTCTGTTGTGGTTACCCTGTCTCTGTGTCACCATTGATTTAGGCTTATGGGAGGCTGTTGGCTTGTCCATTTAGTTCACAGGCCTTCACGTCCTTGAGGAAGGGCCTCAAGGAGGAGCCTCTGCATTCTCACTTGAACACAATGGAGATGATGGACTTTTAGGTGGATTATGGCAGAGTGGAGATGTCTGCACATCCTTTGACAGTCTTCTTATTGAGAGCTGGGCTCTATCTTCCAACCCTTTGAATCTGTGACTGCTTGACAGTGAAGTGCATTGGAAGTGACCCTGCATCTTACAGCGCTGGCAGTGTCTGCTTTGGTTTGGAGGCCTGAGCTTCCATGTAGGAATTATGACTGCTCTGCAGCGGGGAGTCCTTGGGGAGGTCTCGAGACTACCTGGGAGAAGGGCTCACCTGTGTCCAGCCTTCCAGCCGTTCCCCCGCCCCAAAGTGCTAGATACCCAGCTTCCCCCATGTATAAGATGCACCCTTTTCCGAAAAAGTTGGGGTCTAAACACTGGGTGCGTCTTATACAGTGGTTGTAAATTTTTTTACTTGCATTTTCTGCCTTTTCTCACTCGTTGTCTTTGTGCTCATTGCTTCACACTTGTTACCGGTATATAATAGTGGGTTATGTTTTACCACGTTCTGCCCAGAAATGGCTCAGGAAAGATTTTTGTACAGTGCTGAATTCAAGTTAAAAGTGATCCACTGTGCAAAAGTGACTGGAAATTGTGCTGCTGAACATAAATTTAGTCCTCCTCCAACTGAGAAATCAATCCGAGACTGGCTACGGGAAGAAACCCTACTGAAAACTCCATGGCAGAAGAAGGCCATGAGAGGCAAGTCAGCAAAATGGCCTGATTTAGAGAGAGAATTGAAGATATGGATTGAAGAGCAAAGGGCAATTAGAATTCTTGTGTCCACAAAGATGGTTCAGCGTGAGGCAAGAAGAATTGCTGATGAAAACCACAAAGAAGATTGCTGCAGAGCAAAAAACAAAACTTGCCATCATACCTGGAGGCTTGACATCCCAGCTCCAATCACTTGATGTCAGTATTAACAAACCCTTCAAAGCTGCCATGAGAGATGAATGGAACCAATGGGTGAAGTCTTCTGAGGGCAATTTGACACCAGCAGGAAGAGTGAAGAAACCAACTATAGAAGTTTGTACCTGGGTGAAAATATCCTGGGATAATATCAAGATTTAGATAGTTGTCAAGTCATTTAAGAAGTGTGGCATTTCAAATGCCATAGATGGAACTGAGGATGAGGCAATATATGAAGATAGTGATTCATCATCAGACACAGAAGAGGACAAGCTAATGGATGGGAGTTATGACCGTGATGAGGAGTTGTATGAATTTTATAATGAATAAAACTTGAGTTCAATAACTTTATGTAATACATTTTTTTTTCAAATTTTGGGCCAATTTTTCAAATTGGATAATAATACCTGCCAGGTATGGGTGTTAAACAAAATTAAGGTGCATCTTATACATGGAGCATCTTATACATGGAGCATCTTATACATGGGGAAATATGATACATGATAGGTTAAGTCTTACTGGACTCTCCAGACCAGCCCAGTGGCCAGCTGAACACCACTGAGTAATCCCAGTCAATGCCACATGGAGCAGAAGAATCACCAGCCAAGTCTTAATGAAATTTGTGGATTGTGAGCATAACAAGATAAGTTGTTTTAACCTACTACATTTTAGGGTTGTTGGGTGGTTTGTTATGCAGTAATAGATACTGAGAGTGAAAGAGAGAGAGAGAGAGAGAGAGAGAGAGAGAGAGAGAAGAAGAAGAAGAAGAAGAAGAAGAAGAAGAAGAAGAAGAAGGGAGATGAGAAGCATCAACTCATAGTTGCTGCACCTTAATTGTTCATTGATTGCCTTCTCATAAGTGCCTTGATGGGCGGGAACAGAGGCATCTTCAGCAGAGCCAGTGACCCCTTGCTCAAGCCAGTGACCTTTGGCCTCAAGCCAGCAACTATGGGTCATGTCTATGATCCCATGCTCAATTAATTGACCACACTCTCAAGCTGGTGGACCTGTGCTCAAGCCAGATGAGCCCGCACTCAAACTGGCAACCTCGGGGTTTTGAACCTGGTCCTTAGGTACTCTATCTACTGTGTTACCGCCTGAGCAGGCTGTCTTCAGTATTTTTTATAAAAAAAATAGGATAATAATACCTGCCAGGTATGGGTGTTAAACAGTTGAACAAAATAAACAAAATAGCAGATGTATAAAGCAGCTACCGTACGCTTGGATCATAATGTTCTTTTCTTTCTTTGTGTCATATGTCCTTTTACTTACAAATGTGTTTACTTCATACACCACTCTTTTCCCTGATACATATGCACACACCTTGCATGTATACTCATATATACGTATCAGGCTTTAAAATCTCATTAATTTTAGAATTTAGAACCATTTGCTGATTATCTGTAAACACGGTGAAGCTCCTCGTGTCCTTACAGAAGTGGATGATGTGTTTTCGGTTGTGGTTTCTTCTCATTGTCACAGGGTTGACCCTTAAAAGATTGCAAATAAATAAGACTTTTCACTACGGAATGGAACAGGCAGGTTGGCCTCTAGGTTGTGGGGTACTGAGCAGGAGGACTCGGAGCGCCTCTTTGAAGCCGTTCAGACTTAGAAGGTCTCAGATCTCAAAGGGAGAGGGCCGTGCTGGGCAGGTGGAAAGTGCACCAGCCTTCACTTTATTGGCCATCATCATTACAGCTCTTTCCATGGGGGGGAAGTGTCCCCTCTTTTACACTGGGCTTTACGAGTGTTATCTTACCTCAGCTAACTCTCTACCTTTTCTTTTAGTTATGAAAATAGTGGCCTGGTAATTTTGCTGTTTCATAACTTAAGAGTCCAGTAACGCTGATCCTGGTATAATTGTATGACTCCAAGTTTGAAACTTATAATTAGACCAAAACACAGGTATGCTCTCTGTTTGGTGAACAAGTTGTTGGACTATATGAGAAAACGCATCTATTTGCAGATGGAGAGGCAAGATACGAAAGAAAACAAATCTTTGGTGCATAATTAGATCTAGAGTTCCTGGTAATCAGAATAGCATCTTGCGCGTACCAGAAATTCTGTTTAAAAGAACTAAGAACAGCAAACACCTTCGTGACAGACCCACTAACACAGCCCCCGGGGAAGGGGTGGGTAGGCCAGGCCTGTGCTCACCGGAGGCCGGGAGAGGGCGGTGGGGCCGGTGCCAAGAGGCTGAGTGGCCTTCTGCCAAACCCAGGTTACTGTATTATGGAATCCGGCCTCCGGCAGCGGGAAGGTGGAACCGCGTGCTTTTCCGGAGGTCAGGGTCCTGGGAAAGTGGGAGGTGGACCGCGGGCAGGAAGCCGGCGGATGGGGGCGGGGAGCGCGGCCAGGCTTTGCAAGAAGGGGCGCTGGGGACCTGCCGTCTGGCCCCGCTGGACCTCCGCGGAGCGCGCCTCCCGGGGAAGGAGGAGGAGGGCAGGGCGTGCGCGGAGGGGACGGAGGCGTCGCCCGGCCGCACAGGGATCTGGCCCTTGCGGGGCCGCAGGATCCGGAGGGGAAAGCAGCCGCGCGCGCCCAGTGAGCAGCCTCGCCCATCGGCCACGCAGAACCGGCCCAGAGCGCCCCTGGCCGCGCCGCTAGAGGCTCGCGGTGCCCGGACGCGACTCGGCGGCATGTGCGGGGTTAGCGGGGCCAGGGGCGCGGCGCTGGTCGGGCGGGGAGCCGAGGCCCCGGGGGCGCGGGGGCGCGCGGCCGCCTGGCGTCTGCAGGGGACCCGCGCCGGGTGTCAGCGCCCAGGGGCGCCCAGGCCTGGAGGCGCGGGGCCCGGCCTGGGGGACGCGAGCGCAGGCCTGGGGCTGATTGTGATTGGGTAAGTCCTGATCTGGGAAGGGAAGTGGGTGAACCCTCTGTCGTGTCATGTGTTTGTGCCATGTGCGTAATTTTTTTTTCCTGCCTGCAAAGCTGGAATCCATCTGGTCTGTTTCCTTGCATCCGTTCATGAAATCTCTCGTGCTGACATCATCCGGCCACCCAAGTGAGGTTGCTCACTGGTTCTGAGAAGCACTGGTGACATCTGAGATGACTTCTGGGTCAGTCCCCATGTTACTTCTAGGATGTTCTTGTGTTAAGTCAGGACAGCGTGAACATTTAGAAGAGGGGAGGCTTCGTGATGACCATTTTATGCTGAAAATCATCCTGCATTTCAGCTGATTCAGAATACAGTGTTCATGTCAGACAACCCTTTTCAGCAGAAATACAAAACTGAAATTTGCATTACTGTTGAAGACTTGAATTTCTACAGGCAGAGCTTTGTGGGCTATTAAGCAACAGCTTTTCAAAGTCAAGGTAGATGATGGAGTCACTTCTTTGACAATAGAATGTAAGGACTCCGGGAGATGGGACTCAGTCTCGACTTTGATGCACCAACAAATTCAGACAATATGGTTCAGTTGTTGCACTTCTGTCTCCAAATGAAGAGCCTTAAAGGCTCCCACTGAGCTGAATTTTCTGACCTCTAAAATATAGGGAACTGGTACATAATTGCTATGTCTACTTGTGTTATATATGTAATAAAAGCTTAACATTCCAGCATACTCAAGTTTGAAAATACTTAGTGTTGGCGGCAGCAAGAATGAAAGTGGCACCAGCTGTAATACAGGTGGGGTCGGACCAGACCCTGGTTCACCAGCCTCCTCCGGACTGGAGCTCTGGCTAGGAAAGAATTCAGTCAAGACTCAAATTATGAGAAAGGATTTTTTTTTTTTTTTAATTTTTAAAATTTATTTACTGGGGTTTTTTTGTTTGTTTTTGTTTTTGTTTTTGAGAGAAAGGAAGGGGGAGAGAGAGAGAGAAACATTGAATCCACGCATTGAATTCCACCTATCCACGCATTCATTGGTTGACTCTTGTATGTGCCCTGACTGGGGATCAAACCCACGGCCTTGGCGTATCTGTATGATGCTGCAACCAAGTCACAGAGGTGGAAGAAATGAGCTTTAGGAAACGTTACAGAGGCAACAGAAGGGCCCTGGGAGTTTAAGAGGAAAAGGGAGGTAAAGAAGAGGAGAGGGAGGGGCAAGATCAGGAGCAGGAGAGGCGCTGGGTCCTCCCTCCTCAGGGCCGGTAAGGGTGAGCGTGTGATGGGAGGTGCCAGTAAATATTGGAGGGTCTAATAAATACTCATCAGCTCTCCAGGTGCATCTTTGCAGGGGCATGCTCTTCACCGAGTGGTCAGAGCCAGAGGTTTATCAGTAATGCAGCTGGTTCTGAGGTCAGATTTGGCCTTGCTTGTGTGGTTTTGCTGCTTTTCTGGGCCTGGAGCTGAAATACAGTTGAGGCCTAGATATATTGGATGTAGGTCAGAACTTCAGTGTCCTAGGGGCTTCATGCTTAAGGGGCCTAACTTGCACGACCACTTATATGCTGGGGGGGAAAGATCACCTTGTAGGCGAGGTCCCTGTTTTCCCAGTTTTGCCTGTTGCTAGGCACCTGAGGCTCTGTCCTGGTGACCTCCTGTATCTGGCTGTACTGCTAGCAGCTGTGGCCCCATGCAGGTTCCCATTGAATTCAGACAGACGGTAAAGAAACAGGGGAGCCAAAAGATGGTGGGTTGTTCCTTTATTGAAGTCTTGTACTGGGCAACAAGCAAACACACAGGGAAAACACTTCCCTCTCACTCAGGGCTCCCAAAGCCCTGACTCATTCTCCGGTTCCACAACCAGGAGAATCTTCTCCGGTTCCTCCTGGAATCAAAGGTCCCCACCAGTCTCAGCTCAGCGGAGCTCCCAAAGCCCCTCAGCTCTGGTTCCCCATCCGCACCCCTTCTCCCTTCTCTGCCAACATGGCTTCTCCTTCAGCACTCTGCTTTCTCTCTGCTCTCACTCTGCAAACACAGCTTCCCTCTGCTTTTCCTTCTTCTCTCTCTCTTTCCCTGCCAACATGGCTTCTTTCTGCCTCTTCTCCTTCTTCTCTTCTTTTCAAAACTTTCTGGCTCAGAAACTTCTCCTCCAGCAAACATTAGCAAGACAATGGCCCTTCCCAAGCAAGAAGGTAATTTGCAATTTCACAGACCACAAATACCTGCCTGGTCCTGCCAGGTCTCCAATGCAAACTATAAGCCAGCAAACATAAAAATCATATTTTACAAACTTATTTGATCCACACTGGCCCATCACCCTTGCTCTGCTCATGTCTGTCTGACTGCCTACCACACTGGGGCACGTCTGTAAGTTGTTGACATTTTCTTAGAGTGTATGGAGTACACTCTAAGAGTGTAAGAGTTGATGGTTTACAGCAGCGGTACCCAAACCCCGGGCCGCGGCCCGGTACCGGTCCGTGGGCCATTTGGTACCGGTCCACAGAGAAAGAATAAATAACTTACATTATTTCCGTTTAATTTATATTTAAGTCTGAACGATGTTTTATTTAAAAAAAAAAAAAAAAATGACCGGATTCCCTCTGTTTCATCCGTCTAAGACTCACTCTTGATGCTTGTCTCTGTCACGTGATACATTTATCCGACCCACCCTCAAGGCCGGTTCGTGAAAATATTTTCTGACATTAAACTGGTCCATGGCCCAAAAAAGATTGGGGACCACTGGTTTACAGGGAATTAAATAGGTAGAAAAACCAAAGAATCAAAACAAGACATACAAAGAAAAAGAAAAGTAAACTTTTACAGTTCCTGTTTTTAGTTCATGATGTCAATGACTTGTGGTCCCTGGAAAGACATGCAGGTTAGATGGCTGGGTCCTGGGACCCCCTCCCTGCCTGTCAGCTCTGTGACCTTGGACAGTCATTGAGTGGATGAGCTCAAGTTCCTCTTCAGAATTCTTCTGAATTCTCTGGTAAGATGCATGTCATCACACTGAACTCTGAAGTACAAGAAGTTCCACAGAAGTTCAGGAACTTTGAAGAAGGAGGGAAGAGCAGAGGAGAAACGGTGTGGAAGCAAGATGTAGTTTCAAGGAACCCGTTTTACCGTCACCCCCACCCCCAGCCCACCCCAGCACCCCTGCATCTTGGGGACTGCCTGTCCTCACTACCTTTGAAGTGAGAAGGAGTGCTCCTTTTGGCAAGGGTGGTGTAATGTGAAGAGAGAAACCAGTTCTTCCATGTTGTAAATAATTTTCTTCTTAGTTTGAAACTCCTCCTACCGCCCACCTTCAGAAAAAGGGGGAATTTTGTGGAAGAAATTATTGTTGGAAACCAACCAACCAAACAGGTCTGCATTTTCCAGTTGCACAAATGACAAGGGGGTGCTAGAAGCAAGAGAATTGAAACAGACACAGCAGGGACTCCGTTCAGTGGTAATCTCCATTTTCAGAGATATCTGTGACTGTAAGAGCTGTGAATTTTCTTTTGTTACAAAGGACAAAAGATTCTCCAGAAGTGCCTTGAATTTGGAGAATATTTTCAGATCTGGTCACAGTGTAAAGTTTTGAATTGAGCATGAACAGTCAGAGTAATTATTGAGCAAAAACACGTTCTTTAGAATCACTCACTGACTTAATCTCTATTGATTCTTTCAACCAACAGAACGCCTCTGTGGGACAGGCATTGATTAGGTGCTATAGACAGAAAACTGAGAGAGTGTCAAGATCACCACAATAAAAAGCTAAGCATGAAAAGAGAGCTGTAAGCAACCCAAGTGGCCATCCCCCGACGAGTGGATAAAGAAGGGAATACTACTCGCCCCCAAACAGAGTGAAATCTTACATTTACAACAACATGGATGGCCCCACTGGGTATTGTGCCAAGTGAAATAAGTCAGACAGAGAAAGACAAATACCATATGATTTCACTTACATGTGAAATCTAAAGAGCAAAACAAACAAACAACAACAACAAAAAACCGGGCTCACAGATGCAGAGCACAAACCCAGGTTTGTTAGATGAGAGTTAGGTTTGGGGGCTGGGAGAAAAATGTGAAGGGACTAAGGAGTACAAATTCACGGATGTAAAGTACAGCATAGGAAGTAGAATCAATAGTACTGTAATAACTAGGTGTGGTGCTAGGGTGGGTCCGACTAGACTTAGCGGGGGGGGGGGGTCACTTTGGGATTGCTTCCTAAGGTATATAAATGTCTAACCACTGTGCTACACCTGAAACTAAGATAATATTTAATGTCAACTGTAATTGAAAAAATAAAAAGAACTTTTAAAGAAATAAAATGAAACAAAAAGAGAAATGTATAGCAAGAAATGCTACGAGAGGGGCCAGTTAACAAGAGCACAGTTTTCCGTAGGGTAGCATTTGCTAGCAATAAATGTGAGCGAGATCAACGTGATGTATCTAGCGCAGTGATTTTCAACCTTTTTCATCTGATGGCGCACATAAACTGATTACTAAAATTCTGCGGCACAGCAAAAAATACATTTTTGTAGATCTGACAAAGTAATAGGTATAATCTTGATTCATGTCCACCAACAGCTATTGTGGTGTTGGCTGTTACCACTTTTTTAATTTGGCAATCTAAGGAAAAAGAGGTCAGCGTACCTAACTAGTCAGGTATTTCGTGTTTAAAATTCTTGCAGATACTCTGGTTGGAAATCACTGATCTAGTACATCATGTCTAGCACTGATTGTGTAGACACTTCATACACTTTATCTACTTTCAGTCTCACCAAAATTGTACAAAACAGGGGGCGGTACAGTCACCGTTTTACAGAGGTGGGTACGGAGACCAGGAGAGGAGAAACCACTTGCTCCAAGGGCACAGCCCTGTCTGTGGCAGAGCAAGATTCCAGTCCATCCTTCTTATGGAGATATTATAAAGGAACAATATTTTATTTGATTCACTACCTTGAGATTTCAAATGGTTTTTTAATAATAGCCAAGTAACCATACATACCAGTATATATATTTTAATGTTCAAAGCAGATGTTTGATGTAATTTTTAGTTGAGTGCTTCCTTTATGTCTTAAGTATTTTTGTGTTTTTTGGAAGAGTTATTGAGTCATGTGTCAATGATAAATAATTGATAGTTTTAAAACAGCTAAACAGGGCTAAGGGTAAAACAGTTTATTAGCATGACCGCTTGCCTTATACATTTGTTCCTCTGGGACCCATTCTTTAACGCCTTTATCCTCAGAATTGCTTAGTGGTGCTTAAACGTACAAGCCAGAAGGAGAGGGAAAAGTCATATCATTGTATTCTGTCTTGTGCAAGACGTATTTGGAAGGTGCAGGATCTTGTTGACCTCTGTTTATAGTAATTAATTTGTTTTTAAAATTCACTTTGTTGAAGAGTACCTATGAGTACATAACTAAAGGCAGAATTTGTTCTTATATTAATATATTTTTTTGGTATTTTTTCAAAGTTAGAAGCAGGGAGGCAGTCAGACAGACTCCTGCATGCAACCAACTGGGATCCACCCAGAATGCCCACTAGGAGACGATGCCCTGCCCATCTGGGGCGCTGCTCTGTTGTGGCTGGAGTCATTCTAGTGCCTGAGGCAGAGGCCATGGAGCCATCCTCAGTGCCCGGGCCAACTTTGCTCCAATGGAGCCTTGGTTGCAGGAGGGAAAGAGAGAGACAGAGAGAAAGGAGAGGGGGAAGGGTGGAGAAGCAGATGGGCACTTCTCCTGTGTGTCCTGGCCAGGAATTGAACCTGGGACTTCCTCACGCTGGGCCGACGCTCTACCGCTGAGCCAACTGGCCAGGGCCATATTAGTATTTCTTAAAACTCCATTTACATTTAGAAATACAAATGTTGAATATTAGGTACCATTATAATTGAAAGCAAAAGCAAAGTTTTATTTTCATAAATGCTAGAGTGATCCCTGTTAGAAATAGTGAAAGTTTACTTTTTCTCCCAAATCACTATCTTAAATCAATATAAAATATAACATTTGTTTGAGAAGATATTTCTATAAAAAACAGGATTTGTTTCCTGTTAAACATTAGGAAGATATTTTGACTGGAGCACAATAAATGTTTGAAGAGGTTTGTCGAAAGGGTATTTTAATGATTAACACTCACTGTGGTACACAAGTGAGGTTAAATACCTTACTTAAAATGTAGAGATTCCTTCTGTTTAGTCTTCCAATTAAGTGTTTAGTGATCCAAGCGTATTTAATGTACTTCAGAATTATATGGAATTATTGATTTTTTTCCTAGAATTCTCATTGACTTTTGCAAGCACAAGGCCACCTGTTCCAGGGACAGGCAGAACCTGAACCCCAGCTTGTGACTTGCCAAGTCATGCCCTGGAGTCAGGTTTTGCCTGTCTAGAGTTCTGGGAAACTCTCACCCATCTGGCTAAGTCACGAAAAATTGTTGGTTTTCATCCACTTTAAATAAAGTTGCGTGTAGGTTAATGGCACCCTTTTGTTCTAGGAGACGAAAATGGCGAGATTCTGGGCCTCAGTTCTTGAGGATATGTGGTGTGTGTGTGTGTGTGTGTGTGTGTGTGTGCGTGCGTGTGTGTGTGTGTGTGCGCGCGCGCGCATGTGCACATGTGTGGGTCGAAGGGGACGTGGCAGAAGGGAAGGAGCAACTCTTTACAAAAGGAAATTTTAAAAGCCGTCGTGAATAAAATTATATGATTACGTTAGAGATCCTTTTAACAATTTATTTTGTTTTTCAGAAGAGGACTGTCAGAACGATCTGGAAAGCACAGCTTTGCTGGAAAAAGAAAAGATCCTTTACCTCCATATTTTACAAGAAATGTGCAGAAAGCCATCGATAAATATACCTGGTAAGAATTAACCTGTGCAATGCTCCCGATAGCAAATCTGAAACGTGCCCATAACGAATATGGGAAACAAAATTGGTGCTTGGCCATGAATTTCTAAAAGTAAAGGAGCAGTTTTATTTTCAGATAAAGGTAAGATTAGTGACATATTACATCATATAAATATTTTGAAATTCGGTGCGCTGTGACATTAACAAATATATCTAAGGAAAGAGTGGGTGTCTCCGAGATGTAAAGCCACTTTCCGGTCCGACCTCTTCCCAGGAAATGTTATGCGTGTTACCTCCGTTTGCTCCCACAGCGAATCGGTGTCCTCGTTCTCGTCTGGCGGGAGCCCCGCACCCGCAGAAGCCCCCAGCTCCTGGTCTGCGTCTGGGACGCGGAGCTCGACCACCGGCCTGTCTACGGGACGGAGCTCCGCTTACTCCTGGAGAGATGACGTAGGTCCCGGCACACTTTGGAAGATCCCATGATTACAGTGTGTAATGGAGATAAAGTAAAAATGATCTTTATCAATTGTAAGAGCATTACCTATTACACACCTGGGTAGCCGTACATGTAAAAGAATTTACATGTCACACGTCAAGACTTAAACAACACAGGAAATATGTCACTCCTCATCACTCAGAGCCTTAGCTGTTGATAGTTTTTTTCAGTGGTAGTCAACCTGGTCCCTACCGCCCACTAGTGGGCGTTCCAGCTTTCATGATGGGTGGTAGTGGAACAACCAAAGTATAATATATAAATAAAAAGAGAGATTTAACTATAGTAGGTTGTTTTTTGGGTTTTTTTGCATTTTTTCAAAGCTGGTAATGGGGAGGCAGTCAGACGGACTCTCGTATGCGCCCTACTGGGAGCCACCCGGCACGCCCACCAGGGGGCGATGCTCTGCCCATCTGGGCATTGCTCTGTTGCATCCAGAGCCAACCTAGCGCCAGAGGCGGAGCCTTGGCTGCGGGAGGGGAAGAGAGAGACAGAGAGGAAGGAGAGGGGGAGGGGTGGAGAAGCAGATGGACGCTTCTCCTGTGTGCCCTGGCTGGGAATCGAACCTGGGACTCCTGCACGCCAGGCTGACGCTCTACCACTGAGCCAACCGGCGCCAGGGCCTATAGTAGGTTGTTTTATAAAGACTTATTCTGCCAAAGTTAGTGAAAATCCGACATAAGGTACTTGGTAAGTAATTATTATTGTATGCTTTAACTTGCTGTAACTCTGCTTTATAAATTTTATAAAGTTACTTTCCTACTTTATAAATCACCATTACTGTGGAACCGGTGGGCAGTTAGAAAATGTTACTACTAACAGAGATACAAAAGTGAGCGGTAGGTGTAAAAAGGTTGACTATCCCTGGCTTTTGTTTCTTTCCTACCTCTTCCCCCTTGGCCTTGGTGTGTTACTATTTCTTGTTAGAACTCTGTGGCTGGAAATTCAGGAGAGATGCTGACAGTAAGGCTTTAAATAAGAGGAGCACTTGGGAGAAGAAAAACTAAAAAATAACCGTGACTAGAGAATTTCGAAGATGTTTTCCTTTCCCCTTCTAACTTGTGGAAACGATTAGCTCTTACCTGTTTCTGTCCTTTTCGGGAGTGGGATGCTTAGCTGGGCGAGTTTCCAGTGTATGCCTCAGGCTTCTGTCGGGCAGGCTGCAGACGGCGCGGTCTCCCGTCTGTTAAACCCCTGTAGTGCCCCTCAGAAGCCCGGACACGGCTTTCTGTGACGTCCTTGGCCGGGAGGAGCCGGCGCTATCGCACTGTGCATGTTCTACCTCCTGCGCTTTGCTCGTGTTCTGCTTTTCTTGGCTCTCTTTCAAAAGCAGTTCTGCATTCATCACTGCCCGTGTCTCCTCTACCTCCTGCGATCATAGCTGGGGGGGAGTCAGCTCTGAATCACTCAGGACTTCTTTCAATAAGATGTGACTCTCACTTCTGGTAAACAGCCTCCACCGCCCTCTCCCTCCCTGCCACCCCCACGCACATGCTGTTCACGAGTGTGTGCCGTGTGTGCCGGCGGGAAGTAGGCTGAGAGTCATTGCTTCCTGCTGGCCAAATCCTGGGATGCCGTTAGGACTTTTTCATGTCATTAGCCCGAGAGATTCCTAGGACTTTCATTTATAGAATTTACGTTACTCCAGAACCTGCAGTTGCTTTGGAACACTTTCATCTGTTTTTTTGATAAGTCATATTAGCAAAAGCAACCAAATGCAAGGGAGAGAATATTGGAAGTGAGCCCCGTCCTGGGGCCCAGCTACCCAGTGCAGTCCCCTTCTAAGAGGCAAATATTATTACTGATTTTCTCCTAATTTGCATTTTAAAAGTGATAATTCAACTCCCCCACAACCTGGAAAACTAGTTTATTATCAGCTGGAAGGTAGAAGTAACACAGAAAATATGAAATACCGTTTTGTGGCAATCATCCCGAATAGACCGTTTGGCTCAGTCATGTCAGACTGTATATGCCCTTGGTTGCTCTGAGCTGGGGATTGTGTTTCGGGTTCACACGTCCCTGGAGGCTGCCCGGTCCGTGTTGGCTCTGCCAGCTGTGACGTCTGTGTTCCCCTCCCCGGTTCTGAGGGCTATGGGACTGTCGCCTCCCAACCACCGGGGACGTGCGCACAGGCCGGAAGGTTCTCTCGCCCACTTTGCATGGCAGCCCAGGAACCTCTTTAGGTCAGGCAGAAAGGAATTAATACTCCAGCCTCATGCTAAGGACCACGCTTTGGGATTTTTTCCATTGGGTACAAGAATGTGAATGGCCATTTCTATAAAAGTAATTTGCCTTTTCAGTAGTATCATCAGAGGAAAAAAAAATAGTGTGTGTTTTTCAGATGTGCTTAGGCGCCTCACACCCGGCTATATGAGGGACATGTATCTGTGTGCATATGGATACATGTCTGTGTGTGCATAGATCTATAGGTGTGTGGAGGTCGGAATAGCTACGTCAAGGTCTGTGTCAATATGTATACCTAGACCTATAGCTACATATGTAAAATCTCCAATATGTCTCATAACTCATGTGGTAGAGATGATCTGTACTTCACAGTTAAAGACACTGGGGCTCAGAGTGGGATGAAATTTATCAGAAGAGTAAAGATTGCAGGCCTGGTGTGTCTGACCACAAAGACCGCTTTTTCCTGTCATGTCATACTCCCTCCTATGTAACGGGCGCTGTAAATATGTCAGCGGCTTTGACCGTGAAGCTGGTATTTCTACAACTGTTAGTCTTGTGACTAAATGTGCATTTCTATTTCAGGAGTTTGACAAAATCAGTGCACAGAAAGTACAGCAGTTATTCTGGGAGGTCGAGGAAATGTTATTTGAAGGGAAAGTGAGCCCTCAGACCCAGAACCTCATGGCTGAGTGCAGCGAGTGGGCGAGACGGTCCATCCACCTGAGGTAGGGAGGCTGCTCGCGGTCATTCCCCGGAGTGGGTTGGGGGACTGCGGTCATTCCCCGGAGTGGGTTGGGGGACTGCGGTCATTCCCCGGAGTGGGTTGGGGGACTGCGGTCATTCCCCGGAGTGGGTTGGGGGACTGCGGTCATTCCCCGGAGTGGGTTGAGGGACTGCCCATCCCGGCGTGTTTAACGTGATGAGTGCATTTTGACTGAAACACTGACATGGTCAGAATATCTGTGGAGAACACATGCCCTTTTCTGAGCAGTCGCCTCCTTTGAAATGGCATCTGAGGAAATATTTGAGACATCTGAATACTCAAGTGCATTTTAATGTGAGAAGCACATTTAACTGATCCTCAGAAAGGCACACCCTGCACGACAAATGCAAGAAGGATAAAAGCTGCCCTTTGCCTTCACAGTTACTAGTATGCGAACAACATACCTGTGCAGTGGTGGGATTCAGCTGGTTCTCACCCATGCGGCAGAACCGATACCCAGTTTTTTGTTGAGTTCGGCAAACCAGTTGTTAAAATGGCACTTGGAATCAGGGTTCTCTCTAAGGTGGGCACCTGGGCAGCCACCCAATGTGGAAATCACAAATTGACATTCCTTACTCTTTTTTAACGTTCATCTGCCCAACAGCTTATTCTAAGCGCCCGTAGTCATGTTCGTTCTGTCCATAGGTGAAAAAAAAATGTGAAGTGAAGACACCAATCACGAAGCAATAATACAACTATCTTAAATAACAGTTTTATTGTTTTCTGTCAGGTACTACTTAATATTTTTTATTAATATTTTAAAACTCTTTCTTATAATCTAGTTTTGTGTGCCTCTTTTATTATTCTTATTTAAGTATTAAATGCATGAAATAATAAACTACCTTTCAGCATATCATTTTTTTATACTTAACACAGTCAGTGGGGCAGAGAACCGGTTGTTGAATTATTTGAATCCCACCCCTGTGTGTGTGTCCTCGGTGCCCAGAGCAGAGCACGTGGAGGGGGAGGGGAGGGACAGTGATTATTTGAATCCCACCCCTGTGGGTGTGTCCTCGGTGCCCAGAGCAGAACACGTGGGGGGGGAGGGGAGGGACAGTGATTATTTGAATCCCACCCCTGTGTGTGTGTCCTCGGCGCCCAGAGCAGAGCACGTGGAGGGGGAGGGGAGGGACAGTGACTATTTGCTGAATCACTAGATGAATGAACCTTGCCATCGCACCAAGATTCCTTATGTAGGAAGGATCGTTTGTTGATGATTGTTTTCATATTAAAGATCAACAGTATAAATTGAATATAAAGGGAAGCTTTTCTTTCTTCAATTACTCAAACTACTTAGGGGGGAAATCCATATAAATTATTCAGAATTCCTGCCTGACCTGTGGTGGTGCAGTGGATAAAGCATTGACCTGGAACGCTGAGGTCCCCGGTTCAAAGCCCTGCACTTACCCTGTCAAGGCACGTATGGGAGTTGATGCTTCCTGCTCCTCCCCCTTCTCTCTCTCTCTCTCTCTCCCTCCCCCTGCCCTTCTCTAAAATGAATAAATAATATCTTTAAAAAAAAAATTATTCAGAATTCCTCTGTATTATCTCTGGGAACATGTAAGACTGCTCCTGCAGATCCCGGTGGGTCTTCTGGAGACCTCAACTAGGTACCTTTTTTTATTTTTTTTAATTTATTTATTCATTTTAGAGGAGAGAGAGAGAGAGAGAGAGAGAGAAGGGGGAGGAGCAGGAAGGTTCAACTCCCATATGTGCCTTGACCGGGCAAGCCCAGGGTTTTGAACCGGCAACCTCAGCATTCCAGGTTGACGCTTTATCCACTGCGCCACCACAGGTCAGGCTCAACTAGGTACCTTTAAAAAATCCTCCTGCCTTAAAGAATATAATATGTCCACTAGATATTAATTGTGTTAATTGTGAGTGCTTACTCTCCTAGGCCTTGTGTATCTACTGAAGTGTGAAGAGCTTATACCTATCTGCTCTTGTCACTGCTAACTCACATAGTTAAGAAAAAAATGAGGGAAGGGAAAAAGAAAAGATCATGAGAACATAAGCTAAGCCTACATATTTATATATTTTTATTCATTATCTAGATAGTAGTTAACATTTATAGAGAAATTCTTTTTTTTTTAATTTATTTTTCTGAAGCTGGAAACGGGGAGAGACAGTCGGACAGACTCCCGCATGCGCCCGACCGAGATCCACCCGGCACGCCCACCAGGGGGCGATGCTCTGCCCCTCCGGGTGGAGCTCTGTTACAACCAGAGCCACTCTAGCGCCTGGGGCAGAGGCCAAGGAGCCATCCCCAGCGTCCGGGTCATCTTTGCTCCAATAGAGCCTCGCTGCGGGAGGGGAAGAGAGAGACAGAGAGAAGGAGAGGGGGAGGGGTGGAGAAGCAGATGGGTGCTTCTCCTGTGTGCCCTGGCCGGGAATCGAACCTGGGACTTTTGCACGCCAGGCCGACGCTCTACCACTGAGCCAACCGGCCAGGGCCTTATAGAGAAATTCTGTGTACCCAGCATTACCCTAGATGTCAAGATCTGGTAGACACGATCTCTGAGCCCCTCATTGGTCCTACAAGGTTCCTGCTCCTGTTCTGTCTTGCATCCACAATCAAACAAATGAACTCAGCAGCTTAGAAAGCCTGAGAGCTTTGCCTCGGGTCCCTTCGTCAGTGGCCTCTCCCTGGAGGCCTGTGTTTTTTCTGTCACCACAATGCTTCTCATGTACAGTATGTACCTCATTGCTTCCTGCATGTCCTTTCAAAATAGTACCGTATATGACTTTCAAAATTGCAAAACTCTTTTTCCTTTTGCAATAAACAATATTAGTTGTTTTCTTTCTTTCTTTTTTTTTTTTTAAACCTTGCAGAGTATTAGGAAGACAGATCATTCTGCCAACTGATGAAGGGGTGTGCCACTTCCAGGGCAGTGAGCCTCGTGCTGTGGTCCATGGACCCTTTTCAGAGGCCCCTGAACACAACAGCAACACCACACAGTAAGTTCCTAGGAGCTGCTTTCCTTTTCTTTCCTTTTTTTTAAATTGAGAGCAGGGGAGACTGAGAGACAGACTCACAGAGTCCTGCGACCAGCAAGCCCCCTGTGGGGGATGCTCTGCCCATCTGGGACATTGCTCTGTTACTTGGCAACTGAGATATTTTTAGCACCTGAGGCAGAGGCCATGGAGCCATCTTTTGCACCTGAGGCCATTTGCTTAAATCAGTCGAGCTATGACTGCAGGAGGGAGAGAGATAGAAAGAGAGAGAGAAAGAGGGGGGGGGGGTGGAGAAGCAAATAGTAACTTCTCCTGTGTGCCCTGACCAGGAATCGAACCCAGAACTTCCACATGCCAGGCCACTGCTCTACCACTGAACCAACTGGCCAGGGCTGTGAGCTGCTTTCAAAAAGTGTTTTTAATTGCACGATAGTTATATTTTTTATGTCTATCTCAGTCGTGAGCCTTGGCTCCACAAGTTATATTTTTCATGTCTATCTCAGTCGAGAGCCTTGGCTCCACAAGTTCTATTTTTCATGTCTATCTCAGTCGAGAGCCTTGGCTCCACAAGTTCTATTTTTCATGTCTATCTCAGTCGAGAGCTTTGGCTCCATCACTTGGGAAGTTTAGATTTCAACGAAGGGCAGATACAGAGCATTCTTTTCACAAGACGCTTGTGATTCTAAACTCATGGTTGGTGATGATGATGACAACGACAACAAGTGAGTGTGTATGTGTGTGCAATACAGATAGATATCAAGGGAGTTAATTTTTCAACTTTTGTTTTGAAAAACCTCTGAAATGTGAGCTAGATGCAAGATCCAAACTGACAGACCCTAAGCCCCAAAGCAGCAGCAGCAGCAGAGGAAAGAAACTCCATTTCCTTTGGCTCACTAACAGACTTCAGTGAGTCCCTCTGTGCCAGACGCACATATCTGAGATGGTGCCATGACATCCTTTTATTATAGTGTAGTCAAGAGCAGACAGACTCATAAACTTATTTAAACTTTCAGGAAGCCCTTACAATGTCTAATGATGCCAGCATTGAAAATATTGCTTTCTAAGAATAAGGACTTGTTAAATGTAATATTTAGTGATTTTAAAATTTGGACTCTGTGCCTAATGGATAATTTAAAGACCTACCACGATCATGCAAACATTGTATTCTTGACATTCTACAAACTCTCATGGAGAATTCGCTTTTCCCGTAGGTTGTGCATCGCCGGCTCTCAGATATTCCCAGCAGCACTTGCAGCCCCGGCTCTGCTGGGTCCTGACTGCACAGAGATGGCCGGCCTAGCAGCATGTCCGTCACTGCAGGAAGAGGTCTATGACATGGATGGAAAGATTGAAGAGTATTTCGCTTTTGACAGAAAAGAAGAGTGAATAGAATTTTATTTGACGTTGACTTAATAGTTTAATAATATGAATTCATTTGGTATTTATTTTGATTATATGCTGATTTAGTGTTTTGTGTATATTTCACTTATCCAGAAAAAAATATCCTATCCATTCTTTTGTGCTTCAAAAGTTGTTAGGTTCCTAGGAGGAAATATATATGTTAGAGAAGCACTTCCCTTCCATTTTGATGATCTGACACAGAGAGACTTGCCTTTCGCGTGCTGTGAACATGGACAGGCTGCCGGCGGACTTGGTGTCTATACCTGGCTTCCGGGCAAAGGGGATGGCCCAGTCTCTGCACTAAATGCATATATGGTTCTTAAACAAAAGCTACAAATATTACGTACTAAAAGTTTGCCTTGTGATTGAAAATTGATACATTAAAACAGGGTCCCCAAACTATGGCCCGCGGGCCACATGTGGCCCCCTGAGGCCATTTATCCAGTCCTTGCCGCCTCTTTCCATTGGTGGTCCAGAAGGGGCACCTCTTTCATTGGTGGTCAGTGAGAGGAGCACATTGACCATCTCATTAGCCAAAAGCAGGCCCATAGTTCCCATCGAAATACTGGTCAGTTTGTTGATTTAAATTTACTTGTTCTTTATTTTAAATATTGTATTTGTTCCTATTTTGTTTGTTTTTTTTACTTTAAAATAAGATATGTGCAGTATGCATAGGGATTTGTTCATAGTTTTTTTATGGTCTGAGAGAAAGTGAACTGGCCCCCTATGTAAAAAGTTTGGGGACCCCTGCATTAAAACAACATAGCCTGACCAGGCGGTGGCGCAGTGGATAGAGCGTTGGACCGAGATGCTGAGGACCCAGGTTTGAGACCTCAAGGTCGCCAGCTTGTGCATGGGCTCATCTGGTTTGAGCAAAGCTCACCAGCTTGGACCCAAGGTCGCTGGCTCGAGCAAGGGGTTACTCGGTCTGCTGAAGGCCTGCAGTCAAGGCACAGATGAGAAAGCAATCAGTGAACAACTAAGCTGTCGCAATGCACAATGAAAAACTAATGATTGATGCTTCTCATCTCTCTGTTCCTGTCTGTCTGTCCCTGTCTATCCCTCTCTCTGACTCTCTCTCTGTCTCTGTAGAAAAAACAAAACAAAAAAACATAACCATGTGGTATTTAAAAAAATATTATGTTTATGTATAGAGGGTGGGGCAGAAGTAGGTTTACAGTTGCTGACACGGCAAATAATACAATAATGAATAAATACAAATACAAGAATAAACTTTGTGTTTTGTGTTCCCACAACTGTAACCCTCCTTCCCCATCCTGCATGTGGAGAACGTCCATCTGTGCATGCCTGTTAGATAGGTAGGCAGCATCACCTTGACTCCCTGATTCTTTTAGTAATTAGCATGGGTTTTGTTTCCTAGTGACGATGAGCGTCTTGAACCAAGATCAGCCCCCCACTGTAGGACACAGCGTAAACACGGGCTCCCGCCCGTGTCCCCTCATGACTGCATCACGGACGCCGTGGCTGCGGAAGTGTTCGATCACGTCTGGACAAACCTGGTAGAGACATTGGGAGTACTGATGAGAAAACAGTGGGAAATTGCACTCACAGGTACTTACTTGTAGAACTTGGAACAGTGAAAAGAAAAAGAGATCCCTGCTTCTCAGCGTGTGCTCCGCCCCACGCTTGGCAATATCGAGGACAGGACCGGGGTGAGAGGGAAGACGTGGGGGTTCTGCCTTTGTCCACAGGTGATCTTTAATCCCTTCGGCCAGGTCATTATTCTCTTTGAGTTGTAAAAATTATACGTACTCTGGAAAAAAAACCCACAGAAATACACAAGAAAGAAGCTAGAGGTCACATTTTTAAAAAATGTATTATGGTTAAAAAAAAACCCCAAAACTCACTTTACTAATCTCTAATAATGAGATTATTGGTTTTTCATTGTTTATAACATTATTTGTAAATATTTGTAAAGTGTAACCCAGGTAATTTAATAATTACTTCATTTAACTGTATAAAATCTTTTTTTAAACTATATAGTTGAGATTGAGCAGAAACAAATCGTAGAAATGTTAGTGGTGGATTGGTGTTACATAAACAATTTTTTATAGTAGTGTAATCATCATGCCAATTTAAATATTATTTCCAAACAAAGAGATATTATAAAATGCCAAGACTCTTTCTTGCTTCAGTATCTAATCTTTAATTTTCTACCTAATACTGCAATGCTGGACACATAATTATGTGCGTGTAGAAAAATGTCGAATCAGTCAGTTGCTCTGTGGGGTCTTTGCTCTTTGTAGGAAGGTTCAGTCACCATAGCAGATTCTTGGTAACTCAAGAACAAATATTTTCTTTGAACAGTGATTTTAAAGTACATATATTTGGTAACATGTTTCTTAATAATATTGTATTTTCTGTTGACAAAGGAAGAAAGAAACAGAAAGAAAAATCAAAAGTAGCTGAGACTAAATCTTCACACGTGCTTATTTCCCGTACCAACACTGACCTGCCGAGTGTCCCCTCCTCCAGAAGTTCTGACACTCGAAGCATCTCCCTGGCTTCCCACCTTAATCCACACCAGGTAATGCTTTCCACTGGTCTCCCTCTTTCCTTCAGTTTGTACATCTTTGGCTTCAGTTTGTCAAGACTGCCATTCTATTATCTATTAAATTTTATTTTCAAGATATTTGGGTCTGTTTGTTAATAAGACTAAGGTTTAAAAATAATTATTTCATAGAGTTTAATAGAATCACTATATTCTTTTTTTTGTGACAGATAAAAAGAGAGACAGAGAGAGGTGCAGATAGGGACAGACAGACAAGAAGGGAGAGAGATGAGAAGCATCAGTTCTTCGTTGTGGCACCTTAGGTGTTCATTGATTGCTCTCTCATATGTGCCTTGACTGGAGGGGGGGAGGCTACAGCAGACCAAGTGACCCCTTGCTCAAGCAAGTGACTTTGGGTTCAAGCTGGTGACCCCACGCTCAAACCAGATGAGCCCATGCTCAAGCTGGTGACCTTGGGGTTTTGAACCTGGGTCCTCTGTGTCCCAGGGTAACGCTCTATCCACTGCGCCACCGCCTGGTCAGGCAAATCACTATATTCTTTAATAGAATGCAAACTCTCAAGTTTGAAACTTTCTATCAGCTTGGAGCTATAGAACTGTGTCCATATTTCTAAAAAGAAAGAATATTTCCCTCAATATTTCTAGCCAATTTTCAGGTTACAGATGTTTTCCTCTCCTCCCATCAAAGTGATAAAAGAATTAGTCAACGAGTGTATATTGGGTTCATTCAACATTTATTGAGTTTGTATTAAGTGAACTGTACTAGGTGTTTTGAAGAGATATGTAGATAAAGAAAGCATAGTCTCTCACCTGGTAAAAGAAAAGATATAAAACAAGTCAGATGAGATACATTCTGTGAATGGTGTGCAACAAGTGTTCTAAGAAGATAATACTATGTTGTCCAAGGAATTGTGGTGAAGATAAAATCATGCAAATATATGAGAGCTATTAATGCGGAACCTGGCAACTAACTAACTCATTAAATTTTTCATGAATTATATTCTTACTCAAAGACCTAGTGACAGTGAAGCTTGCTCATGGGAGACCTTCAGTAGTGCTCAGGAATTGGGACTCTGCATGTTTCACACAGCCCATCTTGTGTAGGGGAGCAGAGGAGAGGGGTAGGAGAGGATTCCTGATCTCAGGGTGCACTTAGAAATTAGTTGGAGGGAGTCCAGGCATGCCAAACAGTTCTACACGCACACATGCACTCAACACAAGACAAGGCAATCTTGTAGATAGTGGAGTGGATGAGAGACTGAGCTTTGGGTATAGATGACAAGTTTGGAGCCTGACATCATGATATATTATTAGCTTTGTGGTCTTAAGTCAGTCTCTTTCTCTCCAAATCTCTGTTTCATTATCTGTGGGATCTATGAGGTTAGGAAGCTGTAAGAATGAAAGGAGACGAGACACTGTGTGGTATAGAGTAGGCACTCAATAAAAATGTTAGTTTTAGCACTGTAATTAGATGCTAATTATATATTATATTATATTATATTATATTATTATATTATAATAATTAGATGTCCTTTAGCTTATAAATGATGTAGGGTCAAAGGAAAAACAGTATACCCTTCACATAGTAGAGTAAGACCTTAATTGAATCTTAAACAGTAAGCAAGATTTGCTAAGCTGAAAAAGAAAAGGGAGGATATTCAAGGCAGGTGCAGAAATAGCACAGGAGCAAATCAACAGAACATCATTGTAAGACTGGAAGGACCAGGCCTGAACAGGACGTGCAGTTCAGGGAGCAGTGGTTTGAAACAGAAATTTCTAATAGGATTGCTTTATCTCCAGTGTGAAGCCTTTTACAATAAGTCTTCTTTGCTTTTGCTGCTCAAAAGAAGCTTTTGGAACTGCTGCTGGCTTGTTGTAATTTTGGTCTCTTAAAACCGCTCTAATGAGTTCAACATCATTTCCACTTTGCCTATTAAAATATTCAGTATGATTGCATAAAAACAAACAGTTTATAACAACATAGAAAAGACATTTAAATATCAGGCAAAATAAATAAACCTGAGAAATAGGGAAAATTTTAAATCTCAGCAGTTTTTTACAGATATTTTGTGGTTTTATAACTTTTTTTATGGTTTTAAAAAGTGTTTTCTGCATCAGTTTTGAGGTTTTCTTTTGGATAAATGCTAAAAGAAAATTAGTGGACAGCACAGTTAGAAGTAAAAATAAATACTAATAGAACCTATTTTGAAATAGTCAAAGCTCCTGGTGGTAAATTACAATAGGTCTTAATTTATTCTCTAATATTTCTTTTTATGTATGTTTAACATGAGGATGATGTGAGTGTGGTCACTATGTCTATTCTTTTTGTGTGTGTGTGTGACAGAGACGGACAGAATCAGAGAAAGAGACAGATAGGGACAGACAAACAGGAAGGGAGATGAGAAGCATCAATTCTTTGTTGCGGCACTTTAGTTGTTCATCGATTGCTTTCTCATATGTGCCTTGACCAGGGAGCTACAGCAGACCGAGTGATCCCTTGCCCGAGCCAGTGACCTTGGGCTCAAGATGGTGAGCCTTGCTCAAACCAGATGAGCCCATGCTCAAACCAGCGACATTGGGCTCAAGATGGTGAACCATGCTCAAACCAGATGAGCCTGTGCTCGAGCCAGTCACCTCGGGGTCTCTGCGTCCCAGTCCGATGCTCTATCCACTGCGCCACCGCTTGGTCAGGCCACTTACGTCTCTTCATAAACTACAATAGAATTCTAGTTTCAGCTATCCTTTTTGTCTGGATCTAAATATTACTTTGAATCTTAGTTGGACATACTCAGGGGTTAAATAAAGAATTGATTATTGAGCCCTTGCTTCATGCTTTCACCAGTGTTATGTAATTTAATTCCCATAATAATTCTATGAAGTACAAACTACTCTTCTCAATTTAAAGTTTAGGAAATTAAAACTTCCCAAGATCACCAGCCAAGAAGCAGTTAGAATTGGGATCCAAATTTAAGCCTTGGGGGTCTGGTGCTTGGATTTTCCCCAGGTTGTCATGCTGTTCCTGGAAGCTAAGGAGTCAAGCTGTGAAGGACAGGTTAGGAGCCAAGGGCCAAAGCAAGTGACCTGTTAGGAGGTGGCGCGCCTTTGCTTTGCTTCTCCAGACCTCTCTGCACCGTCTGCACCCTGTGTGCCCTGGAGGTGACATTATCTGGCTCCCTCTCCCGGTAGCTGCTGGACGGAGCTCAGAGAGGAGAGAAGAATGAGGCTGGGCTTGGCTTTTCTCCCCCTGCCAAGTCACAGTGTTTTGGTGGCATTTCTCCATGCAGCTACCCTTGTCATTCAGGGCCCGAGTGTGGGCGTGTGTCCCCACTGTAACAAGCCTCGGAGGTTAAGCTGTTCCTTGCTCATGTAGCTCCCCACATCTTTATAAAATCTGGCCCCTTTATTAAGTTTTCCTCCACTTAGCCAGTTTGAACGTGCCATTGTTTCCCGTGGGTTCCTGACAGGCACTTGTGATTGAAATGGCACTGGATGCTTTTTCATCTTTATTGTTTTTACTTTTCTCAGATTCATCGCTTCTCCAACAACTTTTATGGTGATTTGAACGGTGTGATGACAATTCAAGCAAAACCGCTGCAGCAGAGACCTACCTATTTTGCAGATAGGACACAGTACGTATAAGATACAATCCCCTCGCTTCCTCCTGGTGCTGGACACACTTGAGCACCCAGACAACAGAGGGCATGAGACAGTGAGTCACCCTCAGGGCAGGACACAGCCAGTGCGTCAGAATAAAAACACGCTGTTCTAGTATTTGTTTGGAGCAGCTGTAAATTCTTAATTTTATGGATTATACTGTTTGATCACAAACAAGAAGAAACTGTGTTTCCTGTCGATGATTCTTCACTGATATTGAAGCTGAATTGGAAATGATAGACTGTTTATTCTTTCAACAAATAGAGGAGTATCTTCCGAGAGTGAGGCACTCACTATCCTAGATGGTGTCTGGTAATGGGCAAATGTCCCCTGTTGTCACAGAGCTTGCATCTGAGTAATTAACTTGATTTCCCTCCCCCAGGAACGAGCACGAGGACAAGTCACTGGGGGAAGGGGTCAGTGCGCTTGCCTGGGCCCGCCACCGTCTGGGACGGGTCTCAGATGCTCGCAGACCACAGACTCCTGCCAAGAAAACACCGGCACATAGGAGGCTGCCTTCTCTTCCCTCAGACGCACAGAGATTGAAAACCCCCAGCGTGGACAGTGAAGAGGTGCTCAGGGGAACCAGACTGTAAGTCTTGTTTCTCTCCTGGTAAACCAAAGGTCACGGGGGACAGAGACAGAGACCCCTGTCGCTTAGGGCTCATGGATTACTCCAGACAGTGCATCCTCTATCACATGTATGTGGACACTTATTCTACGTAGTTCATGCATCTGAATGTTAACATGAATTGAATGTTTAATATGGATTTTGTTTCAGCCGTCTGCCTAGCTGCATATGTGACTTACCGGCTCCTCCACCGTGTGGTCTAGCTCCGGAGACACTGCCTGGCCCATCCTGACGCAGGCTTTCGGCAGCACCGGGGAGGGGGACTTATTAAAGGGCTCCCTGCCGGTCGGGAGGCAGCAGCAACTGCCAGGGCTTAACCAGTAATTGGACTCTTTCAAGATGAGTTACAGAACGCCACTTTCAGCTTTGTGATGGGCCAGTGTTTCTTTCACAGGCTGGGACTAAAATGTGCAGCTTTGTTTGGGTCGGCCCTGTTAATTCTTTCAGGATCCTCCTCCCTCCTCCGTTCTCCCGGTGGCTGCCTGGGACCCAGGCTTCGCCTGCCCGTGCCAGGGTTAGCAGCGTGTTGCCAGTTCTCTCCTCCTCCTCCCAGCCTCCCCCGCCCAGGATCCACTATCCAACCTTTTCTGTTTCCTGTTGAAATAGGGTCAGACGCCTCCGCCTGTACATTCCCTTGTTCTCCCGCTCCCTCCCTTTCTGTAGACGCCTGGTTTTCCTTCTTGTCCTGCTCAGGGGAACTTTCACACTCCCTTTCTTAACGCCTCCCCAGCCGTAGAATTTTAATATTACCCAAGTATAGACTTTATGTACTCTTTTTATATCTGTGATATATGCCATTAAAAGAGGAATTCTTTTTTTCTTTGTCCCACCAAGAATCAGGCCTGACCTGTGGTGGCGCAGTGGATAAAGCGTTGACCTGGAAATGCTGAGGTCACTGGTTTGAAACCCTGGGCTTGCCTGGTGAAGGCACATATGGGAGTTGATGCTTCCAGCTCCTCCCCCCTGTCTCTCTTTGTCTCTCTCTCTCCCTCTCTCTTTCCTCTCTAAAATGAATAAATAAATAAATAAAAAATTAAAAAAAAAAAGAATCAATCGCTGTTTGTGCCTTGGGGACAATGACATGGCCTTGGGTTAGGCGTACCTATTTCCCCTGGCCTCTCAGCTCCCACCTTGGTTCTGGGCAGACTCTTCTTTCTTTCTGCGGACACACCAGGGTGCATAGTCATACCTCCGTGATGTTGTGCATGCTCTGTCTTCTCCTTTTATTGGAAAAACATTTATTTTTCCTAATTATCTAAGCACTACAAGTTCACTGTGGAATATTTAGACGTGCCAAAAATCTGAGTAGAAATCAAAGATCACCTGTATGTTCAACATGAAGAAATATAAAAATGGCAACTGTTGGTAAATTTACGAACAATTTTGTCTATAACTATATTTTTTCTTTTCTTTTGTTTCCATTATCTTTTTCTAATATTAGCATTATCTTACTATTGTAGAAGGTAGCGCTTTTTATATTCTTTTATTTTAACATTCATATTTTCCATATTATTAGATATTTTTGAAAGCATGATTTTAAGGACTAAAATAGAATCATGTGGGTATGTGATTATTTTTTTTATTAGTGAGACGTTTCTTTTTTATTTTCATTATTATAATGTGAAATATACATAGACAGCATTTTATGTAAATTGTAATAAGGATGTCTTTAAATTGCTTCCTTGTGATTTATTTATTTATTTATTTATTTATTTTTGGTATTTTTCTGAAGCTGGAAACGGGGAGAGACAGTCAGACAGACTCCCGCATGCGCCCGACCGGGATCCACCCGGCACGCCCACCAGGGGCGATGCTCTGCCCACCAGGGGGCGATGCTCTGCCCCTCCAGGGGGTCGCTCTGTGGCGAGGGACCAGAGCCACTCTAGCGCCTGAGGCAGAGGCCAAGGAGCCATCCCCAGCGCCCAGGCCATCTTTGCTTCAATAGAGCCTTGGCTGCGGGAGGGGAAGAGAGAGACAGAGAGGAAGGAGAGGGGGAGGGGTGGAGAAGCAAATGGGCGGTTCTCCTATGTGCCCTGGCCGGAATCGAACCCGGGTCCCCCGCACGCCAGGCCGACGCTCTACCACTGAGCCAACCGGCCAGGGCATTCCTTGTGATTTAAATTGCAGTCCTAGAACTAATGCTACCAGATCAAAGGTTATGGATGTTTTTAAGGCTCTTAAATATTTTTTCAAAGTTATTTTCAGAATGATTCTCCCAATCTATCGTCCCACTGATGATACACAGAGCTGTGTATCTTTTCCCTTTAGCTAGAAACCAGGGTAGTAAGTGTATTTTAAAAATTGATAGGTCAAAAATGGTTTTATTTTAATTTTCATTTTATTATTATAAGTAAATGAATTAGAATATGTTTCTAGACTATGTATCTGTAGTTTTTTGCGTGAAACAGAAAATTTAATTTTTTCAAGATTAGCATATCATAAGGAAAGTCTCCTATTGTCATTACTATTTTTTTAATTTTTAATTAAAATTTACTCAGCCACCCTGACAAATAAACTATACAGTCTGTTTGTCAAATGTTTTATAAAAGCATCACATTGGACTTCACAACATTAAATTTATTGAAAACGTAGGAATAACTGACATTTTCAGGATATTTAGTTTTCCCATTAAAAAACACATTTTGCCCTTCCTTTTAATTACTCTACATGAAATTCTGTGGTGTTTCGAATCTAGGCCCTGTATGTTTTTGATTAATTTTATCCTCATCATTCAAATTTAGGGAATCGCTCTATTCCTTAAATTTCTACCATGCTTACATTCAGAACCATCTGCCATAACACCGTATGATCTAAACTACATTGCATTGTACTTTAACCTCTTTATGTGTTTTCAAAAACTTGTCAATCCCTTATAGCAGTGGTTCTCAAACTTTTTGAAGTTGGGGCACATTTAAGAATCCTACAAGTAATTATAGGCACACTATATACAAATTTCTGAGAAATATGTTATAATAATTAAGTCAAATATTAAAGAAAAAAATATGAAGTCCAAGCGTGCTTTTATGGTAATTAAATGAAATAAATACGACAAAATTAAATTTATTCTGACATTAAAAAACATTTTTATGTTACATTTTATGAGTTATGCTTTTTAGAATTCATAAAAAAGGGTTGTTAAAAAAATGACAAAAAAGTTATCTTTTTATATATATAGATACATTCTTAGTAAGATTTAGTAAATTTGGCAGGTCCTGGCACAAATGTGTTAAGTTTTTTCATTCCTATGTTTATGAGAAACATGAGCCTGATGTGTCCTAGAGATTTCTTCAATGTTTGGGCATATATTTAAAAGGCAAACTCTCATTTTTTCATCAATACATTGAAGAATTCCTCTCTTCTTACTCTTGTGTTGAGTGCAGAAAACCCCCACCATACATATCATCTTAACTTTACACCAAACAAAGGATAGAAGAAACTTGCCTCTGGTCTTTCCGGGGAACAGGGTGGGTAGTGTAAACAATCCAGCACCACAGCTTAACAGCCTTTTGCAACCTAATCAGGCAAGTGAGGTGAGGGGTTGGGCAAACTGCCAGCTTACAACCAATTCTCCAGACCTCTGTCCCCCAAAAATCTAAACTCCCAAAACCCTGTTGGTTTTTTGGTCCCCAACAGGCACATATTTCTCTGGAATACTATAGGGCACACCTGGAAATCTAGGGCACACCAGTGCGCACACTTTAAGAACCACTGCCTTAAGGGTTGGAACTAGATCTTTGATTACCCCTCTGTTCTTCACTCAGTACAAACAGGTTGATGGTCACTGCTGAGCAAGAAGAAGGTGACCGGAATGGTGGTCAGTCCCCTCTCCACATTTGTCTTCCTGAAACTCAGCTTATGTTTTTGGAAGGCAGGCTGTGATGAAGAGCTCAGGTTAGGAATTTGTGGTAAGGTCTATCTTTTGTCTTGGCACCTTGGTGCTCAGTTACCTGTTGTTGTGTTTACAGACAAACTGCCATCAACCACATGTCCTCCCAACCAGTCCAAACCTCACGGAGCAGGCTACCCCCAATAGGCGCTGAGGCTGTGGAACAGAATGTAGCATTTCCCGGATCTCGCCCTGTTTCTGTAAGACAGATTTCATTATATTTAAATGTACCATTTAGATAGTCTATTGGAAAATAAATAAACAAAATATAATCTTGATACTTTGGAGTGAAATCATTAACATAAAAATGTCTCCATAATGTGCTCTTAAAAGTAAATAGCTTCCTGACCAGGCGGTGGCGCAGTGGATAGAACGTCAGACTGGGATGCAGAGGACCCAGATTCGAGATCCCGAGATCGCCAGCTTGAGTGCGGGTTCATCTGGTTTGAGCAAAGCTCACCAGCTCGGACCCAAGGTCGCTGGCTTGAGTAGGGGGTCACTCGGTCTGCTGTAGCCCCCCCCCCCATCAAGGTACATATGAGAAAGCAATCGATGAACAACTAAAGTGCCACAACGAAAAGTCGATGCTTCTCATCTCTCTCCCTTCCTGTCTGTCTGTCTCTATTTCTCTGTCTCTGTAAAAAAAATAAAATAAATAAAGAAAAAAAGTAAGTAGCTTATGAGAATTTATAGGGATTGGGAGGGTTCATTCACTATTTGAGAAATAGAAACATGGTGTGAACTGAATCAGAAAGTTTGGGTGTCCAGGAAACATCTGATGGCCAGGGTGGTGTGGTGAAGAAAATAGCACAAAGGTGCGGTCAGGAGCCAGGTAGATCTGTGTTTGAGTCCTGCCTCACAGACTCTGAATGATTTGGTACAAATGCATCTTCTGGGCCTCAATTTTATCATCTATGAAAGGGCAACAATGATGTGTATCTCAAAGAGTTGTAAGGATTAAATGAATGTACAGATGGTAAGGGGTGACTGGTACATATTAAGGTTCCCCTGCCATTTTTACCAGCTCTCATTTTTATAGCCAACTTGACCATGCTTATTGCGATGTAGAGGCGGCATCTTCTTCACCGAGGGTCAACTCAACCATGCAGTTGCAAAAGGTCTGGGGAAGCTCTGCTGCCAGTAATATGCGTGACCAGATTTTGAAAGGACCGCACATTCTGCTCTGATATAAGAAGCTCGTGTTTACTTTACAAACACAGAAGGACCCCAGTTGTGAGAATACAGAGACTCAGAGAGAAAACAAGCGACTGAGGCAGTTTTCTCTTACATTCCCTCCTTGGGCACAGCAGTGGAACCCGTTCCCAGAAGGCCCAAGTGGCAAAGCTTTTTTTTGTTTGTTTTTTTCCAAAGTGAGAAGCACGGGTGGAGGGTGGGTTGGGGGGTGGAGGCAGACAGACTCCTGCATGTGCCCAACCAGGATCCACCTGGCATGCCCACTAGGGGGCAATGCTCTGCCCATCTGGGACATTGTTCCACTGCACTAGGAGCCATTCTAGCACTTGAGGTGGAGGCCGTGGAGCCATCCTCAGTAGTGGGGCCAACTTTGCTCCAATGGAGCCTTGGCTGCGGGAAGGGAAGAGAGAGACAGAGAGAAAGGAGAGGGAGAAGGGTGGAGAAGCAGATGGGCGGTTCTCCTGTGTGCCCTGGCTGGGAATCAAACCTGGGACTTCCATGCACTGGGCCGATGCTCTACCACTGAGCCAACCAGTCAGGGGTCCGAGTGGCAAAGCTTTAATGTTCAACTTTAGAATATAGATATTGAGGGTTAGTGTGAAATCATAAAAGAAGGCAAATATCACCTTTAAAAAAAGTCTGATGCTTCACAAGTGCAGAATTACATGTTTTCTTATAATTTAAAATTAAGAATTTGGTGTGGTTAAAGTTTTTAATCCATATTTACCGATTAGGACACTACCATTTTATCAGGCTAAATAATGCAATTACATAATTATAATGTTTACTATGTATGCTTAGTTGACCTTATACTTAGCGACATATAAATATGTCTTCAAATAAGCAAGTGAATGAATAAACAAGTGAACAAAGCATATATATAATTTCTTTTTTTTTAAAAGACTGATTTCACTTAAACAAGAACATATTATCTTTCATTTAGTACAGAGGAAGGCATGCGCAAAACCGTGTGTTAAGTGCAGTACCTGATAGTGTAGAGCGATCACCCCTTCGAGAAAGATCTCTGACCACGGAACAGTTTTCAAGGCCCAACACAACCCACACATTTCGGGTAAGTTCTCTGTTAACTATACTTCGGTTTTTAAAAATATTGAACCCACGTGCCCATCAGTAGACGAGTGGATAAAGAAGTTGTGGTACTATGTACAATGGAATATTACTCGGTCATAAGAAAGGATGAGATCTTACCATTTGCAACCACATAGATGTACCAAGAGAGTATTATGTTAAGTGAAGTAAGTGAAGAAAAAAAAAAAAAAAAGACATGTCAAAAAAAATCAAAACAAAACAAAAAAAGACAAAGCTCATAGAATTTCACGTGTATTTTGAGTCTAAAGAACATAGTAAACTAAACAGAAACAGATTCATAGATACAGAGAACAGCAGACTGGTGGTTGACAGTGGAGGGGGGCTGGGAGACTGGGTGGAAGAGGTGAAGGGACTGGGAAGTAGAGTGGTATTTGCAGAATAGTCCGGGGATGTCAAGTACAGCCCAGGGAACATTGTCAATACTCTTGTATATCTCTGCGTGGTGTCGGGTGGGCACTGGGCATATCAGGGGGCACGTGCTGTAAAGTAGGTGATTGTCTAACCACTATTCTCCTCACCTGAAACTAGTATAAAAATAATATTGAATGTAAAAATATATGTCATACAAGGAAAAAGTATCTGAAACAGTAAAACTCATCCTTCATTTTATTTTTCTTCTGACAGTCAGACCCGCCTCAGAAAGGTTCATTGACACTGATGGAGTTTGCTGGACACACCTGGACAGGTCAAGGTTTTCTGGCAGGTCAGTGTTCTCTGGGTATAAATAAAATGGCGTAATTTGGGAAGTTTCAAGTTTGGGAAAGAGAAATTGAAGATTGTCGACCTTGATAGGACTGTTTTTGGCCCTGTCAGAAGGAATACGAAGGGTTAGCGGTGTCTGGCCGGACCTCAGAACTCTCTGTAAAGACAAGCAAAGACAAGCTGTTGTTCGTTGTAAAGGGGAAAACGCCCCAGTGCCTTTAATTAACTTGGGGCCTCACCCTCATAGGCAAGGAAAATGCTGCCTTGTGAATCTTAGGAGAAACTAGTGTCTCTCTTTTGGCTGTCACCTTTGATGCTTTTCTTCTAAACCCTGTTCTTAAGAGTCTTTTTGAAGATCTAATTATAAAAATGCTTAATAAAATCACACATGTATTCTAATTATTTTAAACACAGAGTGTTACAGATAAGTATGCTCCTTGAAGAATCAAGTTTCCAGTCTAAATTCAATCCAATGATGTTTTAATTTTCAGACTGTGATCAACATTTTTGTTCAAGGAGGCAGCGTGGCACTGTCATGACGTGTGTCACTGTGGAGCCTGCCGCCTGCTCGCTGAGCAATCTTTGGGGTGCTTAAACCTCTCTGGGCCTCAGGTTCTTCTTTTATAACAGGCTGGGGGGATAAAACAATTATTGGAAAATGTGTGGAGAGGTCCTAGCTAGATGCCAGACAGACATTGTTTGGCCAAAATCATGAACCTATCTATTATAGATAATCTGAAATGTAAAGGATAATTTGCTGTTTTAAGGGAAACAATTCATATATTATAATTTCAAAATAAATTTAGCAGAATGTAAGCATGGGAACAATACAGATTCATCACTGTCTACACCAGCCCTTCTGTCGTTCTCTAGCAGAATGGTGTCAGAGATTCGTTAGCCTTTTGAGATTTTCTCCGATGTTTGAAAGCTCTCTGCTGCTGTGCCTTCCTGTTGCTTTTTTTTTTCCTTCTACATTCCCCCGCATTGCTAGCTGTCATGGTCAGTGACAACAGTTCTTTCTCCAAAAGGCAACCACGCTGTATTATCAGGTATTGCTGTCAACATTATCACAGATGGTCAAAGGGAAAGCAGACATCCAAGTTTGTTTATTAATAACTTACAATGTAACCAATGTCCCCCAATACATTTAATTTTTAAAAAATAATTAAGTCACAGTGTACTGAGTGCTCACTCTGTGCCAAGTTCTGTGCTCAATGAGACAGAGAGTCAAACACCAAGGATGTCCCGGTCTGGTGTGAGAGATGCCGAGGGAGGGGTGGGGAGCAGGGCCACCCAGCTGGGTATGCAGGTGGGCAAAGGGGCAGAGAGCCTGCCTGGAGGGGGCACGAGCCACCGAGTCAGGAGGAACATCCTGCGGGATGTGAGAGAGAAGGGAGTGAGGCTGACATCTGCGATTGATCGTGCGGATGGCGGGATGGCGTTGAAAGAGGGGCCTGGAGGGACTGTGAGGAATTCCGAGGGAGACGTGGACTGCGGGGCCTGGAGGGACTGTGAGGAATTCCACGGGAGACGTGGACTGCGGGGCCTGGAGGGACTGGGAGGAATTCCACGGGAGACGTGGACTGCGGGGCCTGGAGGGACTGGGAGGAATTCCACGGGAGACGTGGACTGCGGGACCTGGAGGGACTGGGAGGAATTCCACGGGAGACGTGGACTGCGGGGCCTGGAGGGACTGGGAGGAATTCCACGGGAGACGTGGACTGCGGGGCCTGGAGGGACTGGGAGGAATTCCACAGGAGACGTGGACTGCGGGGCCTGGAGGGACTGGGAGGAATTCCACAGGAGACGTGGACTGCGGGGCCTGGAGGGACTGGGAGGAATTCCACGGGAGACGTGGACTGCGGGGCCTGGAGGGACTGGGAGGAATTCCACGGGAGACGTGGACTGCGGGGCCTGGAAGGACTGTGACAAATTCCTCTGGGAGACGTGGACTGCGGGGCCTGGAGGGACTGAGAGGAATTCCACGGGAGACGTGGACTGCGGGGCCTGGAGGGACTGTGAGGAATTCCACGGGAGACGTGGACTGCGGGGCCTGGAGGGACTGGGAGGAATTCCACGGGAGACGTGGACTGCGGGGCCTGGAGGGACTGGGAGGAATTCCACGGGAGACGTGGACTGCGGGGCCTGGAGGGACTGGGAGGAATTCCACAGGAGACGTGGACTGCGGGGCCTGGAGGGACTGTGAGGAATTCCACGGGAGACGTGGACTGCAGGGCCTGGAGGGACTGGGAGGAATTCCACGGGAGACGTGGACTGCGGGGCCTGGAGGGACTGGGAGGAATTCCACGGGAGACGTGGACTGCAGGGCCTGGAGGGACTGGGAGGAATTCCACGGGAGACGTGGACTGCGGGGCCTGGAGGGACTGGGAGGAATTCCACGGGAGACGTGGACTGCGGGGCCTGGAGGGACTGGGAGGAATTCCACGGGAGACGTGGACTGCGGGGCCTGGAGGGACTGTGACGAATTCCACGGGAGACGTGGAGGGACTGGGAGGAATTCCACGGGAGACGTGGACTGCAGGGCCTGGAGGGACTGGGAGGAATTCCACGGGAGACGTGGACTGCGGGGCCTGGAGGGACTGTGACGAATTCCACGGGAGACGTGGAGGGACTGGGAGGAATTCCACGGGAGACGTGGACTGCAGGGCCTGGAGGGACTGGGAGGAATTCCACAGGAGACGTGGACTGCGGGGCCTGGAGGGACTGGGAGGAATTCCACGGGAGACGTGGACTGCGGGGCCTGGAGGGACTGGGAGGAATTCCACGGGAGACGTGGACTGCGGGGCCTGGAGGGACTGGGAGGAATTCCACGGGAGACGTGGACTGCGGGGCCTGGAGGGACTGTGAGGAATTCCACGGGAGACGTGGACTGCGGGGCCTGGAGGGACTGGGAGGAATTCCACGGGAGACGTGGACTGCGGGGCCTGGAGGGACTGTGACGAATTCCACGGGAGACGTGGAGGGACTGGGAGGAATTCCACGGGAGACGTGGACTGCGGGGCCTGGAGGGACTGTGAGGAATTCCACGGGAGACGTGGACTGCGGGGCCTGGAGGGACTGGGAGGAATTCCACGGGAGACGTGGACTGCGGGGCCTGGAGGGACTGTGACGAATTCCACGGGAGACGTGGAGGGACTGGGAGGAATTCCACGGGAGACGTGGACTGCGGGGCCTGGGGGGACTGGGAGGAATTCCACAGGAGACGTGGACTGCGGGGCCTGGAGGGACTGGGAGGAATTCCACGGGAGACGTGGACTGTGGGACTTGGAGGGACTGGGAGGAATTCCACGGGAGACATTGACTGCGGGGCCTGGAGGGACTGTGAGGAATTCCACGGGAGACGTGGACTGCGGGGCCTGGGGGGACTGGGAGGAATTCCACGGGAGACGTGGACTGCGGGGCCTGGGGGGACTGGGAGGAATTGCACGGGAGACGTGGACTGCGGGGCCTGGAGGGACTGGGAGGAATTCCACGGGAGACGTGGACTGCGGGGCCTGGAGGAACTGGGAGGAATTCCACGGGAGACGTGGACTGTGGGACTTGGAGGGACTGGGAGGAATTCCGTGGGAGACGTGGACTGCGGGGCCTGGAGGGACTGGGAGGAATTCCACGGGAGACGTGGACTGCGGGGCCTGGAGGGACTGGGAGGAATTCCACGGGAGACGTGGACTGCGGGGCCTGGAGGGACTGGGAGGAATTCCACGGGAGACGTGGACTGCGGGGCCTGGAGGGACTGGGAGGAATTCCACAGGAGACGTGGACTGCAGCGGGCAGGGGGGTGTCGGGCCTGGAGGGACTGGGAGGAATTCCACGGGAGACGTGGACTGCAGCGGGCAGGGGGGTGTCGGGCCTGGAGGGACTGGGAGGAATTCCACGGGAGACGTGGACTGCAGCGGGCAGGGGGGTGTCGGGCCTGGAGGGACTGGGAGGAATTCCACGGGAGACGTGGACTGCAGCGGGCAGGGGGGTGTCGGGCCTGGAGGGACTGGGAGGAATTCCACGGGAGACGTGGACTGCGGGGCCTGGAGGGACTGGGAGGAATTCCACGGGAGACGTGGACTGCGGGGCCTGGAGGGACTGGGAGGAATTCCTCGGGAGACGTGGACTGCAGCGGGCAGGGGGGTGTCGGGCCTGGAGGGACTGGGAGGAATTCCACGGGAGACGTGGACTGCAGCGGGGAGGGGGGTGTCGGGCCTGGAGGGACTGGGAGGAATTCCACGGGAGACGTGGACTGCGGGGCCTGGAGGGACTGGGAGGAATTCCACGGGAGACGTGGACTGCAGCGGGCAGGGGGGTGTCGCCTGGTTTGGTGGGCTCACCAGAGTGGAGATGAAGGGACAGAACGGGGCTCTGAATTTGATTCAACTCTGCACTCTTAATTGTTCACCAAACACTAAGTCTGTGTAATCTCTTCTCAAGAACTTGTGACAACTGTTACTGCTGACGGTCACTTCTATGGAAGTGACAGAGGGCACATTAAGAGAAGTTCCTCTATTTCAAAGGATTATTTCTTTATTTCTGACAAGTAAGCGTGTGGTCTCTTTCTTACCTTTGCTTCCACATCAAAAAGTATCTGGGGCTATGAACTTACCAACATATTGTTTTTGTGGCTGAAAAAAAGAGAGAAAAGGAGCTGACTTTGCTTTCGCCCCTGTGAAGCGGAAGGGAGAATGCTCCCAGAGCCTGCACGCCACCTCCTGGCCTCCTGGGGGGAGTATGGGGGCGGAGGAGCACCCTGCCTTCTTCTTGGGACCCCCAAACAGCACCTGACATGATTTAGCACATGACTGATTTGTGCAAAAATGACAGTAAAATAATTTTTTTTCTTTTTTAAAAAATATCATCTGCATTTAATATACAAAACAATCCTTTTGCGAGCTGGAATTTAGAACATTTTAATGAGAATTACTTCTTGGTTGGTGTTTCAGGTTCACAGCATCCACCTAAATCTTTTCAGAGGACAACGTTGACTTTAAGGAAGAGATTTCAAGTGGCGTCTTGAGGTCACTTCACCAGAACTGCAGCACTGTGCTGGAGCACACCGTTCATCACTTGGAAAATAGAAGAGCAAGTATTATATTAGGTATCTGTTTGACAGTCTGAGACACTAAATCATCTGAGAGAAATGCAGACAAATAAACAACTTAATTTTGAACATTTGGCATTGTAAACAGAATACAGGTAAAACTCACCGGTATTTTTTTGGATTTTTCTTAAGTGAGAAGCGGGAGGCAGAGAGACAGACTCCCGCATGCGCCCAACCAGGATCCACCTGGCATGTCCATTAGGGGACAATGCTCTGCCCATCTAGGGCATTGCTCTGTTGCAACTGGAGCCATTCTAGCCCCTGAGGCGGAGGCCATGGAGCCGTCCTCAGCCCCTGGGCCAACTTTGCTCCAATGGAATCTTGGCTGCGGGAGAGGAAGAGAGAGATAGAGAGGAAGGAGAGGGGGAAGGGTGGAGAAGCAGATGGGCGCTTCTCCTGTGTGCCCTGGCTGGGAATCGAACCCGGGACTTCCACAAGCCGAGCCGATGCTCTACTGCTGAAACAACTGGCCAGGGCCCTCACCAGTCTTTTTTATGGGAAGCATTTCAATATGGATTATTTAGGCTTTGTTCAGAAGAATCTAATATATGTTCATAAGCCATTGTTTTATCCATTCTACACAGACATACACATAGTGTATGTATTCACACACTACTTAATATACGAGAGTATATTTTCTGTTAAGATGCCATGTTGTAACATTGTGTTTTGACGTATTTTTTGAGTCTCATTCCATTATTCTATCAAAATCCTAGTCACCGATAGACATTATTTCCTTCTTTAGACAGTAACAGAGTCCCCTTTGGTGCAATCTGCCAGTGTGACGAGGATTCAGATTGTTCGAGTCATTGTGCTGCCTTTCCCACACCCTTTACAAGTGCCGTTTAGTTCTGAACCTCTTTGAGCAATGTCCATGGCTAAGTCTCCCAGGTCACTTTGTTTTGCTAGTTTTCATGTACAAATTCAGGCAGTCTGTTTAGGAATATCCCCAGTTTATTGATTTTTAAAATCGATTGATTTTAGTAATTACTATAAACATAAATAAAATATATTGCATATGGTTTCCTCTTGATCGTCTAACCTGAAGCATTCGTCCGTTGGAGAGAAGGCTTTGTAGCAGCATCTGCCTCATTTGTCAACAGCCTGATTGCTCCTCAGATGTCACCTCTGGACATAAAACCTCCCCGCTCCCTCTGCCTAAAGCAGCAGCTCCTCCCTCTCTCCATCCTCCTGCCCTGCTTTATTTTGCTTCAGAGCGAGCAGCCCTGTCTGATATTAACATGGAGAGTGGAATGGAGAATGCAAAGGAGAAGTGGCCAACTGAAGGCAAGGGTCCAGGGTCGCTTCTCTTTTCCTCCCCTCCCTCAGTGTTTTTCTTTGTGGTCATTTAAATTCTTGGACTCATTTTGATCTTCTCAGATCCCAACTTCCCATAATTTCTTCTTTTCTATCAGAAAATTATATTTTATCAACTTAATTTTTATTAAATCCAAAATGAAACTTTATAATATATATGTATCATATAAATATATACTAAATTATTTTCAAATATATTTCTGGTTGTAGGAAGAGAGGATCATTGCCCACTTACAGATGTCTGGAAATTAAGAAGTGGTTGGGACTGGAATTAGTGTTGTCCTGGATCACAGGGTGACAAAACCAAAATGACCCTAGAACCTTATCTCTCCTCCCCATTCTCTATTTCAGTTCCTATAGTAATGGCCTTGTTCAGGAGCAGTCATGAGGATGATCACTGTATCTCTGGCTCTTTTGGATGGCCACAGTTCCATGACTGTAGGTAATATTCCTAATGCCTAGTCACCTACACAAAGACTTTTCTAACCATCCCTAAATATTAGCTATAAAAGCTTTCAAGAGAAAATATCCATCTTAATTTTGCAGTTGTCAAACGTGAGGAATTTCTAGACCTGCAGGCATTCTGAAGCCCCTGTTCCTACGCATCTGGAGTTAAGTGCTCTCTGGTCTGTAGTAACCGTCAAAAGTGCCATGTCTACCCACCCAGCTTTCTCACAACCATTCCGGCTATTTTATGTAATTTCAAGTCTTTACCTAATCAGTCCTGACTTCTTAGTAAAGGATGGATATGCATCCTATACTAACATTAAAATGGAGTATCTAAAATGAATTATTATTTTTTTCATCAGAGAACTACTGAATAGATTTTTTTGGTAACTTTATTTTATTTGGCTTCAGAGTTTTACAACAACAAAACCTATTATTTATGTATATTGATAAAAATAGAACAAATGTAGTGATCTTGATTCATATCTTCTGAAGATTTTCAATTAGAAGACAAGGAGGATTTTAGACATAACAAAAAGACAGGGTTCCGCCCCTGGCTTCAAGAAGAACTTCTCATAGCATATATTTTTACACTTGCATTAAAGGTGGTATTTTATTTATATGTTAACTGAGATTTAACCATTAGTAAATAATCCTTATATCAAAGATGGTGCTTTTTGAACTGTGTAGGGAAACATTAGGGTAGTGTTTTCATAATCATCAATAATAAATGAGTCATCTTAAAATTCCTCTGTTAAAAATTGAAAAAAGGCAAACTAACTTATTCCTGGAATCAATTTTTAAATTAAGGTAGTGACTACATTAATAAAACGGCTGTTAATTTATCCATACCAAAGAAGGAATGAAGTTAAAAATAATATAAAACCATGTAAAATACCATATAAACTACTAGATTTTATAAAGTTAATGTAAGATGAAATATCCACATTGGTGTTGTTTTGCACTAGCATGTAATTACTATACCAATTAAGAGGTACATTTTTATATATTATAAATCATTTGGGTATTATATTTTTATTGTCATTGTTTTCCTATGACTACAGATCATTGTTCAGGATTTTTAATTCTTTATTTTTTAATAAAATATAAAGTGTTAAAAGAGTTTTAAAAAATGTATTGCTTTCATAAAAGCTTGTTTAGACTCCCAATTTTTGTATAATGTGTGCAAATATCTCTCTGCATTTTTTAATACACAAGTAATTCACTCATTTATTTCCACATAGCAGACTTTCCCCTGTGATTTCAAAATATATAATATATCCACCTAAGTTTGTGAGAGTTTTTACCTTTTTTTGAATACTCCAGTTTAATCTTTGTTTCAGAAAATTATATTCCTGTACGCTGATCATCATGGATTTATTATTTCATTGACTATTTGTCAAGAACCTTTTTGTGTGCTGAGATTCTGTTCTAAGGATTAGACTGAACAAGATAAAGTCTTTGCCTTAACAGAACTTAGATTCTCGGGGAGGAGACAATCAATTGCTTAATATCATAAATCATCTGGGTACTATATTTTTATTCTCAAAAGTTTTCAATAAACAAATCTATAAAAACATAAAATAAGGTCAGATAGCAGTAAGTGATTATGAAGAAACCTAAAACAGGTGTGCAACTTTAGATAGAACAGCCAGGAAAGGTTTTATTACAGACGTAACATTTGAGCCAAGATGAGAAGAAGATGAGATAAAAAGTCATGTAGATATGAAAAAGAGAATTCTAGACACAGGAAAGAACACACTGATTTAAAATAGCTGCACTCAGCAAAGAGGCCTTGGCGACATAGACTAGAATTGACAAGAGGGTAAATGACAGGAGGTGATCAACGAAATACTAGGAGCTGAGTGATCAAGAACCTTTTTTGGCCTTGGAAATTGAAAGTTATCTGGAACAGGAAGCAACCGAAAAGCTTTGAGGACAGAATGATGCAATCCGACACGAGATGAGGTGACCGGTGACAGTGATGCAACTGCTGAGAAGTCATAGGACTTTGGATATGTTTTAAAAGTCGAGTCAGCGGGATTTTGTTGTGGCGACTACATGTGAAGTGTAACTAAAGAATCAATATTGACTCCAAGACTTTGGCTCAACACTTGGAAAGATGGTGTGGCCATTTGGTGAAGTTAGGAAGAACTCAAGAGGAGCACGCTTAGACATGTGCTGGGACGTGTCATATTTGGGATACCTGTTGGATGCCTACGTGAAGACGCGGAGGTATCTGGGTATCTGAACCGGGGTTTAGAGAAGAGGTGTGGACCGGAAGTACGGACTTCCCAACAAAGAGATGGTGTTAAAGTACTTCATGGATGAGATAACCGAAGAGTGAGTGTGAAGACACAGGGAAAAAGAGTACCAAGCCCTGGGCCTTTTCACATCTAGAACTATGGGAGGTGGAAAGAGACCAGCAAAGCAAACTGAGAAAAATAACTGGTGAGGGAGAATAAAAGTCAAGAGAATGTGGAATCCTTGAAGTCAAATGGGGGGGGGGGCAGTTCTAGGAAAAAATTGGGCATATCACTACTGATCTTACAGATATTTAAACTGAACCAGTATACTATGACTAATTTGGTTTGAAAATTTAGATGAAATGTTTAAATTCCTTGAAAAACATTATCACCAAAGAAGAAATAGAAAATCAGGAAAGGATTTAAAATCGATTATAGACTTAAATCTATCATTAAAGTCCTCTCAGAGAGAACTCCAAGTCCTGAGGACTTCTATGGTTAATTCTTCCAAATATTTAAGGGGAAATAGTAGCATCAATAACAACAATATAAAAAATAACTCAAGGTAATAGAAAGTTTTGTAAGGCTAACATAACCTTGATACAAACCTTGATAAAGGTATTACAAAAAGGGGGAGGGGAATAGAATAATAGGCCAACCTCATCTCTCAACACAGACGATATGGACTCCTAAGCTAGACGGTAGCAAGTCAAGTCAGTTAGGAATAAAATGACTCATACATACCATCCAAATTAGATCTATGTCAGGAATGCAAGTTTGAGCTACCATGTGAAAAATAATTGGTGAACAAATAATGTCAAAGTAAACCAACCACATTGATTTTCTCAATAGGTGAAGAAAAAGTCTTTAAAAAATTCATTCATAATAAAATGTCCTAGTAATCTAGGAAGAGAAGGGAACAACTATCATTTGATTATGGGTATTTACAGAAAAAAGCAACCCTACAGCAAACTTAACACTTAAAGGTAAATATTTAACTCTACCCCCCAGAGATCAGAAGCAATACAAGAAGTTCCTGCTTGCAGTCAGCGTTACTCATCATTGGACAAGACGTCCTCACCAGCACAGTAGGGCAAGAGTAACATAGACAGTCTTAAGAATTGGAAAGAAAAAAAATCCTTCACAAAAAACATCATTGTGTAGGTAGAAAATTCAAAATAATCTACAGATATACTTGAAAATCAATACGTGATTTTAGCAAGCTCATTGAATACAAGATCAACATAAAATTCTTTTGCATTTCTAGATACTAACAATAATTAGATAATAAAATAATAAAAATTTATAATGGCCTCAAAAAATCAAGCGATAGGAATACATTTAATAAAATGGCTAATATTAGTCATAATTCTCATAGAAACAGAATCAATAGAGTATGTGTGTGTGTGTGTGTGTGTGTGTGTGTGTGTGTGTGTGTGTATGAAATAAAAAAATATATGTGAGATGTCTGAAACAACCATTGGTCATAAAATGAATAATAAGTTGTGATATAGTCAAACAGTGGAATAATACTTAGCTATGAAAAGGGATACCACTACATACAGCAATAAAGAGTCATCTCACAGGAATAAGTTGAGTTTAAGAAGACTTGCAAGAGTACAGACAATGTGATTTCATGCTCTGTTGTATGACCTGGAGGGAAGGTCCACAGACGTGATGATGCTTGTCCATAAAACTGTACTTTAAGTAATGTGCAGTTTATCTGATCTTGGTGATTCAACAATTCATGACAGTTTCCTTCCTGTTATACACATAATTTGCTATGTGTAATAATGTGAATAATAGTTTTATATTCAGCCAGAATTTAGTTTTGTAATCTAAGTTAAATATCTTTTTCCTACTGAGAGTCATTCCAAATGACAGAAAAGTTAAGGAAATCAAAGTGTTAATATTTACAACGTTTTCTGTAGTTTATAACATATTCTGACCCATGGCCGCAACTTTCAAAAGCATGTATTTCAAGCCGGGGAGAGTAGCAAAGGTTCCAAGTGGCAAGGGATTTATCCTTTCGTATACAAATATTGATCAACTTACGACCTATGCAACTTACGACCATTCGACTTTAGGATCACAATTGCTCCGCGTCTGGCAGCACAAGCGTTGCCCAGCTGGGTGTACGACAGTGCGGACCAGCTTCCGGCAGTACTGCCATCTCCGCGTGCACCATTTCAACTGTTATCCCAGACTCGGTACAGCAATTTGTGTTCTGTGTCTTGGATATTTTTCATCAAACCCCTCCCAAGATGTCTACCAAGAGGAAATTGTCTTTGCAAATATTAAACCAGTTGTACTGGTAATGCAGTGTTTTACTTAAACCTGACGAATGTAAAAATAAGAAACAAAATGGTGTAGAGATGATACAAATGGCATAAAATGAACAAATAAAATTATGATACATAACAATAATGAAAGAAAATTATGATAAAATATGATTTAAAGATTTTTATAACATCATTTCACAGTACTGTACATATAGCCTACTCAATTTATGACCAAATCATGTTACAACCGGTCTGTTGGAACCAATCGTGGTCGTAAGTCGAGCACTAGCTGTAGATCAAATCTGCAAGAGAGAAAGTTGGAGACATCTTCCTCCTCAGCTGGCTCAGTGCCAGGAAGCTGGCAGGGCGGTTACGGAACGTGGGTGGATTACCTTCACATTGGCAATGCCATGATGCCTACATAGAGCACCACTGTATTTCAGGGTGGACATTCCAGGGTGCAGAACTGTGAACTTTGTTGCCAAAAGGGAAGGGTGTCGCCATGGGTTTCTCTGAAGCCTGGCCATCTGACAGTCAGTCTGAAATTTTAGGGCACTGTGAGAAGTGTCCTATCTGGTGACAAATAGGATGGGAAGGATGACTGAGGAAACGAAGTGACAGGCTTTTGCATTATTGGCCCTTTCCAAAAAAATTCCTCAGTGCTCTCTCTCTCACACACACATTGCCTTCAATATAAAGATAAAATTTCTAAGCCTAGGAGTCAAGGTCTCCTTAAGTTGGCACCATGCTGCCTGGGAACATGATCTTGTTCTGGTCACTATGAGCCACCCTGTGCTCCAAGCAGGGGGCCCCCGGCACAGTCTCCTGAACCCATCACACCCTTCTCTGCCTCGGAGTGCTTCTTGCTCACCTTGGCTGCTGCTGGAAGCGCTCCCCCCTTCTCCCCAGCTAGAGAGCAGTGGTTGTACATTCCCTGTTTTGTCCACAGAGATTAGTCGAGTCGGATACAGACAAATCCCATAGTTTCATTGCTACAGTAGACTTTTAAAGAGATGAGATATACTTAAATATATTAAATAAATACATTTTTAAAAGTCTTTAACTAATTAAATAATATCAAGGTGAGTAAAATAAAGAATGTAAGTTCTTCTTTTCCATGGCCATCGGTTAGTCAAATAAGTTTGTAAGTATGATATATATGTTTGCTTGCTTATAGTTTGCATTGGGTGTGGGGGACAGGCTGTAAGCAGGCAGGGTCGTTATAGCCTAAGGCTTAGTTTTAAGACTAAGCTTTCCCCCACACCCTTGACTGTTGCATGATAGAGGATGGTGCACTCTCCTGAGGAATCCCATTATGCCTCAGATAAGTGACTTTGTATCAGAAACTTCCTTGTTTGTATATTGGATTACAGGTTTTGATTTCTACACTATAAAATGGGGCAGAGGAGCCCATGCTGGGGGAGAGCAGAGAAAGGCCACGTGGAGGAGAGGGGAAGCAACCAAGATGGCAGAGTGCTGAAGGAGATGGGGAACAGAGGTGAATAAGGCTGGTGAGGTAGAAACCTTTGATTCTAGGAAACTCGGATAAGTCAGTGTCTTTGGGAGTGTTTTCCCACTGTGTGTATTTCTTGCCCACCAGGTGCAAACTAGGATTAAAGCTAATGGCCCACCAGTTCTTGGCTCCATTGTTTCATTACCGTCTGTCCGAATCAAATGTGAACCTACACGGGCCAGGCAGCTGTGATGGTGGCCGTGGCTACTGGCTTTACAGCAGGCAAGGTCCTTATAGCCTAAGAATTAGTTTTAAGACTAAGCCTTTCCCACCCTTTTTTTTTTGTATTTTTCTGAAGCTGGAAACGGGGAGGCAGTCAGACAGACTCCCGCATGCGCCCGACCGGGATCCACCCGGCACGCCCACCAGGGGGCGCCCATCTGGGGCGTCGCTCTGTCGCAACCAGAGCCATTCTACCATTCTAGCGCCTGAGGCAGAGGCCACAGAGCCATCCCCAGTGCCGGGGCCAGCTTTGCTCCAATGGAGCCTCGGCTGCGGGAGGGGAAGAGAGAGACAGAGAGGAAGGAGAGGGGGGAGGGGCGGAGAAGCAGAGGGGCACCTCTCCTGTGTGCCCTGGCCGGGAATCGAACCCGGGACTCCAGCACACCAGGCCGACACTCTACCACTGAGCCAACCAGCCAGGGCTCCCACCCTTTTAATACTAAGATCTTTTCAACATTCTTCTAATACTAAGATCTTCTCAAAACTAAGCCTTTCCCCACACCCTTGACTGTTGCATGATGTGGGGTGGTGCACTCTTATGAGGAATCCCATTTATTCCTCAGATAATTGGCTTTGTATTAGAGACTTCTTTATTTGTATATTGGCTTAAAGGCTTTTTCTACACTCTAAAATGAAGCAGACTGGGGGCTCTGGCTCGCTCAGATTCTGCCGTCAGCATTGCAGAGGAGAGGCCAGTTTATGCAGAGTTTGTGCAGAGAGAAAGAGTTGGGGAATATAAGTGAATAAGGTTGGTGGGGCCTTTGATTTTAGAATCAATCAGTGGCTTTGGGAGCCCTGAATGTAAAGGGAAGTGTTTTCCCACTGTGTGTATTTTCTCGCCCTGCTGGGTGCGAGCTAGGATTAAAGCTAATGGCCCACCAGTTCCTGGCTCTGTTGTTCATACTGTCTGTCTGAATCAAATGCTAACCTGCACTGGCCAGGCAGCTGTAGTGGTGGCCATGGCTACTGGCCCTACACCATCACATAAAGTTGATCAGTGTTTTGCTTCCCAGACATTAGTGTGGCTGTAGCGAAAGGAACGTTTTTCCCCAAAGATGGCATTACATTATATTTTCTATCCTGCACCTTAAAAAAAATTTTTTTTCCAGTTATTTCGTGAATCTCTTTTCATGTCAGTACATATGGATCACTCAAAAAAAAAAAAAAAAAAAATCAGCTGGAGAAACGCCTCAAGCATATTTTTCTCTAAAGGAAAGAGGCCCTGCAAGTGGCAGGGGACAGATTACAAAAGCTGTTAGTACAACTAATCTAAGCAAAGAGAGGTTCTGGGCGCTTTTCAACAGCTCATCTTCCTCAGCACTTTCCCTACAGCAGAAGGACCCGCTCCTAGGAGACGCACACTCTTAGCCCAGCCCCTTCGTAAGGGGGATGTGTAGAAAAAGGAACCAGAGTCAGGACAGGTTCCTTCGCCTGAAGAAAAGAGAAATTGGTAGTCAGGGAACACAGCTCAGGGGCAGAACGGGGGCAGCCTTCTCGCCGACCCTCCCTTTCTCCTTCCGCAGGCTCCGTGATTTGTCTCCTTTGTCTTTTCAGAGCACTCCATAATTACTGTCTCTTTATCCAACCCTCCTTCCACCCGCCAGCATCTCTTTTCTGCACCGCTTCCAGAGACCTTGACATTCATCCTCTCCCACCCGTCCCAGTGTTCCTAACGTCCCGAGGCTTTCTTTGGTCCCGAGGATATTTTGGAAACTTTTTGAATCACAAGAGCATTATTCAGCTCTCCCGTGACCCGATGGCAAACTTTAACTAGCACCCTTAAGTTTGGTGTCCCTAGAGCAAAGTAGGACACTGTTCTGAATGACCCTGATGCGAAGCCAGGGTGCGACCCACCTCCCGCGGGCAGCCAGTCCCAGCAGAGTAGACGACGCTTTCGGTTGCGCAAGGAAGCATGAGGTTAGGTACCCAGCCAGGGGAAAAAAATAACTCCAAAGGCCGACTTTCAAAGCCGATGCCTCTTTATTTCAATTTTAAAACATACTGCTCACGCTAGCTGCAATTCTCCTGCGGCCCAGAGCGGGGTCCTGTAACCCGAAGATCAGCCCACCCTGGGCCAGCGCGCCTCTCCACCACCAAGTTGCCTTAGATTTCACCTCCACTCTCGTCCCCACTCCACTCAAGTGCCTTCCTTTACTTTCAGCACACTCTGTCTGCAGAAACTCTCTTCCGGGCTTTCGTTTTCTGCCTGAACCAAACACAGGCCCGTGCGCGTTACGTAAGCTTTTGTTCTGCACAACAACCACCCCGGCAGTGCTTTCCCCGGAGCCTGCGGGGCTCCAACCGAGTCCCGAGGGGCAGGCGGCCCCGCAGCGGGAAGTCCCAGCTCCCGGCAGCCCGGCCGGCGCCTCCCCGCCGCGGGAGGAGGAAGACGGGATCGGGCCGCGCCACCCCTGCCCACTTCGAGACGCGCCCGCCTCCCGGAGTTTCGGGACTCCTCCCAGGGCCGCAGCACTTGAACTGCAGGGGCCGGGCCACGCCCCGACCCCAAGACCCGGCTCCCATGTCCTCTGTCTCAGTCCCCGCGCGAAGCCGACAGCTGGCAAGATGATGGCGCTGTGGCTGGTGCACGTCGGCCAGAAGCTGCTGCTCTGGGGCGCGCTGAGCGCCGCGTCCCTGGCGGGCGCCAGCTTCATCCTGAACCTGCTGAGGATGGTGGCGAGCTACGCGCGCAAGTGGCTGCGCATGAGGTCGCTCCCCACCATCCCGGGCGCCTACCCCTTGGTGGGACACACGCTGATTCTGAAGCCCGATGCGAGAGGTAAGAGACCGCAGGCCCGAGCCAATCGCATCCTCACCCGAGGGCGGGTGGGCTCCCTGCCCGCGCGCCCCGCCTGCAGGGCGACCCACCCCGGAGCCGGAACCCCGGCCGCACCGCTCGCCCACTTCCCCTACCCCGCCCGCTCAGCAGCCTGGAACAGCGCGGCTTGAGGGGCGGGTTGCTGGGTGAGGGGCTGCTCTATCACCCCCTGGATGTCCCGTTTTCCCTGTGACACCTGAAGCAACCGCTAGTGCCCTTCGCTCCGTGTGAACTTGGTCTTGACATGTAGCGTAGAATGCAGTGTTTCTAAACTCCCGGCTTCTCCCTTTCCACCTCTCCTCTCCCAACTCCTGGCTGCTGCTGTCTCAAAACAGCGCCCATCTTTTCATCTGTGTTTACTGTTCAAGCCCTGAAGGCAGGCACACCTTAAGATTTAGTCAATCTCTCTCTCTCTCTTTCTCTCTCTCTCTCTCAAAAATAAAGGACTAGAAATTCACTTGAGAACATCCCTCCCACCGGAAATCACAAGACTTGATCACAACTTCCATTCCTCGCTGGCCTTCACATTCTAGCCCTTTCTTAGGAAGATACATAATGACACATTAGGATGGCAAGGCCTTCCCAGAAGTTCATACTGCAAACTTCAAATATCCTGTTTATTAAAGAGTGAATTTTTTTTTATTGAAATCATCTTTTGAAGAGAATAGCTTTATATTATGTTTGGCTAACAGGGAAAAAATCACTTTACGTTAGAAAGCTCACATTTGCAATCGCTCATGAGGGAGAGTGGGCTCCATCTCCGCTCTTCACCTGCATAGCTGTGGAGGTGGAGAGAGCAGGACTGAAAAGATTTGCCCCAGACAACACATTTTAAAACGAGCCCAGGACTCAGATGTTTTACAGAATGAACACTAACTCTCATCATACAAATCTCATCATATTGTATTGAAAAAATTTTTCTAAGAATTGAAATCTCTAGAGAATAAGGTCCATTTCAGAACAAAGTGTGAATTATTGGATTATTGAAAGTAATTCCCCTTATACTCACTTCCTGAGAGAAGAGAATAACAATACACTATCTTTACAAGGGAACTTTTTAATCCTTCAACAACTACTGGAGTTTGGCATGAGACAAACCTTTGCTCAGTTTCCAGCGTTACAACCAAGTTATTTGACTTTAAAACTGTCTAAGACAGAGTGTGTTATGCTTTGCTTATAAAACTATATTACAGTTATTTCAAGAATTAAATTGAATGCGTGCATTTTCTAGATTACGGTCTTCAACTTACTTAGACTAAGTTCTTTAATTGGCAGCCATGCTTTTATTTGAGGCCCTCTGCTGTGCCCAGCATTGAGCTAAGCAAAACTGGGAATATCAGAGTGTTTTAAAATATAGTCCCTGTCCTCAGTAACTTTTTATTTTGTGGCTGCAGTCCAAATTCTGACCTCAGGCATCTCACTTGGAGTATTGCAGTTGGCTTCCAACTAGACTCTTCAGCTCTGATCTCATGCTTTTCCAGGCTTGTTTTTTTTTTTTAAGTGAGAGACAGAGAGACAGACCCCTGCATGTGCCCCCACCAGGACCCTCCTGGCAAGCCTTCTACCAGGCAATGCTCTGCCCATCTGGGGCCGCTGCTCCATTGCTCAGCAACCAAGCTATTTTAGCTTCTAAAGTGAGGCCATGGAGCCATCCTCAGCACCAACTTGCTTGAACCATTCGAGCCATGACTGTGGGAGGAGAGAGGGAGAGAGAGAAGGGGGAAGGGTGGAGAAGCAGATGGGCGCTTCTGTGTGCCCCGACCAGAAATCAAACCCGAGACATCCATATACCAGGCCAACACTCTACCATTGAGCAAACTGGCCAGAGCCTTCCCGTTCTTTTTGTCAACACTTCTCTCTTGCTCAGCTGCTCTCTGCTACTGGACCAAGCTGATACTTTCAAACCACAGATTTTGATTTCCTTGTCTCCTCTGTCAGACACAACCAAGGCAGTCAGTGCATTGGAAGGAGGCATACATTTTTACACTGTTGATCTGACCTAGCTCTTTTTACAGCAGTTTAGCCAACTGTTTTGACTGGAAGACATTCTGAAGCACATTCTGGGTTTGGCTGCCATGGGGACAAAGCCAGTTCCAACACTGACTAGCGCTGTGACATTGTGCAAGTTACTTAACTGTGCAGTTTTCTCAGCTGTGGAGTGACTGTCATAATAGTGTTTCTCATCTGACTGTGGTGAGGCCTAAAAGACATAAGGCGTGTAAAACCCTTAGCGCTAGTTTAATATATATACTTACCTGCCACAGCTGATAAATATGACATAGAAGATGTCAACTATTTTAGGATAATCATTATTATCTCAAACATGCAAACGCTTCAAAGAGATGATTACTGTTTACTCGGTATCATGTGCACTGGCCACCTCGAGCCTTGACCCCTGTCACACTGCATGTTGAGTGGCTTGCCCTGAAGCCCAGGGATGGGTGAAGTTTCGGGATGGATACAGAGCAGCGATGAGCTGAGTATACAGACATTTATTGGCATTGAGAAAGAGCTGAAAAGCTTAATAGTTTGTTTTTTATGCTGTGTCAACTTGTCCGTGGTGCCCAAACCTCCATATTGAAACAGCCTCGTCACAATCTCATGTGCCCTGCTAGGAACCTCACAGTGCAGTTGGGATTGGTCCTGTTGCTGTCGACCAGGCAGTCTCTTTGTTCAGAAGCAGCCCCGGGTGATATGCTTCCCAGCTCCCATGCTTCCCCCATCCTTCCCTGTCTAGATTGCACTAGCAATCTAATGAGACTTCTGCCTCATTTCCTAATCTGTAGTCAATTCCCCAACCAGAACTCCAGCCCTTGCTTGACCTCATGTTGTTTGACTTGGGCTCTGTCTCACCGTTGCCAGGTCTGACTCTGAGGTCTGGACCTTGTTACCTGACCCCGGAGGTGGCACTCACCAGCAGGGTATTCCCTGCCTGAGGCTGTTGTCATTGTTGGGCCTCTCTGAGTGCAGATTGCCTTCCCCAGACTCAGGCCTCGGGGGATTTCAACCCAGAACGTGTTGACTCCCCAGTTTTCCTCAGTACCTCAATGTTGTGGGATTAGTGGTCACCATGTCCCCACACCCAACCCAGGGACCAGCTGTAAAGCAGGACCCGGGCCTCTAACCCTGGCTGCATCGACTCCCAGTCTTTTTTCCACCCCCAGAAGCTTCCTGTGGTGCCAGAATATCCATATTATTCACAGATCTCACAGACCTCAGTGATAGTGTCCTACAATACAACTCCAGCTTGCCAGCTCTCAGAAACTCGCAGTTACTTCCCAGAGCCTTCCAACATTCCAACCTCATCCACCAATGTCATCACCCCCCTCCCATGCTTTGGCGAACCCTCCCAGGAATTTTCCAGCCTCCAGGCCTCTGCGCTCTTTTTCCTGCTGCCTGGCTTACATTCTCTCCCTCACTCCCACTTCCCTTTTCTGCCTTTAAAGCCAACTCATTCCTGTATGCTCAAATGCCATCTCTTTCATGGGATTCCTCCAGTCCTTTCAGTGAAAGTCAGTAACTCCTCACTCAGATTTAAATGTCTACTTTATTTTATTTACTTATTTATTTTTTAGATGATTAAATTTAACAGGGTGACATTGGTCAACTAGAGTACATAGGTTTTGGGCAACCATCACCACATCATTTGGACAGTCAATTATGTTGTACACCCATCACCCTAAGTCAGATCATCCTCGCACCTTATATTTGTCCCTCTTTATGCCCCTCCTCCTCGTCTATTTTTAATATCCATTTTATTTTCTCTGATATTGTCATTAGTTACAGAAATGACGATCTCCTAGGAGTACTAATTTCTTGAGAGTAGGGACCTGGTCCTTTGGAGGTCCACATTCCTTGCCTATGGGATGCATGTGTGAGCCTATTGTATTTTCAAGGAGAAGTAAGGCACTTCCATCATATCCGTTCTCATTTCTGAACACGTTGTAGAAAACTGATTTGACTGACTACCAAGTTTCCCTATCTGATCCCTGCATTTTCCTCAATTCTGCTCAGTAACTCTTTTTAGCTTAATAATTCTTTCTTATATACACTGTCACATTTCTTCCATGTTCTTGTCGTGTTTCTAAACCAAATTCTACTTCTGGACTTTTAAGTTATAAGCTTTTTTTCTTATATCAAAAATATATATACAGCATCGACACAGTCAACACAGTATATTATTTATATATTTGTATGTATGTTTCTCCTCTACTAACAAAATATGCTTTTCTAATCTTCTCCAGCTTACTTTTTACTCTGAAGCCTTCTTTAGCCACTTTGTTTATTTAAAAAATAATAGAACTACAGAAAAGTTGTAAAAATAGTACAGAGTTCACATATGCCATCTACCCAGCCTCTTCTCTAATAGTGATATTTTACACAATTAATATAATTAACAAAACTACAAAACTGATATTTGTACAATGTTCTTGACAGAACTACAGCCCTTATTTGAATTTTGTGACATTTCCCAATAATATCCTTTTCCTGTTCCAGGACTCAACCCAAACACGTCATCTTGCATTTAGTAGTTGTGTTTCTTTGTGTTATGTTCTTCAACATTAGTCTTTTCTACTCTTTGAGCATTTGTCAATCTTTCCATATAGGTCAAGACCTTGACACTTTTGCTTAGTCAAGTATATTGTAGAATAATACTTAGTCTGGGTTTGTCTGTTGGTTTTCATAGTTGCGTTGAGGTTATTAATTTTTGGCAAGAATACCATAAATGTGATGCTGAAAGCTTTTCCTCTAAATCAGGAAGAGAAGGATGCCCGTTCTTGCCACTTTTATTCAACGTAGTATTAGAAGACCTAGCCAGAGCATTCAGGAGAGAAAAAGAAATAAAAGTCACTTAAATCAGAAAGGAAAATGTCACCATTTGAAGATAACATAATTGTTTATGTAGAAAACCCTAAACACTCCACAAACTGTTCAAATTAACAAACAAATTTAGTCAAGTTACAAGATGTAAAATTAATATACAAAAATCACTTGTATTTCTTCATGCTAATAATGAACTATCGGGAAGAAAAATTAAGAAAACAACCCCTCTTTTTCAGAAACAAATAAATGGAAAGCTATTCTGTGTCATGGGATAGGATGAATTAATAGTGTTAAAATGCCCATGCTACTCAAAGCAATATACACGATTCAAGGCAATCTCTATCAAAATTCCAGTGACATTTTTCAGAAAAAAATGAACCATCCTAAAATTTATACAGAACCACAATGAAATCTTGAATAGACAAGGCAATCTTGAGAAGGAAGAACAAAGCTGGACCAAACAGTGACAAAAACTGTAACTCGTAGATACAGAGAACAGATTGGTAGCTGGAGGCGGGGGGGGGGTGCAAAATGGGTGAAGGGTCAAAACGTTAAAACTTTCAGTTATAAAATACATATGTCCTGAGGATGTCATCTACAGCTTGGTGACCATTGTTAATAATACGGTATTGCGTATTTGAAAGCTACCAGGAAGAGTAGATCTTATAAGTTCTCATCACAGGAAAATGAGTTGGAACTATGTATGGTGATGGGTGTTAACTAGACTTATTATAATGCTCATTTCATAACATACAGTATAAAATCACTATATATGTACACCGGAAACTAATATGCTATAGGTCAGTCATATCACAATTAAAAATAAAGAATGCCATAGAAGTGATGTGTCCTTCATAACAAACACATTGTATCATGGAGTATGTGAGACAAAATGTTGTTATTGGTGTGGTTAGCCTAGATTGCTTGCTTATAGGGAGTCTGCCAGGTTATTTCATTCCAAAGTTACTATTTTTCCCTTTGTAATTTACAAATATTATTGATAAATATTAAAAATATAAATATTTAGAGATACCTTGAGGCTATGCCAATAGCTGTTTCTCCTCAAACTTTTAGCACTCACAAATTTTTGCCTCCTTTGGTGGATCTTGCCTACAACAGTATTACTGTGATGTTTGCCTGATGGTAATCATGGTCATTTCCTTCATTTTGTCTGCATTCATTATTTAGAATTTTCTGTAAAGAGGAGTTGTCCCTTAGCATTATGTACGTATGTATATTAGTATAAACATAGACGTATGTATTTTATTCTAAGTGGTACATTACAGTACTGTGATTATTTATTCTGTTGCTCAAATCGTTCCGGTTTTGGCTATTAGGAGCTCTTTCAAGGTGACTTCTTGATGTTTCAACATGACCCCAACGATTTTTTGAGCACCTCCTTATTTTCTGTCAATATAGTCCACCTTTCTGGTATTTTTTTCTGCCTCGGACCTGAAATCACTTACTTCTTCAAGGATAACTGGTTTATTTTACTGTAGGACAGGAGGTAGAAATACGGAGAATCTGGGTGCGCAACAAGGACAGGGAGCCAACCTTGGAAATCATCTTACCAGAAATCTCGTTTGGAATATCAGAGAAAGCTTCACAGCAAAATCACATTCACGATGACATTTAAAGAATAAGTAGGTGTTACAAGACAAAAAGCAGTAGTAATAAAAGTTTCCTACAAAGAGAAGAGGTTCTGTAAAGGCCCTGAGCCATCTGAGAAGTTGAAGGTTTAGTAAAACAAGTTTTTAAATTATTTTTTTTATTGAGATGATATCGGCTAATAACATTACATGATTGCAGGCGTACAACATTGTGATGAGTTACTGTGGACTGTGTTGTGTGCTCACCCCCAGGGGCCGAGTTGCCATCTATTGCTGCTTGTTTGGCCCTCTTTCCCCGTTCCGCCTTCTCCCTGCCTCCGCTCCCTCTGTAACCAGCTCTCGCTTGTCTGTACCTAGGAGTTTGCTTTGGTTTATGTTTGTTCCTTTGTTACACGTGTGTTTTATATTTCACATACGAGTGAAATCAGACTGTCATCAGACTGTTTTTGTCTTTTCCCGTCTGATTTATTTCATTTAGCGTAATACCCTAAGATCCATCCATGTTGTCACAAATGACAGTATTTTACCTTACTTTTTGGCTGAGTAGGATTTCTATACACACACATGCACACGCACGCACGCACGCACGCACACACACACACTACAGCTTCTTTATCCATTCATCCATTGATGGACACCTAAGGTTGCTTCCATAGCCTGGCTATTGTAAATAATGCTGCAAAGATCATGGGGGTGCAGATATCTTTTTGAATTAGTGTTTTCATGTTCTTCAGCTAAATACCCAGAAAAGGAATTGCTGGATAATGTGGTAGCTCTAGTCACAGTTTTTTTGCGGAACCATGATACTGTTTTAGAGAGAGTGGAAGGGAAGCATCTGTGTCCCAGGGCTGGAGAGGGACAGGTATTTCCTCCTATTACACGGGAGCCTGAAGCAAGGCCTAGAGAAGTTTACCAGCCTCAGCGTTTACGGGAAAGGCAGATGTATGATGAGACTCCGGGAGCATCCCCCAATGTTCAGCATTTCACCGTTAACCAGATTGCTGCTCATGTGTTATCTCGCTCATGATTAAATTGCCTTTGTCATTCATTTATTAAACCATTTACTAGGGACTGTGTGGTTTACTTTGAAAATGCAGAAGACCTCGGAGATACCGAGTTACCCAAAATAAAAAAGTAAAACACATAAAAAAAAACCCACACACATTAAGGAACTTATTTAAAATTAAGTATTTTCTTCTAGAATTTTTTAAGCAGCTAATCAGTTACAGCGAAAAACACCGACATCAGCCACTACTGAAACTCTGGCTTGGCCCCGTGCCAGTGATGGCCATGTATAACGCGGAAGTTGTGGAGGTGAGTTTGGAGTTTATGTGATCAATGTCGCACTGTATACTTGATGGTGTGAGAATCTCGTCAGAACAAATATAGTAACCGTGTCCTTATATTTAATTGAATTCAATACCTTGAGCATTCTGTTAAACATCTTAGGCTGCGCCTGTGCCATTTAATGTTCTCCAAAGGGAGTCTGAATTCTGGGGAGAGTGGCGGCCCCTGGATGTCTACACACATTTGTTATCAGGTTCCAATATATTTGTTCTCTTTCTTTGGAAAGTTTGCAGAAGGATATGGTGTTACAGAATCATAAATAGATTATTTTATAAGGGGAGCTCCTATTATCTACCAGGCACTGTTTTGAGATTCCAAACATATGAGACTAATAAAATATGAGTGTTTCACTCAAGAGGCTCAGAGTGTCATATTACAGCCATTATATTATTATTATTCCAAGTTAGTTTTCCTAAAAGAGAACACTGCTCTGATTGTGATAGAGCAGCTATTGTTTGTTAATCCACATTATTGAAATTACTCCTCAAAAAATTGTTTCCTTTTACTTTTTATTGTGACTTTGGGGAAATTATCTTGTGGTTTGATGACAGAAGACTTGGGTTAGGGAGTAAAAATGGGATAAACAGACCTTCCCTTCATGGAACAAAATTTAAAGCACAATTTCCAAGAGAATGGGGATGGAATTTATCTTTCTTAGTTATTGTGTTAAAACCGCTCAGGTTTCTCTGATACCACATTGCTGGTCCCAATCTACTGGTGCAGAGGAGACAGCGAGAGGGCCACAGATAGGATTTCAGCCACTGTGGACTTAATAAAAGTGGGCTTGCTGTAGGTGGGTCGAGATCTGTCCAGAGTAGGGAACTCGAGCAAGTAGCCTGGGAAGCATTTTGTGTTTAGTCCTATATGTCTGTCCCTTCTCCTTCACTTTGGTTCCAGGTGACCCAATTACACCCATGGCTTCCAGTGTTATTTATATCCTGGAGACGCTCAACTGTGTACTTCTATACAGCCTTCCTCCTGAGCTTAACATCTGCTTTCAGACTATGGCATTTCAGTGTCTCCTTCCAAGTCAAGTCAACATACCTGACAATGACATTGTGATTACCATCTCTGTGGATGTGGTCATCCTCAGATTCACCTGCCTCCTCTTCCCTCTCCTCCCCCACCCTCAACAAATGACTCCAACTGGTTCCTAGTTCATGGGTAGGAACCAGGGAATCATTTTGGACATTTTCCTTTCTCTCAACTCCATTAGTCTTCAGGATTGAATGACAGTTATGTGTGCAGAATTCTAGTTGAATTTCTTTGAGTCGCAAAAATGAAAATGAATCAGAGAAGTAATTGTTCTGAAATGTTTTAGAAAGTAGTTGAATCCTAGCCAGGTATTCTTATCATTGAAATTGTTTTTGATATCTAACTCTCAATTATTTTTCTTTCTTTCTAAGGCAATTTTAACTAGTTCGAGGCAAATTGACAAATCCTATATGTACAAGTTCCTAGAACCATGGCTTGGCTTAGGACTTCTTACAAGGTATGTCTGTAAATTTGTAAAGCTGTCTCATGCATCCCTTGTCATGTCAAACATCAACACAAGGTAGTTTTCTTATAGCAAGAACATGCTATCAGGCAGTAGGGAGAAGCTGGAAGAAAAGATTGAGTAAAAATGGGCCTTTGACAGACAGGAATCCGGGGTGCATAGTAATCTCCAGCCACAATATGTAATAATGATGATGACCAGTGTTCTTAGAAGAATTAGAAAGTCCTGATGTATAAATAGAGTAAAAGTACAGGGGAATTTTGAGCAGGGAAATCCCGAAAATTTAAGGAAAAAGGAAGTTATCCTTAGAGAAGTATATAGTGTACAGTGACTCAGTCCCACAGCTGCCATCCAGAAAGAGGACTCCATCGCCAAGAAAGAGAAAGCAGACCCTTGGGGGGACTTTGGGGAATTTGAAAGTGATAGAGCTCAAAGTGGACTCATGGAGCTCATGATCTTTGGAAGAATAAGGTTTGATAGAAGGGAAAACTCTAATTTTTAGAAACTCAGAATTTAGACATTTAGAAAAATTCTTTAATCTTTTAATTTTTATGAATGCTGTTTTAAATAGTAGTGATATAGGAAGGTATCTAAAATACACCCATTCCCGGCCTGACCTGTGGTGGCGCAGTGGATAAAGCATTGACCTGGAAATGTTGAGGTCGCTGGTTCGAAACCCTGGGCTTGCCTGGTCAAGGCACATATGGGAGTTGATGCTTCCAGCTCCTCCCTCCTTCTCTCTCTCTGTCTCTCTCTCCTCTCTCTCTCTCTTTCTCTCTGTCTCTCTCTCCTCTCTAAAAGTGAATAAATAAAAAAAAAAGAAAAATAAATAAATAAATAAAAGACACCCATTCCCTAACTATCCATGAATCTCCCCATGTTGTTCTGACCAAAACATTGGAGATTGGAGCCCCTGTAGGTTAAACTGTCTCAGAAGAGTGTTGTTGTCTTGACCGCACTGTCTTCGTTTTGGATGTTGCTTACATTTGTCGTTCTCCACTGTCTTTCTAGCACTGGAAACAAATGGCGCTCCAGGAGGAAAATGTTGACACCCACTTTCCACTTTACAATTCTGGAAGATTTCTTAGAAGTCATGAATGAACAGGCAAATATATTGGTTCATAAGCTTGAAAAACATGTTGATGGAGAAGCTTTTAACTGCTTTTTTTATGTCACTCTCTGTGCCTTAGATATAATCTGTGGTGAGTCCCACTGATTTGTTGGTAGAGCTATGGGTAAAGATAAAATGACCCAGTGGAAAGTAGCATCCCTCTGGGAAGGCAAAGGAAGGGATTGGAAGGGATGTTGACTTGTTGGCTTGTTCCGGGTGGTTCTCTATGAACCCCTGGAGAAGCAGCAGCCTCTACCAGGGCTTTGAGAAGAGTAGTCACGAAGCCATCATGCCACAAAGTCAAAGGGAAGAAAGAACAGGAAGAGGGAGGAGGAGAAACAGAAGCTACAGGAAGGGGAAAGGACAGTTCTAAAACATACAAGAATTGATGTCTTTTTTGAAATGTTTGCCACTGGAAAATAAAGACTAGGTATGTGCGTGAATTGCATGGTTGCTTCTCTCCCCTGTTTTACAGAAACGGCTATGGGCAAGAATATCGGTGCTCAGAGTAATGATGAGTCTGAGTACGTCCGTGCAGTTTACAGGTAAATGGAGTCTTTCTAGTTATTTTTAAAATTGTTGATTAAGGCTTTAATAATTATCTCTAATTATTGTTATTGTCTGTGTTGTATCTTTTTCATTGTTTCCAAAAGAAACATTATACTGATAACCAACCTTATCATTTAAGCATATATTTTAACAGCAAAGGAATGGTTATATGAATCATAGCACGCCCAGCTTATGTAGTAATTTTAAATGCTTATTTTATAATATATTGAGAAATTACATTATGATGTTTAGTGATAAAAGAAAGATGGAATCATTTTTTTTTTAGCATGATTACCATTAGGTATAAAAAATTATTCACAACCAGTTATTTGGGATTGTTTTCTGTTATATGCTTCTCTTTTTTTATTATTTTTATTTATTTATTTATTTTTTTGAGTGGGAGGAAGGGAAATAGCGAGACAGACTCCTACATGTGCCCCAACCAGAATCCACTGGGAAACCCCTTGTCTGTGGCTAATGCTCAAATTAACCAAGCTATTTTTAGCACCTGAGACTGATGCACTTGTACCAACCAAGCTATCCCAGCTCCCAAGGCCAATGCTCAAATCAGTCAAGCCACTGGCTGTGAAAAGGGAAGAGAGAGAAGGGAGAGAGAGAGGGGAAGAGAAGCAGATAGTCACTTCTCATGTGTGCCCTGACTAGGAATCGAACTCAGGATGTCTGCACACTGGGCCGACGCTCTATCCACTGAACCAACCAGCCAGGGCCCATTTCACTTTATTCTAACAAGTGTTTAGTTAGCAGATATAGTCTGCCATTCATTGCACACGGCACCGACTTGTTTTATAGTGGCCCACAAAACAGAATAATGGGAGACAAGCACCAAAACAAATAAATGATGATAATTGCTTAGAAAGAAAAATAAAAGTTGATATTCGAGAAGAAACAGTGATATGTCCCACAGATTGAGTGACCAGGAAAGGCTTCTTTGCAGAATTGGCCTTTTAGCTGGTCTTGAAGGAGGAGATCCTATCTAGGTCTCTCGGCTCTGTCACTGGAAATGTTGAGGGAGGGACTCGAGACAGTTACGTGACAGGTGGGTGTTTAATGCGCACTTTTCTGTAGAAGAGGACAGCCAGTTGTTTTGATCAAGCCAATGAGTGGACATTAAACAGGCAGATTTCATCCCATCCTGTGGTACAAGAGCTACGGGCAGCCTGGGGAGGTCCGGGACGCTTCCTGGAGAAACAGAAGCAAGCCATCTAGGAAGGATGTTTTGTAATGGATCCTTCATTTCTCTAGAGAACTCATTCAATTTTCAAGCTTCATTGGATGTGTTATTACCAATGTCCTCATTGTCGAGCCCTAAAATGTGGAGCTTTTGGGAGCCTCTAAGACAAATCATCAATGCCACCATTATTCGCATTGAGACCAGGCACCAAATAGGTGCTCAATGCGATGCACATTTTTGATGTACCAGCTGAGACATGTGTATCCTATTTACAGGATGAGTGACATGATACATCGAAGAATGAAGACACCCTGGCTCTGGTTAGACTTTTCATTCCTTATGTTTAAAGAAGGATGGGAACACAAAAAGAACCTACAGATCGTACATAATTTTACCAACAATGTAAGTCTTCGATTTTTCTTCATTGTGATAAACATGCATAATATAAAGTTTATCATTAGAGCCAATTTAAGTATACCATTCAGTGGCATTAAAAGTATTCAGTGTCATGTGACCATACCACTATCACTTTCTAGAACTTTTATCAGTCCATGATTTCTCTGTTTTTTAACATACCCAGTGTAGGACCATGGGGCTTTTGTCTCATAAAATAAAAATTGGATAATAATGGGAAAAACGTAGGTGGCATGATTACCTTTAAATTAGGTATTCACAAAATATTAATTAAGCACTTGCTAATGGTCAAATATTGTACCAAGTCTTAGAAATCAAATAATTAATGTCCCTACTGAGGAATAATTACAAAATGTGATATGAACTATGATCATTTATTAACAAAGAGAGTGCTACATTAAAAGAATAAAGACACAGCATCTGTATTATAAGAGTGTTCTGGAAAAATGTTTGGATTAGGTAGTGATTTTCAAAGGCAAAGGGAGTATCTTAACTTGGAAAAGACAAAAATTAACTAGATATCACTATTTAATTTTTAATGACAAGGAGACAGTAATATTCTGGGCATAAGATGTCAGACTTTGTGCTAAAAGTATGCTTATAAAAAGGCAAAATTTAATCGAAAACGTACATCAAATTAGAATTTAAATGCACCGAGTAAAGTGCCTAAGTAATTATATGTACTCATTGCTGTAAATTTTGGTTTAAAATATATTATAATTGCTTTCTTATAGTGAGGTACTGCCTACCACCAATAGAGCAAGTGGTTACTGAGTCAGTAGATGTTAGGTGAATGAGATGTTGGAGTCAGTTGTCCTCACTGGAGCATAACCTAATCGAGCTGGCAGTAGGTGAATAGTGAGGAGTTTGCATTTTGTGGGTGTAGTTACAGTTTTCTTCAAGTTTCATGCATTAATATCAGTATCAATAAGGAATGAATTCCAAATTGGATTGACAATATTATTCATTTAATTCTGTCAAAAATTACACACTAAGTAAGCACTAAAACACTAAGGGTTCCACCAAGAATGAAAGAAGACACATGACCTGCCCCTAGAGACGTTGGGATCTGCTCACGCAAACCACACAGTCACAGGTTTGGGCCATTCATCCTGAAAGGAGAAGGAAGTTGAAATGTTTAACCAAATCAGGTGTATGGGCTTTCCTTCTTTTACTCTTTCAACAAATATCTAATGAACATTCTTAAGATGCCAAGCAGTGTTCTAAAAGTTGGAAACATATCAATGAATAACGACAAATTTGCTGCTCCGTTGAAGTTGGAGTGGGGGAAGACACTAAAATAGCAAATACGTGCCAGGTGGTAAGTAAGGAAGTAGGCTTAGGAAGCTAGAGAGAGCTCGGGAGTAGGGTGGCCGAGATTGGGGAGCAGCAGAGCGCTGTGAAGAGGGAGAGAGGCAGCCATGTTGGTGTTCGAGGCAGAAGCATTCTAGGCAGAAGGAACCGTGAACGTGCAGGGTGACTCTTTTCTCCCAATACAAGAGCAGTTAGAGTGCTCTCCACTGAGTCTGTTACACAATGATTGCATTCTCCCCGCCACCCAGACTTTTTCTCCTTAGCTCACTCACTTCTCTAGCGCTCTATTTAGTAGACTGCTAGCTAGTCTGTTCCCAGCTTGGGAGAGCTGTGAAAAATAGCCCTTAGAAATTATGTATTTGTCTGACATTAAATTTGTTTTATATAAAGTCGTATTAAATAAGGCCCTAAAAATGTTAACAGAAAGCTTTACTATATTTTCACATAAGCTTCAGTTATTATTGCGTTAGAAGGAACAGGAAAGCGTTAGGGGAAAAAAGAATCAGGTAAAAAGCTGGTATATTTTCATAGGAAAATGTATGTTTAGGGCCATATCAAATTCCAAACAAAAACTTTAAATCATACAGGTCATCACTGAACGGGCCAATGAAATAAAGAGAGAGGAAGAACAGAAAAGTGCTGACAAGGGCAATACCCTCTCCAGAAGTAAACGCAGGGCTTTTCTCGACCTGCTTTTAAATTTGGCTGATGAAGAAGGGAGCAAGCTAAGCCAGGAAGATATTCGAGAAGAAGTGGACACTTTCATGTTTGAGGTATTTGCATTGTCCTGTTAGTTGCAGGTATCACGAAACAAATTACAGTTCCTGTTAACCTAGAAAAAAATGGGATGGTTCATGTTTTTTGTTTGTTTGTTTTTATTGTGTAAGTTTAAAATGCTAAGGACAAAGAAATAGCAAATGCTGATGCATACACATTTAAGTATTTAACAATGAAATTGGAAATCACATGGAATAAATAGCAAGAATTAGTTGTAGTAGTCCTCTAAAATATGTTGGGATTCTAGGTATAAGGGATTATCTGTTCTAGTTTCTTTCTTTCTTTAATTAAAAAATATAAGTAACTTACAGGAATTCTTAAAAGAAGTTTTTCTTAGCATTTTTTAAAAGTCTAATCATGCCCTGGCTGGTTTGCTCAGTGGTAGAGCGACGGCCCGGGATGTGGATGTCTTGGGTTCGATTCCTGGTCAGGGCACACAGGAGAAGTGACTATTTGCTTCTCCATTCCCCCCCTTCTCTCTCCTTCTCTCTGTCTCTCTCTTCCCCTCCCGCAGCCAAGGCTCCATTGGAGCAAAGTTGGCCTGGGCGGTGAGGATGGCTCCATGCCTCCACCTCAGGCACTCGAGTGGGTCAGGTTGCAACGGAGCAACGCCCCAGATGGGCAAAGCATCGCCCCCTAGTGGACATGCCGGGTGGATCCCGGTCAGGCACATGCGGGAATTTCTCTGCCTCCCCACTTCTCACTTCAGAAAAATACAAAAAAAGTAAATAAATAAAATAGTAAAAGTCTAATCACATTTGAAAGTAGCTTACTAAAACTGAGAAAGTAATTATAAATCCTAAGACCCTGATTAAGTCCCATATCACCCTTCTTCTCCAGGAGAAGGCTATGAGCCGTGGGTGCAGTGGCAGACACAGATCTTTCTGAAGGAAGCCTAAGGCTTGTCAGACTTTTCCAAGCAGGAGAGCAGCCAGACATCGCTCTCTGTCTCTATATTGCTTCCTGCTTCCTTTTCACCTCCGAAACCCACAAGTCTATTCCTTCACTCCTTTTTTTTTTTTCTTAATTTTTAAGTTACAGTTTACATTCAGTATTACTCTGTGTACAAATAATGGTTGGACAATCATGTACTTTACAGTGGTCCCCCAGATGTTTCAAGCCCCCACCTGACACCATACATAGTTAACAGGATGTCATTGGCTATATTCCCTAGGCTGTCATCTACAACCCTGTGACTATTTTGTGGCTGCCAATTTGTGCTTCTTAATCTCCTCACCTTTATCCTGTGCGGCAGATATTGGCTGTTATCCAGTGTTGAAGTGGACCCTGCACCCACACGTGCACACACACACTCACATGTGCACTACACATATGTGCACATACACACACCCATCTTCCAGCAGAACCCTTGCACTTTCATGAAACACTCAGACTAAGGACCTCTTTCTGCCAGCTCTCACATTATTTGAAAGAGACGGCATGGCACATGTAGCCACAGCCTTGTGACTGCCTCTGGAAGGTGAGTGCAGCCTGTGGCTGTCATGCCTACCACGCTCCAGTTCTGGCCGTTAGGTATTAAGATTCTTGCCCTGCGCCTGACCAGGCAGTGGATAGAGCGTCAGACTGGGATGCAGAAGGACCCAGGTTCGATACTCCAAGGTCGCCAGCTTGAGTGTGGGCTCATCTGGTTTGAGCAAAAGCTCACCAGCTTGGACCCAAGGTCGCTGGCTCGAGCAAGGGGTTACTCAGTCTGCTGAAGGCCCACAGTCAAGGCACATATGAGAAAGCAATCAGTGAACAACTAAGGTGTCGCAATGCGCAACGAAAAACTAATGATTAATGCTTCTCATCTCTTCGTTCCTGTCTGTCTGTCCCTGTCTATCCCTCTCTCTGACTCTCTCTCTGTCTCTGTAAAAAAAAAAGAAAAAGAAAAAAAAGATTCTTGCCCTGCTCGGTGCTGCTAGGGTGTTTCTGTCGGCTCTTTGCCCTGCCTGGTGCCGCCAGGGTGCTTCTGTCGGCTCTTTGCCCTGCCCGGTGCCACCGGGGTGCTTCTGTCGGCTCTTTGCCCTGCCCGGCGCCACCGGGGTGCTTCTATCGGCTCTTTGCCCTGCCCGGTGCCACCGGGGTGCTTCTGTCGGCTCTTTGCCCTGCCCGGCGCCACCGGGGTGCTTCTGTTGGCTCTTTGCCATGCCTGGTGCCACTGGGGTGCTTCTGTCGGCTCTTTGCCCTGCCCAGCGCCACCAGGGTGCTTCTGTCGGCTCTTTGCCCTGCCCGGTGCCGCCAGGGTGCTTCTGTCGGCTCTTTGCCCTGCCCAGCGCCACCAGGGTGCTTCTGTCGGCTCTTTGCCATGCCCGGTGCCGCCAAGGTGCTTCTGTCGGCTCTTTGCCATGCCTGGTGCCGCCAAGGTGCTTCTGTCGGCTCTTTGCCCTGCCCGGTGCCGCCAGGGTGCTTCTGTCGGCTCTTTGCCCTGCCCAGCGCCACCAGGGTGCTTCTGTCGGCTCTTTGCCATGCCCGGTGCCGCCAAGGTGCTTCTGTCGGCTCTTTGCCATGCCCAGCACCAAGGTGCTTCTGTCGGCTCCTTGTTTGTGCTTTGCTGTCCTTGGGTGGGAGACAGAATGAAACAGGAAGTTCACAGCTTCTCGTACACAGTTGGATCAGGCTTCCAGTCCGATGCAAGAAAAGTTATTGAAAATCATTCGGCAAGAGCACTTCCTTCTGTGACTTCAGTGAACAGCTGAGCGCAATGGGTCAGATTCTGTCTGGAGTTCAGAGTCATTTCTGTAAAGGAACTACAAGTGTGAGAAAATGCAATGACACCAGTATCAAAGGCTTACAAACGAAGTATATATTTTTAAAAACTGCAGAATAATTCTCAAGTGCTAAAACAAGTGCCTCAGAGATTCGTGCCCGGAGGATGACATACTGCAACGGTCACTTGTGTTGCATAGGGCAAATAAAAAAGAGGAAGATCTTCCACAGAGGAATAATTGGTTTGCTCTCTTTTTTTTTTTTCCCTAAAAATATTATTCATAGAGCTATAATATTGTTTTTGACTTCCCAAACACATTATTTTTCTGAAGAACTTACCATTTTTGCCTGTGGGTGTCCTGGTGAGATGAGGATAGGAACTAAGGGGCCAATACCTGGAACACTGAACGGTCAGAGCATGAAGTTGGGTGTTGTCATTAGTATTAGAGCTGGAGTCTCCTTACCACGGACGCTCCCCATTCCCAGGGCCGGAGAGTGTGGACTCGGCTTTCTCACCAGAAACCCCGAGGGTCCTATTCTTGTCCCCACCTTCTAGGAAGCTGTCCTGCCCTGGGAAAGTCATTTAGCTTCTTTTTGGGTCTCAGTTTGCCATCTCTAAAATGTGAATAGCGGTATCAGGTATTCCACGGAGTTTTTGTGAAAAATAGTTGAGTTCGTTTCTGCAAAGCGTTTAGTATTTCGCTGAACACTCAGCACGATGTAAATGAGGCTCTCGATCAACTTCCCAATGTGGAGACTATTACTGAGAACCACACACACCCTCCCTGGTGTCCAGCAACGACAGGCAAAGCCAACGTGCACACGGGGGAGAGTAGAGAAGTACAGGTCTGGCCGGGCGGCTCGGGCAAGACAGACTCGTATTACCTTAAGAGAGTCTAGTGCACGTGGGTCCTTGGGATGCCTCTTATTAGCCAGCCCAGCCGCTTCTCACCAAGAGTACGAGGCTGGGGCGCCGAAGTGTTCCTGTAAGCAGAGGCACCCACTGTGAAGGGATTGCTTCATTTGTTTGTTTCTCACCAAGATAAAATACTGTAGAAAATTAACTTGTTATGTTCTGGGGTCACATTACAGCTGTTAAATCCAGAGACCATTCAAAATTGAGTTAACATTCCTAATCTTCTCAATGGGACTCTGCTTTTTAAACTTTTTTTTTTTTTCTTATGTTTGTAGGGCCATGATACAACTGCAGCTGCAATAAACTGGGTTTTATATCTATTGGGCTGCAATCCAGAAGTCCAGAAAAAATTGGACAGTGAGCTGGATGAAGTGTTTGGTATGTCTGGCCCCTCCACTAGTTACCTTATAGGTCCCATGTCCGCTGAAGCAAATGGCATTGTTGCTCATTAAGAATGTGCAGAGGCCCTGGCCGGTTGGCTCAGTGGTAGAGCGTCGGCCCGGCGCGTGGATATTCCAGGTTTGATTCCCAGTCAGGGCACAAGGGAGAAGCACCCATCTGCTTCTCCACCCCCCCTTCACTTCTCTCTCTCTCTCTCTCTCTCTCTCTCTCCTCCTCCTCCTCCTCCCTTCCTGCAGCCATGGCTTATTTAGAGTAAGTTGGCCCCAGGTGCTGAGGATGGCTTTTTGGCCTCTGCCTCAGGTGCTAAAAAATGGCTGTTGTTGCAAGAGCAAGGGCCTTAGATGGGCAGAGCATCTCCCCCTAGTGGGCTTGCCAGGTGGATCCCAGTCGGGGCGCGTGTGGGAATCTGTCTCTGCCTCCATTCCTCTCACTAAAAAGAAGAAAAGAATGTGTGGAAGGACCTGTTCTAAAGACTAATAAGCAGGAAGGCCGCCATATGGGAGTCCTTTGAGGACCAGTCTCCTCTGCAAGACCTCATTCATTCATCTACAGGCATATGCTAATTGCCCGGCAAGTGAAGACACCAGGCTAGATGCTGGGACAATGCAGATAAATGTCACTGTCCTCAAGGATATCCCTGTTTCGTAGATGAATGAAGACATTGTATATAAAGCATCAAGTCATAATGGTGTGACTGAGTGCTAGGAAGAAGGTGCTACCTGAGAGCAGAGAGGAGCAGGTGATGGCAGTTAGAGGGGTCAAGGAAAGCTGTCTCATACAGGACAGCTTTGGGCCACAAATGAGAGAAAATGTGGGTTAAGCTGATAAGACATAAATTTCTATTGTTCAACCAGAGATCCGAGGTAAGGAGTCCTGGATTGATGACAGCAGGGATGTCATCGGTGTCCTGGACTTACTCTTTGTCTTTCTGTCATTTTTACCACCATGGCTTTTGATTTCTTGATTGTTGTTCTGGGTCTTTTGTTTACCTTTAAAGCAAGAAGGAAGGGGAGGAGGAGATGTAGGATATATTAGTCACCTTTGGCTACGTAACAAATTTCACAAGCTGAGTGGCGTATAAAAATAGAAATTGATTTTCTTACTGTTCGGGACGCCAGAGTGACAAATGAGTATGTCTGAGCCAAATCAACGTCTTGGCAGGGCTGCTCTCCTTTAGGGGAGAATCCATTCCTCTGGTGGCTGCCAGCGTTCCTTGGCTTATGGCCACATCACTTAAATCTCTGTCTCCATCTTCATATCACTTTTTCTTCTGTGGCTGTGTGTCACACCTCCTTCTGCTCTCTCATTTATGATGATATTCAGGGATCACCTGGTTAATCCATAATCATCTCTCCATTTTAAGATCTTTAACTTAATAAAATTTTCAAAAGCACCTTTTCCCAAATAAGGTAACAGTTATACAGGTTCCAGGGATTGGGACCTAATGTATGTAGAGGCCATGATTAGCCCACCACCAAAGGACTATGCATTGTGCCATCTACTTTATCCTTTGCATGTCACATGGCTTCCCATTGCGGGAAGGAGAAAGGTAAAGGTGGGAATGGCCAACCAATGAAGCAGTAGCTGGTGGATTTTCCTCAAGAAAAGAAGTGGGGAAGGAAAAAGAAAGGAAACAAGGAGAAGATGGAAGGCATTCTAGAAAGAGTGAAACCAGAGGAACAAGGCAGAGTGAGGAAGTTTGAAGATAATAGTAAATAATAAAGGATAGGTAGGATCAGAACACTTGTTAGACTATACTGAGAGATGAAGTTAGAAAAGTAATTTCACATTAAGATTGTGTGAGGACCAGATATTCACATCAAGAGGGAAGACTTGATTTTGTAGAATGGAGACCATCCAAGTTTCTTGGCTGTTTCTGTCATCCTTGTATTTTTTCCATATCAATTTGAATTTCTCTCAGCTAGCCTGTGGTGGGTAAACTTGGTGTGCTAAAAACCCACATGCTCTTTTGGAAGACGTTCACCCGTTTGTAGTCTCTACCATTTCTAGCGCATTGCAGGTCTCACAAATGACTTTGGGTTTCACATCATTAGTGACACCATTTTTACTAGAACTTTTCTTCTGCTGCTTCTCATGCTTTTTTTCTAATTGTGTCTCACTTTTTGTTCTACCTCAAATATCTAAAACTTTCTGAGAAACTTTTCTTTGAGTATTGAGATGTAATGTAAGTATTAATTAATTTTTTTTTTACTGAGGTAATTGTCACATTTATAGTTTACCATAAAAAGTTTACAAAGCAACTAGTACACTTTCATTGTTTAAAACTGAGCATTATCTTTTCATTCCAGTTAAACAAAAATAAAATTTAAAATAAACAGCAACAAAATGATAGTACAGAATGTCAATCCTGAATAAGAGCCTACAGGTTCGCTATTCTCCCATCAAGTATGGCAGGGCTCAAGTCACCATTAGGAAAGAATTTTTTTAAAATAGTGTCATCTTGAACTGCAAGGAGGTTCATTAAGCATCACAAACACATGCCAAAGGAGAAGCCATGTTGTCAAAAAACCCACTTAATCCACTGAAACATCTCAAACCCACTCTTTGCTGACCTTCCACACTCCCTTTTTATTAAGATAAAAAAAAGTTTTATACAAGAGAAAGTAGACAGATACATGCTAACTGTCCATATTGACAGAGATGCGGGGAAATCTGTGAGTTCAACAGACAGAGGAAGGAAGGAAAAAGCTAGAACCCTGTGCACAGCTACACAGGCTGAGCCTCCAGCCTCCAGCAGCGATAGAGGAACAGAAAGTTCTAAGGGGAACAGATTGCAAGAGCAGGGTGACTGAGCATAAGAGGGGGGGAAAATGACTGTAACTTGCTCCCAGAGACTGGAGAAAATTTTTAAAAAAGAAGGCTGGAATCCATCAGTGATCCTAAGTCATCATCTTCATCCTCATCAACTTCTTCATCAGTATCTTTCAGCCATCCTCTCCTCTTCCTTCCTCATCATCTTCTCTTTCTTCTCCTTCTCCTTCTTCATCATCCGCATCAGGAACCCAGTAGTAATGAATTGGATTTTTGCCAGATATCACCTTTGATGACACCCCCCCACACACACACACACACACTAGCAGCACCGGCCGTAGAATGCCCATGAACCAGGGACAGAAGCTGTCCTGTGTCTGGGCCGCTTCTTCCTGCTGGCTCTGTTCTGCACGGGACTTGAGCATCTCACCCAGTCTTCTCCAGATATCTCAGTGGACTCTGAAAGTGCATCAGCGCTCTCATTCAGATGAAATTCTTTGGTGAGAACTTTATTTTCGAAGGAAGTCTTTTCATCAGAGTGAAAATCAGTTCTATGACCTGATCCTGTCACTTCACTTGGGTCAAATGACACAGCGCCTTTGCCTCCATCTCCCCAAGCACAAGCAGTGCTTCGGGGTGACAGACAAATGTTGTTACTCGGAAATTTGGGATATGGGTGGTCAAGTCTAGCCCCTTCTGAAAAAAAAAAAAGTTGGCAGAGTTTGTTATATTCCTACCTTCAGAGCCTTCTCGCCGGCTTATTCCTTAAGTCAGTCTATTTCATTTCTGACTGTCTCAGTGTGTTCAGTTTCTTCCTGCTGTCCGTCCTTTCAACAAGTTCCTTCGACCAGTCCGGAGGGGTGGAGGTCCCCTCCAGCCTGGAGGCGGGGGCAGTTCTGGTTTCCTTTCTGAGTTGCGAACAGAGGAGTTCGGGGGCTGTGCTTTAGGGAAAGGCCGAGAATCTGACTCAGGAGAAGACGCGTTTCTGGAAGAAGCTCTGAGAACTCAACTGGAACCGCGTTGAAGTATATACAGTTTAGTGCATTCACAACACGGGGCAACCGTTTGTGACCGCTGTCTAATTCCAAAGCATTGCAGCGCCCCAGAGAGAAATCGGGTACCGTTTAGCAGCCGCTCCCCAATGTTTTCCTCACTTTCTGTTTCTGTGGATTTATCTACTCCGAGTGCTTCTTATAAACTGAATGGTACAGTAGGTGGCCTTTTGTGTCTGCCCCTCTTACTTAGCAGTATCATCTCGTTTTATTTTGATTCAGGAATTCTACTTTAGCTGTTGGTATTTAACATTCAGTGTATTGATTAATGCATCCTTTTTTCTGATGTCTCATCCCCTGAGCCCAAATAGTTCTTTCCCTTATTGTATTTATTTCATGTATTTACTTGGATCAGGGAAGTCGGATCGTCCTGCTACCATGGAAGACCTGAAGAAACTGAAATACCTGGAGTGTGTTATTAAGGAGACCCTTCGTATTTTTCCTTCTGTTCCCCTATTCGCCCGTGACCTTAATGAAGACTGTGAAGTTGGTAAGAGTTCTGTTTTGAAAGCAGCCGGGAGGGTGGGTTTTTCAATGCCTGCCTTGCTGTAGTCTCAGGGCGCATCGACTCTCTCCCAACAGCGGGGTACAGCCTCGCGAAAGGCTCCCAGGCGCTCATCATCCCCTACGCGCTGCACAGAGACCCGAGGTACTTCCCCGACCCTGAGGAGTTCAAGCCGGAGCGGTTCTTCCCCGAGAACTTGGTAGGACGCCACCCATACGCCTACGTGCCTTTCTCTGCTGGACCCAGGAACTGTATAGGTGTGTATCCATCAGAATGGGTTTGACCTTTCCCGCCCACAGGTTGGTGGGTTTTGCACAATCATTTTTTTGAGAAGTAGTGTCCCTACATATAAGTCCTTTAAAAAACTGGTTTTATATTTCTTTCTCTACTTTATGTCATTAATTTAAAAATATGACTGTCATAAAGTACAGGGTGGTGCAAAAGTGGGTTTACAGTTGTTCGTGTGGAAAAAAAAATGTAATAATTAATAAGTAATAATACAAGAAAAAACTTTCGCATACTCATAATCGTAAACCTAACTTTATCAACCCCTGTATATTAGTTTCCTATTGCTGCCATAACGGAGCACCAAGACTGGAGGACTTAAACAACAGGAATTTATTTTCTCACGGTTCCGGAGGTCCAAGATCAAGGTGTCAGCAGGGTTGGTTTCGTCTGAGGCCCCTCTCCTTGGCTTGTAGCTGGGTGTCTTCTCCCTCTATATCCACATAGTTACTCCTCTATGTGTGTCTGCAGCTTGATCTCTCCTTTTTATAAAGGCACCAGTCAGATTAGACTAGGGCCCACCCATATGACCTCAGTTTAACTTAATCACCTCTTTAAAGGCCCCATATCCAAATGCAGTCACATTTTGAGGTTACTGATGGTTAAGAATTCAGCATATGAATTTCAGGGAAACACAGTTCAGCCCATAACATAAATCATAATCAGTTTCATGGTAGAGTTTGAAAATGTTGTAGATTTTCAATTAAAGTGGAGCCTACTTTATGTGGTAGAAAGCTTATTTATAATGATTAGTACTATTTAACCTAATTTGTATATATTGCTTTTAAAGGATTGCTTTTTAAAAAACCAAAACAAAGAATGCTTACTATAGGAAGTATGTAAACAGAACGAATGTGCAGTACCATGCATTATAGACACTTTTGGTGTTTTATCATTCACGTAAACGCAGGCACTGGTACGATGACGCCTGGTAACTGTATAGTCAGTTACAGTAAAGGTTTTCTCGAGTAGTGCATTCATCTGGGGTGCTGCAGAAATACCAATTTCTGGCCCACTCAGCTCGTAGGAGGCACAGGCGGGGACGGGCCCTCATGAATCTTCCTTTATAGGAAGCATCCTGAGTAATCTTGCTTCTCCCAGGGCCTCCTGGGAAAATTGACCAATGCTCGCTGCCTCTACTAGAACATTTTCTTTCTCACATTTGAGATCCGTCTATAATTAAAGTGATGTTATTTACATTAATTTGAAGGTAAAAGGTTTGCCATAATGGAAGAGAAGGCTGTCCTTTCCTGCGTCCTGAGGCGTTTCTGGGTAGAATCCAACCAGAAGAGAGAGGAACTTGGTCTGGCAGGAGAGCTGATCCTTCGTCCGAGTAATGGCATCTGGATCAAGTTGAAGAGGAGAAACGCAGACAAATCCTAACACATCCGTTGAGCACTGCCCTTATCACGGATAAGGTCGTTCTTTAAGGGAAACTTTGCATTTACAATTCATAAATCATGAATGCCATACTCTTAATCCTTACACTTAATTTTTTTTGTCCCCACTTACCTTGGGGTCACATCTATCAAAGAGAGAGTTTTTATATGTTCATCGCCACCGTACATCTTATCCCTGAAGGAAATTGATCCCTGAAGGAAAGTTAGCTGATGTTCGTACTTAAACATATAAGTTTCACAGCATAGGAATTCATAACCTAATGACCCAAAGGATGTCATTTAGTTGAGGATCCAGAATTTTTAAAGATATTCTTATTGATCCAAGAGCACAAATATGCATACATACATATACATTTAATTTGAAAAGGGTGAGTAATTAAATACTTAGACTTAAGGACATTGCCTTTTAAAAATTATATCAGTGACACCAGTTGTGAGAATAATTAGTATTCTGATACTTTTCAGATTTTTATCAAGGAGAGCAAATCATTTATAAGTTGACTTATAGGTTCTGTTCCTATTTCCCTTTTAACTACATACTGATATTCTTCACTTCATTCTATATAACATCACACTTACCTTAGCATATTGTACAATATATTATCGGGAGAGGTTCTTTTCTAGCAACCTCTAATCCCTCAAAGTGCCTCATAAGGTTGATTAATGGCTTTTGGAGCTGAAAGCACCTTAGGTCTTAGCTAGTTATACTCCTTCTATTGGAAGTAAGGGAATTAGGTCAATGAGAAGTAAGTTTCTGTCCAAAGCCATGCCACTAATGAGTGACAAGACTGGAAACAGATAGAAGCCTATATTCTAAATCTCTCAACTCCAAGAATGATACACGTCGGCTAAAATACACTATGGCTTTATGAAATTTAGGGCTCTACCTGGGCGTGTCATTAGAACACAGATCTTCTGGAATTCTTCCATCATTAAAGAAATGAGAAACCACACATGTATACTTAGCAACCCAGTATTACCTCATTTAGTTTAGGGTTAAACTTCCAGGAAATTCAGTCTCCACAACATACCTGTCAACCTGGTAACTGACACACATTCCCTGGATTTTAATCCCGTCAACAATATCTCTGCTCCCTCACTCAGAGACTTGAAAAACCTTTTTTTTAATAAATAATTTCAATCTGATTGTTTCTTTAGTTTTCTTAAGGCAATAACAGAAGTAACAAATTAAGAGAATGGAATATATGTTCTTCAGTGGATATCCAAGGAAGACGTTATTAAACCAAAGCCATTTGGCAGCATCACAGGCTGGGATATTTGAGGCAAAGTCAGCTTGACTATTACAGAGATCCCCAGTGCAGACAAACTAGTCTCTATGTTGCTGAGAAAAAGCCAAGGAAGTATATGTTACAGTTGAAGATGATTCCCATAATGTGATAAACTTTGTAGATATATGTAGAAATCTGTTTCCAGGTGATTTTTGGATAACTGAAGTTTTATTCCTTGAAATTGACATTCTTTTTCAATTTTAAGCACTTACATTTAAACTGTGCCTTTAAAAAAAAATTTTAGTGACCTTACACTAGACATGAAATTATATTTAAAGTAAAACATTGCTTCATGGTTGCCCTTTGGCCTAATATCTTTATTTGGCCCCAGAATTATTTATTATTATATTTTAATTGGAAATTTACTTAAACTGTGTCAGAGGTGAAATGGAAAAAGCATGCCACTGTCTGTAGTATCAAAATGAAGATGTGGGGTTTTTTTTAAATAGGAGGATGATCAAATACCTACTTGTGTTTCTACTACCTGTCATGCTCTTGTTTGAAAGCGGTAACTACAGAAAAATAAAGTCTGTTTTAAATGTGCATGCTACATTTTATTCCAAGAACTGATGTCAGTTTAAAATATAGATAACTTTAAAAGATAAATTAGTGGGTGACTGATTCATAATTTACTTAAAGAAATAGCGCATTTGAGTTAATGTCATCAGGACATTCAGACTGCCTCACGAAATGATCCTTGTGTGTTTATCCTAGACTGATTTTGGGTTTCCCTGACTCTGAAAAATAAACTAGAAGAGAAAAAGAAGTATCAGAGCATTTGGCTCAGCTGATAGTGGAAAACTGAAATTTCTTAGGACTCTCTGGGAAACAGCATAACCCATAGCATCTGCTGAGCACCCAAGGGTTTATCATCTAAAAGCCTCTCCAGGTGATAAGCTATTAAATTAATGTTGTGATCGTTGTTACAGCCAACTGTGGAACGTCCAGTTTCTGGACCAAATACTGACCTGTCTCACAAATAAAGAGATTCTGGTCTCAAAAAGATCAATTTTTACCTCGGAATTTTTCTAGAAGATCAAAATGTATTTCTTTCCAATACCCAATGATATGCTAGTGTGTGTGTGAGTGTGAGTGTGTGTGTGTGTGTGTGTGTGTGTGTGTGTGTTCTGAACCACAGGTCTGCCCCCACTGCTGGTGACCCTATGAATGAGTGGTGTTCATATGTTCTCAACAGCCCTGCCGGGCTCCTGTAGACTCATGCCTGGGGCTTCCTTTGTGAAGTCAGTCCATCTCAGAGTTGGCCTTCCTCTGTTCCCGCTGCCTTCTATTTCCCCAGGATTACTGTCTGTTCCAGATAACGCTGCCTCCTCATGATGTGCCTGAAGTCGAACAGCTTCAGTTTTGTCTTCTTTTATCACCAGCGAAGTTTCAGGCTTACTTGCTCTAGGAACCCCTGGTTCACCTTTCTGGCGGGCCAAGGGGTGTAGAGCTCTCCAGCACCATATTTCAAATAAGACAGTCATGTCTAAATACTATGACAGTTTTTCGGCCCTGGCCGGTTGGCTCAGCGGTAGAGCGTCGGCCTAGCGTGCGGAGGACCCGGGTTCGATTCCTGGCCAGGGCACACAGGAGAAGCGCCCATTTGCTTCTCCACCCCTCCGCCACACTTTCCTCTCTGTCTCTCTCTTCCCCTCCCGCAGCCAAGGCTCCATTGGAGCAAAGATGGCCCGGGCGCTGGGGATGGCTCCTTGGCCTCTGCCTCAGGCGCTAGAGTGGCTCTGGTTGTGGCAGAGTGACACCCCAGAGAAGCAGAGCACACCCCTCTCCCCCCCCCCCCCCCCCCGTGGCCAGAGCGTCGCCCCTGGTGGGCGTGCCGGGTGGATCCCGGTCGGGCGCATGCGGGAATCTGTCTGACTGTCTCTCCCTGTTTCCAGCTTCAGAAAAATGAAAAAAAAAAAAAAAAAAGTAAATACTATGACAGTTTTTCTTTGGAAATAAACAGATTAGCGTAATATTTTGATGTAGAAATGTGATTTTTTTGTACAGCCTTTATTTTTTTTATTTTATTTTTTATTTTATTTTTTTATTTTTCTGAAGCTGGAAACGGGGAGGCAGTCAGACAGACTCCCGCATGCGCCCCACTGGGATCCACCCGGCACGCCCACCAGGGGGGATGCTCTGCCCCTCCGGGGCGTTGCTCTGTCGCGACCAGAGCCACTCTAGCGCCTGGGGCAGAGGCCAAGGAGCCATCCCCAGTGCCAGGGTCATCTTTTGCTCCAATGGAGCCTCGGCTGCGGGAGGGGAAGAGAGAGACAGAGAGGAAGGAGAGGGGGAGGAGTGGAGAAGCAGATGGGCGCCTCTCCTGTGTGCCCTGGCGGGGAATCGAACCTGGGAGTTCCGCACGCCAGGCCGATGCTCTACCACTGAGCCAACCGGCCAGGGCCACCTTTGTTCTTATGAAATCCATGTTGACTAGCTAGGAAAGATAAGGCTCAGTAAATGTAAAACCCCAACAAAAAGAAACTGCTGGTGTTTCAACTGATACCTACATATTTAATTTTCTAGACAAAACGATGCAATGCAATTTTGAAAAATAGTTAGAAAGCAAAGGAGATTTAAGTGGACAAGTGATGGTGGTTTTTAAATATTTGAAAAAGCACAAACAAGGAGAGTACACTATTTTGTGTGGATCTAGTAGGTAAATCTAGGACTGAAGGATAAACATTACAAGAAGGAGTATTTCAGTGGATAGGAAGACTTTTTCCCTAAGAATTAAAATAAGATACAACTTCTTGAGCAGAAACAGGCTCCTGGGAAAACCAGGCTGCTAATGTGCAGTCAGGGTTTCCTGACAGAGAAATCTCAACGCTCTGCCAGGGGCACTCGGCTGGGGTTTCAGCTCACCTTACCTGGAAGGGGCCAGATTACAGATATTCCCAGCTTCGTGGACCACACTGTCTCTGTCACACTACTTAACGCTAGTTGCAGGGTGAGAACAAGCACACGTAATAAGTGAATGAATGGGCGCGGCTGCGTGCCAATAAAACTTGATTTGCAAAAACCAGTGCTGGTCCAGATTTGGTCTGTGAATTGTACGTAGCTTGTTAACCCTGCAACATCTCATTTACGGAATTAGGCAGGAGCAGGATGTAAAACATCAATCCACTTCCTTCCATACCTAAATTCAGTGTTAATAGATTCTTTGCCCATGGTGCAGGAAGGCATAGGTACCATCTGCCGTAAGATCCTTCCGGTATCTGCAGAATTGTGCCTCTAAGCAATGATAAAGGAAGAAGTCCAGTTTGGTGAGGTTTAAGCTTCATGACCCCACAGAACAAGGAATGTTATGAACATGTTTAAAAACTGTGCACACAGTGCATGGCCCCGACGTGAAATAGTTAACATATTAAAGGGCCGAACACAGGAATGGCACGTTCATAGATTATGTTGACAAGACAGAAAGTTCAAACTGTTGGCAGAAAGCCACGGTCAATATCGAAGCCAAGCAAAGGCGGCCTGCAGCGCCCGCGGGCACACTCGGAGCGGGCGCATCGTCCACCTTTAAGTAGCGGGGCAGCCTGAGCGCAGAAGCACAAGTAGCTGTGCTTTCAGGTAGAGAATTTCTATTATCCTGCTTGCTTCCAAATAAAGTATTTTTTAAAATTATGTATAGTTTTTATGTTATGAAGAAGTTACTAGTTTGTTTTAATTTCCTGTATATTTAGAGAACATCAAAGGAACTGGTGTTCTTTTATGTGGAAATATTTAAATGCAAGACACTAAAATCAAACGAATATTGACTAATTTATAAGTTTAAAAAAAGGCTTGCGTATTCTGGGAGCTTTACTTAGGGAGTCTGGAATGATATTATTGCCTTTACTTACAATAATTTTCTTTATGCTCAAATCAAGAGAATTCCCAACCATTTAATTTCCGCCTACCAATTCCCTTTCCAGGATTACTAACCATATAGGTGGCAAATGAACAATAAACACAATCATTAGTCTAGAGGTTTCAATTTGCATCTTGTGCCAAGTCCCCGGGCACAAAATATATAGAAAACCTGGGTTCTCTAAAACAATAATTGTGTGCTTAGATTCCCAGTCAAGGCATTTAAAAGGAAGTCTGGGTCACTTTAACTTCAGATCATTACTGAATAGATCCACAACCAGCAGAGTCATGCATGTGTTGTTTTCTCTTTTAGGATGGTTGCGTTCAGGCAAGGAGCTTATTTCATTTGCTTGTTTGCTACAGTTTCCTGTGGTGAGTGGATTATCTGGAAGACGAAGTGTGGGGAGAGCAGTTTAGAAAGACACGGCTTTTCTCCTGGCGAAAGCTATCTAACACGGAGTTTGGGGAAGGAACCAGATTTTATCAGTCAGGACAGATACTTTTAATGCTCATGTTTGCCCTTGGGGAGAGAAGTCCAGGAGTGAGAATGTGTCTGGGAATGTGTTAGCAGAAACTTCTGTTTGGAAAGGACTTTCAACAAGACAGATCTTAAAACAATCAGTCAGCCCTTTATCAACAGTTTAAAAATCAGATTTTACTTGAATATTCAACAGTGCTAGGCAATTTAAAGTGCCTGGGTCCAATCCAAGTATCATAATAGGTACACAGTACATACTTTCACTCTTTTAGGTAACCAGGGAGCCATTTTCAAATTGAAAGTACCTGGCTTAAATGTAATTTAATAGACCGTCCATTTGAGTAGTTCTAGTTTCAACACCAGTGGTTTTGATCTTATTTCTCTCTCTATTCATTTTTTAAAAATTTTCAGAGACTTAAGATGATTCTGGACACTGTTTTACATGAATCACATAGAGTGGCGTTTTGTCTGTGCCACTGTTAGGGGTGGACTCGGAGTCGATGTTGATTTAGGATGACCACACCACAGTGTTGTTTACTTACCTCTCAAATGTATGACTAAGATAAGCAGCTCTGGGTAAGGGTTACATTTGTAAAGGGATAGAATTTCTTCAGGATGAAGCTTTTATTTTCTAAACCACAGCTCCCCTCTATCTGTCCCCTTAGTCTTCATTGTTCTTCTGAAACAAAGTCCCCTGCAATCCCCTGAATGCTGAGGACCAGAGACCAGGGATTCTGTGTACCATCACCGCTCCAATTTTATCTTTCTGGCAAAAATAAAATAAAATAGAATAAAATAAAATAAAATAAACACACACACACATACATAGACACACATATATGTGATCGTGCTAGGAAAATTAGTGGTGCAAGTAAGCAGAAAATGAGAAACTACATATTGTCTATAGTCCCATAATTCAGAAATGGCCATTTAAAAAAAGTCTTTTATTTAATCTTTCAGATGTTTTTCTACATAGCTACTTATACATTTACTAAACATGTTATTAATTATAGATATTTTACTATTTATTATTTAGGTTTTCCATTTATAGCTATCTTTTCATGTAAATAAATCTATGTCATGTTATTTGAAGCTTACTATTCTTCCCTATTCACGCTATTTTTGTACGCAGGCTTTTACCCACATATTCACTTATTTCAGTATGTATGTCCAGCAGTTGCCGCCGTCATGGCCATTCACATGCAGGTTCTCACTGGATTCGGGCAGACAATAAAGAAACAGTACAGCCAAAAAATGGTGGGCCATTCCCTTATTAAAGTCTCGCACTGGCCGATGAGAAACACACAGGGAAAACACTTCCCTTTCCATTCATTCACTCAGCGCTCACAAAGCTACTGACACATTCTCCGGTTCCACAACCAGGAGAATCTTCTCTGGTTCCTTCTAGAATCAAAGGCCCCACCAGTCCCAAAGCCCCTCTCCTCTGGTTCCCCATCAGCACGGCTTCTCCCTTCTCTGCTTTCTTGGCTTCTTTTCCACCCCTGCACTTATCAACAAGACAAGGGCCCTTCCCAAGCAGGAAGGTAATTTGTAATTTCACAGATCACATGCCTGGCGCTGCCCAGCGCTATTTTTTAACACTAACAGTAAGCAAACTCAAAAAATACAGATTTTACAAACTCATTAGTGCAACACAGGACAATAAACTATTGGAAATAAAAATACCAGATACAAAGGTGCGGACACTTCTGAAGGCTTTATGACATACATTATGAAGTCGTCTTCCTGAAAGGTTATTCCTAAGTTGACGTTTTCCACCAGCAGATGAGAATGACCATGGTCCCCACTCAGGCTGACTCAAATAGTCATCAGTTGTTTGTGTCCTTGCATGTTTTCACCTTTCTGGAAGCAGTATCCTAATTTATTTCCGGGAAACTGCTGCCTCCAAGTTTGGGTCCAAGTGACTGTAGCTGTGACCCAGACAGGCCTGTACCAGTAAGGGCGCATAGCCTGCTGGCTGCCCCAACCTGATTTCAGCCACAGCCTGGGCCAAGACTGGCACTTACACTTCTAGAAATAAGACTCTGATTTTTTCCCCCCCCAAACTGGACTTGAACCATGGGAGATACAGAGGCCTGAGCTCCTGGCACTGCCTTGCCCTGTGTGGAGCAAAGGAAACACTCTGGAACATAGCAATGCATGGAGACAAGTTGTGTCTTGATGCGATCAGCTGAGCACCACGCCCAGGTCTTCCTGAAGCCAAAGCCACCATGGACTCTTTGGTGTCTGAGACCATGCATTTCATTTGTACTCAAGTCACTTTGAAGTAGGTTTTAAAAAATATTCAATAATTTGTAGCCAAAAATCAGTACCTCAACACAGGGGACTCAAATAATTTAGAATGTTTGCTACTCTAGTGGATAAAATGGCATCCAGCTGTTTTAACTGGCCCATAGTTATGATTCTTGCAACTTCTCACATACTTACCAGTTGCTTGTTTTTCTTGTTCAAATTACTTTTTCATATCCTTCACCCAATTTTTTATAAATTAGAGTGCTTTTCATCCCCTTCCTAATTATGTAATTTTTTTAAAACAAGTTCTAATAACCTGCCCAAAGTCTATGGACACAGGGGCCAGTGTGATATTATACCATAATATTTTATGTCATCAGATAACTCATGTAACAGTGTTTTACATACACTCTAAAACACAATACCATCATCATGTCACCATCATCATGTCATCGATATCATCATATCATCATCGTTGTCCCCATCATCATTACCAATTTATGAGGACAAACAAGACCACTCATTAGAACTTCTCTTACTCCAAAGTAAGTGTATTTCTCGTTGTCCCTTTTCACCGGCTGAGTCACATGGCAGTTCACACAGGCTCCGTCCATGATGGGAGCTCCTAGACTAGCACCAGTCACTGTTTATACCCTTTTTGTGCGTTGGGATGAGGAAGATGGCAGCTTAATAATTATAACTCAGCCAAAACCACTAGTTGTCTAAAAAGCAGGCCAATTTGCAGCTAGCATTCTCACTGGACGAGCCTCTCCACGTTTCCTGTGTGTGTGAAACCTTGTCCTGCCCACTGGGCAATCTGCATTCCCAGCAGTTCTCCCCTGAGAGATCTCTGCTCTTTCTAAATATAAACCTTACCCAAGGGTAAGTCATCTTAGCCACACCTCTGAGAGGAAGAGAAGCCGTTTTGCTAGTTTGGATCATCATGATAGGGCTCAGGGCCAGAATTCCCAGAAGGGATGGATAGTGCGGAGAAAAATTTAAACACTAGTGTTGAATGAAACACATGTGTTTAAACTGCCCCTTCCCTGAAAGGCAATACAATAGATCTGACTAAAATGGAAGTGTGACTGCAGCTTTAAGAGATGGGCGGGGCTATCATGGGAACATCCTGTGGATAATGGACAGCTGACCAGCAGAGGGAAGGTGCTACCTGAACTGGAAAAGCTTAGTAAACAGACTTTGAAGTGGGACTCTCAAGGTATACCCAAACTCATATATTAAAGGCATCATCACTGTAGTCTATAAAAGTGTAGAATAGTAATGGTAACAATACTCTAATCGTATGTGGGATGAAGCATACCTTAAACTGTGAACAATACCAAATAGCAAATAGCTCAAAGTATATTTTCCATTTGGCACATATACGAATTTGTTTAAACTATCAAAGAACTGAGCTGGTAAAAATGAGGTAAATGCTGCCTTCCCTTAATCCTAAATACTGCACTTAATCCTAAAGTAATAAAAAAACCACAAACTGTTGACTTGCTTGAATTAGACTGAGATGAGGAACAACATTTAACATTGGGCAATAAAAGGGAGCAAGATCGGAAGTCAGAAGAGCCAGGCTTATGGCCTGGGACACTCATTAGCTCCGTGGGTCTCAGATAAGTCCATACTGCCCTGAGACTCGGGTACTTAACTGCTTTAAAAAGTGCATATAATAAATCCCGTCTCTAGCTTCCCTTACAGAGCTATTGTGAGAATCTTTGGGAGATGTTTGTTCGGAAGATGTTTTGAAAAAGAAACCGTACATTGTTATTTTTAAGGCGTGATACTTTCATAACATGTTAGGCAACAGGGAGAAGCCCAATTTAGGATTGCATTAACTTGGGAATAATTAATGTGCAAATTATTGTATGATGTAATAAAAAATCGGCCAAGTGTTTTTATACAGAAGAACCCATAAAATGACTTTAACATTCTACAATGTTTAAACAGTGCGCTTAATATGTTTTATTCTGCTTCTATAATTGAAGTCACATCCTAAGAATCTTTGGGTATTCCGTCAAAGAAGTAAGAAGTCTCAGAACACAGATACATTTCTATTAAAAGTATTATTTGCATTCGTTCCAAATTAATGGGGTTTTTTTCGCCCCCAACGATTGCATCACAGGATGCCTAACTCAACTCTACAAGAATGTCTTCTTCAGAGGTGGGGATGTGACTGCCATGTACACCCCGAGTGCCCAGCTCTGCCAGGTGATGTGCACATTTCATCCGAGGTGTTTGCTCTTCAGTTTTCTTCCTGCAAGTTCAACTAACGACAGAGACAAAAGGTAAAAGATGACATTTTGTTTTTGGGGAAGCCAGTAAATTTTCTTTTTTTTTTTTTTTCTTTTTCATTTTTCTGAAGCTGGAAACAGGGAGTGACAGTCAGACAGACTCCCGCATGCGCCCGACCGGGATCCACCCGGCACGCCCACCAGGGGCGGTGCTCTGCCCCCCAGGGGGCGATGCTCTGCCCATCCTGGGCGTCGCCATATTGCGACCAGAGCCACTCTAGCGCCTGAGGCAGAGGCCACAGAGCCATGCCCAGCGCCCGGGCCATCTTTGCTCCAATGGAGCCTTGGCTGCGGGAGGGGAAGAGAGAGACAGAGAGGAAAGCGCGGCGGAGGGGTGGAGAAGCAAATGGGCGCTTCTCCTATGTGCCCTGGCCGGGAATCGAACCCGGGTCCTCCGCACGCTAGGCCGACGCTCTACCGCTGAGCCAACCGGCCAGGGCGCCAGTAAATTTTCAAAATGGAATCAGTTGTGTGCAAAATGGTTTAGCTTATCACAGGCTTATTATGTTCCTCAAATGGGGTTCAAGGGATTACCTAGCATGAGTCTTACATAAGCAGTTTCTTAGGCTGAAGCCCAGACCTACCAAACCAAAGTCTCTTGGGCCTGGAAATCTGCATTTTCATACAATTGCTGCATTCATTTAAAGTAGTAGAAACTAGTCATTTTCTATTGAAGGCTCATAAGAAAAATTACTTGTGAATCATCAGGTTAAGCGATTATTTCAAGAATTTGATACAGGTGACTATTTCACCTGCACAGGGATCATGATCCCATTTGTGGATAGCACTGTCTTAAGAAAGTAGAACAGCCTGACCAGGTGGTGGTGCAGTGGATAGAGAGTCAGACTGGGATGTGGAAGGACCCAGGTTCGAGACCCCAAGGTCGCCAGCTTGAGCGCGGGCTCATCTGGTTTGAGGAAAAGTCCACCAGCTTGAACCCAAGGTCGCTGGCTCCAGCAAGGGGTTACTCGGTCTGCTGAAGGCCCCTGGTCAAGGCACATATGAGAAAGCAATCAATGAACAACAACTAAGGTGTCGCAATATGCAATGAAAAACTAATGAATGATGCTTCTCATCTCTCCGTTCCTGTCTGTCTGTCCCTGTCTATCCCTCTCTCTGACTCTCTCTCTGTCTCTGTAAAAAACAAAACAAAAACAAACAAACAAAAAAAAAACAAAAAAAGAAAGTAGAACAGACAGCAAGCATTTTGTTGAGAATGTAATTGAATAAGACCCAGAGCTTCTGACCTTGTGACAGAGCAGGCCTGAGTTGTCCTTATAGTGAGCCACTTTGGAAGCTACTAAAACTCCCCTAATTTTTATGAGCAGTATATATTATTAGCTGGTAATTTAGAAAAGTGAGAGCATTGAAAAAAAATTAGTAATTAAAATTTTTATTAGCCCATAAATTTGCCTAAATGTAAAGATTGTTTCATTATAATTTTCTTTACTTTTGATCAGTATCCAGAGTGAATGTTTCTTCATCATTCCCATTTCCAAATTTATAATTTTTTTATTGATTTTAATTTTTTGTGTTTATATAGATTCTAGTGTTGCCCCAAATGAATCTCCCCTCCCTCGTATTCCCCTCAACACCTCCCTTTCCCCCCTCCCCTTGCGCCCTCCCCCTTCCCTTCAGGTTTATCCCATCCTATCATCCCCTTGCCCTCTGTCCTCTTTTCCTCTGGTCCCTTTGATCCCTCCTCTGTCTCAATTCCGTTCCTCAGTTCATATTGTTCATTGGATTCCTCAAATGAGTGAGGTCATATATTTTTCTTTTTCTGCCTGACTTATTTCACTTAACATAATAGTTCCCAGGTCCATCCATGTTGTCACAAAAGGTAAGATTTCCTTCCTTAGCATGGCCCCATAGTATTCCATTGTGTATATGTACCACTGCTTCTTAATCCACTCGTCCACTGACGGGCCCTAGGGCTGTTTCCAGATCTCTGCTATTGTGAACAATGCTGCCATAAACATTGGGGTGCATTTCTTCTTTTGAAATAGTGCTATGGTGTTCTTGGGGTATATTCCTAAAAGTGGGATGGCTGGGTAAAAAGGCGTTCCATTTCTAATTTTTTGAGGAATCTCCATACTGTTTTCCACAGTGGCTGCACCAGTCTGCATTCCCACCAGCAGTGCAGGAGGGTTCCCTTTTCTCCATATCCTCGCCAACCCTTATTCTGTGTTGTTTTGTTGATCAGTGCCATTCTGACTGGTGTGAGGTGATATCTCATTGTGGTTTTAATTTGCATTTCTCTAATGATTAGTGATGTTGAGCATATTTTTATATGCCTATTGGCCATCTGTATGTCCTCTTTGGAGAATTGTCTATTTCTTTCACCCATTTCTGATTGGATTATTTGTCTTCCTGGTATTGAGTTTTACAAGTTCTTTATAAATTTTGGTTATTAACCCCTTATCAGACGTATTGTCGAATATGTTCTCCCATTGTGTAGTTTGTCTTTTTGTTCTGTTCTTATTGTACTTAGCTGTGCAAAAACTTTTTAGTTTGATATAGTCCCATTTGTTTATCCTGTCTTTTATTTCACTAGCCTGTGGAGATAAATCAGCAAATACATTGCTGCGAGAGATGTCAGAGAGCTTACTGCCTATGTTTTCTTCTAATATGCTTATAGTTTCACGGCTTACATTTAAGTCTTTTATCCATTTTGAGTTCATGTGAATGGTGTAAGTTGGTGGTCTAGTTTCATTTTTTTTCAGGTAGCTGTCCAATTTTCCCAACACCATTTGTTGAAGAGGCTGTCTTTACTCCATTGTACGCTCTTACCTCCTTTGTCAAATATCAGTTGTCCATAAAGGTGTGGGTTTATTTCTGGGTTCTCTGTTCTGTTCCATGGATTTATATGCCTGTACATATGCTAGTACCAAGCTGTTTTGAGTACAATGGCCTTGTAGTATAACTTGATATCAGGAAATGTAATACCTCCCACTTTATTTATCCTTTTTAAGATTGCTGAGGGTATTCATGTTCTTTTTTGGTTCCATATATATTTTTAGAAGATGTGTTCTATATCTTTGAAGCATGTCATTGGTATTTTAATTGGTATTGCATTGAATTTATAAATTGCTTTGGGTAATATAGACATTTTAATGATGTTTATTCTTCCTAACCATGAGCATGGTATATGCTTCCACTTGTTTGTATCTTTCTTGATTTCTTTTATCAATGTTTTATAATTTTCTGAGTACAAGGCTTTAATCTCCTTGGTTAAATTTACTCCTAGGTACTTTATTTTTTTGGTTGCAATAGTGAAGGGAATTTTTCCCTTAATTTCTCTTTCTGACAGTTTATTGTTGGTGTATAAAAATGCCTCTGATTTCTGAGAATTAGTTTTATATCTTGATACCTTGCTGAATTCATTTATCAGGTCCAGTAATTTTTTGACTGAGACTTTAGGGTTTTCTATATATAATATCATATCATCTGCAAATAAGGATAGTGTTACTTCTTCTTTACCAATTTGGATGCCTTTTATTTCTTCTTCTTGTCTGATTGCTATGACTAGGACTTCCAGGACTATGTTGAATAAGAATGGTGAAGGGGGCACCCCTACCTTGTTCCTGATCTTAAGGGAATTACATTTAATTTTTGTCCATTGAGTATGATGCTGGCTTTCGGTTTGTCATAGATGGCCTTTATTATGTTGAGGTATGTTCCCTGTATTCCTACTTGGCTGAGAGTTTTGATCATGAATGGATGCTGGATTTTATTAAGTGCTTTTTCTGCATCTATTGAAATTATCGTGTGGTTTTTCTCCTTTCTTTTGTTTATGTGATGAATCACATTGATTGATTTGCAAATATTGTACCAGCCTTGCCTCCCCAGAATAAATCCCACTTGATCATGGTGTATGATTTTTTTCATATATTGCTGGATCCAGTTTGCTAATATATTGTTGAGGATTTTAGCATCTAGATTCATCAGGGATATTGGCCTATATTTTTTTGTGTATGTGTGTGTGTGTGTGTGTTGTCTTTGCCTGGTTTTGGAATCAGAATTATGCTCACCTCATAAAAAGAGCTTGGAAGACTTCCTTCCTCTTAAATTTTTTGAAATAGCTTGAGAAGGATAGGAGTTAGTTCTTCTTTGAATATTTGGTAGAATTCACTTGTGAAGCCATTGGGCCCTGTGCTTTTGTTTGTTGGAAGTTTTTGATAACTGTTTCAATCTCATTTGTTATAATCAGTCTGTTTAGGTTTTCTGATTCTTCAGATTAATTTTAAAAATATATGTTTCAAGGAATTTGTCCATTTCATCTAGATTGTCTAATTTTTTGGCATACAGTTCTTCATAGTATTTTCTTACAATCCTTTGTATTTCTGTTGTGTCAGTTGTTATTTCTACACTCTCATTTCGAATTTTATTTATTTGAGTCCTCTCTCTTTTTTTCTTGGTGAGTCTAGTTAAAGGTTCATTGATGTTATTTACCTTTTCAAAGAACCAGCTCCTCGTTTCATTGATCCTCTGTATTGTTTCTTTATCATGTATGTCATTTATTTCCATTCTGATCTTTATTATTCCTTCCTTCTACTACCTCTGGGTTTTACTTGCTGTTCTTTTTCTAGTATTTTTAGATGCAGGGTTAAGTTGTTTATTTGAGCTTTTTCTAGCTTCTTAAGGTATGCCTGTAATGATATGAACTTCTCTCTCAGTACTGCTTTTGCTGTGTCCCATAAATTTTGAGTTGTTGTATGCTCATTATCATTCATTTCTAGGAATTTTTAAATTTCTTCTTTGATCTCATTGTTAACCCATTCATTATTTAATAATATGCTATTTAGTTTCCATGTATTTGAGTATTTTTTAGTTTTTCTGTTGTGGTTGATTTCTAGTTTCATGCCATTGTGATCATAGAAAATGCTTGATATGATTTCAATCTTCTTAAATTTGTTGAGACTGCTTTTGTGTCCTAACATGTGGTCTATCCTAGAGAATGTACCATGAGCACTTGAAAAGAACGTATATTCTGCTGCTTTAGAGCAAAAGGTTCTGAAGATATCTATTAAATCAAGTTGATCTAGTATGTCCTTTAAGTTTGTTGTTTCTTTGTTAATTTTCTTTCTTGGGGATCTATCTAGTGATGTTAGCAGGGTATTGAAATCCCCTACAATTATTGTATTGCTGCTGATCTCACTCTTTATATCCATCAAAGTCTGCTTTATATATTTAGGTATGTAGATATTTATTATGGTTATATCTTCCTGTTGGATTGCTATATTAGGTATGTAGATATTTATTATGGTTATATCTTTCTGTTGGATTTCTCCCTTTATCATTATGTAGTGTACTTCTTTATCTCTTATTATAGCCTGTTTTAAAGTTATTTTGTCTGATATAAGTATTGCTACCCCAGATTTTTTTTCATCTCCATTTGCATGAAATATTTTTTTTCATCCTTTTACCTTCAGTCTATGTGCATCTTTTGTTTTAAGGTGTTTCTCTTGTAGACAGCATATGTAAGGGTCCTGTTTTTTTATACATGCAGCTACCCTATGTCTTTTGATCGGATCATTTAATCCATTTACATTTAAGGTTATTATTGATATGTAGTTGTTTATTGCTATTTTATTCTTTAAAGCTGTATTCCTCTTTTGCTATATTCTTTTCCCCCTTTGATTTGTTTTCAACAGGCTTCTTAACATTTCTTGCAGCATTGATTTGGTTGTAATGAGTTTTTTGAGTTTTTTTTTTTTTTTTTTGTCTGAGAAGCTTTTTATTTCTCCTTCAATTTTAAACGATAGCCTTGCTGGATAAAGTAGTCTTGGTTGTAGGTTCTTGTTCTGTATTACTTTGAATATTTCTTCCATTCCCTTCTGGTCTCAAGTATTTCTGTTGAAAATTTCAGATGTCATCCTTATGGGGTCTCCTTTGTAGGTTATAGCCTTTTGTTCTCTAGCAGCTTTTAATATTTTCTTTTTATCACTTAGCTTTCGTATTTTAATTATGATGTGTCTTGGTGTAGATTTCTTTGGGTTTCTCTTTAATGGAATTCTCTGTGCTTCTTGAACTTGTATGACTTTTTCCTGCATCAATTTAGGGAAGTTTTCAGCTATGATTTGATTGCACAAAGTCTCTATCTCTTGTTCTTTCTTTTCTTCTTCAGGAATCCTTATGATTCGGATGGTATTTCTCTTCATGTTGTCACAGAACTCTCTTAGAGTTTTCTCAGACTTTTTGAGTCTCTTTTCCTTTTCTGTTTTGCTTCCATGCCTTCATTTATCTTGTCCTCTAACTCGCTGATTTGATCCTCAGCTTCATCCATCCTGCTTTTAATTCCTTCCATTGTGGTCTTCATTTCTGATATTCTATTTGTCATTTCTGACTGATTCTTTTTCGTTATTTCAATGTCCTTTTTTATACTTGCTGTCTCTTTATTTAGTTGTTCATTATGACCATCTGTTGTTGTTCTAAGATCTTTGAGTATCCTAACAATCATTATTTTAAACTCTGCATCCAGTACTTTGTTTATGTCTGACTTATTCGAGTTCTTTTCTGGGGATTTCTCTTGATTTAATTGGGCTGCATTTCTCTGCCTTCCCTTTTTGTCTGTGTATAAAAGGGTGTGGCCACTGGAGTCCAATGGGTGTGGTCTCTGTGTTCCCAAGGTGTGGTCTGTCTGCAGGCCTGCCACCCCCTCTGCCATTGCCTTGGGTGTTGCCAGCGCTGGCCTGGTGCAACAGTCACTGCGGTTTTCGCCTCTCCTCCACAGGAGGGTTTGTGATCACATGCCCGGGTCTACAAGGTAAACTCACTTCCTGCCATGCGAGTCTCTCAAACCTGCTGTTCACTCTGAGGAGCTGGGAAGCCCTCTTCATGTTTCTGCTTTTCCTACCAGTCTCAGTGTAGCTTCTTCAGAGTTCCTTGGTTAAAGAGTCCTCTTAGTGTAGTCCAAAGTTGGTTTTTCCAGATGATGCTTCTTAAAATTAAGTTGTAATGCACTTTGGTTCTGGGAGGTGGAAGTTGGTATGTCTGCCTACTCCATCGCCATCTTGCTGACCCTCAGAAGATGACATTTGATCTCTATAATTCTTTTTATTTTCACTCTAAATTTAAAAGCTAGGAATTGGGCAATCATCCCTTGATTCTATGTGTTAAACTTGTACAGAAAACCAAGATTGCATGTGAGAGGCATTAACTTTTTAAATAAAAAGTTGAGTTAGATTCTGGAATCCTTCTGAAGAATGAAATTACCATTAATGGTGACATTAATGACAGAAGCGTTCATCAGGTGTGGACTAGAAGGAGTTAATATGCAAGATGAACACCATATATAGATCCAACTCTCATGACTGATTTAATTTCTTAAGTAATTGAAAGTATGTATAAAAACAATTATCAGGAACATAATCCCCCAAAAGTTTGGGACCACAGGAAACATAATTAACATTTTAATATGATTGATTGACTTTCTCTACTTAAAAATGTAAATATAAAGGAAAGCAATGCTGATCTTGGTATCAGAAAGACCATTAGATGTTATAGCATTACCTAAAATGTTTTTTCCAGCAAGTGTCAGTGAAGCTGTTCTATTTACCTTATTCCTGGCTATATTTATTTTTGTACAAAAATGCTAGACATTTCCTCAATGTGTATTTATTCTTCTATTCCTAAGTGAAGCTACTTTTAAAAACAGGTTTGGCTGCTTCTTGAAAGACAGTGTTACTGGAACCCTGCCAAGAGTGCCATGGACAAGTGCAATTTCTGGACATTCCTTAAAGCAATGTGGTCACCGAATAAGTGGTAAGGGGTGGATTGCTCAGATAAATTTGAATGAATAATGAGAGTACCTTCAAACAGCTTCTGCTTACAGTCTGGATTCTTACAGACATCTGGAAAGGGGCACTCAGAGAGATGACAGAGAAGGCCAATACTCTGGACATATCTTCTAGTCTTTATTGGTCAACACATGCTTAGTGAGCCCCCAGTATTTATGAGGTTAGTACTACAGTGTAAGAGTTGCAGAAAGGGGCACACATCCAAACAGTGGTCTTCCCTTGATCCCAGAAGAGAATCTTAAAGAGGAAACATCAGTCGTTTCTCCCTGTTTTACATTGGTGGTTCCTCCTGATTCTCGACCAAGGATGCTTTCATCCTTTCTCTAGGGGGGAATTTGAAAATGTTTGGAGATGCTTCTAGTTGTTGCAACTTGGGAACAATGCTACTAGCATCCAGTGAATAGAGGCCAGAAATGCTGCTAAACATTCCACAAGGCACAAGGAAGACCCTACAAAAAAGATTCTCTACCCAATGTCAATAGTGTCTAGGTTAAGAAACCCTGTTAAATCCTTGCACTGAAGGACTGGATCATGTAAATCTTGCTAAAAATAACACTGCTTAGAAGAGCTGTGAGGACTAGGAGCCAGGAAGCTTTCATTCTGATGCTTATTGCTTCTGATGTCTTGGGAAACAATTTCCAACCCTACCCTAATAAATTTAAGACAAATGAACTGTAACTTGAACATGACTGATCTAAAAAGGAAAAGTACTGAAAAGATTATCTTAACTGATAGGTTGGCAGAACCTTAAAATAATCACATTGTGACTCTACACCACTGCTACTTTATGTTTTTATGTTTCCTATCTACAGTTAATCTTGTGGTTTAAATTTCAGATATTTACAAATTTTCCATTCTTCCCTCCCTCATTAGTACCACTCCCTCAACACACACACACACACACACATTTTGTGTCTGCAGTTGTTAAGTCCTTAGTTATTATAAACATGGTGGCCTGCCTTAGCCAGTATGTAGTGTCCTTGAAGAGAGACGTATTTTCTGTATTATAAGATCAAATTTACCTAATATAATTTAATATAAATTATCAAGTAAGTATTATTTTTGGTATCATAGTGACATTTAAAGAAAAAAATAATATTGTGCCCTTTTCATTTCTCTTTATTGTTTTTTATCTCAAAATTAGTCTACTCATAGAGCTTGATTTAATATTCACTTCTAACTCTCCCCAGATAAGTTAAAAAGAATTAAAGTGGAAAATGATCCCAGGGAAATAAAGTTTCTAAACTCAGGATCAGTGTTAGTTTAAAACATTTACAGGTAGGTTTGTAGCTTTCAACTACCCTGAAGAAAAGTTTTGGTTAAGTATCCCATCTCAACTGCTAGCCTATTTCTTTTTTTCATGTGCAGCAGATTTGGAAGGAGATTCCATTTCTATAACCTGCAAATTCCTGTGTGTGTAAAGGACCATGAATAATCGACTTACCTGCCCACCTCAATATATTGTTTTTCTAATACTTTGTGTATTTTCCATGATTCCCACCACTAAATTTATTTTTATAACTTCTTCAACCATACCTCTTAGGAGTGGAATTTTACATATGACAGATTGTGGTTTATGCTGGTATCCCTAACCAAGAGTCTTTTGTTTACATAAGAAATTTTAATTGGAAGGATCGTTTAGTGCAGTGGTTCTCAAACTTTTTGAAGTCGAGGTGCATTTAAAATCCTACAAATAATTGTAGGCGCACTATATACAAATTTCTGAGAAATATGTTATAATAATTAAATCAAATATTAAAGAAAAATATAAAGTCCAAGTGTGCTTTTATGTTAATTAAATGAAATAAATACAACAAAATTAAATTTATTCTGACATTAAAAAATATTTTTGTTACATTTTTTTGAGTTATGATTTTTAGAATTCATAATAAAGAAGGGTTAAAAAATTTAAAAATGACAAAAACATTATCTTTTTTTATATATAGATACATTCTTAGTAAGATTTCATAAATTCGGCAGGTCCTGGCATGAATGTGTTAAGTTTTTTCATTCTTGTGTTTATGAGAAACATAAGCCTGATGTGTCCTAGAGATTTCTTCAATGTTTGGGCATATATTTGAAAGGCAAACTTTCATTTCCTCATCAATACATTGAAGAATTCCTCTCTTTTTACTCTTAATTGTGTTGAGTGCAGAAAAGCCCCACCATACATATCATCTTAACTTTACACCAAACAAAAGATAGAAGAAACTTGCCTCCAGTCTTTCCGGGGAACATGGGGGGTAGTGTAAACAATCCAGCACCACAGTTTAACTGCCTTTTGCAACCTAATCAGGCAAGTGAGGTGGGGGGTTGGGCAGACTCTCAGCTTATAGCCAATTCCCCACACCTCTGTCCCCCAAAAATCTAAACTTCAAAAACCCTGTTGGTTTTTTGGTCTCCAACAGGCACATAGTTCTCTGGAATACCATAGGGCGCACCTGGAAATCTTCTAGGGCGCACCAGTGCGCCCTGGCACATACTTTGAGAACCACTGATTTAGTGGAATTTAAGAAAACTTTAAAGCAAGAACAGACAGGGTTTTATCATCCATATACATATCTCTCCACATTTTATGATAATGATGTGATACAGATCTTAATGACAGGACTTACAAACACAATTTGCAATCAGACAGGAGCAACTGAAAACCGAGAGATAAGCAAAGATAAGAAGCTTCTTCACTCAATACAAGCGGAAGTAGGCTGTCAGTGCATTTACTAAGACAAACCCTTAGCACACAGACACCAGGACCTTTACCATCACTGCTTGTTTATCTTCCACACTCACTAATAATTTCAGCATGAAGAATTCCCTAATATCGTTGCACACACTTTGCAGGTTTAGAAGCACAGTAATTCCTTTTCCATGGTAGTATGCTAAAACATATTGTAATGTGTTTATTTCCAGAAGAATTCAATAATTTCGTGATGTAATAAAAAAATTCTACATCCCCTGATTAATAGGGCAATTGCCCAAAACAGAGTATTATTCTTCAAAACGACACTACTCCAAACTGATGATCTCTTTCTAGAAGGAAAACTGAATTTGCTCCGTGCATTTTATTTGAACAGCTTGCCACAGAGACATTTATGAAGGAATTGATATGAGAGGAGCCAATATTAATGTATCTAAGGTTGAAAGTGTTGAAGAATGCCAAAAAAGATGCACCAATAACATTCACTGCAAATTTTTCACCTTTGCCACGCAAACGTTTCACAATGCAGAGTACCGGTGAGTAAAAGTCGTGGCGTTTGTTCTTTACCATAGTGATTTTGTAATTTAATTGCATTCTGTTTAACTGTTTTTTTTTTTATTTTCCAACTGAAAACTAAACAGGGATTTTAGACCTAAGCACTCTCTTTATTTACTTAATTCTGATCTCATTTTTCCTGAAGAGAGTCATTTCTGTTTGGTTCACAGATAGCTGTGCTGTGGAGTAAAATTGTGGTTTACAGAATAAGGTCTCCCCCACACACACACATCCCATCCTCACCTTAACCTTCCCTCTGCAGGGGAGGAAGATGTCTATTTCATTATAAATGCAACCACTCCTTATCAGAGTCATTGCTCAGATTGCATGATAAATCATTTCAGCACAAAATGGACGGCTGCACGCACCTTGCCACTTAGGAAGCAAAGTAACCTCCTTTCTTCACCTTCAGGAACAACTGCCTATTGAAACACAGTCCAACAGGAACGCCCACCAGTATCAAGGTGCTGGGAAACGTGGCATCTGGATTCTCCCTGAAGCCCTGTGCACTCTCAGAAATTGGTAATTCCATGGCTACTGTTTCACTATGTGATTGTAATAGTCAGAATAAAGCTCCTCAAGTATGTTCACATTCTAATCCCTGGGACCTGTGATTATGTCACCCGAGACAGCAAAAGGGGCTTTGTTGATGTGACTAAGGACTTTGACATTAAAGATCATTCTGGATTGTGTGGATGGGCCTAATAAAATGTCAAGGGTCCTTATAAGAGAAACAAGGAAGCAGAAAGATCAGTCAGAGAGAGAGAAAGATTTGAAAAGGTGGCAATGCAGGCTTTGAAGATAGAGGAAGGCTCCATGAGTCAAGGAATGCAGGTGGTCTCTAGAAGGAAAAGGAAATGAGTTCTTCTATGGAGATTCCCAAAGGGACAAATCCCTGACAGCATCCTGAGTTAGCTCAGTAAGACCCACTCAGACTTCCAATCTCCAGAACTGTGAGGTGATATTTGTGTTGTTCTAACACTATGGTCCTTTGTTACAGTAGCAGTGGGAAACAGGGGCAGCAACACTGTAGAGAGAACTACAGGGTCATTTCCGGTGGTGTCCGTTATCCAATGAAATGACTCTAGCATAATGAAGCGATGACACCTAGTAGTTTCAGGCATAGAAGCAAGTTCAGTTGAATTATCCAGAAAAATGCTATGACATTTTACCTTATTTTACACATCAGGGTGTTAAAAATAAGTTGTTATTGAAACCAAATACCTGATAGCCAATTCTACAAAATATCACGTGCCAACTCAGTGCCACACTGTGTAATGGGTGCCAGGCTAAGACCCCTTCGTGGAAGACTGGGAAGTCACTAGCAGTGCATCTCTTTTCTTATTTGTTTCTTCTCTTTCCCATCAAATCCCTGATGTGTACCAGATTTATTGGTTCAAATGGTACTTCATTGGTTCAAATGATTATTTAATTTTTAATATTCATATTTTTCTATTTCTACAAGTGTAATGTTTTAACATAGTATATATTTTTCCATAGTTTTTAGAATTTTATCTATAATTTACATAACATAAAATTAGCCCTTTTGAGATATACAATTCAGTAGTTTTCAGGGTATTCACAAAATTGTGCGACAGTGACCACTATGCAGTTCCAGACATTCTCATCATCCCAAAGGAAACACTGCATCTAATAGCAGTCATTTTCTATTCAGAACGTCACTAAGAAGTTGTATTCAGTTCTGTGATCCACCTTCTGTGTGGAGCCCTTCAAAAGAGGGTAACCAGGAATGTAGAATATCTAGAAGTAACGGAAAATAAAAAGTGGTTAAAGGGGTAAGCTAAAGATATTTAACCTGAAAAAGAGTTAGGATAACTGTCTTAATTTTTTGTTGTTATTGTTGTTGTTTTTTGAAGACCTGCCTTTGGGAAAGGGATTAGACTAATCTGTGTGGTTCCAGAAAATAGGATCTAAAACCTTGATCTTTGTCTTCATGAGAGAAAGAATTCAGTCAAGAGACAAAGTGCGGAAAGTAAAGCATGAATTCATTGGCTGTGCAGGAATACACTCAGAAGGGACCGAGCGGGCAACTCACTGAGAGACTGAGTGCCCTGATTAGCTACAGAGCTGGGGACAGTGGAACAAGCAAGGGCCTAGGATAGAAGAAGAACAGGAGAGAGCCCAGGCCGGCTGCTCTGGCTCACTGGAAGCTCAGAGGAAAGGTCGCCTGGGAGACAGGCTCAGGGGGTGAGCCGGGGAGGAGCTGCCGCTGCCCACTGCTTCCTTGGTTGCAAGTCTCCTGGGGCAGAGAGGCAAGGAAAACTCACCTGAGGGGATGAAAGGGGTTAGAGGAGGAAGTGGGGGGAGGAGGAGGAGGAATGCAGGGGCGTTGAGAGCAGCTGGGTCCTCTTTCCTAAGGGCTTGTTAGGGCGGAGATTTTAGGGGAGGTCATGGGGAAGATCTCAGTAGAATATTCATCAGCTCTCCAGGTGTGTCTGCTTGGGACCAGGGCAAGGGGCTATTTAATCAGTGCAGCTTGTTCTAAGGTCAGCTGTGACATCGCTTGTCTGGTTTTGCTGCTTTTCTGAGTCTGGAGCCAAAAGACACTGAGACCTAGATGTTATCCCCAGGGCTTACTGCTCAAGGGCTATTCTACACTCCCCGCCCCCCCACCTGCTTGTTTGTTTCTCCTCTGAGGAGGTCTAACCCATAACACTAGCAACCTGCTAGTGGAGGCAAGTTCACCCTAGGGGTGATGGCCTAGTTTTCCCAGGTTTTTTTTGTTTGTTTGTTTGTTTGTTTTTTGAAGTCTGGATTTCATATGTGTCAAGTGTGATTTTTTTTTTTTTTTTCATTTTTCCGAAGCTGGAAACGGGGAGGCAGTCAGACAGACTCCTGCATGCACCGGACTGGGATCCACCCAGCATGCCCACCAGGGGGCGATGTTCTGCCCCTCTGGGGTTTCGCTCTGTTGCATCCAGAGCCATTCTAGCGCCTGAGGCAGAGGCCACAGAGCCATCCCCAGCGCCCAGGCCATCTTTGCTCCAATGGAGCCTCCGCTGCAGGAGGGGAAGAGAGAGACAGAGAGGAAGGAGAGGGGGTGGGGTGGAGAAGCAGATGGGCGCTTCTCCTGTGTGCCCTGGCCGGGAATCGAACCAGGGACTCCTGCACGCCAGGCCGACGCTCTACTGCTGAGCCAACCGGCCAGGGCCTTGTTTTCCCAGTTTTGTCTGTTGCTAGGCACCTAGTGTTTTCCACCCTGGTGACCTTCTGTGCCTGGCCTGTGTTCTTGCTGTGCTCATGTCTGTCCAACTGCCTACCTCGGTGCTGCCATGAAGAAACTAAGAAAAGTTTCTAACATCAAGAGTGGTCCAGAAAGAAATGGACTTTGCCATTAGGTAGTGAACTCCTTATTAATGTAAATGGCTAAGTAAGACCTGAACAATTTGTCAGGGCTCTCCTTGAGAGGATATAACTATAGGTAAGTTCTCTTCCAGCTTCAAGAGTCCATTTCTTTTTAAAGAAATAAACAGTTGAGGTCTAATTTCCTAGCCTGCCCCTAGGAAGGTATTACGTTATGAGGGGTGCTCTCTCCTGCTCAAGCTATGTTCACTTAAATTAAGTGCTTTCCATCTTTCCCATAATAGCTATCATTATCATTTAAGCTTCTCTAATTTTAATAGAGTTGATGTGTTATCAAATTGAGTAAACTGAGTACAATAATGTAAACAGAAAAATGTAATTAATTCAATAAAATAAGAATAAAGAAAGTGGGTTTTCTTCTGTTCTAATTGCAGTGAGCACAGGACATTTTTGTTAGTGACCTAATGCTTTCTTAATCTCTTTCTATTAAAATATTTTTCATAATATTCAAGGAAATATAATACAAAGCCTCATGTTCATAAGGTTTGGAATTCAGGGTCAAGGTAATAAAAAGAAAATACAAACCCATGCTGAGTAACCTAAATATTTTGCCCTGGTTAGGATGGAGCTAGGAGCGTAGGTTCAGCTATTGTATTTTTCTGACATAGGAACTATGAGAATTAGAACAATTTTTCCCTCTTCCACATGGCAAAAAAGTGTGGGGCTATATTGACATTTTTTTTTTTTTTTTTACTTAGGCTGTTTAGTGCTGTGAATAGCCATAATTTCATTAGTGACAGTGACATCACATGTGTGAATTTAACTTTGTTAAATTTACTGAGGACGACTTCATTTACTGAGGACGAGTTCCCTCTGTGAGTTCACAGGTTGCCACATGAACATGTTTCAACAGCTGGCATTTTCGGACGTGGATGTCGCCAGAGTGCTCACCCCAGACGCGTTTGTGTGTCGAACCATCTGCACTTACCACCCCAACTGCCTCTTCTTCACCTTCCACACCAACGCCGCGACTTCCGGGTCACAGAGGTGAGCCGCCCTGGGTAGCGTGTGCCGCTGTCCTAGCAGCGCTTGCATTTTGTAATGTGATTTTTTTTAGAAGTCTTGCTCATTTCCCTCCAAATGCTTGATTACCCAGCATTTAAGTACTTGCCGCCAGGTGCAGATTAGTTCAGGGATTAGCAGATTTCTCTACCTACCTTCTCTTCCTTAAACAGACCATTGCGCCCAGGAAACAGCAGCCACAGAAAAAGGAGGATCAGATCTCTTTCTCACTGATCTTAATGTTTTATATCAGCTTGAAGTAAAAACCACTCACGTGAGAATGTCCTTTAAGCCCATTCATCCTCACTCCTCTGATTCAGAAGCCAGAGCCCTGTTTCTCCGGACCGGACCAAGGTCCTGATTTGACCTGTTTACCCGCAGATAACCCGCCCCTTTCTCTCCATCCAGCGCGGAGCTAAGAGGAGGGAGTCCAGTTCTATAACAGTGTCAGCAGCATGCCTCCCAGAATTTGTTCTTTGCTCTCTCCTTTTTTCAAGCAGAAGGTGGAACTTGACTGTTCTCCTCTTTTCATTCCCTGTGCTCACCAGTTTTCTTTAGAGGGAGGTGTGGCTTGATTTACATTTTTTTATTATAAATTTTAATTAATTTTAATGGGGTGACATCAATAAATCAGGGTACATATGTTCAAAGAGAACATCTCCAGGTTATCTTGTCATTCAATTCTGTTGCATACTCGTCACCCAAAGTCAGATTGTTCTCCGTCACCTTCTATCTGGTTTTCTTTGTGCCCCTCCCCCTCCCGCATTCCCTCTCCCTCCCTCTCCCCCCCACCCCAACCACCACACTCTTGTCCATGACTCTTAGTCTCGTTTTTATGTCCCACCTATGTATGGAATCATGTAATTCTTAGTTTTTTATGATTTACTTATTTCACTCCATATAATGTTATCAAGATCCATCCATTTTGTTGTAAATGATCCAATGTCATCATTTCTTATGGCTGAGTAGTATTCCATAGTGTATATGTGCCACATCTTCTTTATCCAGTTTTCTATTGAAGGGCTTTTTGGTTGTTTCCATGTCTTGGCCACTGTGAACAATGCTACAATGAACACGGGGCTACATGTGTCTTTACGTATCAATGTTTCTGAGTTTTGGGGGTATATACCCAGTAGAGGGATTGCTGGGTCATAAGGTAGTTCCATTTAATCTCTATGATTTCTTAAGAGTCCTGCAGTCTGAATTACTTTGAAGAGAATTTCTCAGAAGAATAAGATTTGCAGGAATGCACTTTATTTTTATATTAAACGCTTTTTCTTTGCCTTTAACGCAGTCTTCTTTTTTCTCTTGCTTTTTTTTTTTAAACATAGAAATGTTTGTTTACTTAAGACTTCCAAAAGTGGGACCCCGAGTTCCCCCACTCCGCAGGAAAACACTCTGTCTGGATACAGCCTTGTAACCTGCAAACGAACTTTGCCTGGTAATGTGATTCCATCATAATGTATAAAATGTGGCCAACCCTTATGATCATCTAACGAGTGATAGTGATGGAACAATCCTCAATGTACCAGAAACTCGTGTAAGTGTGGTTTGCTGCTGTTTTCATTTTATATCTTCTTATATTTATGTTTATAATTGCCGCAGAGCCCTGCCATTCAAAAATTTATGCAGGAGTTGATTTTGGAGGGGAAGAATTGAATGTGAGCTTTGTTAAAGGAGTCGGTGGTTGCCAAGAGACTTGTACGAAGATGATTCGCTGTCAGTTTTTTACGTATTCTTTACTCCCAGAAGACTGTTATGAAGACAAGTGAGTGAAAATTTATTTTTTCAAAGACAGTCAGCAGGATAATGTCAGGAAACTTCCTCATCTTTGAAGGCTCACTCTCTATACTGATCACTTTATCTAGGTGTAAGTGCTCCTTACGGTTGTCTCCGGATGGTTCCCCGACTGGAATCACACACGGGGTGCGAGCGAGCTCTGGTTATTCCTTGAGGTTGTGCAATCGTGGGGATGGCTCTGGTGAGTGAGCCTCTCTTGCCCACGGAACTGTAAACGGCTGACTGCCTTGCTTTCATAGCTTGCAAAATCTGATGTAGTGTAATCGTGTATGTTGTCTTTCTTGGCTGAGGAGGACTCTGATTCACCTCTAATTTCAGCTGTTAATTTCAACATTCTCCTTTTAGTCTGCACAACAAAAACAAATGCACGCATTGTCGGAGGAACTAATTCTTCCTGGGGAGAGTGGCCTTGGCAGGTCAGCCTTCAAGTGAAGTTGACAAACCAGAGCCATGTGTGTGGAGGGTCCATTGTTGGAGACCGGTGGGTCCTCACTGCTGCCCATTGCTTTGACGGGTAAGTTTTGGCTGCCTATCACCCCAGGGTCCTATTTTGCTTTTCTGTTTTGAAGAATCTATAATCAATATCTCAAGTCAGTTTCTTTCTTTCCTTTTTCCTTCCTTCCTTCCTTCCTTCCTTCCTTCCTTCCTTCCTTCCTTCCTTCCTTCCTTCCTTCCTTCCTAGCAGGAGAGAGAAAGAGAGAGATATAGGGACAGACAGGGATAGATAGACAGGAAGGGAGAGAGATGAGAAGCATCAACTCATAGTTCTGGCACCTAATGTGACTGCTTTTTTATACAGTGTGTCCGTAAAGTCATGGTGCACTTTTGACCGGTCACAGGAAAGTAACAAAAGACGATAGAAATGTGAAATCTGCACCAAATAAAAGGAAAACCCTCCCAGTTTCTGTAGGATGATGTGGCAGCATGTGTGCATGTGCAGGTGATGATGTAACACCGTGTATACAGCGGAGCAGCCCTCGGCCATGCCATTCGAGATGTGGACGGTACAGAGGAAAGTTCAGTGTGTTCTGTGGCTCGCTAAATTCAAATCCATGACCAAAGTGCAACGTGAATATCAGTGTGTTTATAACGAAGTGCCACCACATAGGAACAACATGACTCAGTGGGATAAGCAGTAGAAAACTGTCAGTTTGGTGGAGAAACCCTGTTTTGGTAGGCCATCAGTCAGTGACGAGTCTGTAGAGGCTATACGGGATAGCTACCTAAGGAGCCCTAAAAAATCTGTGCGTGAGCCCACATCAAACTGCACTGAATAGGTATGAAACTGGGAGAGTTTTCCTTTTATTTGGTGCAGATTTCACATTTCTATCGTCTTTTATTGCTTTCCTGTGACCAGTCAAAAGTGCACCATGACTTTATGGACACACTGTATGTGCCTTGATGGGGAGGCTCCAGCCAAGCCAGTGATTGCTTGCTCAAGCCAGCGACCATGGGATCATGTTTATGATGCCACGCTCAAGCTGATGACCCAGCGCTCAAGCAGGATGAGCCTGCACTCAAACCATGAGCTCAGGGTTTGAACCTTAGTCTTAGCATCCCAGGCCAACACTCTATCCACTGCACCACCACCTGGTCAGGCATCACATCAGTTTCTTAATGGAAAGTTATTCTTATTTAATAAAAAATATTTTAAAGCAGAAATTGTGTTCAAAATGTTGAACAGCAAGTAGCACCTGAGCACTGACCAACCTGACCCATCAGACCAAAGTGGAGAGTGTTTGCAGAAGTGTGCAGTAAAGAATAACTAAAAAATATCCCAGATGCTTCTTCGAAGATTGATTTTTCAGGCACATAGATTCACAAATGTACTAAATAATGTTAATAGAAAATAGAAAAACAAAAATGTAATAGTTTATTACCCTATATATTTCAAGGAATATAATTTGATATAATAGTTTCACTTTATCAGGCAAATAGTATACATAACAGGATTTTAATTTTTAAAAACACTTAGACTTTGTAGTTAGAACGAGGCTTGAGTCACAGCTCTGCCACTTGTTAGAGGTATGAGTGACCTTGTGCAATTTGTAACTCTCTCTTTTATTTTGTCTGTAAAATATGAATGACAATAGTATCTAATTCAAGAGATTAAGTTATGCATTTAACTTAATCTGGAAAGATTAAGTTCTGCACTTCAAATACTTAGTACTATACCTACAACATAAAGTTATTCAAAAAAATATAAACTATGATTAAATAAATCTAAGAATGAACAAAGTATGAATGAACAAAAGAGATACTAACAGCCCCAAATGAAGACACCTGATTGCTTTCAACAAGTACTTTTGTTTTCATGGAACTCCCCCACCCCCTGACTGAAAGTTACTGTGAGCCAGGATTCAGCACCCTGCTGCTGAAAGGTAGCAGCCGCTGGCAAAGTCGCACAGGACAGGGTTCCTTCATACTGGCCACATAGCGGCATGAGGCTCCCGGTAAGCCTCTGTTGCCCATGGTCCTGCTAAGGGGAAGGCTGTTGGCCTGGAAGGAATGACCCTGTGACCCTACGAAGGAAAAGAATTGTTCGTCCCCCTTTTTTTACTAAATAAATTCCAATTTGGGCCCAAGAATTTTCTCCCCCCCCCCCAGCTTTATTGAGATATAACTGACATAGAATACTGTGTAAATGTAAGGTACAAGATGATGATTTGATACATATCTATATTGCAAAGTGAGCACAATAAGGTTAGTTAACATATCCATCACCTCACATAGTCACAATCTGTGTGTGTGTGGTGAGAACTTTTAATATTTACTCTCCTAGCAACTTTCAAGTATATAATACGGCATTGTTAACCAATACGGTATATGCTGTACGCTATATCCCTAGAGTTTATTTATCCTATGACTGAAAGTTTGTACCCTTTGACTTACCTGCCCCCCACCTTCACCCCCCCAGGCAACCACCAATCTGCTCACTGTTTCTCCGAGTTCAGGTTTTTTAGATTTCACATGTAAGTGAGATCATATAGTAGTTGTTTTCTCATTCTGATTTATTTCACTTAGCGTGATGCCCTCAAATTTCATTCTTACTGTTGCAAATGGCAAGATAGTCTTCTTTTTATTTACAGCTGAATAATATTTCATTATATATCCCACATTTTCTTTATCTATTTATCTGTTGTTGGACACAGGTTATTTTCATATCTTGGCTATTGTAAATAATGCTGCAATGAACATGGGGGTGCAGATATGTCTTTAAGATGGTGATTTTTGTTTCCCTTGGATATATACCCAGAAGTTTAATTGCTGAATCATATGGTCTTATTTTTATTTTTTTGAGGAACCTCTATAGTGTTTTTCATAGTGGCTGCACCAGTTTACGTTAAAATTTTTCATTCTCGAAGGCTCAGTGTTGCTTGTAAGAGCTAGAGTTTTGTACATGACTTGCACCACTCATTTGATAATAGAAATTTCCATATCTTTACACAACTCAAGAATGCTTTAAGTAATAATTTTAGATATACTTTGTATATATTAATATGTAACGAGTTAATTTAAATTTTCACCATTCTCATACTATAGATAGAGAGGCTTTAAGTGGCACTGAAGTTCCTCCTTCTTGGTTCCCATAAGGTGCTTGTGTAAAGTCAGTCTGACTCCCTCACGGTTCTGAATTTCACGAGAGAGCTGTTTTCGGCGTTGGTGAACTGAGGGTGATAGATCCGTGTAAACGGCTAGAGTCTCTCCCCATCTTTCTCTCCCAGAATGGGGCAGCAACGTGTTTGTATTTCAGCGAACATGAAGTCGTTACATAGATGCATGTGTTCAATGTCATTAACTCAGTCTTCAGAGGTCCAGGGCTGCTGCTGTGGGTGGCGATGAGAGCCAGGCGGCGAGAGTAGGTAAGTAAAAATATATTCTGTGTGGTATTCTTTCCCCAGGTGTTCTTCTCTTTCTTTTCTTTTCTTTTTGTTAAAGGTAAAAGTGAAGGGAAAAAAGACCAATATCCAAGACCAGCCTTTCTGGTTTCAAATAGGTGTTTATTTCTCTCTTCTAGGCTCTTGTTTTCGGATGTTTGGCGGATTTATGGTGGCGTTTTAAATTTGTCAGAGATAACAAAAGAAACACCTTTCTCACAAATAAAAGAGATTATTATTCATCAAAAGTATAATATTTCAGAAAATACTCATGATATCGCCTTACTAAAGCTGGAGGCTCCTTTGAATTATACTGGTATGTAGCACAGGCGAGAAGCTGTCCAGGTGAAGGGCATTGGTTTAAGTGTTCGCATCAGTTTGAGTGAGAGGGCGGAGTCTGCAGAGCTTGCCTTCACGTTTCGGTTGGTGGGGCGGGGGAAAGGGGAGCACTGCCGGGGAGGACGAGCGCTGTGACCTGACATAAAACTCTCCTCTTCACGGGACAAGACAGGGTCATTAGTTCTTTCAGGTAGGGATCACAACTGCTTACACGTTATTGAAATAACAGGCATAAAATAAAAGTGTCTTTGCCATCTGGGAAGCATGGCTTCCTTTAGCAACTGGAGCAGAATTACCATTGCTTTGAGCTTAAGGATATTGAGACCATACACGGCCTAGTGGGATCAGATATTAATTTCCAGGTGTAATGTGAGCCAAGGACAGACTGATGTCGAAGGAAGGTCTGGGGAGACAGCAACATGGCGGCTGGAGGCTCTGCCTTGCGGACACCATGCCCCACAGTTGTTGACTGTCGCACACTGTGTCCATTAAGATTTTGTGACCTTGGGCAAGTTGCTTTTATTTCTTAGTGCCTCAAATTTCCTCATTTGTAAAATGACCGTGATAATCACCCCATTGGGTTGTTGTAATAATTAAAATCAGCTAATAAGTTAAGCACTTAAAATGGTGCCTAAAACAGTGTTAGACTCTCTTGGACCATTAAAAGTATCATATACAGAATAAGAGACAGAACTTCTAAGTGTTTGTGACTGTCAATCTGGGTCCTGAGTTTTTAAATTTAATCCAGAAAATTTAACACCAAAAATGTTATGTGAAAATGACTCTGATGGTGAGAAATTTTCTGGAATCATTGACCTTAGAAATTGAGCAGGAAGCAAAAGCATTATTCTTCTTAGTACTACGCTATAGTAAGAGAATAAGAAAAGGGAAGTGTGTGTTTTTAAAGTCAATATTTATAACTTGAACCAAACTCTAATTTAAACATTACCTTTCAGAATTCCAAAAACCAATATGCCTCCCTTCCAAAGATGATACAAATACAATTTATACTAACTGTTGGATAACTGGATGGGGCTTCACAAAGGAAAGAGGTACAGTATGACATTTTAAATGTTCCTAAAGCAAGTCTTGTATGTTAAAACCCTGGTGTGGATCAGTTCAATCGGCCTCTGTCTAAAATTATATCTAAACTCATGATCCTTCCAATTGATTGGTTCTCAAATATTTGCTCAGTGGCTCTTGAGAAGATGTATTTTTGCCTGGGCCTGGAAGAATTAATAAGGTAAACTTCTGAGTCCCTTACTCTATAATAAAGATCATTTGTTTGACTTCACATAAAGGATTGGTCCTACACAGGGATAACAAGCCCACTTAAGCCCATCCTGTTCTTAGTATTAATAATATTCTGCCTGACCTGTGGTGGTGCAGTGGATAGACATTGACCTGGAACACTGAGGTTGCTGAATCGAGGCCCTGGGCTTGCCTGGCCAAGGCACATGTGGGAGTTGATGCTTCCTGCTCCTCCTTCTCTCTATCTCTCTCTCCTCCTCTCTCCCCTCTCTAAAATGAATAAGTAAAATATTTTTAAAAATATGTTCCCCTCGATCTTGATAACATTATACGAAGTGAAATAAGTAAATCAGAAAAAAAACAGGAACTGCATTATTCCATACGTAGGTGGGACATAAAAGTGAGACTAAGAGACATTGATAAGAGTGTGGTGGTTACGGAGGGAGGGGGGAGAGGGAGAGGGAAAGGGGGAGGGGGAGGGGCACAAAGAAAACTAGATAGAAGGTGACAGAGGACAATCTGACTTTGGGTGATGGGTATGCAACATAATTGAACAACAAGATAACCTGGATATGTTATCTTTGAATATATGTATCCTGATTTATTGATGTCGCCCCATTAAAAAAATAAAATTATTAAAAAATAAATAAATAATATCGTTAAAAATATATAAAAAAAATATGCTCCCCTCTCCCAGTGACACTGTTTCCCCTTGATATTAATGACCCAGAATATAGTCAGGCACACCACCTCTCTTAATGGCGGGCTTTTTTTTTTTTTTTTTAAATTTTTTTTTAATTTTTTTCACAGAGACAGAGAGAGAGTCAGAGGGATAGACAGGGACAGACAGACAGGAATGGAGACAGATGAGAAGCATTAATCATTAGTTTTTCGTTGCGTGTTGTGACTTCTTAGTTGTTCATTGATTGCTTTCTCATATGTGCCTTGACTGCGGGCCTTCAGCAGACTGAGTAACCCCTTGCTGGAGCCAGCGACCCTGGATCCAAGCTGGTGAGCTTTTGCTCAAGCCAGATGAGCCCGTGCTCAAGCTGGCAACCTCGGGGTCTTGAACCTGGGTCCTTCCATAATGGCGGGCTTTTAATCTTTTTATTTAAAAAAAAAGAACATCTCTCCTGCAATCTGAGAAAGCCCATGGATCACTTCTTGAATGATATTTTCAAATGCTCAAAAAAAACAACAACACATAGAATTACAAAAGCAACCAATAAAATTACAAGACAGTTATGAAAATACTTTTAAAAGATGTGACATAGAGATACCTGTACTTCTTCATTAATAGAGCAAATAGCAAGTTGTTCTGATAACCAACTTATCTTTGAAATTGTGATGAGCACAAATGATAATTTCAGTTATCTGCCACAACTGTAATGTGAAAGGAACATACCTATAATTTATATTGATTGTAAAGTCGTTGGTATGGCTAATACTCCTGAAATTGTTGCCTACATTCATAATTGAAGAGAGTGTTAGACTTCAGTTGGAGGTTGGTAAAAAATAAGGAGGTATTTTTTTCCTGCCCAAGTTTATAGGCAGTGTGAATTCTTTCTATAGAACCTAGGTTAAGAACCCCTGCTTATGGATACTTGGAATATTTTAACTGCCCTTGAAAATTTCAGGAAATCAATTGTTCTTCCTTTCCAAAATTAGGTTCTTGATAGACACAATAAGGAATAATATTCACATCACTATTTTTTTAAATAAAAAAGGATAGCTTGCCAAGCTCTCTCCATCTCTTCTGGTTTAGTTCTTTATTCAACTAATTCAAATTTTTCAAATATTTGACTAGTTGAGACAGGAAGATTTAAGAACAACTTTAACTGGACACTGGTGGGAAATTATATGTAAATAAACAGTTCTTCATGGAAAATGTTCACTTGTATTTGCTTGAAGAACAAAATACTTCTCCACTGTGAGAGATTTGTTTTTTTTTTTCAAAATGCCATATATTTTTAAATCATTATTTTTAATATATAAAACAAAAACAAGAGGTAAGACCTTTGAGTCTTTTGACTCATAGGTAACAAGAGGGAATATCTGAGGAACTTCTGCTGAGATGAGAGAATGGCAGAGGCTATGGAAGCAAAGTCTCTGGTCAGACTAGTGTCCTAACACAGCATCAGAGACCAGTGCAAGGTGTAGCCCCGCCCCTCTCTCTCTCTCTCTGTGTAGACCAGTGCAAGGTGTAACCCCGCCCCTCTGTGTGTGTGTGTGTGTGTAGACCAGTGCAAGGTGTAGCCCCATCCCTTTCTCTCTCTCTCTCTCTCTCTCTCTGTGTGTGTGTAGACCAGTGCAAGGTGTAGCCCCGCCCCTCTCTCTCTCTCTCTCTGTGTAGACCAGTGCAAGGTGTAGCCCCGCCCCTTTCTCTCTCTCTCTCTCTCTGTGTAGACCAGTGCAAGATGTAGCCCCGCCCCTCTGTGTGTGTGTGTGTGTGTGTAGACCAGTGCAAGGTGTAGCCCCATTCCTTTCTCTCTCTCTCTCTCTCTCTCTGTGTGTGTAGACCAGTGCAAGGTGTAGCCCCACCCCTCTCTCTCTCTCTCTCTCTGTGTGTGTGTGTAGACCAGTGCAAGGTGTAGCCCCGCCCCTCTCTCTCTCTCTGTGTGTGTGTGTGTGTGTAGACCAGTGCAAGGTGTAGCCCTGCCCCTCTCCCTCTCTCTGTGTGTGTTTGTGTGTGTGTGACTCTTACTTCTCTCCTTTACCATTTATATCCTCAGGAATGCCCGTAATGCAAAGGTCATCTCTCTCTCTCTGTGTGTGTAGACCAGTGTAAGGTGTAGCCCCGCCCCTCTCTCTCTCTCTCTCTCTCTCTCTCTCTCTCTCTCTCTGTGTGTGTGTAGACCAGTGCAAGGTGTAGCCCTGCCCCTCTCCCTCTCTCTGTGTGTGTTTGTGTGTGTGTGACTCTTACTTCTCTCCTTTACCATTTATATCCTCAGGAATGCCCGTAATGCAAAGGTCATCATTCTGATTTGCTTTAAGACTTTGGTCTTCTTTTTATGTTTATTGTATTTCCTCCTTCTGAAGTTATGTATTGGTTACTTCTTAGGTGAAATCCAAAATATCCTACAAAAGGCAAATATTCCTTTGTTACCGCATGAAGAATGCCGGAGAAGATACAGAGATTATGAAATAACCGAACGGATGATCTGTGCTGGCTTAAAGGAAGGGGGAAGAGATGCTTGCAAGGTAACGCATTCAGCTATTAAAAAAAGTGAGAACATTCATTTCGAACTATATTTTCCAAAAGCATATTTTGTTATAGTTTTAAAAAATAATTTGAGCAAATAATTTGATTATTTTATATGTAAATTCTAAAACTATTGAAATTATATATGTGCGTCTTAAATAACATGTCACAATCTGTGCAGGAACATTCAGTATTTAAGGGAGGACAATGGTATATACAGTAATTGTACTAAAATATGAGAATACTAGACTTATTTTACAGTGAAATGATGTCAAGATTTCTTTGTTGGGCAATATGTTATTGAATTAAGTTATTTTCACCATATTCAACAGCTAATGAGGCATATGAGATACCTGAGGATTTATATAAGAAATTAGATGTGTGTGGTGTGACTACAAAATTTTAATGGCACACTCATCATAACCTTCCATCATTTTATTTTTCTACCCACCGTGACACAGGGAGATTCAGGTGGTCCTTTAGTTTGCAAACATAACGGAATGTGGCATTTGGTGGGCATCACCAGCTGGGGTGAAGGCTGTGGCCGCAGAGAACAACCAGGTGTCTACACCAAAGTTGCTGAGTACGTGGACTGGATTTTAGAAAAAACACGGGAAGGTGATGGACACTCCCCGAGGAAGTCGCCAGTGTGAGGAAGCCCTGCAGAGGTGGGGAAGAGTCCAGTGTGTAGCACCAGTCTGGCAATGTGGGTTCAATTCAAACACTGAGCCTCGGGGTTCTCGTGGGCAGACGCGTGGCATCTACCCTGCATCCTCATTGTGAGAATAAAGGGAGACAATGCACCCGAAGTTGGTAAGGGTGGGTGAGGTCTTACAGAGGCATGCCTTCAGCAGTTGGTAATAGCACTAATAATGGGAGCTAATAACCGAACATTGCCATGATTGTTTGTTGTAAAATAAAAATGGCAAAACAGCGTGTTAAAGAGTGATCTATTTTTTTTTATTGTGAAACAAAACAGAAGAAAAGCGACTCAAGAGTCTAGAACAGTGCCCGGGACTGTTCTCATCTCGCCGCTTCCTCCGGGACTCAGTACATCTCACAGAGAACGATTTCTTCTCTGCGCTTCACCCACGTGGTCATTGCCTTACCACTGCCCACCTTCCTGGGGGTGAAGAGACAGTCAGCGTGGGGGCTTTCTCGCCAGGTAGAAGGGAAGAAGCCTGTAACTTTCACGTCTCTAAGAAAGAGATGAGCTACCCGAACCTGGGAGACGGGTGGAGCACCTTCTCTCTGTCCTCCTACTTGGGTTAGGCTGGCCTGGCCTCCGGGCTCCAGGCTGGCTGTGCGGCCATGGCTGTGGGTTGCCCTGTCTGCTTGTAGCTCCGGCACCAGGCTCATTGCACAGCCTTTGGGAGGATCAAATCTGCTTTGCTGTGGGCTCAGTGGAGATTGGCACCTGTAACAGTAATTCACGGCACATTGTTAGGTATAAAAATTCTTGTAAAGCTCAGTCTTGTGACTTCATGGTAGTAGCAATAGCTCTGGAATGACATCGACCCTGATGGAGCACAAACTCCGCACTTGCCCGTCACAGCCACACTGATCTCGGGCACTTGGACTCCATGCCGTCAAACTGATGTTACATTCACACAGAAGGGACCATGACAAAATATTGTGTAAGTTAAGTAGAACAATAGAAAAGTTTCTAAAAGAGACTGGTGGTCAGAAGGGCTAAAGATGGAGGGGACTGGGGAAACCCACAAGGTCTGGGTTCTTCACAAACCATACAGTAGGGAATCGGAGAGTTCAATTTCCTGCGGGAGTAACATCTCCGGATTTCCTCGGCTCTGGCTGGATTCCGTGAAACGACTAGAAACAAACACAGCCTCCTCTTTTAATTTGGCATGCATTAAATATCGGTCTTCATTCTGTATTGGTGTTTTATGTTTAAGAAGAAAAAAAATAGTTTGCAATGACTTTTTTTACCTGCACTTTTCACGTTGATAAATCTGCAGGGTGTTTTAGCAGCGCATGCAGGGTAACCATTGGGCCTTTGTTGGTCAAGGCATGATGTTCTTTGGACAGAACTAGAGAGTTCTGAAATGTGGATCTCTCCTGGGGTAGGAATGATCGTTTTAAAGGTGCCGGTCGGAGCCAATGGTATTGGAGTGGTCTCTTTATTACTCACACCGCATTCGTGGGCAGTCAGAGCCTGTGGCACTGAGAAGTGGGTAAGAGGCTAAGAAAGTAAGACATTGGAATGACTTCCCTCTCATGAGGAAGCCTGAGAGTAGGAGGCACGGGTGTCGGGCAGTGCCATTCAGGGGCAGGTGGTGAACACCATGCCTGGCACAGCTCTCGGCCTGAAACAATAGCACACAAGGACCTCACATGAGCACATCTGACATGAGGCTAGCGCAGGGCTCTGCCTTCTGTCTCCTTTCTCACCGAGGTGTGGGAAACCTCTAATTTGAATTTACAGCTTTTATCTTAATTACTGTTTGTCTCTATCTGCCCCCCAAACTGGGAACTACTTCGTAGGAGGCCCTCTTTAGCGCTGCCTGTCAGTGAGCAGTGAGTAAATACCTAATGAATGAACACAGCTTTATTTCTAAAGATGAGGCAATAGAAGCTGGAAGACTCACTCAAGGTCATGGTGAGTCCAGAACCAGGACTTAGGATGACCTTCTCATCCCAGATGATGGCTCATGTCACATTGCCTCATACTATGAGAGGAATGAAAGATGGCAAGGGAACTTGTAACCACTGTTTGTTATTTTCCTCATCATCTAAGGCAATGGTTTTCAATCAGAGACAGTTTTGCCCCCCAACCCCACCCAGGTGACATTTGGCAAAGTCTAGAGCCATTTGGGGTTGGCATACCTGGGCGAGGGGGCACTGCCAACATCTAGTGGGTAAAGGCCAGGGTTGTTGCTAAACACCCTACAATGCACGGCCATTGCCTCACAGAGTTAGCTGGACAAATATCAGTAGTAATGTCATGATTAAGAAATCCTGCTCTAAGGTCAGGACTAAAACCTTACAATGAACAGGGGACATTGCAGGTACAGCAAGAAGGTTGTTGTAGGATGTGGGAGGCTGTGCCCTTTTTCAAAGCAGGTCTTGACGAGAGAGAAGGAGCTCCAAGACCACGCTGGCTGTGCTGGGACAGAGAGGGGTCTCTGCCGGCAGTACGCCGCTGTGCCGTTCCCTGTGCCAGGCAGACAATTCTCCATCACCAATGATCCTGACAGCTGACTTGCACTTGGGTCCCTGTAGGCTAAATTCTGGATTCTTTCTGTGACTTTGTCTAGTAATTCCCCATTTTTATTAGATTTCAAGAGCATTTTATTTCTCAGGTTGTGTGTGTGTGTGGGGGGGGGACTTTTACATTTAGCTAAAAGTAATCAACATCAGAATTCTAAACTGCAGTGGCATTAGTTGAAAGTTTTGAGAATACTTACTGTCAGTTTAAAGGAAGGTTACTTAATCTCAAAGCATTCCTATGCAGTAGAAACTCTTATGCCACTTTTACTTGAATAGAGAAAAGTATTTTTGGAATCCTTGTATTATGTGAAGGGTGTAGAGATTTCACTAACTAGCTAAACCTAATTTAGGGGAATACCATTGGTCTCCCAGTGAGGTATCCTCTAACTAGAGTCCTTTTGTGTCTCTCACAGGGTTGAAGAGTTATCATTATAGTCTTTTCATTGGGGCTTTTGGGCAGAGGTAAGGTTTCCTGGCTGACAATACAGGGATGTAAAGCCCTTATATAGTTTCACATAGCAGTTTTCCGTGAAAATATATAATTTCACATAGCAGTTCTCCGTGAAAGCCTGTCTTGGCATCGATTTGCCATTCCATGTTGGGCTTCGTACAAAGCAGAGCATCATAAACAAGGGCTTTTTGTGACACTGGAATGTGCTTAATTTTAAATTGGAAACTCTAGAAAGCAACCAAGGATTCTCTGTGCCCCGATGGGCCATAAAACCTTGACAACAGATCAAATAAATATATCTGAATAACTGCCTGCCAGAGAGAATGTCCCAATAAGTTTGTTGGCATTTTGCACGAAGACCTCTTCTAAATTCGAATTCCCATTTACTTTCTGCCCAGTGGAACAAAAGGCTGGCTTTTCTTCTCAGAATGTGTCAAGTGAGTTTATATGGGGCTGAGCTTCAAATTTACTTGATTAACTATTGTCTCACTGTCGCCTTCGGGAAGTTCTCCCCCCCCCCCCATACTTGCCTTGGTGTCAGCGTTTTGAAAGCTCTGTCCAGTGGTTCTAATCATGTGTCATCTTTCTACGTAAGCATTTGGCCACCAGGGACTGGGTATTGCACGCCTTCCGAAACCATTCTGATTATTTTGATTATTATGAACAAATAAAATGAGATTGCATCTCTCTGTTTCCAAATATTGAAATGCTCATAATAAACTGATGACCTTTTCAGAGGCTCACCCTCATATTTATGCCCGTTGTCCCTGAACAAAGGACACTGTTGCCTCTGCTACCTGTACCTTCGGCAAGATCTCGAACAGGAGCAAACTTGTCATTTCATTTCTCCCCAGCTTCTTCAGAATATTTTTTAAAATATATTTTTTTTCTATGGAAAATTAGAAGTCTTCTCTGAACAATAAAAATTTCTTTCTCAAAAATCTATTGATTTATTTATAATTAAATTTTATTGAGATAACACTGGTTAACATAATCATATAGGTTTCAGGTGCCCAATTCTACAATACATCTCTGTACTTAAACATATTTAAACATTTTAAAATTTTTATTTCTTTTAGCTTGCCAGGGACACGCAGGAATCCTTAGGGCTAGTGCATGAGTAATGTTAGAGAGGAGGTTTCTGAAGCCCAGACAGAGAACACAGCTTGGCCCAGGACCCAGAGATTCACACTGATGGAGGCCGGTTTCTGCTCGAGTCACATGACTAGTAAACCAATGAAGAGACCGGGGAGCAGAGAGCGTGCCTCAGCATGCTGTCCAAAGAGATTTCAGACCTTCTTCAAGGTCCTGGGAAGGCTCTTAATTAGGTGAAACCTAGACAAATATACTGGTCACAGAAATTAGGGAATATTTCAAAATGAATATGAAGCAATAAAATATCCTTAATTTTTTTTTTCTTTTTTACAGAGACAGAGAGAGTCAGAGAGAGGGATAGATAGGGACAGACAGACAGGAACAGAGAGAGATGAGAAGCATCAATCATTAGTTTTTTGTTGCGACACCTTAGTTGTTCATTGATTGCTTTCTCATATGTGCCTTGACCGTGGGGCTACAGCAAACCAAGAAACCCCTTGCTTGAGCCAGCGACCTTGGGTCCAAGCTGGTGGCCTTTTGCTCAAACCAGATGAGCCTGTGCTCAAGCTGGCGACCTCGGGGTCTCGAACCTGGGTCCTCTGCATCCCAGTCCAACACTCTATCCACTGCGCCACCGCCTGGTCAGGCATCACTTAATTTTTTTTAATTCTTTTTTAAAAAATTTTTATATATTCATTTTTAGAGAGAGAGGAGAGAGAGAGAGAAAGAGAGAGCAAAAGAGGGGGGAAGAGCAGGAAGCATCAACTCCCATATGTGTCTTGACCAGGCAAGCCCAGGGTTTTGAACCAGTGACCTCAGCATTAGAGGTCAATGCTTTATCCACTGTGCCACCACAGGTCAGACTTTTTTTAATTCTTAAGACTTTTTTTATTTATTCATTTTTAGAGAGAGAGAGAGAGAGAATGGAGGAGCAAGAAGCATCAACTCCCATATGTGCCTTGACCAGGCAAGCCCAGGGTTTTGAACTGGCACCCTCAGTGTTCCAGGTCGAAGCTTTATACACTGCACCACCACAGGTTAGGCTTCCCTTAATTTTTGTGAGCATAATTAGGGGATATTTCAAAATGAATATGAAGCAATAAAAATCCCCTAATTTTTGTGAGCAGTGTACATGGTTCACAAGTTATCCTCTCCATGAACTGCAACAAGTCGACCACTAGGAGTCGCTCTTCAAGACAAAAGGAATTGACCTGTTGACCTGTTGTTTTTCGGATTGCTTATCTTGCAACAGCTAGCTACGCCATTCCTTAGATCTCTATTTGTGTTTCAATGAGCCGAGATCTAAAGAGAGTTATGAAAACCCCATCTTTTTTTTTTTTTAATTTAATTTAGGCTTTTATTGTTTGCAAGTGGGGGGAAAAACGATAGAGCCTGGCTCCTCAGAGCTCGCCATACCTGCATAGAGACCTCTGAGGAGGTGACAGTCTATGCAGGAAAACTGAATCGGGAAGAGCAGGGCACCTTGCCTCAGCCCCCAACAGCTGAAGCTTCATCTGCAGACTTCCCTGTTTTCTCTTTAGACTGGGAGACTCGAGTTTGCCTTGAATTAATGATTCACAGTTGCTATTGGCTTGCAGGTATACTAAATATGAATTTGCCCAGCTGCTAAGGCACACAGGCAAATTCAAGTTCTGTAGCTGGCTCTGTGTGCCATTTGTTTGAATACATTGCTAAATAAGAAAAAAAAAGTAATGTATTGAAAAATCAAACAACTCTACCAAGGTACAGTTTTGATATGCATAGATTTTAAGGGCTTTCACGGACATGCTGTACATAACATTGGGAACCAATAAAAGTAAATGTTAAAGTTAAGTGAACGTTACCTGTACACATTCATTTAGAGGAGGACAAAGACCATTTAGGAGGAAGAAACACACCTTTATTAAGAATTTCATCAAAGTTTTTTAAGGTATGGCTTCAAAAAATGATTATTTATGATTTGTTTCAAGCAATTATTCCTTGAAGTGCCTTTTTCTGCCACAGGGGTTTAAAAAATTTTTGCAATAGAAGATGATTGATTTTTAAAATTTATCTAATTTAACATTTTAGAGGTTTTTAGTTAATATCTATAAGCAATTTGAGAGGAGATGCAAAATGAAAGAAAAGTAACAGTACTCAATAAAAAGTATTCTAGAAAAGTAAAAGATATTCAAGCACAATATTAAAAAATCAGAAGTCTTGATTTATCTCACTGATAGGTTCTCATAGTTCAGTGCTTCTTGGGGATAAGTTCATTTATCGGTGACCAGAAAACCTAGTAGTCTATCTGCAACAGAATTTTAAAGGTAGAAGACATAAGTAGAAGATCATCTACTTGGATAGCTATAGTGAGAGACTTCAAAGATGGAAAAGGAAATAAATTAGAAGACAAAAGTGGGAAGATTGGGGTGGGGAAAGGGCTCAGGTGACAACAGTGAGAAATTGCAGATGAATAGTGAGCTGGGGGAGAGGAAGGGGTGGGGAGAGGGGAGAGAACCCCGCCCTGGCAGGGCTGGGTCCTTCAGAACTGGGCAAGTGTTGAACACTGCTCCCAGCCCTGCTGAGGAACGTTCTAGGATCTAAGGAAGATAAAATTGACCGTTACGATAGGAACCCTGTGAACACTGCTGAACTAAGTACTCCTCTTCCTCTCTCTCTTATGTAAACCGGATGTCAGCAAACTAATGAGAAATTCACATTTTTATCTTCTAAAACCATGCACATTTTTCTTTTTGCAGGATGATGTCAGTATACTTAATGGTATATTTCATTTTATTTGCTTCGGTTTCTTGTGGTAAGTAGAGATTTACCTTAAGTATAGAATGGGAATAGCTTGTTTCCTGACTTGTAGATTAGAAAACAAGAGGGGATAAGCCCAGAGACAGAAATCACACCACAGCCTCTCCAGAGAATCTCACAGCATCTGCTCCAGAGAAGGAAGGAACTAAAATTGTTTTATTTATCTTCCTCTTCAGGCTCCAGGGGCTTTCAAAGAAGGAAGGACAGTGAGGTGAAAGAGCTCATAATAATAGGTATTTATCTCTATCTCTATATTTTTATCTAACCCAACAGTATGTTAAAAAAAAAAAAAGATTATATGGCCAAAAGTTGTGTTCATTCCAGGAATAAAACGTTAGTTTTCGTTCAGAAATCAATGGAGGCACCACTTCCGGGTATACACCCACGGAAGCAGAAGCAGGTTGTCAAATAGATGCGTTCTGTTCATAGCAGCATCTTTCATGATCGCCAAAAGGGGAAACAACCCAAGTGTCCATCAATGGATGAACGGATAAACAAAACGAGGACACACACAATGAAATATTATGTAGCCTTAGAGAAGAAGGAAATTCTGACTCATGCGACAACGTGAACAAACCTTAAAGGTATGCTAAGTAAAATCAGCTACTCGCAAAAGTACAAATATTGTATGATGCCACTTATATAAGATAGGAAGAGAAGTGTGTTCCGAGATGGAAGGTAGAAGGGTGGTTACCAGGGCTTCAGGGTAGAAGGGACCAGGAGTTGATGTTTCATGGCAGAGACTTTCAGCTGGGGAAGATGAAAAAGTACCTGTTACTTCAGTAAAAAATATACATTTTGAAAACTAATACTTGCAAAAAAGTTTTGATACAATTTCATTCATGGTAAAAACTCTTAGCAAACTGGACATGAAAAGAAACTTTCCTCATTTGCTAAAAAGTATCTTAAGACAAACAAAAATCCAAACCAAAAATGTTCAGTAAATCTAATACTTAATAGTGAAATATTGATAATTTCCTCTAGAAATTGATGCAAAAAATTGCACCAGGACTTCCATGAAGATTATCATGGAGATTCTAGTCAGGGAAGTAAGGAATGAGAAAGAAATAAAAGTAAAGAACTAGAAGAAAATAAATTCTCATTGTTTACAGATGATATGATTATGTACCTAGAAAAATCCAAAATAACCAAAACATAAATTATTTGAGCCCATGAATTAATTATATTAGCAAGAAGTCTGAAATACACACCAATATACAAAAAGAAGCCCCTGCTAATTCTTCAAAACACAGATTAATCGGTTTTTCTTGGCCCTAAAAAGCCGTATTTGGATTTTGAAACGCAATCTGCTTTGTAAAATTAAAATATCTAATTCGTAGGAGGTAAATTCTAAGAAATTCAGCATCTACATTAAACACATAAACTCTATTTAATTTTCCAAATAATTATTAAGCTTCTTTAAAAATAACGTTTTAATGTTACATGTTTGCTTTGCACCAAGAGCTGGGATTTCCACGGTCAACCAGAATATTTCAAGGTGCAAACAGAGTCCATTAATGGGAGGCTGCCACGCAAGGAAGGAACGCAGAGTTTGGGGATAGAAGGCAGGTTTCCCTGACCCTGGTCCATCTCGGGATAGCTGTCCATTTGGAGAAAATCCTGCTGTTTACAGCGGTTACAACTGGGTAATCTCGGGCGTATATATGGTGAATTCCTGAGGCAAGTCTGAGGCAGGAGTCCTTGACTTTCTTCTCAACTGATCCCTTTGTCAGTCTAGTGATTCTAGTGAATACTCTGGACTCCATTCTCAGAATACTGTTTAAAGGCAGAAAGAAAAATACATAGGACTACCAAGGAAATCAATCGTGCTAAAATATAGCTAGTTACAATGTAAGAAAGAAAGAAGTGGTAGAAAAATAGATGTGTTGCTTATGAACACATTAGGTAACAAGGTCGGTGGTAGGTCTAAAATTGCAGGGTGATAACTGCCCCCAAACTCGTCACGGGTAACAATGGTATTTGGAGATAGTTGCAAATCTAGTGTTTTTGTTGTAAATCTGTGATTTATGTTCTGACAAAGTCACAGTTCCTATGAACACTAAAGTGATTTGTCAGAGGCGGATTAAGGTTGGTTGAGGCCTGGGCACAGAAGGAAATATTGGGTCCCTTATATTTAAATAAAGTGTCAAGTTTGTGTTTTGTGGGGCCCTTCAGAAGTCAGGGCCCAGGGCGCGTGTCTGGTGCACCCGCCATTAAATCGCCTCTGTGGTTTGTTTCTTACATTAATAATGGAAGCATATGCCACACTTCAGTTAGAGGTTAGTGAAAGTCAAAGTAGAATTACCTCCCTCTCCCCAAAATGGAGTTTCCCCGAAGTCCATGGACTCTCTGAGTCCTATAAGCCTCTAGCGATAGTTTTGACTGCTGTGCACCTGCATACTTTTCCTCCTATTTATTGGTATATTGGCTGTTACTGCAATAATATTTGAGTTACATTTGATTCTTCCCAAACTATTTTTCATTTTTTATATATATTTGAATGTGTAATTTGCATGTGTTATATTTATATATTCTTATACATAACATATATTTGGTATTTTGAAGACCAAGGGCTATATCATAGTATTTCTCAATGAGAATTTACCAAGATTGATGAATATAGCCTTTAATTAGGTGACCAAATAATAATGAACCGAAAAGACATAATCCAGAATATTAGATATTTTTTTCTAAAAGCAGGAAAAAATTAATTTTATGCAACTTAGGTTTTATTTGTTTGTTTGTTTTTAACTTACCTGTGGTTTTTTTTTTGTTTTTTTTTTCATTTTTCTGAAGCTGGAAACAGGGAGAGACAGTCAGACAGACTCCCGCATGCACCCCACCGGGATCCACCCGGCACGCCCACCATGGGGCGACGCTCTGCCCACCAGGGGCGATGCTCTGCCCATCCTGGGCGTGGTCATGTTGCGACCAGAGCCACTCTAGCGCCTGGGGCAGAGGCCACAGAGCCATCCCCAGCGCCCGGGCCATCTTTGCTCCAATGGAGCCTTGGCTGCGGGAGGGGAAGAGAGAGACAGAGAGGAAAGTGCGGCGGAGGGGTGGAGAAGCAAATGGGCGCTTCTCCTGTGTGTCAAACCCGGGTCCTCCGCACGCTAGGCCGACACTCTACCGCTGAGCCAACCGGCCAGGGTTACCTGTGGTTTTAATGAAAGGGATTTGATTGTTTGGAGAGTGGAAGGATCCTGTTGCTAAACTGGCCTATTTTAAATAGCGAGGTGATGTAGTACAGTCTCAGATCCGGGCTGTCGAACGGTAATGGTCTCGCTGGAGCCTTTGTTTCACATAGACAAGGCATTGGGACAGAGAAACAGTGGACAGAGGGAAAAGCAGGAGGCCATTCTAGACTCGGATGGAATCCTAAAGGACTAGAAAGCTCTGAGAAGTGATTTCAGTAGTCACAAAACACCCATGTCTCTGAGACAGTCACTCATAAGCACAATTCCACTGATGCAAGTCTGCTATTTTGTGAGTTTCTTTTCTATCTGAAGCTGCTCATCCAACACACTAACATTAAAAGTGTGGATTGCTCTGATTTCCAAGTGCAGGCATGTTTCCTGTTAAGCAAATCCCCTTTGCTTGCCTTTGCAGGGTTGTTAGCTGATTAGATATGCGTCCACTAAAATCTCCAATAACACGTGTTATGCATTGCGTCACAGAACGTGTGACTAAACTGTTCAAAGACACGAGTTTTCAAGGAGGCGACGTCACTGCTGTGTTTACGCCAAGCGCCACCAGGTTGTCTGCACCCATCCCCCAAGGTGTTTGCTCTTCTCTTTTATGGCAGACTCCTCATCTGAAGTCCCACCAAATGGTGAGTGTTTGCATTGCTACGTAGAGAAAATAGATTTCACACCACGATTACCTACGAAGAAATTTCACCAGCCATTTTATGAAATTTAATAGTAAGCAAAAAATGATTTTCTTCAAGTGAAATATTAAATTTTACTTAAAAGAATACAGTATTCAAGCAGATCAGAGAAGAATAGAAATAACTCTGGGGGTAGATTTTCCAACCTCCCTTGTGGTCTTGATATTAATGGTACATTTTCTTAGTTTTCTTTACCTTTATACTTCTTGGTCGTTTTGCCCGTTGCTTTTCAATTGATTACTGACATTTGATATTATTTAAACTGAGACTTTTGCCTCAACAATTTCATTAGAAAAAATTCAATTTTATAAAGATAATGGAAGAATACAATGATCTACTGTCACTACCAAGACTTGTTGACAATTGCGTCTTACTTATCTATATTGTGTATATGTTTAATGATTTGAAATAATTTGAAAACATCATAAAACTTCACCCTTAAATATTTTAACGTACATTGTCCTACATGAAATACATACAAATTTTAAAAGAACCCTGTTATATCATCTGAATTGTCTCCCAAAGATAATTTATAGCTATTAACCAAAATCTTATCAATATTCCCAAATTGCATTTGGTGGTTTTGTCTCTATAGTCCTATTTTTAAAACAGTCCTATTTTTAGAACAGTCTATCCAACACTTTTGTTTCCATGTTGAACTTAAAAATTTAATAGTAAAGATTTACTGCCAAATTACTAATACTTTTGTGTATTATTGCTGCATTCATACATATTTACATAGCACCCTCAAGTTTTAAAATTTACTATTCTAGATTCTGCAACGGGAGTTGCCAATCTTTTTCTTTTCTTTTCTTTTTCTTTTTTTGATAAGGCAGAGAAGAAATATTTTAGGCTTTATGAGTTTAGACACAAAATCATAGATATTATATAAATACGTATATAGCCATTTAAAATGTAACTGTTAAAATATGAAAACCATTCTCAGCTCATAGGCTACACAAAAACAGGCCAACGACCTCATCTGACCTACAGGCTATAGTTTTCCCATGCCCATTTCCTGTTAGGAAGGTATATTATTATATGTGACCTTTTAAATGTGGGGATGTTGAACTGAAAACAGTCAAACTCACAGTCTTGCTAAGACAATATTTGTTTTGGCATAGGATAGAGTAGTTCACTTCCTTCTCTTTGACTTTCCATGTGCTGACTTTCCAAGAACAATTATTTAAAACAAATTTCCACCCAGGAATATATTTTTTTTGAAAAAACAGGGTTGTTTGCATCCTGAAAGACAGTGTTACCAAAACATTGCCAAGGGTAAATATGACAGGAGCAATTTCTGCCTATTCTTTCAAGTAATGCCCACACTAAATAAGTGGTAAGATGTGTCATTAGCATTAATATATACTAGTTATTGAGATGTATACATATAGTTACATCAGGTTGCTCTTATAGCTAAAAAGAAAACTCTGCTATCTGGAAATAAAGTATCCTAATGAAATTCTTTCTGTGTAGAGTAAAAATGAGCATACCTGTATATATGTCCCTTACTTTATCCTCATTAGAGGTTTTTTTAATTAATTTTTTATTTTAATTTTATTTTTTTGTATTTTTCTGGAGTGAGAGGCAGGGATGCAGACTGGGATCTGCCCAGCAAGCCCACTAGGGGGCAATGTTCTGCCCATCTGGGCTGTTGCCCTGTTGCCACTGAAGCCATTCTAGCTCCTGGGGCAGAGGCCATGGAGCCGTCCTTAGTACCGTGGCCAACTTTGCTCCAGTGGAGCCTTGGTTGTGGGAGGGGAAGAGAAAGACAGAGAGGAAGGAGAGGGAGAAGGGTGGAGAAGCAGGAGGGCACTTCTCCTGTGTGCCCTGGCTGACTTTTTGATCCTGAGACTTTTACATGCCAGGCCCACACTCTACTGCTGAGCCAACTGGCCAGGGCTCCCATTAGAGTTTACTAAAACTTATCTCGTAGGACATATTTTATTACATCAGTACTCATCATTCATTTTTACCTTTTCCACAGCTTAAAGTTGTATATGAAATATTTTATTAAACGTATTAATTTAAATCAAAGGAGGCAAGAGTTGAGATGACTGTTGTCTTAAGAGCGATGGAAGTACTTGCATACATTAATTAGTGAATCCATCAATCCGTGGAATTAAAAAGCCAGGAGCCCTGGCCAGTTGGCTCAGTGGTAGAGCGTCTGCCTGGTGTGTGGAAGTTGCCGGTTGGATTCCTAGCCAGGGCACACAGGAGAAGCTCCTGTCTACTTCTCCACCCTTCCCCCTATCCTTCCTCTCTTTCTCTTCCTCTCCCACAATCAAGGCTCCACTGGAGCAAAGTTGGCCCGGGTTCTGAGGACGGCTCTGTGGCCTCGCCTCAGGCACCAGAATGGCTCTGGCAGCAATGGAGCAACGCCCCAGATGGGCAGAACATCACCCCCTGGTGGGCATGTCGGGTGAATACTGGTCAAGCGCATGCGGGAGTCTGTCTGACTGCCTTTCTGCTTCTAGCTTCAAAAAAAATAAAATAAAAAGAAGCAAAGAGAGGCCAGGTCAGAAAATTGACACAAGAATTTATACATCTAACTTTGTGGCAATATAAGAAAGCCATGGCATTCTTTTAGTTTCCAGGCAAGAGTAGGGATTAAGTGAACTAACATAAAATCAAAGGACTTCTGGGGAAAGTGGGTGAGCAAGTTGAAAGAGTAAGTTAGGAGGAAGAGTTGCTAAAGGTAACACTCTCTGAGTGGCCCCTGGCATCTGGAAGACAACCATATTTTCCGCTTTTATTTTCAGCTTGCAATAAAAAGCTTAACGAGAACCTAAACATGCACGAACTACAACAGCGCTGTCACCAAGGATGCTCGGGACTGCCAGGAGAGATGCACAAATGACATGCATTGTCACTTTTTCACAGACGCGAGGGGGCGGCTTCCGGACCTAGCACAGCGGTGAGAGAGCCCACGGACACCAAGTGATCTGGACAAAGGCAAACTAGGGACTCAGTAAAATTTGTTTTATCAACTTGATGCCAAACTTTATTTTTAACCCCTAGGAAACATTTCTATAATAAGTATTTATAGTTTTCTTCATGAAAAGGGCTACATTTTTAAATTGGCAATTTTGAGATGTTAAAATTGGTCTGACTATTCCATTCCCAGCATAAAGGGTTCTACAGTCTGACCCTATGAAAAACAAAACTATTTATAGCTTTCCAAAAATCACTTTCTTACCTAAGACAAGAATAACTAAAGGCCATGTGAAGTGTTTTAACCTGCCCCATCCTGGATTTCAAAATATTCCAGAGGTAAGTCTAATGTATAAGAATATGAAATGATTTGATCTCTAATGATTCATCTGTTTTTTCTTTTTAAAACAGTTTAAGGAAAAAATATTATAACTTTCATATTTAAAAATAATTTGAGATGCTTTAGATTTGTATCATAAAGTACAGCTATCTGAAATCCAATAAAGACAGGGAAATACATTCAAATGACTAGTATTGGAATTTGAACATTCTAGGTGCTCCATTCACAGAAAGAAGACAAGTGGAAAGCAAATATAGGAAAAGATTTACCGTATTTTTCGCTCCATAAGACACACTTTTTCTCCCCCAAAAGTGGAGATGAAAATGCCCATGCATCTTATGGAGCAAAAAAATATGGTACTTTATTAAATATTTTAACACATCATTTGGTTCAGAATTTTTTTTTTTTCTTATTTTCCTCCTAATGATGTCAGGTGCGTCTTATGGAGCGAGAAATACAGTACTTCAAAAACAACAAAGCTAAAACAAAACAACCCCCCAAATTAGTCATGAATCTTTCATGATTAATTCTCAAGCTTTTTTGTCTTTAGCTCACCTCAAACTACATCTTTTTACGGATCTTACATCTAAGACCTAACACAGTGTGAGTAGGCCAGGAAACTGGGAGGTGCTAGGCATTGCAAAAATGTCAAAATGCTGAAACTGAGAAGGGCCTGAGAAGTCACTCATTCCTACACTCCTACTCTACGTCTCACCACTCTCTCAACCTGTCATTTCACTGATGACAAATAAAGTTGGCAAAATTTACAGAGCCACCAGGGCTTGGCAGAGTGGGGACCCCAGTCCAGCCACCAGCCCTCAGAGCAGTGCTTTTCAGAATAATTGCTTAGCTGTACTGCTCAGGCAGTCGCCAAACGGGAATTTCTGATCACCTGATGGTTTTTCTTACGAGCATAAAATATTTTTTCCATTTTTTTTTAAATTTAGTAACATCTGTCTATTGAACCCAATCGGGGACACCAACCAGAATAACAAAGCTCAGTGAAGTGGTGTCCGGATTTTCGCTGAAATCCTGTGCACTTTCCAATCAGGGTAAAGCATTCTTTTGTTAGTATGGTGACTTAGCCATTACGTCACAGCTGCTGCTGCCATGTCTGGTGGGCCTAGCTTAGGATGCCCATTCATGTTCACTGATGACATGGAGCCCAGGGCGTTGCGCTTTCTTCATGTGAAACTTTTATTATGTCCTATATAATTAGAGCTTATATTTGAATTTAAGTTTTTAATAATCACTTCAGTTTTCCTAATTAAAAAAATTTGAAAGATTTTGACATAAACTCTTTTAAAATTATTATTAAGATTTTTTTTTTTTTTTTTTTTTTTTTACAGAGACAGAGAGAGAGTCAGAGAGAGGGATAGATAAGGACAGACAGACAGGAATGGAAAGAGATGAGAAGCATCAATCATCAGTTTTTCCTTGTGGCACCTTAGTTGTTCATTGATTGCTTTCTCATATGTGCCTTGACCGTGGGCCTTCAGCAGACCAAGTAACCTCTTGCTCAAGCCAGCGACCTTGGGTCTAAGCTGGTGAGCTTTTGCTCAAACCAGATGAGCCCGTGCTCAAGCTGGTGACCTCGGGGTCTCAAACCTGGGTTCTCCGCATCCCAGTCCAACGCTCTATCCACTGCACCACCACCTGGTCAGGCTAAAATTATTATTAAGCTTTTGCTTCTTTAGGGTAATCCTAGGTTTACAGCAGTACTGAGAGGAAGGTGTGGCGATTTCCCCTATACTCTCCACACCCACACACCGACAGCCTCCCCAGGTCAACATCTCTCACTGGAGGAGTACATTTGTTACAGTTGATCAACCCACATTGACACATCATAACCACTCAAAGTCCATACTTTACATTACGATTCACTCTTGGGGTTGTACGTTCTGTGGGTTTGGACAAATGTATAAGAATGTTTATCTCTCATTATAGTATCAAATAAAGAATTTTACTGCCCTAAAACTCCTCTATGTTCTGCCTATTCATCTCTTCCTCACCACCAGCCCCCCCCCCCCAACAAGCTATTTTATATGGAATTTACAAATTCCATGATTGAGATTTTACAGATTCTGTTGGTGAGCTGATTTGCTAAACATAGTTTCTTCTGTCATGCAGCTTGTATTAGGGACATTTTCCCGGGCACAGTGTTTGCAGACTGTGATGTGGACAGCGCCATGGTTCCAGATGCCTCTGTCTGTCACAACATTTGTACTCACCGTCCCAATTGTTTGTTGTTTACCTTCTTTTCTCATGATTGGCCAAAGGAATCTGAAAGGTAAGGAATGAAGAGTAAGAATAAGAGTGTTACCTTTTAAAAACAGCTGATCAGAATCCACCCTGAAAAATTTTGAGCTACTGCAAATTTAATCGAAATGTCTGTCAAGGTCGAGAAAGGTCGCACAGAAGAATTCCTCACTCCTCTCCCTTTGTCTGCACTGTCTGCTGACCATAAATCCAGGGCTACCAAGGACTCTTGGTTTTCCTTAGCTTAGGGAGAGTTTCCTTTGGCAAAGGGAGAGGTCCCTGGCTTGAGGAAGAATAAAGGATGACCACCGAGCGACAACTTAGTCCAATACCCAGTTTAAGATAATTGACCTTATAACAGAGAGAGCTGGAAATATCAGGGAAATGTCAACTCCAAAGAGGAACACTGACAATAGAGCGAGCTCAAAACCTTGTGACAAAGGCAGGGGTTTCAGTTTAGAAAACTTGTCTCCAACCTATGGTTGCTGGGGTCGGACTCAGTGGTTTCTGAAGAGTACTTTCAAAATGGGAAATTTTTGTGGTTAAACACCAACATGAACTGACTTACATAAGTGCTGTAAAAACTGTTGTTTTCCTTTGAGATGTTTTATATGATATAGTTATATTTCCCTTTCATTTACTGTTAGAAATCTCTGTCTCCTTAAAACATCTAACAGCGGATTACCAAGTACACGCATTAAAAAGAACAAAGCTCTCTATGGCTTCAGCCTACAAGACTGCAGGCACAGCGTGTCAGGTAAACAATGACAGCGCTTTCTTCCAGTTGAGATCACGTTCTCCCGAGTAGATTGATGGGTGCTAAGGTTCTGTGTCTCCTATCTGACATGTGATTTGCTCGCCAGTGTTCTGCCATTCTTCATTTTACCCTGACACTGATTTCTTGGGAGAAGGACTGAGCGTTGTTGCTGTGAGCGGGCACCAACACCGCCCGCGGCCAATTTCTTACCTCCACCCCACCTCAAGATCCTCGCATCGGAGGGAAGTAAGACGCGAGAAGGGTTACACAGTTGCTCCTGTCCCACCTCTTGAAACAGAGGTGCATCGTGTTCACACCATTTTGTTTCCAACCTGCAGGGGTAAATGTTACTTAAAACTTTCTTCAAATAAACCTCCAACTAAAATACTTCATGGGAGAGGAGGCATCTCTGGATATACATTGAGGTTATGTAAGATGGATAACGGTGAGTCTAACATCTCTTGACAAGATGCATCTGAGGGAGCTATTCTATACTTAATCTGTCATGACTAAGACAGTCAATAATAGCCACAGAGGGATTAAAATTAGTAAAAAAAAAAAATACCCCCAAGTTTATAGTTTTTTTCTAATTTTCACTTTTATCACCCAGGTTGACCATATTTCAAAGGTAAATAATGGGCCTGAACTAAACTTTATTGCCTAGTATATTAATTGAATATGTGTTTTAATTTGACCCATTTATACAACTGCTCTTTTGTGATGACACTCAGGATCAGCTAACATGTTTATGTCTGATTTCTGTTATCAAGCTCAATTATGTTTTTTTATTATCCTTTATACTTGGAATATCCACCGGCATCTTGGTTAATCAAATCATTTCTTTTCTTTCCATTGGCTATTACTTGATCTTTTGTGTGTGTGCACGCTGTGACATTCGAATAAAAGCCATAAAATACATTAATGGGCTTTAGAAATAACTTCAAAGGAACTAGTCCAGTAAACAGATGAGCCCAGACTCCCAGGATGGCTAGGAGCTGAGGAGTCCTTGAGATAAGGAAGTCACAAGAACTCCTAAGACAGTAAATGTAACCACATCCTAGGGGATAGATAGGGATATTTCCATCTGGGGCTTTCAACTGTATGACTGGTTACTAAGGCACGTGACTAGAATTTAATTTGGGGGAGCCAATTGCTAAACGCCAAATTTGCTTCTGTATGAACTGCTTGCTTGCTATGCTATAAAAACCCCTAGACTGTAGGCGCTTGGTGTGGCTCTTGTGACTACCACTTGAGTTCACTCCTGCACAGGTTTGTTTTGTTTTGCTTTGTTTTCTTTTTCTCTTGGCCATAAAACTTTGTCTGAAACTCTCCAAATGTCTCCAGTGTTTGTTTTACCCGGCGAGTGCAACACACGCCTTTATTTTTCTCGCATGAAATAGTAAAGGATAAACTGATTTTCTTTTTCTATTTTTGCAACAAGAGAAATTTTACTGAATCTTTAATGGAAACATAAATAATCATCATATGTTTGAAAAATCATGAATCTATTTGAGAAATACTAGAATAGTTCCCTTCCCGGGGTCTTCCCCTTCTTTCAGGTTCTGAACACTTATGAATACAGTACTGGCAGAAATTACCATAAAAATTTACTAATTTGTAACAGTGAATGTGGTAAGGTGGAAATAAAAGAACTATCTAGATTAAACAACACCTATGGCACAAAAATTAGAATAAAAGCCAGGTCAGCTGTGTTTGCAGCCCAGTGGCCAATTCGGAGAATAGTAGCAGAGAACAGATGGTTTATAGGCAAACAGAACCATCTAAACCCACGACTTTGAACCATTTTCCTCTCATGACACACATAAACTCATTACTAAAATTCTGTGGCACACCAAAAATATATTTTTTGCTGATCTGAAAAAAAAATAGGTATAATTTTGATTCATTCATACAGATGGCTATTGTGTTGGCTGTTGTCACTTTTTTATTTGACAGTCTGAGGGAAAAGAGGTCAGCGCCCCAGATGAAATAATCAAGTATTGCACATTTAAAAAGTATGCGCAGCACACCAGTGTGTCCCTTGCGGTGTGCCGTTTGGAAATCACTGATTTAAGCGAGGGAATCCCCACCAGGAACAAACTATACCACACACACGCCTCCTTAAAATACCATCACGACCTGTTATACCCTTAGCATTTATTGATTTGCGCAAAGCCACACGTTTTTAGACTTCTATTACTTAATGTCCAGGGGCTTTGCTAGAAAGCTTTGATAGCACCAGCTTCTTTACAAAGCCAATCAAGTAAGTTACATGTCGTATATTCTCTGTTTTGTCACAAGAAGTTTACCTAAGACAAGAAGGAATATTTATAATAATTCTGTTGCCTTAGTTTTACCAAGCATTAAAAGGGACACAGCAAATTTTGTTGTTAGTGATGTCAACATAGTGTATAAAATAGGAACCAGCAGTTATGCCTTAAATCGCACAGTCCATTCTTCACCTTTCTTCCTTCATTATGTTCGTCTCTGTTGAATTTTTGGACTCTGCCCTCTAAAGGTTACAGAATGTGACAGGTGTAATTGATGGTTAATGCAGAAAATAAAAGATAAGGCAAAATAAAACCATATGTCTTTTTAATGCACCTTCTGAATGAAGTGAAGCTAGATAATTAGATTTTGTTGTACTCTATTAGATGAAATAGCACCCTAATTATAAAAGATCTAATTGAGATGTTTACTATGTCCTGTAGTGTCATTGGTCTATAACACAACTAAAAAACTTTCTGAAGATACAGAACAGTTGCCATCAAAAGAATTATTTCTTAACACAAAGTCTACTGCTAGGCACAGAATAAGAACCTGCATTTTAAAAGATAACCAGGCACCCCCTATGTACACTGCGGCCTAAGGGGCACTGCTGCAGAATAGTGGCTATGAGGACCTCACTCCCGTTCTATCTAGGTTATTGGGGCAGATTTGCCCAAGATTCCCACCGGGAGAATGAGTGGTGCTTGGCATCCCAGAGAGTAGAAATAGAATAGATTTTCCAGCTTGGGGAAGCCAAGACAGAAAGAAATACAAGGGGTAACTCTGAGTCAAAGTCCCTAAAATGTATCAAGGGTTGCGTCAGTGATCCCTAAACTGTCAACAAGACCAAAGAGCAGAAGCAGCTCCCAAACAGAGAAGCAGCCAAGGTTTCGGATGTGGGAGGAACTGACGGAGCAAAGGTCAGTCCAAGTGCAAGGAGACGGGGAGGAATTAGACACAGGCTCCGAATCGAATGGGAAGTGCTCAACTACTTTTTATAATGGTTCTTCAACTTGAGCAGCACTGGTTCAAACTCAGAAATTCCACCACCAGAATTTCTGATTCACTGGGTCTGAGTTGGGGCTCCAAGAATTTGTATTTCTAACAAATTTCCAGGTGATGTTGATCTGGGGACCACACTTGACAACCATTGATTTAAAAGAATAAGCAGGGATATCATTTGAGGAAAGATAAGATTGCCTCATAGTACCAGAGGACCCATTCTTTGGGGGCATGTGACTTATGCATTTTTTATGTGCATGTTTTTCTCTGCCAACTTGATTGTAATGTTTCTTCAATGCCATGGTTAATTATTGAATGGAGGGAAGGTTTCTTCCTTGTATGCCTAAAGGAACATAACTACTGATGGATGGTGAGTGGTCATGGGAGGTAACTTTGCAAGTCACTTCACCTGATCAGAGACACCTGTGTGGAGGCTCCATCATCAGAAACCAGTGGATATTAACAGCTGCTCATTGTTTCAATGAGTCAGTACTGTTACTGTTTTTACTTGTTCACCATGCTCACACATACATTAAATCTATCACTCGTATTTTAGCACATTTAAAAAAATGTAAATTATCCTATTTGCTAACTTTATTTTCTATCTTCAGTGAAAATAAAAATAGTGAAAAGGAAGAGCTACTCAGGGCTCTTCCAGCATCCGAATAGATGTAGAAACATCACTGTTTGACTGTATACTATTGCATTTTCCCATTGAAATGTACACACATGCCCAGGGAAGCTTTTGTTATTTCCTGTAAGAGCACACCATCTCCTATGCATTGTCCTGGACATTTTGTGCCTAGAACTAAAGTCAAAGATAATTTACTTCTTCTCTCTCTGGCTTTCTCTCTCTCTAAGTGTGTGTGTGTGTGTGTGTGTGTGTGTGTGTGTGTGTGTGTATGTATGTGTTTCCAGACACAAAAGAAAGAGTTTATCATGCATCCTCAAATTGGACTCAGGTCAATTTCAGTATTTACCAGATGCGAGAGCTCTGTGGTGAAAGGAGACATATCCCAGGGAATTTTACTTGGCCAAACTTCCTCTCTGCACTTCAGTATTTTATGACCTGTTTCCAGAAATGGCTTTGTACTTTGTTTGTTTTATTAGTATACACAGCACAGTCGCCCTACAACACAAATATACATTTGAGCCAATGGCCTCTTCACTTTTTACACAGGGGCACATGGGGAACTACAAAGTCCCAGTGAATGTCCCAGGGTCACAACCAGTCAGTGGCAGGATTGAGACTAAAACTCAGAGCTCTTTCTGGGGTTTGTGTGTGTGTGTGTGTTTATGTTGAAGGGTAGAAAGAGAAGTCAGTTTTGCATTTTTAATATAAAGTAAATGCTAGCCTAGAACCTTTTAGATAGGAGAAATATGTGACTGAAAAATCTTAGCATGAAATTACCTTTTTTCACCTAAAAGCTCATCACTTACAGAGAGAGAGAGAGAGAGAGAGAGAGAGAGTTAATAATAGCCAGTTAAATAGCAAAATATCTCAAATGTAAATGTTTGAGAGTTATTTGGTAAAGGATATTTTTCCTCTACTGTCTTCCCTTTAGGGTAGTGTTGTCTCAAATTTTGCGTGTCTATGGCAGCACTTTAAATCAATCAAAAATAAAAGAGGATACACCTTTCTTTGGAGTTCAAGAAATAATTCATGATCAGTATAAAATGGCAGAAAGTGGGTATGATATTGCCCTGTTGAAACTGCAAACAACAATAAATTACCGGGTATGTAGAATTTTAAATGGACGATCATCTACAATGATGACATAACTATCATGTTTAACACTACCAGGTGCATAGTCCGACCCTAACTATCTCGCCACGTGTTACTATCACGCAAGGGAGAGGGTCTGCAAAGCTAGTCTTTCAGTCTGCCACGACCGACACTTTTTCCTGATTGTTGAATCTTATTTGGGGGAATGGGTGAAATGATAAGTGTTCTCCATGCTTCTTCAGATGCACAGAATGGCATAATTTTAATACTATATTGGGATATTGAAGATGATTTCTAGCTTCCTTTTAGGGACAAAAGGATTGCAGGTCAGAACAATAAAACAACTTCTTCAGGGTTACTGACCTCGTTAGGGTGATGGATTGTGGGGAGACCAAGGCCCTGTCTCTCATTCCCTCATCCTGGCCCATGTGAGCAGGAGGGATGAGAGTGTATGACGATGAAGCAAAAATCAATAGAATAAATAGAATAAAGAGAGAACACACGAACTAATGAAAACAGAAGGAGAAGTCTTCTGGGAAAGAAGATATATTTTATGTCTGATAACTAAATTATGATTTTTTAAATTTAGACTTTCAACAACCCATTTGCCTACCTTCCAAAGGAGATAGGAATGTTACATATACTGATTGCTGGGTGATTAGATGGGGGTACCAAAAATTAAGAGGTAAAAAAAAAATGATGTTTTTCTATATGCTCCATTTTACAGATAAAGAACATAATTTAATCATAGCCTTTTCTGCTATATCAAGTCACATAGCTGAAACGTCAGTAAAATGATAACATTATTTATTACAGGAAGCATAGTGATAAGGATAGAAAGACAAACCCCCCAGCTGTTCGACTGGAAATTTAAAATACTACAATATTTTCAGAGACTCATTATTTTTAAAGACATTTAATCTGAAACCTGGCACTTTTCGGTAAATGTTCTAGCCTATTATCTAATTATTTTCTCTGGGAGGTAATTCCAGTTAGAATCTTAATTAATTTTTAACTTAATTAATGATAACTAAATGGTACAATAGTGAGAATAACACTTATTTACACTCTGTGATTACAAAAGGTCTATGAGGTAAACCCAGTATTTTTTTTAGAGTTTTACAAGGGTAAAATTTGGATTTTAAGTATTTTATATTTAAATATCTATGTGTAGTTATATAACACATATGCCTATTCCATTAACAAACAAAATTTTTTTTTTACAGACAAAATACAAACACTCTTCAGAAAGCCAAGATACCCTTGGTGACAAATGTGGAGTGCCAGGCACGATACAGAAGGCACAAAATAACCAACAAGCTGATCTGCGCCAGCTATAGAGACGGAAGGAAGGACGCTTGTAAGGTAACAAAGCATTCTCAGCCAGCTGAATAGATTCAAATTAGAACACTGCCCGCATTTTACCAACCAACCTCCTGCTAGTGAGCAGGGAACTCAATGTATTCTGTTGTACTTATACTGAAGTTTATTAAAGGGCCATGCCGGTACTGGAGGGGAAATCACTCTGAGCAAAATGTGTTTCAAATGAGAAATGTCTGAACTGATCTGTGTGCCCTTTCTTTTCTCCCTGTGTGATAGGGAGACTCAGGGGGCTCCCTGTCCTGTAAACACAATGAGGTTTGGCATTTAGTGGGCATCACGAGTTGGGGCAACAGCTGAGCTCAGAGGGGACGACCAGGTGTCTACACCAATGTGGTCGAGCATGTGGACTGGATTTTGGAGAAAACTCAAGCAGCGTGAAACAGTTCCCAGACGTCACTCGGTTCCCTGCAGGACAAACTAGAACATTCCCTGGAGGACGGTTTTCATCTCACTGAAGGACACTGTGCGCCATTTTCCTCTGCAGGTCACAACATTGAGACAGTAACAAGTTGCATGGGCTTGGTATTTGTGAGAATATACCTAAAGAGACAAATTGTTGTTTCCAAAATTTCTATTCCCTGACAATCACAGTTTGTTTTCAACATCCAGTCTCTTGCTTTTTGACCACTATTTTGCTGAGCCAAAGAAATAGCATGAGGTGATATTTTTGAAGATTAAAATATATCCAGAGAGACCAGGAAAGAATCGAGCAGAGGCACCAAAGAATGATGTAGCACAGCTAAGAGAAACTATTGTAAATAGATTTGTTCAACGGAGAAGGGAAACTGGAGAAACTGGGGACAAGGACAGTCACTCTAATTTGCTACACTCTATGCTCTGGTACATGAACATATCTCTTTGGAAAGGGAGAATTTGACTGAACTGAATGACAGGTTTTCAGAATAATCAAGACTTGTTATTTCATTTTTCAATATTTTAAAAATTCATTTGGGTAGATACCAGCTATGAGAGTCTGTGCCTGTGGACTCCAGAATTTCCATATGGGAAAAGATTAGAGGCAGCAAATCACCTGGAAATGATACCTTGCTTAGAAAACTATTTGGGCATAGATGGGATAATTATCCCAGAGGGGGGTCTGATAGGGGTGGGGAACAAGCTCCCTCCTTCTTCAGACAAGCTGCCACTGTGAATGCAGGTTTACAAATCTATGTTTATAAAAAAATTAATTTGATGGGCAAAGTGAATATAGAGTAGACACATACTACGGGGAAACAATTTGAGAACAAATATCTAGTTTTAGCAGAGTCTTCAGCATCTTCAAAGCAGCTCCTTGAATTTTAAGTAGTGGGGTCTTCCTGGTAGTGCAGACATTTACCCAGCTATTGTTCCCTATTTGCTGCAACACCCAGGAATTTGCACTGTCTCCGTCACAGATTTCACCCTGTGCCCACAGCTCCACAATCCAGCCAACAGTGATTGCGTCCATGGAGCTGTGGGGGTACGGTGGTGAGCAAATTATTATGTTTCTACTTTCATGAAGCTTCTAGTCTAGTTAGCACAAAAAACAAAAATAAAATCATCACACAAAGTATGTCATTTTAAAGTGAAGTGAGACCCTGGCTGCTCTGCTCGTGGTAGAAGATCGGCCAAGTATGAGGAAGTCCCAGGTTCGATTCCCTGACAGAGCATACAAGAGAAGCAACCATCTGCTTCTCCACTTCTCCTCCTCCCGCTTCCCTCTCTCTCTCTCTTTCTCTTTCTTTTCCCCTCCCACAGGCATGGCTCTATTGGTTCAAGCACATTGCCTGGGCACTGAGGATAGCTATATGGAGACTCTACCTCAGGCCCTACAAATAGCTCGGCTGCAAGAATGGGCCCAGATGGGCAGAGCATTGGCCCCAGATGGGGATTGCCAGGGTGGATCCTGGTCAGGGTGCATGCAGGAGTCTATCTCCCCCCTCTCTCCCTTGGAAAAAAAGGGGAAAAATAAATATAAAAATAAACAAATAAATAAATCCATAAATAAATGGAAGTGAGAAGGTGCACAGGTTTCTGTGAAAAGGGAGAGAAAGAGGAGTATGTAGGGCAAGTACAAAGATTGGGATAAAAGGAGTTAGTCTGGGCCTAACCTGTGGTGGCACAGTGGATAAAGCATTGATTTCGAATGCTGAGGTTATGGGTTTAAAACCCTGGGATTGCCTGATCAAGTCACATATGGGAGTTGAAGCTTCCTGCTCCACCCCTTTCTTTCTCTCTCTCTCTCTCTCTCTCACCCCCACCTCTCTAAAAATGAATAAATAAAAATTTTTAAAAAGGAGTTAGTCCCAAGGAACACAAAGTAAAAACAGTATCAAGAAAACAAACAAAAAATAAAATCTAAAATACAAAGAACTGGAATTGAAAATTGAAGTGCCATGAAGATTATACAACAACAATAACTTTTTTATCTTAATTTACCATTTACTTAGTTTAGTAGGCTTAGTTTGGAAAGGCAAGAGCCCGGGAACAGGCAGAGATCCGCTGCTGAGTAAGGGCCCACAGACGTGCAGCCTTGCCCGATCTGCGGAGCTGAGGCTTGAGGCCCTATGCACGAGCTGACACCACCAGTGAGGGCGGGGAAAAAGCCCAGGAACAGGTGGAGACCTGCAGCTGATCAAAGGTGCTCAGCCCTGTCCTTGGTGCAGAGGCTTGTGGCCTGTGTGCAGTGCACAACCCCAACTGTGGGGGTGGGGTGAAGGCCAAGACCGCTGAAGCTTGTAGAGCCGGGCATGTGAACAAAACCCCTCCTAGTGGAGGAGAGGCGGAAACCACAGCAACAGCCAGAGCAGGCTGGCACTGGCAATGTCCATACCCCAACGCACTAGGCAGCAGTGGCAGAGGGGGTGGCGGGCCTGCAGACAGATCACACGTAGAGAACACAGAGGCAACACCCATTGGACTCCAATGGCCAAACCCTTCTTATACATGGACAGAATGGGCAGGCAGAGAAATGCAACCCAATTGAATCAAGAGAAATCTCCAGAGAAGGACCTGAATGAGTCAGATATAACCAAATTACTGGATACAGAGTTTAAAATAATAATTGTTAAGATGTTCAAAGAGCTTAGAATAACAATAGATGGTCACTACGAACACCTAAATAAAAGGATAGTAAATATAAAAAAGAAAATTGAAATTATAAAAAAGAATCAGTCAGAAATGACAAATACAGTATCAGAATTGAAGACCACAATGGAAGGAATTAAAAGCAGGATGGATGAAGCTGAGGATTGAATCAGCGAGTTAGAGGACAAGATAAACAAAGCATGGGAGCAGAACAGTGAAAAGAAAAGAAACTCAAAAAGTCTGAGGAATCTCTAAGAGAGCTCTGTGACAACATGAAGAGAAACAACATCCAAATCATAGGGGTTCCTAAAGAAGAAGAGAAAGAACAAGGGATTGAAACATTGTTCAATCAAATCATAGCTGAAAAATTCCCTAAACTGAGGCAGGAAAGAGCCTCACAAGTTCAAGAAGCACAGAGAACTCCATTAAAGAGAAACCCAAAGAAATCTATACCAAGACACATCATAATTAAAATTCCAAAGTTAAATGATAAAGAGAAAATATTAAAAGCTGCTAGAGAAAAAAAGACTATCACTTACAAAGGAGCCCCCATAAGGATGACATCCGGCTTCTCAACAGAAACACTTGAGGCCAGAAGGGAATGGCAAGAAATAAAGTAATGCAGAACAAGAACCTACAACCAAGACTACTTTATCCAGCAAGGCTATGGTTTAAAATTGAAGGAGAAATAAAAAGCTTCTCAGACAAAAAAAAAGGCTCAAGGAATTCACTACAACCAAATCAATGCTGCAAAATATGCTAAGGGGCCTGTTGTAAACAGATCAAAGGGGAAAAGAATATAGCAAAAGAGGAATACAGCTTTAAAGAATAAAATGGCAATAATAACTACATATCAATAATAAACTTAAATGTAAATGATTAAATGATCCAATCAAAAGACATAGGGTAGCTGCATGGATAAGAACACAGGACCCTTATATATGCTGTCTACAAGAGACACACCTTAAAACAAAAGGTGCACACAGACTGAAGGTAAAAGGATGGAAAAAAAATATTTCACGCAAATGGAAATGAAAAAAAATCTGGGGTAGCAATACTTATATCAGACAAAATGAACTTTAAAACAAAGGCTATAGTAAGAGATAAAGAAGGTCATTACATAATGATAAAGGGAGCAATACAACAGGAAGATATAACCATTATAAATATCTACGCACCTAATATAGTGGCACCTAAATATATAAAGCAGACTTTGATGGATTTCAAGGGTGAGATCAACAGCAATACTATAATAGTAGGGGATTTCAATACCCCACTAACATCACTAGATAGATCCTCAAGAAAGAAAATTAACAAAAAAACAGCAGACTTAAAGGACACACTAGATCAACTTGATTTAATAGATATCTTCAGAACCTTTCACCCTAAAGCAGCAGAATATATATTCTTTTCAAGTGCTCATGGTACATTGTCTAGGATAGATCACATGTTAGAGCACAAAAGCAGTCTCAACAAATTTAAGAAGATTGAAATCATATCAAGCATTTTCTCTGATCACAGTGACATAAAACTAGAAATCAACCATAACAGAAAAACTGAAAAATACTCAAACACTTGGAAACTAAATAGCATGTTATTAAATAATGAATGGGTTAACAATGAGATCAAAGAAGAAATAAAAAAAAATTCCTAAGCCCTGGCTGGTTGGCTCAGTGGTAGAGCGTCAGCCTAGTGTGCGGAGGACCCAGGGGTTCGATTCCTGGCCAGGGCACACAGGAGAAGCGCCCATTTGCTTCTCCACCCCTCCGCCGCACTTTCCTCTCTGTCTCTCTCTTCCCCTCCCGCAGCCAAGGCTCCATTGGAGCAAAGATGGCCCGGGCGCTGGGGATGGCTCTGTGGCCTCTGCCTCAGGCGCTCGAGTGGCTCTGGTTGCAACATGGCGATGCCCAGGATGGGCAGAGTATCGCCCCCTGGTGGGCAGAGCGTCGCCCCATGGTGGGCGTGCCAGGTGGATCCCGGTGGGGCGCATGCGGGAGTCTGTCTGACTGTCTCTCCCTGTTTCCAGCTTCAGAAAAATGAAAAAAAAAATTCCTAGAAATGAATGATAATGAGCATACACAACTCAAAATTTATGGGACACAGCAAAAGCAGTACTGAGAGGGAAGTTCAGAGCATTACAGGCATACCTTAAGAGGCTAGAAAAAGCTCAAATAAACAACTTAACCCTGCATCTAAAAGAACTAGAAAAAGAACAGCAAGTAAAGCCCAAAGGTAGTAGGGGGAAGAAAATAAGAAAAATCAGAGAGAAAATAAATGACATAGAGGCTAAAGAAACAATGCAGAGAATCATTGAAACCAGGAGCTGGTTCTTTGAAAAAGTAAACAAGATCGATGAACCTTTAACTGGACTCACCAAGAAAAAAAGAGAGAGGACTCAAATAAATAAAATTAGAAATGAGAGTGGAAAAATAGCAACTGACACAACAGAAATACAAACTATTTTAAGAAAATACTATGAAGAACTATATACCAAAAACTAGACAACCTAGGTAAATGTACAAATTCCTTGAAACATACAATCTTCCAAAAATCAATCTGGAAGAATCAGAAAACCTAAACAGACCAATTACAACAAATGAGATCAAAACAGTTATCAAAAAAGTCCCAAGAAAGAAAAGTCCTGGGCCTGATGGCTTCACAAGTGAATTCTACCAAATATTCAAAGAAGAACTAACTCCTATCCTTCTCAAGCTATTTCAAAAAATTCAAGAGGAAGTAAGACTTCCAAGCTCTTTTTATGAGGTGAGTATAATTCTGATTCCAAAACCAGGCAAAGACAACACAAAGAAAGAAAATTATAAGCCAATATCCCTGATGAATATAGATGTTAAAATCTTCAACAAAATATTAGCAAACCGGATCCAGCAATATATGAAAAAAATCATACACCATGATCAAGTGGGATTTATTCTGGGGAGGCAAGGTTGGTACAATATTCACAAATCAATCAATGTGATTCATCACATAAACAAAAGGAAGGAGAAAAACCACATGATAATTTTAATAGATACAGAGAAAGCTTTTGAAAAAATCTAGCTCCCATTCATGATCAAAACTCTCAGCAAAGTGGGAATACAGGGAACATAACTCAACATGATCAAGGCCATCTATGAGAAACCCACAGCCAACATCATACTCAATGGGCAAAAATTAAAAACAATCCCCTTAAGATCAGGAACAAGGCATGGGTGCTCCCTTTCACCACTCTTATTCAACATAGTTCTGGAAGTCCTAGCCATAGCAATCAGACAAGAAGAAGAAATAAAAGGCATCCAAATTGGAAAAGAAGAAGTAAAACTATCATTTGCAGATGATATGATATTGTATATAGAAAACCCTAAAGTCTCAATCCAAAAACTACTGGACCTGATAAATGAATTCAGCAACGTTGCAGGATATAAAATTAATAGAAATCAAAGATATTTTTATACACCAACAATGAACTGTCAGAAAGAGAAATTAAGGGAACTATTTCATTCACTATTGCAACCAAAAAAATAAAGTACCACAGAGTAAATTTAACCAAGGAGATTAAAGGCTTTTACTCAGAAAATTATAAAACATTGATAAAAGAAATTAAGGAAGATACAAACAAATGGAAGCATAAGCTGTGCTCATGGTTAGGAGAATAAACATCATTAAAATGTCTATATTACCCAAAGCAATTTATAAATCTAATGCAATAAATTAAAATACCAATGACATACTTCAAAGATATACAGTGTGTTCGTAAAGCCATGGTGCACTTTTGACCAGTCACAGGAAAGCAACAAAAGAAGATAGAAATGTGAAATCTGCACCCAATAAAAGGAAAACCCTCCCAGTTTCTGTAGGATGATGTGGCAGCATGTGTGCATGCACAGATGATGATGTAACACCGTGTATACAGCAAAGCAGCCCACAGCCATGCCAGTCCAGATGTGAGCAGTACAGAGGAAATTTCAGTGTGTTCTGTGGCTCACTAAATTCGAATCCGTGACCAAAGTGCAATGTGAATATCGGCACGTTTATAATGAAGTGGTACCACATAGGAATAACATTACTCGGTGGGATAAGCTGTTGAAGGAAACTGGCAGTTTGGTGGAGAAACCCCATTCTGGTAGGCCATCAGTCAGTGATGAGTCTGTAGAGGCTATATGGGATAGCTACCTAAGGAGCCCTAAAAAATCTGTGCGTGAGCCCACATCGAACTGCACTGAATAGGTATGAAACTGGGAGAGATTTCCTTTTATTTGGTGCAGATTTCACATTTCTATCATCTTTTGTTGCTTTCCTGTGACCAGTCAAAAGTGCACCATGACTTTACAGACACACTGTAGAACACATATTCCAAAAACTTATATGGAACCAACAAAGAACACGAATAGCCTCAGCAATCTTGAAAAGGAAGAATAAAGCGGGAGGTATCACACTTCCTGATATCAAGTTATAATACAAGGCCATTGTACTCAAAACAGCCTGGTACTGGCATAAGAACAGGCATATAGATCAACGGAACAGAACAGAGAACCCAGAAATAAACCCACACCTTTATGGACAACTAATATTTTACAAAGGAGGTAAGAGCATACATTGGAGTAAAGACAGCCTCTTCAACAAATGGTGTTGGGAAAATTGGACAGCTACCTGCAAAAAAATGAAACTAGACCACCAACTTACACCATTCACAAAAATAAGCTCAAAATGAATAAAAGACTTAAATGTAAGCCATAAAACCATAAGCATCTTAGAAGAAAAGATAGGCAGTAAGCACTCCGACATCTCTCGCACCAATATATTTGCCAATATATCTCCATGGGCAAGTGAAATAAAAGGCAGGATAAACAAATGGGACTATATCAAACTAAAAAGCTTTTGCACAGCTAAATACAATAAGAACGGAATAAAAAGACAAACTACACAATGGGAGAACATATTCAACAATATGTCTGATAAGGGGTTAATAAGCAAAATTTATAAAGAATTTGTAAAACTCAACACCAGGAAGACAAACAATCCAATCAAAAATGGGCAAAAGAAATGAATAGACACTTCTCCAAAGAGGACATACAGATGGCCAACAGGCATATGAAAAAATGCTCAACATCACTAATTATTAGAGAAATGCAAATTAAAGCCACAATGAGATATCACCTCACACCAGTCAGAATGGCGCTCATCAACAAAACAACACAGAATAAGTGCTGGCAAGGATGTGGAGAAAAGGGAACCCTCCTGCACTGCTGGTGGGAATGCATACTGGTGCAGCCTCTGAGAAAACAGTATGGAGATTCCTCAAAAAACTGAAAATCGAACTGCCTTTTGACCCACCTATCCCACTTTTAGGAATATACCCCAAGGACACCGTAGAACGGCTCGAAAAGGAGAAATGCATCCCCATGTTTGTGGCAGCATTGTTCACAATAGCGAAGATCTGGAAACAACCCAAGTGTCCGTCAGAGGACGAGTGGATTAAAAAGCTTTGGTACATATATACTATGGAGTACTACTCAGCCATAAGAAATGATGACATCGGATCATTTACAATAACATGGATGGACCTTGATAACATTATACCGAGTGAAATAAGGAAATCAGAAAAAAAACTAAGAACTACATGAATCCATACATAGAAGGGACATAAAAATGAGACTCAGAGAGATGGACAAGACTGTGGTGGTTACCAGGGGAAGGGAGGTGGGAGGAAGGAGAAGGAGGGGTGGGGGAGGGGAAGGGCACATAAAAAACCAGATAGAAGGTGAGGGAAGATAATTTGACTTTGGGTGATGGGTATGCAACATAATCAAATGTCAAAATAACCTGGAGATGTTTTCTCTGAACATATGTACCCTAATTTATCAATGTCACCCCATTAAAATTAATAATAAAAATAAGTTTAAATTAAAAATAAATAAACAAACAAACAATAAATAAATGGAAGTGAGAGGATGCACAGGATTCTGTGAAAAGGGAGAGGAAGAGGAATATGTAGTGCAAGTATAAAGATTGAGATAAAAAGGAGGCAGTCTGGGCCTGACCTGTGGTGGCACAGTGGATAAAAGCATTGATCTGGAATGCTGAGGTCATGGGTTCAAAACCCTGGGCTTGCCTGATCAAAGCACATATGGGAGTTGAAGCTTCCTGCTCCACACCCTTCTCTCTCTCTCTCTCTCTCTCTCTCTCTCAACTCCACCTCTCTAAAAATGAATAAATAAAAATTTTTATAAAGGAGTTAGTCCCAAGGAAGACAAAATAAAAACAGTAGCAAGAAAACAACAAAAAAGAAATCCAAAATACAAAGAACTGGAATTGAAAATTGAAGTGCCATGAAGATTATCCAATAACAATAACTTTTTTCATCTTAATTTACCATTCACTTAGTTTAGTAGGCTTCATGCAACAGTTCACATTGTAACAAAGTTTGGATATAACTTCTGATGAGAGGAGATCTTTCTCCTACATTTCCCATCTGCATCTCTTTTGCTCACAAGTGTAGCAAAAGTGTAGAGAGAAGCATAGAAGAAACAATATGTGACTAATCAATTTCAAAAAAAAAATGTGTGTTATTTCTTAAAGAATGAGGTGGAGGAGGAAAGGGAGGAGGAGGAAAAGGGGGACAGTAGGAGGAAGATGGGGAGCTCTTTCTGGAAAGTCTTTCTTAGGAGATGATTCAGAAAAACACATACTTTAGATTTTTAATATGTACTTAATATTGTGCAATGCCTTAATTTTTGAATAGCTAATGTGTGCCCATGGTTAATTAATATTACTGTAAAAAGATACAAAGTATCCAATGATAAGATCTCCTTCACACCGAAAGATTGCACACTGCACACACCGTCAGCACTTCTCTCTATGCTAGCGCTAGCATTCTGTCTTGTAGCGACTTCTGATTGGTAAGCAGGGGTCTCCCTCAATCTGCAGAACAATGGTATTACATCGCAGGAAGCCCGTGTTTTATTTAACCCGTCCCTGCTGATGGACACTTGTCAGGTTTTTTTATTTTTATTTTTTTTATTTGTATTTTCTGAAGTTGGAAACGGGGAGGCAGTCAGACAGACTCCCGCAGGCGCCCGACCGGGATCCACCCGGCACGCCCACCAGGGGGCGATGATCTGCCCATCTGGGGCGTTGCTCTGTAGCAACCAGAGCCATTCTAGCGCCTGAGGCAGAGGCCATGGAGCCATCCTCAGTGCCCAGGCCAACCTTGCTCCAATGGAGCCTTGGCTGCGGGAGGGGAAGAGAGAGAGAGAGGAAGGAGAGGGGGAGGGGTGGAGAAGCAGATGGGCGCTTCTCCTGTGTGCCCTGGCCGGGAATTGAACCCAGGACTTCTGCATGCCAGGCCGATGCTCCACCACTGAGCCAACCAGCCAGGGCCATTTTTTTATTCTTTCATATATGTGCAGGGACATTGTAGATGATATTCCAGAAGTAGAATTGCTGGTGGGGGAAAGAGGAGTAAATGCATTTGAAATTTTGGTAAATATGCCAAATTTCTCTTCAAAACTTTGTAGCAATTTTCTCTTCCATCAGCAATGTAAGGGAAGGCCACACTGGCTAACATTGAGACATTGAACTTGGGAATTTCGGACAGCCTAATAGATGGAAAAGGTATCCCAATATTGTTTGATTTTTTAATTCTCAGTATAAATGATGTTAAGCATCACATATATGTGATCAGCAAATAACTGCTTCTCTAGGAAAGACTTTACAGATGATACAGTTTATATTCTATATGATCGGCTCACAGCCTTAGCCATCGTCCTTCCTCATTAAGGATCAGAGGAACTGGTGCATTTTGACGAGAGACACGTCCCCACTTGGTCCTGCCCGACCCACTTCTATTTCACCCTCTGGCTTCTACGCTGTCTTCTAATACGGCTTTGTTCCACCCGGTCGGGGTGAAATGGGCCTTCCCCCATCCTCGTGGGAGAGAATTTTCACCGTTCTGGTGAGCAGTGTCCCCAAGTTCACGTAGAGAACTGACCGACTGGACTGATGCTCCAGCAGCAGTTAATGATGGTTGCACATTGTCACAGTGGTTTTCTCGTTCAGCATGCCTTTCCACAGGCTGTCCCTGAGGCCAGCTGTTACCCTCGGAGGCCCAGTGCTGGGAAGGGCGGTGGCTGCAAGGCCTGCATTCCGCGTGGTCCGTGGCTGCCCCCGCCCGCTTCCCCGAGGGGCACGGTGCGCCCCTGCATGGCGCCGCCAGCTTCTCTCTCCCTCCCGGTCGGGAGAACATCCTGCTGCCCAGGGCTGTGCCACAAACCAAAAGTAAACTCCTCACAGCAACTCCTCAGTTAGAAAGGAACGTGCCTCGCTGTGCGTGCGTGCGGCGCGTGTGTGGGTGTGTGCAAGAGAGTGGGAGAGAGCGACAGTAAGACGAGTATGTCTCCTAACTGCAGCACGTCATTCGTGGGGGTCTCTGTGGTTCCTGACCTTCCGGTACAGATTTCGTTTCCCAGAGTTTCCATAATGAATTCCCAGAACCTGAGTGGTCCCTCTCCCAGTTCTGAAGGCTGGAAGGCCCCTCTGAGGCCTCCAGGGGAGGACCGTGCCTGCCTTTCCCAGCTTCAGGTCACCCCCAGTGTTCCTCACCTTTGACAGTGCCATTCCGATCTTTGCCTCCGCCTTGGTCTTCTCTCCTGTGTCTCTTTTTCTTTTTATAAGGACACCGGTCATACCGGATTAAGAGCCCATCCCACTGTACAGAATAAATCATTTGGTCATTATCCACTTAATCCAAATTTTAGGGGAAGAGGCCACATTCAAAATGCCTCGCGCAGTAACTGGCACGAAGCAGATATTGAATAAGTGAGTTCCCTCCCTTTTGCTCCGGGCTATCAGGAAGTGTTATCACAAGTGCAGTTGCGTAGGCTGGGATTCCCAGGTGGAGATTAAAACCGTGCGTGCAGGTGTTTGTTTTACCTGCTCTGTCTAAGAGGTGTCAACATTTATCTTCCATCTCCTGACACCTGACACTCCCAGAGGGAACGTGTGAACACTTCCTAACCACAAGAACCTTCCAAAGGACGCTGTCCTGGACAGAGGCAGGAATTTCCACAGCCTGTGCGGTAGGAAATATCAGTGTTCAGATGTTGTCAAAAGCACATTCCAGGTGGGTACTCATGACTTTGGTCAGGAAGGTACCTTAACAAAGGAGTCAGAAGGCAAAACCTTTGTTATTATCCAGTAAACAGTACCAACCAAAAAGTATGAGGTTTTTCTAAGTCTGTGTTGCCATCATTTAAAATAATTATTACCTTTATTATAAGAATGGTAATGCAAGAAAGAGAAATCAAGACAAGAATTTCCTTTCTCCGGAATACCACTATAAATGGAAGAAATGGATATTCGGCTTGCGGATCTGCATGTATTCCTCAGATCTCTACTTCACTCGTTTGGGGGCAGGATCCACAAAGATGTTTCAACACGGTGTTTACTCATATATATATTTCAACGTGTTTGCAAAGCGGCAGTAATCGAGAGAGGACTAGTTTTCAGACTGGGGAGTTCATTTTTCTTTACTGAGATTCTACTCGGTAAGTGGGAAATGAAGGAGCGTCTGAGACGTGATGGGCAGCATTTCGCAATCCGAGGATCAGTGTGCGTCCCGCGGCGTACTGACGTACTGACGTACTGACGTACTGACGTCAGCGCCGCGGTTTGCGAAGACAGAGCGCGGTCCCATTACCAGAGCGCGGTCCCATTACCAGAGCGCGGTTCCATTACCAGCGTGCGCGGGCTCCCTTTGCTCGCTCTCCTAATTGAGCTGAATTCCAAACAGCATGCATTCATGTCTGCGGTTTCAGTCTTATAGTAAAAGACTGGAGGATTGGAATATCAAGTTCAAGTTACTCTAGCATCTAATCAACCTACTCTTTTTGATTGATTGATTGATTGATTGATTTTTGCCTTGACCCTGTGGCCATCACACTTGAATGAGACAATGGAAGGGGTATTTGGCGCACGGATTATTGGAGACCCAGGAACTGTCACAAGGGAAAGTGGCTTCAGTGGTCATACAGAAATAAAGCCCGGGCTGGGAGGGGACCTCTCCCAGCTCACCCGGGGAGTTAGGGCAGGAGCTGAGCCTAGAAAACCCGGGTGGTCTGACCACAGACCCCAGTTCTCTAGGTGCCGATGTAAATGTGAGGGGAAGTTGTACAACATAGTTAGACGGGAAGGCAGCCCCTTTGTCGGGGCCTGTGTTTCTCCTGCTGCTACATACGTATTGGAAAGAAACAAGATTCTGAGACGCTGCACGTAGGACGTAAAGGCCTTTTGCGTTCAGTTGCTATTCAGGCTGCACACATAGCATTGGCATCGGCATGGAAGGTAGGCTCAGCTCTCATTCAGGATCCGTGTGTTCCTCGCGCTTTCCTCCACCGCCGCAGCTTCTCATACAGTGTCTGGGAACCGTGCATGGTGGAGTCAATGAGGAGATTCCTGAGCAGCCTCTGGAATAGTCCCACGGAGGGCATGACCATAAGGATATCGTTTACATCATTATCATTTCACTCTATCCAGAAAGTTAACGTGGACATTCCAGAGTTAAGGGAACAACATGTGAAAAGGATATCGTAGACCTGAAATTCAGGTGGGCCCAACCATCAGTGATTAATATCTGTCAGCCTAGAGTAGTATCATTAGTATATCTTAGTGTACAGTAATACCATTTTGATGAACAAGAATGAGAAAAAGAATACCAATAAGAGAATGACACCGTCTACTTTGGCACCCCTGCATGCTGTGCTCACGTCCCTGCTCCCGTGATAGCATAATATGGTATTGTATTTACAGCAGAGAAAAGAAAGAAAGAAAAATCAGTTTGTAAATATCTTCAACTTAATTTTCCATTTTCCCACTAGATGGCATTCTTAACCTTTTTTTGCTACATTTTAAACCACTGCATCTGGACAGAATGCACATAATTTATAATGTGTTTAAACCAATTCTGAGTGTCTATAATATCTGGAAACATGAAATCAACTTAACTGCTTCAAATCAAACTTGCTTGACTTTTCAAATTTAATTGCTGTAAATTTCTAGTCCCTGGATAATAGCTTCTCCTGGCAACCGCAGCTCCAGGGTCCTCCGGCTTTGGGACTTCACTTTCCTTTCGTAACTGACTATTGAGAGCCTCCACCAGCGGGCGCACAGCGTGTCCCAAGGTGCCCTCCGCGCACCCCAGCAGGACTGCCCAGGAGTGCCTACTTGTGTGCTGCTAATCCCTTCCCGTGGTCACTTGCTGACTACTTCTTGCCATGTTGTTGTGGTTTCCTCTGACTTGTTGCAGCTCCTCCCACCTGTTTACCGCCCCCACCCTGCCCTCTGGTCACTCCCCACCCCCACACCTGCCCAACTGGACAGGTGAACAGCAGCTTCTCTCTTGATTACTCAAAATACTGTTAAGATCATGGTGCAATGTTTAGAATAAACAGATAAGCAAGAGCCTTTGAATACTGAAGGCTTGTGATAACAGGAAAAGAAAAACACACACCCTCTATACACGTAGACACACATCCACATACGGATATGGGTCCAATCAGTCCAAGACTCCAGGGTCAGGTTCTCCCGTAGAGGTTTTCCTGTCTGATTCGCTTTCGATGTCTCCAGCGTGCAGGGACCCGCTTAATCGCTGTCCAACCACAGGGCCCACAGGGGTAAAACCAGGTTTGGTAGGGCTGAACTTTGTCCTATGTTGTGACTGTGACGTAGAACCTTTAATGATAAAGGTTCTTGGGGAAGAACTTTTATAAGTAGTTGGTTTGTCTCTTCGTGTGGACAGAGAAAAGGCCTGTGGTACAAATTCACCCTGGCTCATTGACAGTGTCCAATAAGCTGGCCAGCGGGCGAGGGACTTGGGAAAATGAAATAAAACTGGTGGAAAGAAAAGTCTGGGGAAGAGGCACGTGTAGGCGCAAGTCTTCAAAGGGCGATGTAAAATAGTCCGAGCTTCCAGCATGCCCACCAGAGGGCGCAGCTATTCTGTGAACTGAAGACCATCTCTAGACTCCAGTTCAGAAAAATTACTCGAAGCCTTCAAGTGTCATTCCGCTCCCAATCCTTACGCTTTTTTCAATTTTTAGTCTTCAGGTTTTTAAAATTTACTTCAGTCCAGTCTCAGTTTGATCATCCTATAATAAAATTACATTTCAACCCTGCTAAGCAGACCTGATTTATCAAGAGTTTCTTTTAAACTTACCCCAAGTCATGGTTGCAGAGAAGTCAAGATGCAAATTATCAAAAATATTGAAAATTCTTCGAGACAAACTAATAAAATTAACTGTCTCACCCATTATCCAGTTGATCCCAGAATAATTATTGCCATTGATTTTGAGGTCTATAATGGCTGTGTTTTATTACTGAAGGTAGGAAATAAGAAAGTTTTAAAATATAATTGGTAAATATAATATATACATGAGAGTTGCTACATAGAGGAGAACTTATTGAAAATGTTGTGTTTCAAATATATTTTAAAAAAACAATAGGTAAATCTAAATATAACTGACTTATAAATTTTAAAATGAATGTTAAATTTTTTAAAGATTTTTTTTTTTTGGTTGATGTTGTAGGGCTAAAAATTTAATCTTTCTGTCGATGAATCGGGTCATATAAAATTTCTGTTTAATATTTTATTATGTGCTAAGATGCTGAAAAGCTTTCTCTTTGAAACTAACGGAAGTTTTTGGCTTAGTTCACATTCAAATTACCAAAAGTAAGTTTGACAGCCTTTTAAATGTTTAAGAATTTATAATGGTATTTTATGAATACAAATACAAGATATGTGTTTTGAAGAAAATTTGTAATATACATAAAAATACAGAGATTGGAATAAAAATCTAATGCACTGCTCATAGCCTAAGTTCGTTCTTTGCAATCATTTCCATATTTCTAGAACCTAACAATGATAGCTTAAAATAGAAACTTCAGAGCAGTGTCATTGAATATAGACAGAAAAAGTTAACATGGAATACAAGTACATGGACTCTAAAAATTTGACTTAAAAATGAGATACATTGTATTAACAAATGTGAGTGGGTTTGAGCCAATTTGACCTTTCAGTAAACATCAGTTATTTGGATAAATAGTCTCTCATGGTTAGAAGAAGGTTGGCCACTATACATCCCTGTGCCCACTAGCTGCCTATACCTGTGATGGCGAACCTTTTTATAAAAACTGCCCACTTAGCCCTGGCCGGTTGGCTCAGTGGTAGAGCGTCGGCCTGGCGTGCAGAAGTCCTGGGTTCGATTCCCAGCCAGGGCACACAGGAGAAGCGCTCATCTGCTTCTCCACCCCTCCCCTTCTTCTTCCTCCCTGTCCCTCTCTTCCCCTCCCGCAGCCGAGGCTCCATTGGAGCAAAGATGGCCCGGGCGCTGGGGATTGCTCTTTGGCCTCTGCCCCAGGCGCTAGAATGGCTCTGGTCGCAACAGAGCGACGCCCCCTGGTGGGCGAGCCGGGTGGATCCTGGTCAGGCGCATGCGGGAGTCTGTCAGACTGTCTCTCCCCGTTTCTAGCTTCAGAAAAATACAAAAAAAAACAAACAAAAAACAAAAAAAACCTTCCCACTTTTGTAGTGCTGGTTAACTTAGCCCCTCCCTCCCACTAGTGGGCGTTCCAGCTTTCATGGTGGGCCAATTGCGGCACCGTTTGGTTGCTCCACTACCGACACTAGTGGGCGGGAGCGACCAGGTTGACCAGCGCTGCAAAAGTGGGCGGTTTTTATAAAAAGTTTCACCATCACGGGCCTATATGATGGTATGTGACAGAGAAAGCAAGTGTTTCACCTAATTCTGCCAAATATACCAATATTGATTAGGAAGCATGGACACAAAGTCATACAACCTATTCTCGTAGCGTTTGGGTGTCTTGTCCTCAGTCCTCAGGCATCAGGCATCCTGTCTTATACCTGGCGAAGGTTTACCGAAAGAGAGACATAGAATTCTGACAGATGGACCAGTCAACCCTGGGATGGGGTTCAGTAGACAAATTCAGGATCAATGAGGTTCTAGCTCTAGACCTTAAACTCAGCACGAGAGACACAGGTTAGGATGTACTGACTCTTTATACCTTTTCCATGCAAAGGCAGTGAGGCCTGTGCAAATATTTCTAACAGCCCTCCAAAACAAAACATCACTGTGGGTTTTGACAGCATCCTTCCGTACACTGAGCAACAACGACTTCTGGATGCTGATTCTGGAATAAGGTACATCAAATGCTAACTAACCACTCTTTGGTTACTGTTTAGTGTAACCTGTCACACACATACATGACACTGTTCATACTAGTGTCCTGGCTTTCATCCTTCCTTCCCCTCATCTAGAAATAACAAATTCTTGTATTTCCAATGAGGTTTTTAAATACCCTCACTTTAACACGCTTAATTCTCCAGCTATTATATACTTGCTGAATGAAAAGGTACTCTACCCCCCTGAAGTACCTTCCAAATTAATTTAAAGATAACCTAAATACCAGAAAAACCTTGTTTATTGTGAATTTTACTGTTAGTACCAACATACATCATGGTGAAACTTCAAAGTATCATGCTGTCAAAGAGATGACTATTTTCATTAGCATTCCCATGTAATACTCTATTTATTATAACATCACAGATCATAGTTGACTGTTACTTTCTCAATCTTTCTTTTTTTGCCCCCCTGAGTTTTAAAGTAATATTGCTCCACAGGTATTTTTTAAGAAGTTAAAAGACCACACTAAAATTTATAGCACTCATGGCTGTCAAAATTAAGTTGATGTCAGGAATGAGATTTTACTATTTTGATAGAATTTAAATTTTTTATTTATTTATTATTTTTTTAACTAGTATTGATGTGTTATTTTCTAAGTCTGAAGCTGCCAGGAGTACTCTGCTGCCCTCCAGGAGTTCTGGCTCATGGCAGAGATTTTAGGATGTGAAATGTGATCCCAGAGTGTATGGTAAGCTAATCACTGATTCCTCATGTCCCCTCCCAAGATGTCCCTGTCCAAACCTAGAACCTGGGAACATGTTACCTCACATTGCTGGATGACTAAGCTAAGCATCTTGTGATGGGGAGATTATCCTGCTTTACCCCAGGGGGCCTAATATAGTCACTAGGGTCCTTAGAAGAGGGAGAGGAGGGGCAGATGCGACCACGGAAGCAGGAAGAGACTAGCGCGATGCAAGGAAGGACCCCAGCCGAGGAGGGCGCGTGGCCTCAGGAAGCCGAGCATGGCGAGGAAAGAGTCTTTCCGTCAGAGCCCCCACAAGGGCCACAGCCCTGCCAACAGCCTGGCTTCAGTCTGCTGAGACGGGATTTAGACTTCCCAACTCCAAAACTGCAAGATGACAGACAAATCCATGCTGTTTTAAGCCACTAAATTTGTGCTAATTTATTAGAACAGCACTATGAAATGAATCCAAATGGCTTTAAGAACTCCCCTCTGGGTGGAGATCGCAGCTTTACCATGCAGGATTAAAAGTACACGTGCATGTATTAAAACTGTTATTTTGTGTGTGTGTGTGTGGGGGGGGATGGTTGGGTTGGGTGGGGAGGGCAATGATCTGAATTTGCTAAAAGTCTGTCCTAAACGCAAACTTGGATTATTCAAGATGACCCCTTGCATTAATTAGTAAACTTTCCCTTAAGTGTCCCAAGACTAATGATCTCATCGTAACAGTTTGAAACACTGCTCTGTGCAGGATTAGGGGAGACAGTGCAGAAGCTGAACCCTGAGAAGCTGCCTTTAGGACAGAGCCAAGGTTAACCGTGCCATCGGTCCACTGCTCTGCGCATGCTCACTTATTCCCACTGTGAACGCGCCGGGGGGAGTGTGGAGCTGACCTTGTTTGACCCGGGAAGAACAGGGCCAGGAACACGCGGCCGGGCCGGACAGATTGGGCTTTGATTTCTCCCAATTTACCATATTCATAAATGTACAGCTTCCGGGGAAAGTTAATCTCTTTCAAATAAACCATCTTCCTTCTTTTCATGTAAGAAAAACATGGCGGACATTTAGAAAAACAGAACTTAACTGCAGGTTTACCTGCTAGGGACCTTGGAAATCTGGGCTATGTGGTCTTACATCACATAAGAGTCTGAGTGGCCACCTCCCTTCTGATCTGTTCTGTACTTTTAGCTAAATAAACTGTAATCTGACAAGGTGCCTAAAATCAGGAACTCTGAGATCTTTTCACATCCAGTCAATTAACAAGGTCTCGGCTTCCAACTACAATACACTACCTGTCATTCTCCTCTCTGCAGTCGGCCAGTGCCAAGCCTGGACTCTCCTCGCAGGTCTCTTTGCCTTCTCTGTTTGCTTTTTTCTTTTCAATATTTTTAATTTTTTTAAGTGAGCAAAAATTTTCAATATAGAAAGCAGATTGAGGCTTCTAGATTTAACCCTTTAGGTCTTTGATTTTTATAAAATATCAGACTCCTTACCCTAGGATTCTCGCTGCCCTGCCTGGTTCCTGCATGTCTCTCCAGCCTCATCACTAATTACTCTCCTCTCTTATCTGCATTCTCCACCAACGTGCTTTTCTTAGGTACTTGGTACTTTTTCTCTGCCTGGAAGGTGGTGCCACTCTCAGCCCTTCAGCTGAGTGGCTCGTTCTAATTTTATTTTATTTTTGTCTCAGGTCAAATGCCACACCTGTGGGCACCTATAGAAAGGGCTTGCTCATCCACTCTGAGGTACACCTTGTCATTAGCTTTCACTAGCACATTATCCTTTCTATGACCTCATCACAATAAACTATATCTTATATGCTTTTGTCTGTGTTCCATCAGCCTATCAGAATAGAAATTCTTCTTGCTTCTAAAATACAGTTGATGTCCAATAACCATTTCTTGATTGAATGAATGCATGGATGAGTAAATGGATCATCAGAAAGTCCACTGCTCCTTGCTGGTTAATCATAAGCATCTATTTACAAAACCAGAGCAATGTAACATTTTAATTCTTGGTGTGTTTTTTTGCTTTCCCATGCTTATTACTGGAAATTTCTGTTTCTGTGCAATTTTCCCCAATACAAGATAATGCTTTTGAAAGTTCTGTCCCCGGAAACAGACATCTGTCACAAATAAAAGCACTACTGTTTATGTGGCAAACAAACAGCCCAATGCATCCTTCAGTTCTCCAAAAGGGACTCTATTAAAGGTCAATGAAATGTTGAGATTTACTTAGCCCTTTAGAAAGCGTGAGGTGGGTCTGGGAAGGGCTTTGGAACAAAGCAGAATGGAACGGCGTCCGCGCTGCTGTCCAGACAGGGCTCATCGCCTGGGACGATCTGTGTAGCTCTATAAGGAGGCTGGACTCGAACTGGAAGTCTCATTAGATTTTCTAGATTGTTTTATTGCCCGGCCATCTAAAGAGTGGAGCCAAAAAGAAAAATGGAAGGTCTGAGAGGATAAGGTTCTTCACCTGGGAAATACCTAATTACTTTGAAAACATTCGACAATTGTATTTGGCTGCGTTGGTACTTTTCATATGCACGGTAGACTTAGTTTTATGAGTTAACGTTTGAACTGAAGCTCCTCCCTGCCTTTCAGAATCACTGTCAGCGCTCCTCACATCCACTGTGAAGTGGCCAGGCTGGTCCCACCGCCCACAAAATGTACTTCGCTTCAAGGCTGCTGTCTGAGCCCACATCACGTTTTGTCTCCTTCAGTTGAATGAAAGCATTTGAAATCAGCTGTTTGTTTCCACATCCAAATCAGTGTTATTTGTTACTTACAATTACATAAGCCTCAATGTGACCAAAGCTGGAGCAATTCAAGTAACACAATGAATAATGGAGCAGTTCAAGTAAAAAAAATATGAATATCCGTGAGTTCAAATTGATGGAAACATTATTGAATGAATACAAAAATGAGAGAGAAGAAAGAAATCTCCCACACAGAAAAATTCCAAATAACACAGGGAGATACTGCTCCTCTCACAGAGGTGGAGCGAACTCCCCACCTCTTGCTTCCAAAGGGTACGGCATGGAGAGAGCTGTGGAGGTCATCCTACCCTGGTCACACCAGCTAGGTGATCAAAGTTAGTATTATCAGTGATGACTCATTTGGATAAGTCACCAGTGGTAATATGCACTCTTAAAAAAAGCACATTTATTGAGATGTAGTTTACATGTCGTGGGCACACCCATTCAAAGCTTACAGTTCAGTGGTTTCGTAGTGTGCTCAGAGACACTCAATGTTCAATTTCATTTTAGAAGTTTTCCATCACTTCCCGAAAGGAAGTTCATATTAACCTCTGCTCCTCCCCCCACCATCTATCCCAGCCCCAGACAGTCATGACAAATTTGCCTAAAATGTTAATGGGGTACAGGTGACATTTTGTTAGGTTTCCCTGTTAATGGGCCTTTTGATAATTCGTCACCAGTTCCAGTGGTGAATGGAGGAGGCTCCTACCATGTTGTGTTTTAAAAAGTTGTTTACTTTTCTTCTCAATATAATTGAATACCTTTTATTTTTTAAATTAATTTTAATTGGGTGACATTGATAAATCAGGGTACATATGTTCAGAGAAAACATCTCTAGGTTATTTTGACATTTGATTATGTTGCATTCCCATCACTCAAAGTCAAATTGTCTTCCGTCACCTTCTAACTGGTTTTCTTTGTGCCCCTCTTCTCCTCCAACCCCCTTCCTCTCCTCCCCCCCGCTCCGTAACCACCACACTCTTGTCCATGTCTCTGAGTCTCATTTTTATGTCCCACCTATGTATGAAATCATATAGTTCTTAGTTTTTTCTGATTTACTTATTTCGCTCAGTATAATGTTATCAAGGTCCATCCATGTTGTTGTAAATGATCCAATGTCATCATTTCTTATGGCTGAGTAGTATTCCATAGTATATAGGTACCAAAGCTTTTTAATCCACTCGTCCTCTGACGGACATTTGAGTTGTTTCCAGATCTTCACTATTATGAACAATCCTGGCATAAACATGGGGGTGCATTTCTTCTTTTGAAACAGTGCTATGGTGTTCTTGGGATATATTCCTAAAAGTGGGATAGCTTGGTCAAAAGGCAGTTCAATTTTTAATTTTTTGAGGAATCTTCATACTGTTTTCCACAGTGGCTGCAGCAGTCTGCATTCCCACCAGCAGTGCAGGAGGGTTCCCTTTTCTCCACATCCTCGCCAGCACTTATTCTGTGTTGTTTTGTTGATGAGCGCCATTCTGACTGGTGTGAGGTGATATCTCATTGTGGTTTTAATTTGCATTTCTTTAATGATTAGTGATGTTGAGCATTTTTTCATATGCCTATTGGCCATCTATATGTCCTCTTTGAAGAAGTGTCTATTCATTTCTTTTGCCCATTTTTTTTTTTTTTGTATTTTTCTGAAGCCGAAAACGGGGAGAGACAGTCAGACAGACTCCCGCATGCGCCCGACCGGGATCCACCCGGCACGCCCACCAGGGGCGATGCTCTGCCCACCAGGGGGCGATGCTCTGCCCCTCCGGGGCATCGCTCTACCGCGACCAGAGCCACTCCAGCGCCTGGGGCAGAGGCCAAGGAGCCATCCCCAGCGCCCAGGCCATCCCTGCTCCAATGGAGCCTCGGCTGCGGGAGGGGAAGAGAGAGACAGAGAGGAAGGAGGGGGGAGGGGTGGAGAAGCAAACGGGCGCCTCTCCTACGTGCCCTGGCTGGGAATCGAACCCGGGTCCCCCGCATGCCAGGCCGATGCACTACCGCTGAGCCAACCGGCCAGGGCCCCATTTTTTGATTGGATTGTTTGTCTTCCTGGTATTGAATTTTACAAGTTCTTAATAAATTTTGGTTATTAACCCCTTATCAGACCTATTGTGAAATATGTTCTCCCATTGTATAGTTTGTCTTTTTATTCTGTTCTTATTGTCTTTAGCTGTGAAAAAGCTTTTTAGTTTGATATAGTCCCATTTGTTTATCCTGTCTTTTATTTCACTTGCCCGTAGAGATAAATCAGCATATATATTGCTGCGAGAGATGTCAGAGAGCTTACTGCCTATGTTTTCTTCTAAGATGCTTATGGTTTCACAGCTTACATTTAAGTCTTTTATCCATTTTGAGTTTATTTTTGTGAATGGTGTAAGTTGGTGGTCTAGTTTTATTTTTTTGCAGGTAGCTGTCCAATTTTCCCAACACCATTTGTTGAAGAGGCTGTCTTTACTCCATTGTATGCTCTTACCTCCTTTGTCAAATATCAATTGCCCATAAAGGTGTGGGTTTATTTCTGGGTTCTCTGTTCTGTTCCATTGATCTATATGCCTATTCTTATGCCAGTACCAGGCTGATTTGAGTACAGTGGTCTTGAAGTATAACTTGATATCCGGAAGTGTAATATCTCCCACTTTATTTTTCCTTTTCAAAATTGCTGAGGCTATTCGTGTTCTCTTTTGGTTCCATATAAATTTTTAGAATATGTGTTCTATATTTTTGAAGTAAGTCATTGGTATTTTAATCAGTATTGCATTAAAATTATAAATTGCTTTGGGTAATATAGACATTTTAATGATGTTTATTCTTTCTAACCATGAGCACTGTATATGCTTCTACTTGTTTGTACCTTCCCTGATTTCTTTTATCAATGTTTTATCATTTTCTGAGTACAAGTCTTTAATCTCCCTGGTTAAATTTATTCCTAGGTACTTTAATTTTTTGGTTGCAATGGTGAAGGGGATTGCTTCCTTAATTTCTCTTTCTGACAGTTCATTGTTGGTGTATAAAAATGCCTCTAATTTCTGAGAATTAATTTTATATCCTCCACCTTGCTGAATTCATTTACAGGTCCAGAATTTTTTTGACTGAGACTTTAGGGTTTTCTATATACAATATCATATCATCTGCAAATAATGATAGTTTTACTTCTTCTTTTCCAATTTGGATGTCTTTTATTTCTTCTTCTTATCTGATTGCTGTGGCTAGGACTTCCAGAACTATGTTGAATAAGAGTGGTGAAAGGGGGCACCCCTGCCTTGTTCCTGATCTTAAGGGAATTGCTTTTCATTTTTGCCCATTGAGTATGATGTTGGCTGTGGGTTTCTCATAGATGGCCTTTATCATGTTGAGGTATGTTCCCTGTATTCCCACTTTGCTGAGAGTTTTGATCATGAATGGGTGCTGAATTTTATCAAATGCTTTTCTGCATCTATTGAAATTATCATGTGGTTTTTCTCCTTCCTTCTGTTTATGTGATGAATCACATAGATTGATTTATGAATATTATACCAGCCTTGCCTCCCCAGAATAAATCCCACTTGATCATGGTGTATGATTTTTTTCATACATTGCTGGATCTGGTTGGCTAATATTTTGTTGAGGATTTTAGCATCTAAATTTATCAGGGATATTGGCCTATAATTTTTTTCTTTGTGTTGTCTTTACCTGCTTTTGGAATCAGAATTATGCACACCTCATAAAAAGAGCTTGAAAGTTTTCCTTCCTCTTGAATTTTTTGAAATAGCTTGAGAAGGATAGGAGTTAGTTCTTCTTTGAATATTTGGTAGAATTCACTTGTGAAGCTATCAGGCCCAGGACTTTTCTTTCTTGGGACTTTTTTGATAACTGTTTTGATCTCATTTGTTGTAATTGGTCTGTTTAGGTTTTCTAATTCTTCCAGATAAATTTTTGTAAGATTATATGTTTCAAGGAATTTGTCCATTTTATCTAGGTTGTCTAGTTTTTTGGCATACAGTTCTTCATAGTATTTTCTTACAATATTTTGTATTTCTGTTGTATCAGTTGTTATTTCTCCATTCTCATTTCTAATTTTATTTATTTGAGTCCTCTCTCTTTTTTTCTTGGTGAGTCTAGTTAAAGGTTCATCAATCTTGTTTACCTTTTCAAAGAACCAGCTGCTGGTTTCATTGATCATCTGTATTGTTTATTTAGCCTCTATGTCATTTATTTCCACTCTGATCTTTATTATTTCCTTCCTTCTACTACCTCTGGGCTTTACTTGCTGTTCTTTTTCTAGTTCTTTTAGATGCAGGGTCAAGTTGTTTATTTTAGCTTTTTCTAGCTTCTTAAGGTATGCTTGTAATGCTATGAACTTCCCTTTGAGGACTGCTTTTGTTGGGTCCCTAAATTTTGAGTTGATGTATGCTCATTATCGTTCGTTTCTAGGAATTTTTTTATTTTTTCTCTGATCTCATTGTTAACCCATTCATTATTTAATAACTTGCTATTTAGTTTCCAAGTATTTGAGTATATTTCAGTTTTTTTGTTATGGTTGATTTTTAGTTTCATGCCATTGTGATCAGAGAAAGTGCTCAATATGATTTCAATCTTCTTAAATTTGTTGAGACTGCTTTTGTGTCCTAATATGTGGTCTATCCTAGAGAATGTACCATGAGCACTTGAAAAGAATGTATATTCTTCTGCTTTAGGGTGAAAGGTTCTGAAGATATCTATTAAATCAAGTTGATCTAGTGTGTCCTTTAAGTCTGCTGTTTCTTTGTTAATTTTCTTTCTTTAGGATCTGTCCAGTAAGTTAGTGGGGTATTGAAATCCCCTACTATTATAGTATTGCTGTTGATCTCGCCCTTTAAATCCATCAAGTCTGTTTTATATATTTAGGTGCCACTATATTAGGTGCGTAGATATTTATAATGGTTATTTCTTTCTGTTGGATTGCTCCCTTTATCGTTATGTAGTGACCTTCTTTATCCTTACCATAGCCTTAGTTTTAAAGTCCATTTTGTCTGATATAAGTATTGCTACCCCATTTTTTTTTTCATTTCCATTTGCGTGAAGTATTTTTTTCCATCCTTTTATCTTCAGTCTGTGTGCATCTTTTGTTTTAAGGTGTGTCTCTTGTAGACAGCATATGTATGGGTCCTGTTTTCTTAGTCATGCAGCTACCCTATGTCTTTTGATTGGATCATTTAATCCATTTATATTTAAGGTTAATATTGATATGTCATTGTTTATTGCCATTTTATTCTTTAAAACTGTATTCTTCTTTTGCTATATTCTTTTTCTCCTTTGATCTGTTTACAACAGGCCTCTTAGCATTTCTTGCAGCATTGGTTTGGTTGTAGTGAATTCCTTGAGTTTCTTTTTTGTCTGGAAAGCTTTTTATTTCTCCTTATATTTTAAACAATAGCCTTGCTGGATAAAGTAGTGTTGGTTGTAGGCTCTTGTTCTGCATTACTTTTAATATTTCTTGCCATTCCCTTTTGGTCTCAAGTGTTTCTGTTGAGAAGTTAGAAGTCATCCTTATGGGGGCTCCTTTGTAGGTGATAGTCTTTTTTTCTCTAGCAGCTTTTAATATTTTCTCTTTATCACTTAGCTTTGGTATTTTTTTTTGGCACATATTTATATATATATTTTTATTCATTTTTTTAGAGAGGAGAGGGAGAGACAGAGAGAGAAAGAGGAGAGACAGAGAGAGAGAAGAGGGGGAGGAGCTGGAAGCATCAACTCCCATATGTGCCTTGACCAGGCAAGCCCAGGGTTTCGAACCAGCGACCTCAGCATTTCCAGGTCGACGCTTTATCCACTGCAACACCACAGGTCAGGCCTAGCTTTGGTATTTTAATCATGATGTGTCTTGGTGTAGATTTCTTTGGGTTTCTCTTTCATGGAGTTCTTTGTGCTTCTTGAACTTGTGAGATGTTTTCCTGCCTTAATTGAGGGAAGTTTTCAGCTGTGATATGTTTGAACAAAGTCTGTATCCCTTGTTCTTTCTCTTCTTTTTCAGAAACCCCTATGATGCGGATGTTATTTCTCTTCATGTTGTCACAGAGCTCTCTTAGAGTTTCCTCAGACTTTTGAGTCTCTTTTCTTTTTTCTGCTCTGCTTCTGTGCCTTTATTTATCTTGTCTTCTAACTCGATGATTTGATTCTCAGCTTCGTCCATCCTGCTTTTAATTCCTTCCATTGTGTTCTTGATTTCTGATATTGTATTTGTCATTTCTGACTGATTCTTTTTTATTATTTCAATGTCCTTTTTAATATTTGCTATCTCTTTATTTAGGTGTTCATAATGACCATCTATTGTTGTCCTAAGATCTTTGAGCATCCTAACAATCATTATTTTAAACTCTTCATCTGGTAATTTGGTTATATCTGACTCATTCAGTCCTTTTCTGGTGATTTCTCTTGATTCGTTTGTATTGCATTTCGCTGCCTGCTCATTTTGTTTGTGTAAAAGAAGGTTTTGGCCACTGGAGTCCACTGGGTATGGCCTCTGTGTTCCTCGCATGGTCTGTCTGCAGGACCGCCACCCCCTCTGCTGTTGCTACCTAGGGCATTTAGGTATAGGTGTGGCTGGTGCCTGCCCACTGGGGCTATTGCTGTGGTTTCCGCCTCTCCTTCACATACTTGAATATTTTTATGGGAGATTCTCTTCATGCTGCTAATTGAAATTCTGGAGGGGCATTGTAAAGGGATTCCACTATATTTGAATCAACCTCTCTGAATCCCAGTGTGCCTGTTTTTAATTGAAAATAGAATATCAAGAACTCGCATGGAACCAACAATGTACTAGATACTTACTGCAGGAGGTAAGTGCTATTCTTATTCTAATTTTATTAGAATACAACCAAAACCACTCATTTCTATATTGTCTATGGCTGCTTTACACTACGACATCAGAGTTGAGGATGGGCAGACCTCATTTGACCATTTTACTTCATGTGTTTCACAGATGTTGCAATTTTTACCAATTGAAAACAAGACTCTCCACCAGCAGAAAGACTATGACTTGCTTTGTTGCAGTGGTCTTGACCCAAACCTGAGTTGCAATGGAGGCCCTCTGGCTCACAAAGCCTAAAATATTTCTTATCTGACCCTTTACAGGCAAAGTTTGTCTATCCCTTCACTATATATATAGTACATAGGCTCTCATTACAATAATACTTACTGTGTGGGCACTATCAGAAGTCAGTAACACTGATTAAAGGTACCTAGAAAAGTGTCTAACACAGACACAGACACTCAATAAACAGTTACAGTTATTATTATTATTAAGGTTACATTGTAAACTAAAAATAAGTTCTTTTTATTAGCAGGCTGCCTGTCAGTAATTAGTTATATCTTAAATTATTTCATTGTTTTGATCTTAGAGATGGGGTTACACCCATCAGTTTGCTTTCCTTTCCCATTTGGGGCCTCATTTGAGTCCAATTTTGCTCTTTTCATCACTCTAACACACAGGAGCATCTGTGGAAACAGTGGGTGCTTATCATGGAAGAGAAGCTGTAGTCCTTGGGTCATGTCCTAGTCCACCTCATGAGGAGAAAGGAGAGGCAGGTTTTCAGAGCGAGACTCTGGTTTGTGGCAGTCCCAGCCGGTGACCTGAGCCGAACTAGATTACACAGTGAATTCCTGTCCCAACAAAGGAGAGAAAAAACATCAAATTTTAAAGTAGCTTTCATTAGATTTTGCTGCAAAATAGATAATATTATCAAAAACAGAACATTGGAGAAAATTCTCAATACTGTTCATGATGGACTAAAACCAGTTTCTTTTTTATTGGAAAAAGAGGTCTGTCTCTGGAGTCCAGGGAGAACTTTTTCTGCAGGACTTATACCTCTTAATTTTTTACCTTCATGCAGTTGTCTCTGGGCACTCCCATTTGGCCAGCCGGGCCCTGCCTGTCCTGCCCTCTTTTGCCCTGTAGGAGGCAGTGTCGTGCCTGCACCATTGTTCTGGTAGGCCTCACAGGGGCCTCAGTCACACAGGTCTCTTCCAAGATGGCCTGGAGTTCTGCTGGGCTGTCAGCCACATCCTCCTCCCAATAACTGGTCTAATACAGAAGTAGAAATGAAGTATATCAATGTGTACTGTACTTTGCTAACCAGCTCTTTTGTTTTCAATGTATTTTCACTTGCACTGGATACATATTATGTGCTTAATACAGAGCTACGTTCTGAAAGGAGATCAGTAATGAAGGAACGCACAACTCCTGCTTCAGGGAAGAAGTGGCTGAGATAACGGGAAGAAAGTCACAAATAATATATAAAAATTATAATACACAGGAGAACCGCATTGCTCCCAACGCCATTCACTAACCTCGTTTTCCAGGGGTATAACCTTGTTTGGAGAATGATATTAGAATGCAGGTGCTCCATTCATTTATTCATTACTCATTCAACAGTATTTATTGATCTTTTCAATGCAGCTTCTCTGGGTACCAGGTCCACAACAGCGAACATTTTGTACTAACTAATGTAAACATTATTGTATTTTTCAATACATCCTTGCTTCCTCTATTTTTTCTTTTTCTTTTGTATTGAGATATAACTGAAATAACACTTTGTCAATTGAAGGTGTGCAGTATATTGCTTTTAGAGATTTATATATTGTAATATGATTACCACTATAGCATTAATTAGCCTCTGTCATGGACCATATGTATTATTATTTTATTTTGTGGCAAGAAAGTGTAAGTTCTAGCTTCTTAGCAACTTTGACGAATAATACAGCGTTGTTTGCCACAGTTATGGTGCTGTGTGTTAGATCTCCAGAACACATTCATCTTCCAGCTGCAGGCTTAGGCCCTTTAACCCCCATCGCCTTGTTCCCCGTCCCCCATCCCTACAGCCCCCACTTTACTTCTGAACTCTTGTGGGCAGTGTTTGTGTCCTGTCCTATCTAGTCTCACTTAACACAGTGCTTGGCTGCACAAAAACACCGCATTAAGACGTGCTGAGTTTCGCACACAAATATGCGTACCAAAAAATTTGCAGGCTGGAGTAATTAGTGCTACCGAACCAAAACAAGTGCTTGGCTACTTTGCAGAGCCCAGTGGTAGATATAGAATAATAGTCAATGTTTTTTTAGGTAGCCTTATTTCAGCGGCTGTCTGCCCACGGCTCCAGGAGCCAAGAGAAAGCAACATCCCTGGAACGTTATTTACTCCGTTTATTTTATCTATTGAGGTA